>NC_141337.1:17152500-17752500 GCF_037954235.1 Aulostomus chinensis | reverse complement strand
ATGGAGTTCGACATTCTGCAGACTGCAATTCCTCTTGATCCGGTGACCTACAAGAATGAGCAGGAGCTCTAAAGACCTGAGGGAGGGTACAGTTTTTTTTTTAATACCCCAAAATCCTGTTAACTTTAATTACACAGATTTTGACATGAAGGGATTTCTTTTTGGAAGATGTGTTCAGTTTTGGATCAAATGTACAGAAACCCCTTTTGCCTTGCCAGTGTTTTGTGTGCTATATTGATACTTGATTGTCGTTTCTTCTCATGGAGCTTAAGATGTAGACAAATAGGAAACTACTGTCATGCGCTTTCCTTGAAGAGCCATAACAAGCAAGCAGGAGGACAAAGGATCTCTGAGAAGCACTGACAGGCTTTAAGCCCCCTTTTATTATGATTTCATAACCAAAGGAAAGCACAAAAGACTCTTGAGTCCTGTTTAAGGGTATTTGTCTACTTTAAATAGCATAAATAAATGTAATGTGTGAATGTGAACAAAACTTTAACTGAAAGCAATAGCACTTTGATGAAATTCTCTTCCTTTTTGAAGAAGACTGATCTCAAGGCATAAATGGTCAATTTTCAGGATGTTTCATGAACGCGTGGATGGTTTATGTTTGACATTACTTGTGGTGTTAATGGATTTAATAGCTCATCATACCGCAATAGTTCCCTGCACTTTGCACTATTCTGTGAAACATGTTTATCCAGGTATTTAGTGTGTATTGTTTATTTTGCTGTGCAGTACACCAACATTCCAAGTGCAATCGCTGAGTGTAGCAGAAAGAGTATTTTTCTGAACGCGATTACGATTCCTTAAGACATGGCTTGAATGGGAATTCAGAGTGACATCATTGCTTTTAACTCCACTCAAAAAACATTTTTATGAGCGACCAAGAATTTTATCATATTTTATTTTATATACTCTAATAAATACGGTAAGTCTCTACCGAAAGTAAATCTGAGAGGTTTGACTTGAGATTTGACTCTTTCTTTATGGAAAGTTTTTGTCTTGGTTTGTTTCTTGTGGAGGTTGTAGCCAATGATCGCAGGAACAACCCTGAGAGGAACATTTAACAAATGTGCTGTTTTTGTTCGCCAAAGGTTTGGTGTTGGAAAGTGATACCCCTGTATTTGTTGGTTTATTGGTTTGGTGGCAGAAACATCCATCCATCCATCCATTTTCTTCCACTTATCCTGTTAAGGGTCACGGGGGGGCTGGAGCCTATCCCAGCAGCCTTCAGGTGTGAGGCGGGGTTCACCCCTGGATGGGTCACCAGTCCATCACAGGACCAATTAACCAAGTATCCAGTTAACCTAGTCCCTTGCATGTCTTTGTACCATGGGAGGCAGCTGGAGTACTTGGAGAGAACCCACGCAAGTAAAGGGAGAACATGCAGACTCCACACAGAAAGATCCTGTGCCCGAGCCGGTTATCGAAACTTCTTGCTGCGAGGCAACAGTGCTGACCACTGCACCACCGTGCCGCCTTAGCAGAAACATGTCATTGTTAATGATGAGCGGAAACAAAGGGATGACGATGGAGGAGTATCACCTCTGAAAATGTGTAATAAGTCACAGGACCGGTATATTGTGTAACTGTTAGATTGATTAGCATGCGGTTAGAAGCTGATGCTACAAAACAGTTTAAAGGAATGTATTTTTTTCCCTGTAAACCTTGGAACATACAATTTTGCTTCGTCGTTGGGCTATCCAAACATTGTTCCTGATGATGATACTGTAACTTTTTTTTTTTAAAACTTTTATTTCATTGTTTAATGTTCATTTGTTTTTGCTGATTATTTTGCTTTCAGATGAGTGTTTTTGTGTGTTCTGTGAGAAAAGTTGATTGTAAATGAGAATGTGATCACGCTAGCAGCAAGATTTTTTAGT
Organism: Aulostomus chinensis; assembly: GCF_037954235.1. Classification (NCBI taxonomy): domain Eukaryota; kingdom Metazoa; phylum Chordata; class Actinopteri; order Syngnathiformes; family Aulostomidae; genus Aulostomus; species Aulostomus chinensis. The sequence continues at coordinate 17,750,614 of NC_141337.1, read as the reverse complement.
GTTAGATTTTATTTAAATTGTACATTTTGATATCAGAAACCTGCTATATAACCACAGTATAAGCACATAAAAATATTTTAGTGACAAACATACACTGAAATACAAATGAGAGTTACTAGATTAGCATTATGGCTTTCCATGGGCAATGTTTGTGTATGTTCTGAGTAAGTGACTTTAAATAAATTATAATTAAGCCGATTAACTCATGCAACTATGAGATTGTATGAAATATGATCTGATTTCTTAGCTTTTTTTTAAAATCAAACCTTTTAGGGACGTTGCTGGATCACTTGAAAGACCTACATGTCTGTATTTTCACTTTCTGGATATTTATTTTTCTAAAACATTTAATATCAATGACTGGAAAGAAAATGTTAATTTGTGATGAATTTCCTGTCATTTTTGTTTGGGTAAAAAAGTCTTGCAAAAATGAAAAAAAGTTTACTGGCAGCGTACGAATTTTGTTGTTGTTGTTTTGTTTAAATTGCATCAGTAATCAACGATTCAACGTGGACACAGACAGGGAGCCAACTTGAATACAGAGAACAACCAATGTAAATGCCATTTCGTGATTTCAAGATAATATTTTGTTTTATTTGCTGCTATGTCTTCCTTCTTTGTATGAATATAAACACTTTCCGACCCCTGCTAGGAGATAATAACGCACTATTAAATTATTGTTCTAACTGAACTAAGCCTACAAGAAATGTTAACTACAAAGCACTTTATTCTTCCTTGTATAGCTTTTGATGTTGCAAATAAATATTTATATAATTTGGGTTGTTTCACCTTTTCATAGAAGACAAATCATCCACACAAATTTCCAAAGTTGTGATCAGATCCTTTTTTCGAAGAATCTATGTGTTTACTATGTTACTGTTTCCAGCTGAAGCCACTGGAGTGTCTGCAGCCATTCCTGTCATTAAAGGCTTCATAGGAAACATTAAGGCATCTGTTCCCTCTAGTGGTGTCTTGCAGGAGCACCAGAGATTCAAGTCAGGAAATTTGGGTAGCAAAGCTCCAGCTACATGCACTGAACAAAAAGAAAAGAAAGAAAGAAAGAAAAATGTGACAAGAGATTGTTGGAAAAACAGCACAATGAGTTATGCCCACTTGTGTGCTATGTATTGGTAGGACAGCACTGTGAATTATTTTTAGAAGGTTTAACTGTGGAAGGAGGACTCATTTATATATATATATATATATATATATATATATATATATATATATATATATATATATATATATATATATATATATATACGCACACACACACATTGCTCAAAAAAATAAAGGGAACACTTAAACAACACAATGTAACTCCAAGGCAGTCTCACTTCTGTAAAATCAAACTGTCCACTTAGGAAGCAACACTGACTGACAATCAGTTTCACCTGCTGTTGTGCAAATGGAACAGACAACAGGTGGAAATTATAGGCAGGTAGTGAGACCCCCAGTAAAGGAATGGTTCTGCAGGTGGTGACCACAGACCACCTCTCCGTTCCTGTGCTTTCTGGCTGATGTTCTGGTCACTTCTGAATGCTGGCGGTGCTTTCACTTTAGTGGTAGCATGAGACGGAGCCTACAACCCTCACAAGTGGCTCAGGGAGTGCAGCTCATCCAGGATGGTACATCAATGCCAGCTGTGGCCAGAAGGTTTGCTGTGTCTGTCAGCGTAGGGTCCAGAGCATGGAGGCGCTACCAGGAGACAGGCCAGTACATCAGGAGATGTGGAGGAGGCCGTAGGAGGGCAACAACCCAGCAGCAGGACTGCTACCGCCTCCTTTGTGCAAGGAGGAACAGGAGGAGCACTGCTAGAGCCCTGCAAAATGACCTCCAGCAGGCCACAAATGTGCATGTGTCCACTCAAACGGTCAGAAACAGACTCCATGAGGGCGGTGTGAGGGCCCGACGTCCACAGGTGGGGGTTGTGCACCGTGCAGGACATTTGGCATTTGCCAGAGAACACAAAGATTGGCAAATACACCACTGGCGCCCTGTGCTCTTCACAGATGAAAGCAGGTTCACACTGAGCACATGTGACAGACGTGACAGAGGCTGGAGACGTCCTGGAGAACGTTCTGCTGCCTGCAACATCCTCCAACATGACTGGTTTGGCAGTGGGTCAGTAATGGTGGGGTGGCATTTCTTTGGGGGGCTGCACAGCCCTCCATGTGCTCAACCCATTGTGAGACCATATGCTGGTGTGGTTGGCCCTGGGTTCCTCCTAATGCAAGACAATGCTAGACCTCATGTGGCTGGAGTGTGTCAGCAGTTCCTGCCAGACGAAGGCATTGATGCTATGGACTGGCCCGCCCGTTCCCTCGACCTGAATCCAACTGAGCACATCTGGGACATCATATCTTGCTCCATCCACCAATGCCATGTTGCACCACAGACTGTCCAGGAGCTGGTGGATGCTTTAGTCCAGGTCTGGGAGGAGATCCCTCAGGAGACCATCCGCCGCCTCATCAGGAGCAGCCCAGGTGTTGTAGGGAGGTCATACAGGCACGTGGAGGCCACACACACTACTGAGCCTCATTTTGACTTGTTTTAAGGACATTACATCAAAGTTGGATCAGCCTGTAGTGTTTTTCCACTTTTGAGTGTGACTCCAAATCCAGACCTCCATGGGTTAATAAATTTGATTCCCATTGATCATTTTTGTGGGATTTTGTTGTCAGCAAATTAAACTATGTAAAGAACAAAGTATTTAATAAGAATATTTCATTCATTCAGATCTAGGATGTGTTCCCTTTATTTTTTGAGCTGTGTGTGTATTTACAGTGAAGGATGGTGCCAGAGAGCTCAAGGTGTCGACACTAAACCTAATCTTTCAGATGAGAAGCCAAACTTAATCCCTCCAAAACATCAAGTTTCTGGTGCTGGTGTTGTACAGATACACTTTTTATGTCAGGTCAAACAGTGCATCTCTTGATACCAAACTAGCTGGTAATGGCCTGCAGTCTGGGTAATCAAAATAGTGCAGCGCTAAGAACACTGCAAGAATCTCACTGAAGCTTAAAGGAATCTGTCAACTCTTCTCTGCGACAAATTGTCTGTCAGTTTACAGTCTTATGTCAAATCTGCTTTGTTACTGTGGCTCAAATAAAAGGAAAATACCAAAACGACATTTTCACCAACCAGTGATGATATTCAACATTGAAGTCCCCCTCGACTCGTTCAAAAAATGTGTCCTCTCAATCTTGTCACAGCAAACTAGTGAGTTGCACCACCAATGACCTCATTAGATTCAGAAACACCTAATTTACTTTATTACCTTGGAATTACTCACAAACTTCAACAAAAACTCCTCCTCCACGAGTATACGTTTGCCCAACTGCAAACAGCTTGACGGCTGTGCAACCAAAACGTTCTTTCACTGCATGACTAGGGTGGAACCCCTTTTTTTGTGCTAAAAAAACAGAAACTAGCACAAACATCCACTGGGACTCAGTGATAAAGTTAAAAGGACAAACATGCCAGTGGCGTATAATCAGGATGCAGTATTTCTCTACTTGTGGGATGTAAACATGAAGCAGATAACTTTAGCCAGTGGTGAGAATGTAACTTTTGTGAATAAATAAATTTATGATTGGAAATGACTGTTAATGATGAAAAAAAATACTTCCAATCTTATTACGTCGGATGTCTGACGCTAAATAAAGGTCTCAAGATTCTAAAGGTAAATGCAGAATACCAATCATATATGGTAGACCAGTGCCCCCTGCTGGCTAATTATCAGAAAATAGTTCTGAATAGCTCTAAATGTGTTGAATTCACAGTCACCTCTCAAACTGCTGATTATGGACAGACAGGCACAGAGCAGCATTTTGTTCCCTTGACCATAAGCCAAATTTACATTGGTGTTCCCATCACTGCAGAGAGTTAGCTCTATGGAAAACAAAGCAAGAATCTCCAAAGTGATGTTCTGCCTTTTAAAGCACATGTTCAGTTTTTAGAAGTACAAAGCTCACATTATGCAGAACAAACCACATCCCAGATGTAAGGCTTCGGATCAAAATAACTAAGCTTTATCTGTTTTGGGTCTGTGACAACCTCTGTAGCACCATTTAGCTACTTGTAAGCCACCATGAGTATAGTAATCACAGACGTATTTTATGACCTGCATCAAAACTTTTTAACCTTGTGTGAACCACAGACCTTATTTGAAGCATTTAACTAAACCCCATTAAAAACAGCAACTGACACTGAGACAAGGAAACCAGACAATCAACAGTACTCGTGTTTTTTTCCCAGGTTTTAGGACTCACTCTTATGCCAGTCTATTATGTACAATACTCGCACTACAAAACTAGTTTTTTCTGGAATCAAAAAGTCCTGAAAACAAATTGTTTGAGACTAAACCTCAGTACACACAGATCCGGATTAAAGTTATCTTTATTTTCCCTGGGGGGCAATTTGAAGTACAGCCTGCAGCAAGCAAACAAATAATGAAAATAAACACAAAAGCACAGTGATTTAGAATGAAATACCGACAACGAATTATAAATCCATGGTCATCCTCAGTGTTGCTACACCGTTAGCTCCTGTGAAATTAGCTATGGAGGGAACTGAGCTACATCCAAAGGGTTGGCATTTTTACTGTCTGCACTGACAGCTGTATTTGCTATTGGATACTTCCTTCATATCAATATATTAAGTATTTAAACTGTTCAGTAACTGCATGTTCCTGGGCAATAATTAAATCAAGTTCCTCTCCTGCTTTCTTTCTGACCAGCTCCAATCACTCAGGCTAATAGGAGTCCTCCCTTCTCAGAATTCCTTGATTCTCCTTTAATTACATATCCTCCTATAATTACATATCTTGGGCTGTTCCCATGCACCCTATCAACAAAACAGCCCACAAGCTGGACATCTGAGTCTCAGGAGAACAGGGAAGGAACCTCTGTCAGTGGATGAAAACCTGAATAGGGGAAATGGGGAGGAAGGGGCGAGCTGTTCAGGCCTGGAGGCTATCATCTTTTCATTAGTGGGTCAGTGAGTGAATGAGTGTGATTGGTGGAATGGTAAAATAGGAGAAGCCATGCTGGGTCACATTGGTTATTAGGGGGATTTGGAGGCTCCCACTGACTTCTATTGTGCATTGTCTCCCAAGTGAGCAACAGCAGTTCAACAGTGAACCTTTGTGTGGGACATTTAACTGCCTGTTAGCATGCTAATTATTGGATGTGTGTGTCTCTGTGTGCAACAGCTTTCTACTATAACAGTGCATATTGAAGTGCACTAAGTCCCTCTCATCTCTCTCTCTTTCTCTGTCTGGACTCTCGAAATCCTCTTCCTCTGTTGTTGCTCCTCCAATGCACCAAGACCCTCTGCATTGATCTTTCTGTCACTGTAACAACACCTAACCAGATACTTCCTGTTTCACATTTTTATTCCAAAATCTCTGGGCCTCCAGTGTCTTGGTCTTTCTTTCTTTCTTTTCTTTTCTTTTTTTAATCAGCTGCTTCTGGTTCTGCTATGGATCCATTTTGCTTTCACTCCAACAATTAAACATTGAGTCTTTTTCTCTCAGTCAGTGTGGAACATTACCTGCATGTTTAGCGAAAGAGGAGTTCATTCAGACAGGCCCATTTGGGCAACTCTTCCAGCAAACAGCAGCCATTTTAGCCTGTGCTGCTTTTCACCTGTCTCCCTGTTGCTAGATTAAGGGTGTACAATTACAGATTCCCAAAATATTTTTGGCCCGAGAGAGCCAACTTAGACGGGAGAAGAATGGGGCCACAGCTCCTGCTGTCAAATGACTATTTTTCCAGAGGTGAACACCAAAATATGAAAACCTGAAAAACAGTTGTGATCAAAATCCAAATAAAAGGTGGAAATGTTCTGGGTAGATTCCATGTTTCATATTCATAGATGATTTTGTTATTGTGTTTCTGTACGCTAAAAAGTAGCCAAGTAGCCATGTGCTGTGTGTTCCATCATGAATAAAGCAATTTGCATCTGAAAATAGCAGATATGTAGGCCAGGAACGGTTGCAGTTACAGTCCACTTACAAACTAGAGACAAGAAAACAGAGTTGGGTTTGAGAGCTGAAGACTACAACTGCATTATTTGACAACCAACACATGAATAAAGATAAACTATCCCCCTTTCACCGGCCATAAAAGCAACTATAACATCAGGCTTTTGTCTGCATGAGAACAAAATGAATTGGCCTTCAATCCCAGGTCAAATGACCCTGCAGCAGATTTGGGTATTTCTGATTGGCATGAATGTGAACACAGTATCGGTGTGAACCCAGTCGTTTACGTCAACCACACACAATGAGGCAATGAAGCTTGTTGCCTCCGCGTGTAACTTCTGCACATTTTTGTCATCTCGTCCACGAATTCAACCCAGATGCATTCAAGCAGCGCTCCAACAGTCAGTCAGTCAGTGTTGAGTTTGAAAAGCAGACTGGAGCAAAACAAATGCCATCACTGTCCTCCATGCTGCCTTCTATTGTACTGATTATTCAGCCTGATTTTTAAGGGACACTCGTGACATCGAATGTGATGCAGCAGGAAAAAAAATAAAAAAAATGTTTTACCTGTAGTGGGACAAGCGGCCCATCAGCTTTTAACGGTGGTTTTATCCAGGTTTAAAAACCTCCCAGAATGCAGGTGTAGGCAGGAACAAATGCTTACTTTTTGTCAGATAATTGCAAATTAATTGGGAGACTGCATTTCATTTCACCAGTGTGTCCCCTCCCTTTTGCTCCCCACATGACCGTTTACCTTCCTGGAACCAAAAATCCACTGATAATTGTTCATCACCACTTGGATAAACAGAAAGCAGACCTTAATCCCTTGCCAACTGATTGCGTTTTCATATGCAGATATCTGATTATAGAGAACATTAAAACAGATATGCATTTTTTTAAAGCATTGAAGTGGTAAGCCACTCGCAGCTGATACATGACAGATAGGAACTATTTGACCTTCAGATGAACAAATAGTTTCTCTGGGGGAAATGAGATTAACACTTGAACTTCATACTTACAATAAAAGCAAAAACATCTGAGACATATTTATACCATGTCTAGCACTATCAAGCCTTAAACAAATTATGCTGTTTAAGCCTCCTTTCAAAACGATGAGAGACTCCTTCAGCCATTTAAAATTCAACTCTGCCATCTGAAATTCAACTCAATCCTAACACGGATTTGTATCTTATACTATGAAAATAAACCTTTTTCATGTGTGACCTGTGTTTAGTAATCCTGTGAATAGTAATCATTCATAATCCATAAAAGTAAAGGCATAATATTACATTACAACATTTAAAAGCAGACCAGTATTTTGTGGTGTAGCGTGCGTTATTCAAAGTGTCTTAAAAAGGAGTTCAAAAAGCTCAAACTCAGATAAATACATAATGTTCTCCATCTGAAGGGTTTCATTTGGTCATCCATGCAAAAGTGACACTCAAACCAACGTAACTGTCAACTCAACTCTACAACTAGACTACAAGTGTTCTACACTGTCTCTCTCACACACACACACACGCGCGGGCACACACACACACACAGACACAGGCTCTGCTGTGGCATTCTTATAAACAAAGGTGGCATGGAAATCAGCAAATTCATTCAAAGTCATCCTTTGAAAATTGATTTGAAAAAACTAGGAATTTCTGAGAGTGGACACAATGACAAAACCATGTGTCTAGTATGAAGCAATCCAGGTCAGTAATCTGAAATTACCACCCAAATGAAAATGTGAAAACACTACTGTTCGACCCAATCTCTTTGGACAGATTCTGCATGTGCATATGGAATCTGTAGGCAGAGGAGAAAATGCTGGGACAGAGAAGCTTCAGGTTTTTTTTTTTCATGTTTGCTTCAACCAATCACTTTTTAATTGGCTTCAGTTGCATCTATGTAAATAGTCCATGTGAAGTGAAAAACAGATGGAACACATTTCCAAAATGGAAAAATGGACACAGTCTGATGATTGAACAAAGCCATTCGCGTGAATTTAAACTGTTAACTGAATGTAAACGGACTCATTTTGAGACAATTGAAACATCCTCTCAAGTTGCCATAACGGAACGTAAACAATGAGCAGTGGACAGAGCAGAGAATTCTTGGGCTGGATCTCTGCTAGTTACACCAGAAACTCCTGTCCCCAGAGGTCAGATGTAATTGATGGGTTCAGAGATTGGTTTAACGCTCCTGTAGCTACCCAGAGGTGCACTGGCTTTGTTAACCCCTTGTTTGCCTTTTTGATTTCATCGTAATCACTTAAACCAAGGTAATGTGATCAGAACTGCTTTTTCCTGTAAGTGGGATTATGTAAAAACTATGAGTCTGATTTTTTTTTTTTTTTTTTACTAGACTTTAAGGGGGGGGGGGGTAGTATGGGCCAAGGGGAGCGGAACCATTTAAAGGTAGAACCGTAGCATGGTTTGTTGTAGCTTGTAAACACAGCATTCATTGAAATTGGGCTCCTCCGACCGGACTCAGTGGCAGAGGAGGTGTATGCCCCCCCCCCCCCCCCGGCAAACTGCCAGCCAGCACATTCTAAACGCAGGCTTGAACAAGCTAAATACTGATTAGCAGAGGCTAAATGTTGCCCTTGCACATCCAAACCACGAGTTTTTGTCACCTATCTGTCCTGCAGAAAGCAGGCCAGCTCTGCATGGCGCTTCATCTCAAGTCTCTCCTTCAAAAGCCAAACTGAGATTCACTCTTGTTCTGGAATGAGCTTTAACCACTTGTTGTTTCACCTCAGCAGGGCTGTATTTCCTTTTCTTTGCCGCTTCCGCCATTTTTTTTGTGTGGTCTCTGTGTTTTATTTTACAACCAACCTCACCTGCATGCTGCCAATGCCACGGGACTACCGACTCACTCCCTGCCCGTAAATGTTCCAACAAAACAAAAGTATTGAAATACATACAGAGAGCAGTGGCTCTGTAGACAGTCACCACCACACATGTCCAGAGGCTCATTAGTGATGATTGAGCCAGATTTGTTTTGTGTAAGTCTATATTTTGTTTTCAAAGAAAAATGTAAAAGACTCTACCTTAAACATAGTGAAAAACTGCTTCTTTTTTTGCATAGGGTTGGCTGAAGGGGGCGGCATGGCTCAGAGGTAGAGTGGCTGTCTAGCAACTAAAAGGTTGCTGGTTTGATCCTCACTGTGTCAAAGTATCCTTGAGCAAGATACTGAGCTCCTAATTGCCCCTGATGGCCCTGCAATGGACTGGCAACCCATCCAGGGTGAACCCCGCCTCTCGCCCAAAGTCCGCTGGGATAGGCTCGAGCCCCCCGAGACCCTTAACGGATAAGCGGTATAGAAAATGGATGGATGGGTTCACTGAGTACTGTAGTCTCAAAGGTCCTGTCTGTGGACGTAACTCCAAATTGCCGTGCCGTGGTGAAGGCTGTGCACTCGCAAAATGCCCTCTAGTTGTAAGGGATGTTGTATTGCAGCATGACTTATTGCATACTTTCCTCCATCTGTCAATTAATCCATAACCACAATGTTTATTACCCATAATGTTTCAGTGAGTTTTGATATATTTTTTGTGATCTTTAGAGACAGTAATGGTGTCTTTGTTGCTCTGTGCACCCCTGTCAGGGTGTGTTTGCCAACATGTGTTTGCCAAAGTGTGTGTGTGTGTGTGTGTGTGTGTATATAAGTGGGAGACGAGAGAGAGAGAGAGAGAGAATGAGAGCGTGAGAGAGAGAGATTGGTAAAGCCTGGTTTATGCTTCTGCTTCTGCTTCTGCTTCTGCTTCTGCTTCTGGGTCGCGGCAACGCCGTACCTGCGCTGTCAACGCAGACCCCTACGCGGACCCTACACCGTAGCCTGACGTGGATCAAGCCAAAGAAAGGGTTATTGAGGAGGTCTGCAAGTACAACCACCAAGGAATCCGACAAAAGCCCCCCGAAACCATACAAAGACACAGCCACACCCGCCTAGTGGCTTGGCAGTGAATTGCAGAGCAACACGTTCCCTCGACGCAGAACTTCGAATGCTCAATGACGGTGTAGGGTCGACGCTGTCGTTACGCCGTCGCCGCAACGCAGAAGCATAAACTAAACTTCAGACCTCAATTATCTTATGATCTTTTTGAGAACCACTTCAAGTTGACTCCAGTAGTGAAGACATTTTGGCAAAAGAAGAACATTTTGGTTGGTGCGCATGTTCTGAGACATATCAGTTTGATTAAAATTTGATCTTAGAATTATTTGTGGGTGTGCGTTCTGTTTAGGGTAAAGGGTGGAGGGGAGCGAGTAATGTTTACAATAACAGGCAATGTAGTTTTGTTCATTTTGTGATAGAAGCAGTGTAGTGTGTGTGTGTGTGTGTGTGTGTGTGTGTGTGTGTGTGTGTGTGTGTGTGTGTGTGTGTGTGTGTCTCAACAAGCAGCTGTGGGCCCTGTATTTGAACTCTCGCTCACATGGACAAAGTGAGGGAGGGCCGCAGGGCGAGAAGGCGATGGGAGAGGGGAGTATCGCCCGACAAATTCACCATCTTCCTCTCCCCTTTCATCTCCTTCTCCCAGAATCAAACAACAAACTCTTTCATTCAGGCATCTTTGCAGCCAGCCACCCCCAAACCCTTGAGGCCCCCTCCCGTTCACGCTCCTTAATTCAATGTTCCAAGGAAAAACTCATGATTGCAAAGTGACTTTTATATTCTGCTCCATTTCCATATCTCCTCCTAAGAAGCATCACCCATCTTCCTGTTCTCCCTAATGCTGTTTTTTCTTCTCACATCAAAACAACTTCTGTCCTGTAGACACAAAAGAAGCAAAGACCAGGTCAAATTCCCAAAAAAAGACCTCCCAAAATAACCGGGAACAAAATTTTCTTAAAGGTTAGTTCCACAAAGTTTGAAGGATTTTTTTAAACCAGGAAAAACTGACAACATACAACAATAACATCCATCCATCCATTTTCTACACCGCTTAACCATTAAGTGTGTGTGTGTGTGTGTGTGTGTGTGTGTGTGGGGGGGGGGGGTTTGAAGCCTATCCCAGCTAACATTGGGCGAGAGGCAGGGTACACCCCTGGATGGGTCGCCAGTCTGTCAGAGGGCCACAACAATAATAAAGATCTGCAAATAAAGATACAAATTTTGATGTTGAGTGGAAAACAAAGACGGTAACTAACCTATTTGCAGTCACTCAGCTGCAAAAACATAAATCCTTTTATGAGGGTTATATTTAAGTTTTGAAGAACTATCTCAGATTATTAAAACTGTGTGTGAACATGCAGCACATGTGAAAATGTTCTGTCACTGTTTACAAGTATCTGAAATGCACAGTGTTGAGTTCAGACACCAGGATGTGAAGCCAAATTAGATATTTAATGAGAATTCTATCTTATGTCCAGGGGGAAAAACAGTCCATGAGAACACCATTAAAATTGAACATTTTTAGAGGGGCAGATCATCACTGTGTGATGATCATGTCCCAAACAGCAACCAGCCAGACATGCTGCAGAAACACCCAAACAAAGGACACCCTTGTTCTCAGCCAAATTCTTGAACATCATTTTCTGCATTTTCCTGCAAATGACTCAATCCCCACGTCCCTCGCCTTTCTTATTCCACCCAATTATCAGTTTTCTAGCATGCTCCTTCATCCTACAGAGATGGTTTGTTTTGGAGATTCCAAATCTTTCCATTACATTTGCATACGGTAGAGGTGCGTGTGTGTGGGGTATAAATTCTGACCCCATAAAACCAACACACACACACACACACACACACACACACACACACACACACACACACACACACACACACACACACACACACACACACACACAGAGCAGCAAACATAAAGGAACAAAACCACAAAGAATTACAAACAATTCCAGGCACTGTTGAGGATTCTCTGTCTATCATCCCTCCTGAATTTCTTTCTTTGCCTGTTGTTGCGGCTGATGGAACAAGGTACGATGTTTTTCAGCTGCTTCTGGCTGCTCAGTGGATCTAAGGCTTCTAGTATATACATGCACAAAAATCAATGTAACACCATCCTAATGTAATCCCACTAAAGGTGAATGATCACCTGTCCTTTTTTGTCCACCATATTTGATGCTAACTATGGACTGCCTCGTTGTGTTGGCGAGTGCGCTGATTGCTGAACAGACCAATCCGAACCCTGAAATCTCAATGGCAGACTGGACTGTTCAGCGAGGACGTTGCCACATGTCCTTTCATCGTCTATTTATGCTGCTGCATCTTCGATATATTGTAGGAGAGTCTTTCCTCTGTGAGAGCAAAGACTCTCCAGGACTTTACATCAGCAGGCAGGTTAGTTCCAAGCTTTAGGTGTATTCTTGTGGCACTATTAAGGGACACCTTGGCAGACCAAATGAGACTTGTTTTGGTATATGGTTATCTTATTTTGGCATTTGGTTCATGTGAATTGTGCTTTGCAAATAGGGTGGACATGCTAGGCATACTGACCTGGCTGAGAACCTCAGTATCAGAGATTCTCTCCAGCCACTTGAATATCAGCAGTAACTGCAGACAGCTCATGTGAAAGTGGTTAAATGTCATGGCACTATTAGACTCTCCAGAATTTGCACCCATACACAGGTGGCAATACAGAAGCCTGATGGAAATTCAAATTTTTCTTCTGCTTCCTGCCAGTGTTTTCCCTCATGGAGCTGCATAGATTGTCAGGAGGTGCAATGACCTTGACAATTGTGATCTTAACATCATTACCACCCAAGTTCACAGTGCAAGACTGACTACTTGTTTGTAAAGATGGTGTGCAGGCTGGGTGCAACTTGTCAATGCTGGTCTGTAGACTTCCGCCCCCCTGTGGAACTGGCTTATATTCTCTGGAGACCACTCAATAGCCCAATGTCAAAAGGTAAACCGAATTGCAGAGTTATTCTGGAATGACTCCTGTTGCATGACGGAAGCACAAGGCTGAAGAGCACTGGCGCAAGGGCACAGCTTTGTTTCACCAGATTTTTAAGCGGTAAGGTATCGAAGAGTTCTTGCAGGTATCTTAGTTTAGTTTATTAGTTAATGGTGTAGTGGGAAATCCCCATTCATTAATTGTAACAGTAAATGGCACAGCTTTAGCCTGCATGGCTGGTTTCCAAATGTTGACAAAAGGCATCCTTAAATTACATTATATCACAACGTCACGTTATCGAGTTTAAACACTATGCCAATGTCAGGATACCCATATTTGACCATGGTATTCTACAAGCTCTCCCAGTCGACTGCCAAATGCTTTTGTTAGATAAATGAATGCATGATACTGGCCATGACCTCTTGGTATTTCTTTTATAGATGCCATGGAAAAAATGATGCGTGATTGGATCACTGGCCTTTGCCATGCTGACACTCAGGCAGCAGACCCAGTCAAGGTGGACTTCTAGAAAGTTCAGAACTCTTGCAAAAGATTTTGTCAACAACTGACAGTAGGGAGATGCCTTTGTGGCTGCTTCTGGTCTGCTGATTGCCCTTCCTCTTTTACAAATGGATTATAGAGGCATCCTTAAACGCTTGCTGAATGGCTTCCTGGGGAATTTCCACATAAACTAAAAGAGGCTGGCCAGTTTCTAGACTAAGTGAGGCCCTCCAGCCTAATAGATTTCTGCTAGGATGGCATCAGATCCTGGAGCTTTGCCTATAACGACAGGGGGCTTTCCTAGAATCCTGGTGGAAAGTGGGATCATTTTAATTTGAGGCAGTTTTACATGCTTTATTCTCATGCTTTCTTATGAAGGCTGAAGCATGAAGGATAGGAGTGAGGAGTGTTCTTTCTGCATTCAGGAGGAGTTCCTGAGCATCGTGCAGCATAGACGATGGAGTTGATCAAACAAGCATTTAGCATTGGCTGTAAACAACTGTACAACTGAACCTCCTCAGCCTTTTTGGACAGTCATGTGTCTGGAATGGCTTTGAACAGAGGGATATTACTTCATAATGTAACACAACCAAGGGTGGCACGGCTGTGCAGTGGTCAGCACTGTCCCCTCACAGCAAGAAGGTTCCGGGTTCGAGTCCTGGCTCCAGCACGGGATCTTTCTGTGTGGAGTCTCCATGTTCTCCCTGTTCCTGTGTGGGTTCTCTCTGGTACTCCAGCTTCCTCCCACAGTCCAAAGACATCAAGAGGGGACGAGGCTGATTGATACTCTAAATTGACTGTAGGTGTGGCTGTGAGTGTGAATGGTTGTTTGTCTCTATGTGTTGGTCCTGTGATGGACTGGTGACCTGTCCAGGGTGAACCCCGCCTCTCACCTGAAGGCTGCTGGGATAGGCTCCAGCCTCCCGTAACCCTTAACAGGAATAAGCGGAAGAAGATGGATGGATGGCTGGAATGCAACCATGCCTACAAATCTTTACTTTGATATTCCATCTAGGTTATGTTCTACGATTAACCTAACAGAACTGTTGAAAAGTAGATTTTTAAAAAATGTCAAAACACACCCAGAAAGCAAAATTTCAGTCTGAGAGGGAAAGAACCTCAGAGCTGGCAATCCTGGTAGAATATGTTTGGGTTTACAGGTATAGCCTCCTGTAGCCAGCTGCATCTTTACCCACCCATCACCACAGGACAAAGTTAATAAGGTTCCATGACTTCCACAGTGGCTGCACGGTGGTGCAGTGGTCAGCACCGTTGCCTCACAGCAAGAAGGTTCCAGGTTCGAGTCCTGGCTCCATCACAGGATCTTCCTGTCTCCATGTTCTCCCTGTTCCTGTGTGGGTTCTCTCTGGTACTCCAGCTTCCTCCCACAGTCCAAAGACATCAGACGAGGCTGATTGATACTCTTGATTGACTGTTGGCATGACTGTGAGCGTGAATGGGTGTTTGTGATGAACTGGCCCCACTTCTTGCCCGAAAGCCGCTGGGATAGACTCCAGCCCCCTTGCGACCCTTAATCAGGATAAGCAGAAGAAAATGGAAATGGATGGACTTCCACAGTGAACTTGGATTTCAGTGAGGGACATTTGAACAGTGTCAGCATCTCACTGTCTCAAATAGCTCCACCTAAATTGAGTGACTAAATGTCGTCAAGATGACCAGAGGGAGCCTTGATTGCAGGGATGGTCCAGAGGGCTTTGCTTCACTCGTGGTTCCACATCAGATAAGCAGATTTAAGTTAGAAGGTCTGAGGTCATTGGTTGCTGCTGACTGTTAAAACTCACAAGGGAAGTTGAGCCCAGGTAGCGACTACGTGGCCGTCCCATGGAACAAGCCTGATGCACAAGCAGTTTTTCAGATACGATCAAAGGTCATGTGCGGCCAAATCTCACAGCCAACTGTTTTGTACTGCATGATACAGTAGATGCTATGCATTCTGAATTATTTGTCTAGTTTGTTAGTCCCCATGAATAAACAGTTAAGTCAGCAACTAAAAAAGGCTTATGGCCAAATTTATATACAATAACAGGTATTTATGTCTTGTAACATTACGGACTTTTGTCATTTGCAGTAGTAGTGACTGTAGTGTCACATAGCACTGGTTGAGTTGAAAGCTGTGACCACAGAAGAAGTGTTTGTTTGAACTTCAATTTAATATGACTAAGATGCATGCAGCCTTTCACTTAACTACAAGGATGACTATCGTGAAAAAAATCTGATGAAACGCTACATATAGATTTGTGTCAACATTGGATTTTCAGATTTCAGAACCAGATTCAGAAAACTTTATTTATCTCTGTGAGGGGCAATTAAGGGAGCAGATCGCGGTATAGTTGTTTACACAATAAAAACGACTTCATACATTAGGTAAGGAAGTGCAGAAAAAGTCTATACCTCCCAGGGTTAACAGCGGTTGCCTTGTAAAGTGCATTTTAAAAATAATATGATGAGTGCCAAGATTGTCAATTTGCCCAAAGAGCAGTTCAACTGCATGAGCGCTTCAAGATTTACAATTCTGTTAACTGAAGTGCCAATATTGTGCTTCACTGGCAAAACACACATATCTCTGGATGGGCTATTATAGATAGAGAAGAAGAAAATACTAAAAAGTGTGAGCAAAAACAAGTTGAATGGTCAAAGAAAACCATTACAGATTATCCACAGGTAATTTAAGTCCCTCCCTCCTTTTTCCCAGTCTCACCTGGGACCCTTACCCCAATAACCCCACACCCTCTGACCCCCCCAAACACACACACACACACACACACACACACACACACACACACACACACACCCCTATCTCAACCCCCATATATCAATTTCCTTTAGATGTTCCCCCTCACACAATTGAAGTAACTAGATTCTTTTCTTTGGCTGAGCCAGTGGAGATATGAAGCAGAACACACAATGGGCCATTCATAAGAGGAGCACCTCACACACACACACACACACACACACACACACACACACGCACACGCGCGCGCGCACACACACACACACACACACACACAGACACACACATACACACACACACACACACTGACAAGCACAGCATAAATGTCTGCTGCCCACACACATATTTACCAACTGCATCCTTCACTGACATACAGTAAACACAGGCAAGCCTGCAACTGCATACATACATATGCATGCACACCCACCCACCCACCAATACACACACACACACGCACACACACACACACCAGGAACTAAGTGAAAAGACAGGAGACCCAAGAAGAGTTATGTGTACAAAGGCAGGACTCAAAGATGTCCAAAAGACCGTTATTTAAATGTAACACAGCAACATGTTTTTATTTTTTTAAAAAGGCATTACATTGATAAATCAATAAACCTAAACCTTGTCATCTGGGTAAGAATCAAGATCCATTTGTGACTCTGACCCTTGCCGTTCCACTGGAACACTGCGTTAACATTATGTGTAATGACAGCAACCGGAGGATCCGTCTACATGGAGGACTGATCCACCACAACAAGAAAATCCTGACACACCTGCTCTGTTCATTAGAGGAGAAAGGAGAGGAGAAGGGAAGTGAGAGGCAGAGGCAGACAGCATGTGTGAGGAGGAAAGAAGAGAGAAGGAGAGGTAGCTTTCCTGTGAGGGACTCAGGACATTCTAATCAAGGCAGTCGCATCTGTTGAGATTTTCATCTCTACTTCTATAAAGCCCCACATTAGCAGAACAAACTGCTTCTTGTATTTTGGACCAAAATATACAAAGAATGTTTTTTATCTGACCCAGAAAAACAGACACAAAGTGAAATTTTCAAATCTTGGCTGAAAAGAAACTGGTTTACACAATTGCTGCTGCTTTGCTTCACCTCAAACTTCCATCGATGACACGAAGAGCTGTTTTAACTTGTAGGGTTTTGATTTGTTATGCAATTTGTTTTATTTTTACGTTATACATCCTGTTTTGCTTTTTATTGCAAATTCATTTTCATTAAAAGCACTTTGAGGTGCCACAATAAATGACATCTTTCAAATGACATCCATTAAAAATAAAATTGCTTGTCAACTAGTTACATGTTGTATAATATTTGTGTGTGTGTCGTCTTTTAATCTCTTTGCCTGCAAAAGCATTTAATGATTTACTAGGCTGAGTTTCAATTTGGGCGCTGATCTGTGTTTTGACATCTTGTGATTTGTGATTCTGGTTCCCCTGGCTGACGGAGCTGTCCCCCTTTATGCACTGACAAAAGCAAAACATGAGATCAACTTTAAAAACGTAAATAAATCAATCATACAAAATTGTTCGACTGTTGATTCAATAGAAATAATCCATTCAGATTACCAAAAACAAAACAAACAAACAAAAAAAGGATTCAGATATTGTTTACGGGGTGTCAGTATGAAAGACATATCCAGGTTTAACTGTCCCATCTTGGTCACAGGACCATGTCGCCTGCGCTTCCACCCCCCACAACATGGACTTCCAACTTTATCTACCGAGGTGTCTTTTTTGCCTTCATGACAAACTACAGCCTCTGCGTCAGAGGTCGTTCCTCTTTGTATTTTAGGAGTCTTCCAAATTTAATCAGTGAGAATGTATTCAGTTCATGTGTGCAGCAAAAATGTTCCAATAAGATTAGTAATTTTAGGAGTTTACATATTTATGATTCCTTTATTACTTTTTAATGTGAATACACCTTTTTTATTATTATTATGGTTTGACATTAAATTCCATCCACCATATTTAAGCAAAGTTAACAAAACAAAACAAAAATAGAATGATTTCCTTTTGAGTTGATCTACAAAAGGCCTCCTATCTTAAATCTTCTGACTTGGCCAACAAATTGAATTTATCAGCGCAGTAAACACTAATTTAAAATTCATGTCGCTTCATTGAAGTTTCCGAACATTTCCGAGCGTGACTTTACTACTTTTATTTATTTGCCATTTATTGAAGATGTGTTTTTTTCCACAAGACCTCAGTCACAATAAAATCATTCAAACGCGTATTTTAACACGGGTCTCGTAGAATATAAATGGAAAAAAACAAGCATTTATCAAGTTTTACTCGGATATAAAATCACAGAAAGTGTATTTTATTCCGATTGTGTAAAACTCTTGTTACACTGGTATATTATATGAAAGCAAACAATCCCCGTTTTGTATTTCTTAACGCTTAATCTTCTTCTCTTTACGTAATTGAATTTCTTTCAGTGTGAATAAAGTTTGTTCAGAACGTCCAGCAATTCATCATCATTCTGGGAGCGACAGTTGCGACTGGGAGAGCATGAGAAGATAATTAAGCATTAACTTTCTGTCAAACATTTCGAGGAAAGCACATTTCAATGTGTCACATTTATTACGATGCATATTCTTTTATTGAAATTAGGACTGATTGGCGTCATGTTTCAAACGTTTTTTGTGGTTTTTTTTTTTTCATCAGACAGAAACATGCGTCATTGTTTGTTTGTTTTTTTATTCATACTTCATCTGTTCTATGCAATATTTGGGGCCTGGTTTTCTACCTCTATGACAAACACAAACGTGCAGGAATAATTACTCACGTCAAACCGACACCGGGCCAGAGATCTTCAGCTCTCCGGGAGAAGAGTATTTCCCGGTGGTGGCTCCCCGAGGGTCCATGATTTAAAGCGCCAGGAGCCCGACAGTCCCACTGCAGCTCCCCGGCGCGCTCCGGGAACCATTTTCTACGTTATTGCTGAGACGCGGACACAAAGAGTGGCGATATAAAGGAAGACACAAGCCTTTTCCTTCGCTTTCTTTTTTCACATACACAAAACTGCTTTTTGTTCCCTTTTTCAATCAAGGGGATAGGGGGTGCTTTTTTTATCACATGATTACAATTCACCTGAGATAAAAACAAAGGGCGCAAAGAAAGGAGGAGAAGGGGGAATGACAGAAGGAGAGGAGAAAGGGGGAAGAATCAGCCTTATCACAGTGCATGGATGATGGAAAAAAAGTGATTTTTAGATTGGGGGGCAGTGTGTCGTACGGCGGGGATACAGGGACTCATTGTTGGAAAGAACAGCGCTCGCGTTTGTGTCCGTGTGCCACATTATGTCTCCTCTCGTTTCTCCTTTCTGCATTTTCTAGCAAGACTGTTTGGATTGAAACGCGTGCTTCAGCTCTCACTTAAAGGCGCTGATGCAATTAGAACCACTCACACAGAGACGCACTGTCGGCAGCCACGCAGCCTCCTCAGGCCCCTGCAGTTTAGTCCACACCTGCGATGTGGGAGGAAATATCTTAAGCATCATTTCATGGTTCTAGTAAATCTGTCCACCTCATATTTTATCACTCATGATGTACACTCAACTTCTTAAAAGCGGGAGTATCAACTTGCCTTTTTCCATCTGCTGTTAATTCTCTAATCTTGCCCTTATGAATGTTCACTTACAGGCGCATGACTATCATCTGTCTGTGTTTGAGGGCGCACAATGTTATGAAAATACAGATTTTCATAACCGTGGCTTCTTCTTATTTTGAGACATATTTGGTAACCCCCTGTTCCTCCGAGCGTGTTCCAAATACTGAAATTAAGCCGTTTCATCAGATATCACACACGTGAGAGCATCAGTCAGCTGATAAACCACCAGTCAACTGATGGTTTTGTTCATTAAACCTCTCCTTGAAACTCGGGACAGTTGATAACATTCTTTATTTTCAAATATAAAACATACACGCAAATCTATAATCTCTTGGAAAATAGCTTATGCGTATCAATAAACTATACATCTAGTTTTATAAAATCACCAGAGAAGGGCGTTCTAGGGTGACTGAGTGGCTAAAACGCTGCTGCGTAAAATAACAGTTTATGCACGCGTCTGCCTGATTGGTTTTCGCCATGAAATTCGTTTAAGAAATATAAAACCTGACATTTCCTTTACGTGTATGTCAAACATCATGAAAAGAGGGAGACCGAGAGAGAGAGAGAGAGAGAGAGAGAGAGAGAGAGAGAGAGAGAGAGAGAGGGGAGTTTTGCCAGCCAATCGTGCGTCCCTGCAGTTTCTGCTGCTCCTTTAAGACTTGTCCACCCCAGTTTTTTTTTTAACCTTTTTTTTTTTTTCCCAGCCTCATACAAGGAGCTCTTTAAGCCCGGGTACCGTCACACAGAGCAGGCATTCATTCTCTGGCAGCGCGAGCGAGGGGGCTGGGGAGCGAGTGTCACTTTGGAAACTCGGGAACTCACGGATTCTCGTGCTGACCGGCGACCTCTTTCTCTCATTACTGAAGTAAGGCGCTTAGCATGTCCAAGTCTTCCGTCTCTGCTGCTGGTGGCTGGTGGCGGGTCCTCACTCTACCGTTTAATTATTTCTGCCTCTGGTTGGAATCGTAGAGAAGAAGCCCGACTCAGAATTAGAGATGTAATCCTACCTCTGATATTTGTTAACATGATAATTACGTCTCTCTCGGGATGGGTGAGCCCTTTATCGATCAAAAATGACTGATTTGTTCATTCTTAAAACTGTAGGAAAGTTCAGAAGAACAAAACGGAAAATGAACAAATGTCATTTTCAGCACTTTTTAGATAACTTTTAACCTCTGGCTAAGGATTAGAAACGCAACAGGCAATGTTGAACTGATTGTGTAGGTTCAAGTTGAAATACTGATGTTGGAATTTTACCAATCATCTTGTTTTCCATTTTCATTTAGATTTAGTCGCAGGTTGTTGTTTTTTTGTTGAAGGGACAGCAACATAGGAATATACACCCTAAAAGTTTAATTAAAATGTTGTAAAGTGGTAAATGATGAGACAATTGACACCGGAGTGGAATTTATGGTGTTATTAGGCCTTTGCATCTTTCCTTGTTTAAAGTTCATCGATTAGAATGTCCTGCTATTTACAGGTTTTTGCTGATATCACCAGTTAATTTGAACAATTGTGGAACTCATTTGGAGAAATAAAAACAAAGCAAATTGAGGGCAATTTATTGCCAAGCGAAGCGGTGATAATGAGTTCGCACAGCCGAAATCCATTACACGCACTTCATGCGCTCGGAAACGTCACCCAGTCACGGGCACGATCGGACAGGTGTGTCAAAAACCAACTTGGAGGGTTCATAAACAGACGATATCAATTCATTGTTGCTTGTTTGTTCCTTTCCGGAGGCGCAATCGAGTATTGTTTTTAGGGAAGCTTCGCAGTGCCGACACAGTTTACGCAATGAGTCATTTGGCGCAGCATACACGGTGTTCTGGCGCTGCGTCTGTCAAGCAGCAAACTTCTTTAGGTTTGACAGCGAGTGACGCGGTCGTACAGACCAAGTGGCAGGCGAATCTCTCTTTTAATTCGCTCTGGGACAGATGGTGGGAATAGATACGGTTCCTGACATCCACCGTTTTTATTAAAAGCTTCTTCTTTTTTTTTCGTCACGGGACCCACCAGGCATATGACACATAACCTGTAATTGAATCCCCCCAAACCGTATTCTTGATTTAAAAATAGATAAATAAATAAAAAGGCAGAGCGCCTTGCCCTCATCTTACATGATGGGGGCAAAAAGTTTTGGACAGCTTGAACCAGAAAGTTGGAAAACTGCGTTACCTGAGGAGGAATACCACACTTAACCATGAAAACAGGATGACGACCTCGTTCATAATGTCACCAGACGAGTGAGAGCTTTAATTCTGCTGCAAAAACATACAAAACAACCCGGAGGAGTATATGTGGCTGGTTTAGGAGGTAAAGTCCGGGGCAGTCTGTTGATTTAATGGACTAAACAAGGACACGTTTTACTCCCTCCGATAGACCTGCCCCTATTTAACAACTAGTCTTGTGTCAATTCACACACACACACACACATACACACACACACACACACACACACACGCACGCACGCACGCACGCACGCACGCACACACACACACACACACACACACAAGAGGTTTATATTTCCAGCGCCAGGTCGTGTTTATCCAAGAGCTGCAGTGTAAATCCGAGGTCTGTGCTACCGACGCCTCACATCATTCCGACACTTTCTCTCCGGGGAGCTTGGAACAACCGACAACCCTTTAGCGGGAGCTGGATTTGGGGTGTGAGAACCTGTGGAGAGGAACTGGGCTCTACAGGGGCTGAATCGATTGAAAAAAAAAAAAGCCTTGGGTCTAATTTACACTTTGGATCTTGAAGTAGTCTTGAAAGTTTCCAGTTTTTACAACCTATTGATCCCAGAGACAATAGAAGCACTAGTGGGACTATTTTTTGTTGAATTTAAATATTAATCTTTCAAAAGAAATAACTGTGACTGAAAGGCGACTCCATCTCAAGTTCAATGTAATTCGAGCAATAATTCGTTAATCTTGCAGTCGAGAAAAGAAAATGACTTGCACTTGCCACTTTTTGTGATGAAAATCATTGTTTCGGCCTTTTTCAAGCAAAAACTATATGAAGTATCAATTTGCTGTTCTTTGGGGTGAACAAATGAAGCGTTGCACTGGGAAATTGGGGGAGGCCTTTTCCTCTTTCTACATTTTATCGACCTAATGATCCACGTAAAGCGTGGAAAAATAATCGGCAGGTTAACTGATGTTGAAAAAGTAGAAAGGAGGAGAGACAGGTAAGATAACCAGGTGCTTGTGACGTGTTGGTGATCCGTGATCTCTGCTGTTTCAGGTCCAAACTGTTGGATTTCAATCGCGGGACAGAAGGAGGACAGAGAGACGGGGAAGTGAGAGCGGGTGAGTTTGGCGCAGGCAGCTGTGCTTTAGCAGGTAAACTGGGGTCCAAGGTGCGCACTGAGCCGCCTATGATACCAACCACACGGATGGAAAGAACTTTAATGTGGAACCCTCATAGAGTTTTGCAACGGAGGCTGAGAGTAGAGACAGACTGGCAGTTTATATTATAACTTCCAGGAGGCCAGAGGGACAGATCAGACAGAAAGACAGACTACAGTCAGCCGACGCTGCGTCACTGTAGGTGCCAACAGGAACAGGGACCCGGTTACAGGTACAGTTTATTGGAAAAGCGCTTGCATCTTCAGCGCACCTGGAGGAGCCTTTGTGTAGGAAGATGTCCAGAGAGGAGCAGAACCTATCAGAGGTTGAGCTCAGTCCGGGGGTGTCTGATGACAGCCGCTCCCAGTCACCGGGTCATTCCTCTGGCGTTGCCGGCGGGGAGGACTCGCCTCTCCACGGGCAGCAACAAATGGCGGGTCTGGACGACTCAGAGGTGGGCCACGCCTCCATCAAATCGGACGACGAGGACGACCGATTCCCAGTGGGCATCCGCGAGGCTGTGAGCCAGGTGCTCAACTGCTACGACTGGACCCTCGTGCCCATGCCCGTGCGCGTGAACAGCGGGAGCAAGAACAAGCCGCACGTGAAGAGGCCCATGAACGCCTTCATGGTGTGGGCGCAGGCGGCGCGGAGGAAGCTGGCTGACCAACACCCGCACCTGCACAACGCGGAGCTCAGCAAGACCCTGGGGAAGCTTTGGAGGTGAGGAGGCCACTTCATCATAGTTAAGTGCCCTCTAATTCCAGTAGTGGAAGATTCATATTTTGAACTGATGTCCATCCTTCCCTCCCTAAGAATCTGAGCCTCTTTGATCACAAGACCATCCAGTGTCTATTTATGTCCCTCTTCTCATACCAAACACTCACTTCTTTACAGCAAGCAGGCCAGAGAGGTTAAATCTGTTAACCCTGTAAAGATGGAGCATTAATTAGATGAAGACTTGACCTTGAGCCCAGCAATGATTGGTTAATTGAAGCAGAAACGAGGCGGCTGAGGAAGGTCAGGGGTTTCTCATGCCAGCAGTAATAAGAAGCTCAGTTTCATTTGGGAAGACAGGATGCCTCTTTGCTTTTATGATTTAATTATGGTCCTGCAGCAGTCGCTAGGGAGACGTGACATTAGCTTTACAGATGTCGTGAAACCAAAGACATGTTGACATCATTCAGCATCATAAAATGCAAGTAGAGTGGATTAATATGTTTACAGGAAATGTTGAGTACATCATTGTTATGTAGCATGTGATGAAATAGCCCTTATATGGAATATCCTTTTTTGTTGTTTTGCAAAAACATGACGATGGTTATGGTGCTCAGTGTAATGGAACTCCATAATATCAAATATGTCATCATAATTTGTACTTTTTTCTTAGAATTAACAACAATTGGTGTGCTAAATGTTACCACACAATTTATAAAAGCTGTCTCACACATCAACAACAGCGCGGCCTTCGAGATTTCTCGTCCCGTCTTCATGCTGCAAACACACTTATCGTATTTTCTCATGATCCAAGGCTTCTTAATGAGAGTGATAAGAGACCCTTCATTGAGGAGGCCGAGCGGTTGAGGAAGCAGCATAAGAAGGACTATCCTGACTACAAATACCAGCCACGACGCCGCAAGAACGGGAAGCTCAGTTCTGGGTCAGGAAGTGAAGCCGAGGGCCACTCCGAGGGTGAGATCGGCCACAGCCAATCCCTTTACAAGGGACTCCATCTCGAAGTCCACAGTGGGGGGTCTGCGTCCCCTCTGGGAGATGGCCACCACCCTCATGCTGCAGGTGGGCTGAACATCCCGTTTATATACATCCCCTTTATGTTTCTGGAGATGTGCTCAGTTTGTCACAGAGCAGAGAAAAGGGCTGTGATAACACATTCTCCGATCTTCTTGCAGGTCAGAGCCACAGCCCTCCCACACCCCCAACCACTCCCAAGACTGAGCCTCAGTCTGGGAAGACAGGAGATGGAAAGAGGGAGGTTGTTGGGAATGGCAGCTCCCGTGGTGCATTGGGATCAGATGGAAGTGCGGGTACTGCCGGATCTGGGAAACCTCACATCGACTTTGGTAATGTGGACATTGGTGAGATGAGCCACGAGGTGATGGCCAACATGGAGCCTTTTGATGTCAACGAATTTGACCAGTACCTCCCTCCTAACGGGCACCCGGGGATCGGACAGAGTGCTGGGACAGCTGCTGCAACAGTTTCTCCAGCCTCCCAGTACACCTATGGCATCTCTTCCGCTCTGGCAGCTGCCAGTGGACACTCCGCAGCCTGGCTGTCCAAGCAGCAGCCACAGCAACATCATGGCTCCTCTCTGGTAACAGACCCCTCCAAGGCTCAGATCAAGAGTGAGGCCGGGGGTGCTGGGGGTCACTTTGCAGAGACAGCCTCAGCAGGTTCCCATGTCACCTATACCCCCCTTAGCCTTCCTCACTACAGCTCTG
Source organism: Aulostomus chinensis (assembly GCF_037954235.1). Lineage (NCBI taxonomy): Eukaryota > Metazoa > Chordata > Actinopteri > Syngnathiformes > Aulostomidae > Aulostomus > Aulostomus chinensis. The sequence goes on along the minus strand of NC_141337.1, from coordinate 17,725,088 downwards.
CCTTCCCCTCACTGGCCACCAGGGCTCAGTTTGCTGAATATGCTGACCAGCAGGCCTCGGGGTCCTACTACACCCACTCCAGCCAGGCCTCGGGGTTGTACTCAGCCTTTTCCTATATGGGGCCTTCCCAGAGGCCCCTGTACACTGCCATCACTGACCCAGTCAGCGTGCCACAGTCACATAGCCCCACACACTGGGAGCAGCCTGTCTATACAACACTGTCGCGGCCATGACAGACAACAAGACCAGAGGGCACTGGTGCAGGTTCAGCCCCCGTGTCAGACCCAAGAAGCAGCAGAAACAACAGCAGTGTTGGTGGTTTCAGTGGTAAAAACGGTCTGAGTTGGGGGGCGTGGGCAGGCACTGGGGGAGTCGGCTGGGGAGGCAGGAGGGGAGGCACCCTGTCCTGCTCTCGCCCAGAAGCAGAGAAGCTGTCCTAACTGAAGGACGCGTTTGGAGCGTGGTGGTTTTAAAGCACGGTTGACTATTTGGCACACACGAGTGTAGTCAGAATGTAATACTTTGGTGGTAAAATCACCCACCCACCACTACAAAGTTCCATGTTAGATTCACAGCAGCAAAGCGTCTGCCGCTCCAAACAATTGGCAGTGATTAAGGATTATGTCCCTGTCAGGTTGATGACCCCACGAGTAACAGAGGCGGCACATTCGAGTCTACACCCTCTCCTAGAACCACAGTGCACACTGAGAATTAGCAACTTCCAAATTAGGAACGTATCACTTCTAGATCTTATTCTGTATTATGGAGAGGGGGACTGAGTCGCATTGGTTCTTTTGTTTGTTTGTTTTGTACCACAAGAATGGCGTGCCAAAGTACTTGGCTGTGGCCCGTTCACTACTCAGGCGAAGTTTATCCTACAGATGTTAGACATGTATTGCTTTCTAGGGATCAATACAGTAACTATTAACATTCTGTTGATTTCAGTGGCACATTCGTCCCTAATTCATTCTAATTATTGTGCTGTGTTCACTTCAACTGCCTGAACATGAATGAGGGGAAAATGCCATAAAAACATGTTTTGTTGTTAAGTGGAAGAAGTTTAAAAAAAAAAGAAAGTCATGATGACTATTATCAGTATGAAGTACTTGAAATCCTGTATTTGTAAAGTGACCAAAGTTTTGACACCAAAACTTGATACTTATACATAAAAATGAAGAAACTGACAGAGTTTCTCCCAACTTAAAACTACCTTACTTTTAGCTAATTAGTGTATCATAGCTTAATTTGAATTATTGGCATCAAAAGTTAATTTTTCGTCTACGGCACTGTTTTGAACTATTCATGAAGTAGCTTCATGAGAAGAAAATCGTATTAATACTTGGATAATCCATTTTCATCATCTTAATATGCCAATAAAATACATACTAGAGGCTTTATCATTAACAGTCTTGTCTACTAACACCATTAAACGCTTTGTTGCCTTTATTATATCCACTGAGAGTCCATAACACTGCCACAGCTTTCCCTTTGTGTGTCATTAAAATGTGTATAGAGATCAGTGTTCACAGTGGAATGTCAGATCTTTTGATTGAAGTTGTTACTTTTAAAGAACATCGTTAGATAGTTTCAGTGTGGGAGGATCGAGAAAGTAACATATAGGTAGGAGATGTCATTTTTCAGAGCCGAATAGTAAATGTGCCTTAACAACCATTACTCACACATTAAACTGTAATAACCTACATTTTTTTTATGTTTTAAAACCGTTATATCACGTTGTATCTGTTATTTCCCCAATGTGTTTGTGTGATTTCTGTTCATCTTCCAACTCCGTCACTCGAGTTCTCCATCCCGTCTGACGACGTGTAACTTTATGTGTGTGACACGAATATCACTTTTAGAGGCCGATCTGATGCATTTGCATGTTTGTTTTTGCTCTCATCATTTAACCTTCGACCTTCAGCTGTAGCTCACTTTACATCTTCCTTTGCCGTGTGTGAAATATCTGTAATGACTTGCTTATTTATGTGTGCGCTGTTTACTGTTTCGCTCCATTATAAAGAAGTCTTTTGACTGTTGCTGCCATGTCCTATTTTTCCTGTTAGCACAGAAGCTTGTGAACAGCAGCGAGAGCGAAAGCCTTAACATGTGATGATGACTAATAATCTTTTGCTTGAAATAAAGCTCTTTTTTATTTCTGCTACAAGTCCGCCTCTTGAAACATTTTAAGTGGAACAAATTATGAAAATAAAACACAGCACTGTCCCCCACATGTGATAAATGTCTCTGTTGTTGTGAAGTTGACAAAATATCTTTTTTCCTCATTGGAAAATAGAGAGACTGTGTCCTCATGATGTCTAGCTCGCATTCATTCCGCTAACAGATAGTTCAGCTAGTGACCACTAGGGCGGGGAACAGGACATCCTGCCATCTAACTGGTATTCATAACTGAATGAAGCGAGTGACAGCTCGCTCTGACTGACCTTGAACACATCCAGCCCCGGGTGACGCTGCGATCCATTATAAATCCCTGTATGCATATTTTAAGTTAGTTATAGTGTATGAGGTTCTTGTGTGTGTTGCGGGTTAAGCCTGACTCCTAATTCCCTCTCTTTAATCGGCTGTGTGAAAGACAAAGAGGGCCATTGAAGGAGAGGAGAGGGGAGGAGGAGAAAAACAGGGCAATGAGGGGAGCCTTGCCCGTAACTGCCGGGCCTGTAGCTTCACTACTATACAAAGGGACTCTCATACTCTCTGAACATAGACTCTGCAACCCCCTTCCCCAACACACACACACACACACACACACACACACACACACACACACACACACACACACACACACACACACACACACACACACACACACACACACACACACACGTCTGCTGACAAACACACCCCTCTCTTCTCAGGTAATGGGATTGATCATGGGAATTTAGGGATGCAACAAATTTTACACGATCAATTCATCTACAAACCGTTATCAACATTCATCGATGAATCGTTGACTCCTTAAATCACAATCATCAAAACATCAGAGTCCAACGTGATGTTATCAAATTATTGTTTTCATCCATGCAACAGTCCAGGGACACTTTACAAATGACCACAAAAAAAAAAGCAATTGCAGATGTTTAAAGAGGCAGTAACCAGCAAATATCTGACATTTCTGCTTGAAAAAAGGCTGAAACAATTAAATGATTTTAACTCACATTCGTGAATAAGTATTTGCGGTCTATGAAGGTCATGCAAATGACCCTTTGAGACAAACTGTTTGTGAAAACGGGCTATACAAATAAAATTGCCTTGCCTTGCCTTGCCTTGCAAATGTGGCCTGTGGAAACATAAAAGAATCTTAAAAAAGAAAAAAAAAAGAAAAGTCCCTGATGGGAATCATCAAACAAAAACCTGCGGTGAATTACTCTTCCGCTGAAGAAGGTCAGTATCAGCCACCAACTCCAGTACTCCTGATCCAATATCCCACCCCTGATCAAATTTTCTGCACTACATCACACATTTTTATGTGGCCTCATTGGCAAACATATCACAAACAAGTAGACTGCAACATTTGATCGATAAGTTGATTGAAAAAAATGAATCACTAACTAATTCGGTCATCGATGAATTGTTTATTTTTGTTTGGTTTTTTTCAAAGCCAAAATGTCCGACGTGTGCGTTCTCGACTTCCAGCAGCTTTTGCTTCTTTTTTGTCATGGAGCTTGGAAAACCAAGAGTGTTTGGGACTCTTGGATGCACAAGAGAAGCAATGTGAACACACCGCTTTGAGCTCTAGAAAATTGTGACAAGTCCTTATCAAACGTTGTGAACGACTTGACAATTGATCGATGGACTGAGACAATAATGTGCAGGTAGAAGAACGATGAAATTATGTAACCCTCAAGATCCAGTATCTAACGTGCAATCCCAAAAACTGTCAAATATAATAAAGAGCAGAGAAGAACTACAGGATATATAAACGAAAGCAGAGGACAGAAGATAAAGACTATATTAGCAGTATGTTGAGCTGAGGGCGACCTGATGGCGGCCCCTGCTGTGGCTGCTGGTGGTGATTGTCACATGGGTTGCCCCCCACCCCCTGCCTGCTGGAATGAGAACACCCTGAAGCACTGTCTCCTCTTATCAAAAGACTCACATATTAGAGTAGTTTAACACACGCAATACAACCAGTGCAAACTGGTTTCTACTGGAAGACGTTTCAACATTTGTAACACAACTGAGAAGATGATTTAGTGTCCCTGCAGGTTTCATTCTTCTTCGAACAGGACTTTAATGACATGCAAACGCACACAAACACTTTGAACTTAGAACCACCCGTCCATCCACCGGACTCTAATGTATCATCAGACCACAAAGAGATCTCTCCTCTGGTTCTCACTAATGTTCAGCCCCCTCTGTCTCCCTGCATACGCTGGCCCACTTGCCGCCTGGGCAACAACCTATTTTCCCTGAACAATACAGCAACTGTTCGGCTGCGTCGTGCACGTGTTTGCATGGTGGAGCAGAGAAAGGGCTGAGGCAGGGAGCATCCTGACAGTCCTCCATCAGCAGCAGCAGCAGTAAACAGCTCCAGCTCTCTGGATCTCGGTGGGACTGCTGAGTAAAAGCAGCCAAGTTGATAAGGGGCCGAAGTTGTCAGATGAGCACTGAGCACTACGAGTACTGATGTCTGGCAGTCATGTGCCAGGTTTACTAGAGATCTAAACAATGAAGTTGATGTTTCAATCAAACATATTTGTCAGATCTGCGGTGTATTGTGCAGTGGTGGGAGTTTTCTTTCCTACTTGGTCAAAACAATTTCAAAGTGTCCGTACACTTTGAATATTTGCATTTTAAGAGACTTTGCTTTTATACTTATGCTTCAAAGAAAATATGACATTTTACTCCACTGCGTTCATCTGAACTCATCACTTCATCTGAAGAAAAAGACGCTGCATCGAAAAATGACAAAACTTTAAAAGTTAAAACCGGACATCTTCAAGAGGACACAGCAAGAACAGCACGACTGCAGCGATGACCCTTTAAGGTCTGTGGTTTGAGGGTTGAACGCTCCTTATTACTGGAATGCACAATCATGTAAGAAATATCCTTTACTTTAGATACTTCAAACTCAACATCAAATACTTCCCCATTTAAAACTTCAAGTGGAGACTTCAACCAGAGTGCTACTTTACCTGGGTACTTTATTCTCCTTTTGCTCACATATGTAAAATAACTGGGTATTTGAGGAAATTATTTTATGTCTGAGATTATTGGAATAGATTAACATCCACTCTTACACTGAGGTTTAGTGTCTTGCTGGGGATTAAGCAGAGAAACTTCTGATTACTAGTTGACCTGTTGTACCACCTGGATACACTTCCTCAGATTTGAGAAAACTGTTTAGTCCAATATAAACAGTCATCATCCTCTCTGAAGGTTCATCAATACAAAACACTTTATTCTCAACAATAAAACACATTTTCAAAAAAAAAACCTCACACGGACCGACACACAGTACTATTTTGTAAAACAAATTAAATTGTGGACTTAAGTTATATTTCCCCCTTGTGGCTCCTCTTGTTATTGCAAAAAACAGGAAATACAGCGGTCGGAATGAGGGTGAAAACAGACTGTGATATTCTGTACATTTCATGTTCATGTATTTCACCTGGTCACAGAGTCACCTAACACTCTAAAGGACTTGTTTTAATCAGTTATGATGAGCTCGTCGCAGCCCCAGTCCTCGTAGCTCCCGTCTGGAAGGTAGCGGCGGATGATGATGGGAATCTTTCGGCTCCTGTTGGCAGAAACAAACAAAAAGCGACGGTGAGGAACCAGGATGGACAGAAGAGTTCAGTATCAGAGTACTGACCGGTGCTTTCAATATTAACACACACACAACAGGGTATGACTGATCTCTTGAAGATGCTTTGATCACTCACTTGAGTTCTTTCATTGCTATTTGTAAGGGGTCTGTTTCTCCCTCCAGCTCCACCATGACTGGAGCGCACATCCTGTGGGACACAAGTCAGCAAACAGAATTAATGCTGAATAAAATTCTATTATCAAGTAGTCAAGTCAGGAAAAGTTAAGTAGCCCACAAACACAGTTAAATTATCATACATTCAGAGTCAGGCATGGGTACAATAAAATCTTAGAGCCTGACAAACTCCTGAAAGTGGCTGAAGTTCTGTTTGAAGCCCCTAAATCAAACTGTTGGGTGCCTCCTTTTTGGTCAAGCTTTCAGTCCATTCTTGTCTTTAAATGTGGGCTGGTTGATGTCACACCCACATCTTGATCAGTGGATTTGTGTACTGTTTCTGCATTCCAGCTTAAGTGGGAAATCAGAATTTCTGAGTTCCCAGCTGGAAATCTGAACTGGAACAGAATGGCCACCAGTCGTTTGAACACTTCAAAAATGTACCAGCGTTCGCACTTTCATGTTTAATTTTGTGAAATTAAATCAGTCACGCTCTTCATATTTTATCTGTAGATATGTTGCAAGGATGTTTATATGTGCAAAACACCTAACAGAGTAGTGTTATCAACCGCTGATGCTAATAATGGAGAGGTACGCGTTTCCTATTTTCTTACTTTACTCCACTTTTTCTGATGGAACAGGGTCAACTCGAGTGCGACATCACTTCCTGTCCCGGCTTTAGAGGTAAATCGGTCATGAGAAATATGACCCCCTTAGTTTGACTCCACAAGGTCATTCTCACGTTAAACTCCTGACGGGGAACGTTTCTCACACACCAAAAATCAGAGTTTAAAGCGATACTCCACCTAAAAAGGTTTCTTTTTTTTTAATTTCAAGAACTCTTAAGTGGTCTTAACCTGGCAAAGATTTTTTTCTTTCCTGCATCATTTCTTCTTAGTGGCTCCAGAAGGTAGAAAGAGCGAGCAACAGATACTTGTTTGAAGCTGATGGTGACTGATGTCTAATAACAGCCAAACAGCACAAAAACATCTGGTTACAAATTATCAAAAGGGCATCGTCCATAATCCACATCTTCTTCATCCTGCTGCATTTTCAATAATCCACGAAATGATTTGAGCTAAAAAAAAAAAAAAACTACCAGTAAAATTATATGAGCAAAATTAGGTGCACAATGAGTTGCACAAGGTAAAGAGTTAATAATTTAAAAAAGTTAAATAATGGTGTCAAACAAAGAAGAATAAGATGTGTACAATCTCACACACACACACACACACACACAAACTCACGCTATCTGAAGAGCCCGTGTGCCCAGGACTCTGGCTCGCTCATATTTCGTCATGTACGGCGTTGTGATCCTCTTCTGGTTAGCAGCCTGGCCCTCACCTGCTGGAAGGATTTGCACATGCTCCTGATCTTCCTGCTCGAAGATTCAAAACAGACAGGTTTTGGCTGATTGGATAACCTCAGAACAACACCGGTGAACTCTTCAGACAAATAAAATCAAATAACATGTTTTGAACCACGTTAGACACAAGCTAAAGGTTTATTTCAATCAGTTGAACAACCCAACTGCCTTCAATAAAGACAATAAGCTTACATCTTCCACGTTCTCCAGGTCATCTAATCCCTCGTCCTCCTCTGCATCGTCGAAGTCTCCATCATCATAGCTACAAATACGACAGTAAAGCAGTTGGTCACAAAGACTACAAAGGCACAAGAATGCTTTTTAGAGCACATCACACTCATCTCTTTACTGCGTCCTTGTGGGTGCAGTTTGAAAAGAAAAACAGGAATTTTAACGTTATTAAAAACAAACATACAAGCAAACAGGTAATGCGAGAGACTTGTTCTGTGGAGCTGGGCTATCAACCGGTTCAATACTACCCAGAATGACACTTTGGTGGTGTTGAACACGAGTTTAGAGTTGTGGCTCCCCGTAGCTCCTGAGGAATCCCTGGCATTGTTGTCATTTATGAATTTTGTAGTTTTGTTTCAAAAGTTTGTAACATTATGAGGGAGAGTAATAGGTATCCAAACTACTAGCTAGCTGAAGCTAACGCCACCGCTAGCCCACGTTGCGTTTTCAACAAGTATTTGTTGACATAAACTAACATCTCAAAGCTGTTTGTCATGTGACTTACTTCTCTTCGTTGTCCGACATCACTTAATTTTCAAGTCCGATATGCGTGCTGTGATTTTTACAACTTATTTATTCCAGATTCTTACAGTTGTAAACATGAACAGCACGAACGTTTTGTTTTCAACTTCCGGTGCCTTGTGCCTCGGCGGAAATTATTCCGGACCTTCAAGGGGAACGTTCTTTCGTTCCGATTGTACTACAGTTCCGCCGAGGCCAAATCAGGCCTAAATGAAGATTCAGGAAATTAAATTTTTCAACTTTTGCCCTTAATTCACTGTAAGAAATGTTTAAGTATCAGACCAGGATAAATTTGCTTTGACCCGATGTTGCATTTCATTCTATCAGCATATCTTTTTTTTTTAAATATCAAGAGAAAGAAACATGCAAGTCTTGCACAAGTTGTTTAATCATGATATACACATTTTCTCAACAAAAAAGTCAAACAATTTTCAAAATACAGATTTGATATATACATTCATAAACACATGCATTTTGATTATAAAGATAAGGAAAAGTTTGTCTCGTTTATGCTACTGAGCTGCTCTTCAATATATACTTGCAAGCCTACAATAGTTAACATTATGATAATCTTCTGAGGAAAAACAAAATTAAAACTTGTGTAAAAGAATATATTAATTTGTATTCTGTGAATTTCCCTCTTTCTTGTACTTCTCAGCAGTCATGTCAGTACTTCAGCTCTTGCTGTCCATGGGGTCTTTGGTGCCCTCTGCTTTATGATTCAGCATCCTAAGAACATTAGTTGGCTTGAACTTTCCTTTTGACTTCTTTAAAACTTTAAGTCCTTTCTGCAGCTCTAAGAAGAGATGTCAAAAAATCAGCAACAAATGCAAGCAAATATTCAAAATGAATATGGTTAAAACAATCTTAGCAAGATGATCATTCTAAATTTACTTTTAAGAGTGTAAGATGTGAACACAAATAAAACTAACAAATATGACAGCTTGTTTTTAAAATACAGGATCATCTTCTCACCTATGTTTTTCATCATGGATTCCAAATGCATATCTTCCTCTCTTTCCCTAATTAGCAAAAGAAGAAAATGTTTACTTTTGATCATGAAACTCCATGAAAGGAAACACCTTTTTTTCTTTTCTGATGCACCTCTGCTGATCCTGATCCAGGCTGCTGACGATCTGGTTCCTCTGATCAATGATGGCAACCAGCTCGTCCATCAGGTGCTGCTCTCGACCTCGATCCTCCTGACTCCACCTACTCTCTATGAAGATGACAGTGAGTATCATTTTTACAAAAAGGCAAAGGTCCAGGAAAATGAATTCTCTTCTCTCCGTATAAAACCAAAAGTACGCAGCAAAAGAATCAAAACTGTGTTTCAGCAGAGGACATAACACAAAGCCCTCGATTACTTTACTGCACTTTCCCCACAAGACAGTTGAACTGGAAATTTCCCCAAAATCAACACCCGAAAACAATCGTCTGTAAATTCACATTAAGTATTTTCATTCAGTGTAAACATTCTTTATTGCGCAGCTCTGTGTTACATTATGGAGCCAAAAACACCATTTTTGCCAAAAGACCCACATGACCCCTGGCTTTTAAGTGATAATAAGTTATTGTCAAATATGCAAATGAAGAAAGTGACATAGGCATGAAGACAAACTCACCTGGTTTGTTAAGGAGACATCTAAGTTCATACTCTACATCTGCCTGTCTCTCCTCCAACTTCTGCTGTGTTTTGCTGGAGAACAAAGAAAAATGTCCACACACACACACACACAAACAAAACCCCCCACAACAACAAACCTTTCACCTGAATTAAAACAAAAAGTTTAAAGGCATCAGCACAGTAAAATCTGTGGGCCAGTCTCAACTACTTACAGGTAAACCAGCTCTGTATCTCTGTACACTAAATGATCTCTCTCACGGAAAAGATGGAGCCAGTCTATCAGCATTTGTTGTTCTTCTTTATCTGAAATGGACATGTAATGATTCCTATTATGGTGCATTCACAATCATTTTGTCTCAATCCAGTAGGCAGAATATTATGAACCATTCTTGCAGTCTCTCAGATTTATTTCCAGTTGGATCCCTCTTTGTTCCAGTGCCTCCAGTTGTTTATCCAGTTCTCCTGTCTCCACCTGCAGGTCTTCCTTTGAAACATGTTGGTCTGCTTGCACCTGTCAAGCAACATAAGAAACAAGAATGCTGGGCTACTTAGCAAATCTGAAAAATTGACCCTTGGAAGGATTAAGGGTCAAAGTAATTAACCTAATTAACAATGCATCTAAATGACATTTCAAATGTATGAAGTTTTTGTGAGCAGTCTTTTGATGTCTAAAGCCAGCCGCAGTACCTTCCTCTTGATGAGTGGGAAACCATGTCCTGGAGCAGGGGTTCGTCGAGAGGGTAGGGCCTGAAAAGTCTCTGATTTGGGCATCGCTGATGTTCGATGAAAAGAACTCTCTTTGCAGACCTGCTGAAATGGAGAGCAAATATGGAATTGCTGGGAATTTGACAGTGTATGTTCTTGTCTTGTTAAATGAGAAGCCAGAATAAACCCTCAGTAGCACTTTGCATGATCTTAAACTTATATTTACATAGCATTAGCATTTCTTAAAAACATCCCCATTCTGAGGTGCAACAGTTGTGTGAAGAAAGTGTTCATATAAGACGACATTCCTAACTAAAAGTTTTTAAATCTCTTCATACCTTCCCCTTAGATGATGAGGTCACAGAGAGAGCGTGAGAGCAGCTAGATGTCATAGCTGGCACAGAAAGACTTCTGGGTAAAATGGGACTCTGTGCAACATCTGAACTCCCTGACGGTGAGCGTCCTGTATACCCTTCTTCATCAAAATCAGATGAACCAATCAGACCAGTGTCCTTGGTATCTGGCTCAGGTTTACCAGTATCCTTCTGAATGTCCTTATCCAATTCCTCACTAAATGGATTTGGAGGAGGGACTCTGGGTCTGTACCAAGACCCCCGCAGGTTGGAGACAGATTTGGATTGTGATAAGGGGTGCAAGACTGGGACTGGAGCAGGAGGCAGCTGTGTCCAAGGTCCGGGATGGATGATGGTCAGCCAGGGATGGTTGGTTCTCACTCTGGGGCTGATTGGGCTGCTGCTACAGAGAGGAAAGGGAAAGATTACAGGTTTCATTCATTAAATGTTCTTAGGGACAAATGTTAACGATGTAGAACTGTTTGCATCTTCAGTCAAGTCAAACAGACAGGAAGGAAAGCACTTTGACTGTTTGGAACCCATTTTCCTGACATCTGAGTAATTCTGGTACCTGCTGGTAAAATCTTCAAGATTAAAAGAGGTGCAAAATATCAATGAAAATCAAATGAAATCAGAGCACAGAGAAAGAATGTCAAACCATCAACATGGACATTATTACCATTGAAACAAAAGAACTCAGGGCCTGTGTGAACGTTAGCACCACTGCAACGAGAGAACACCAGATGTAGGATAAAAATAACTTCATAGAATAATAAAGAGTGAAAAATGAGGAGCATGAGAACCAAGTCAAAGAACTGCTGATTTGAATGTGAAAAAAAAGAAAATGAAATAGATACAGTTCAATTGTACAGTTTGTGCTCTTCAATCCTCACTAGTTGATCCCCTACTACTGATCAGCTAGCTAACGTTGCACAATTACAGCAACGCACTGTTTTGTAGAGACACTTGTGTAATGTTTTTGGATTTGGTCGACATTGAAATTTACAAATTTTAGGGATTATGTAAAAGCACTGTCATGCGCTCTCTTTCTAAGAGCCATGGACATTCTGCAAATACGGTATTTCATCGAGATAATGTGGATTAGTCGTCAGACAACCGATTGTTGCAGTACACTTACGTGCGAGATGAAACGGATTCACTTTGACTGGAGGAATTACCTGCACCGAGAAACAAAAACAAGTCAGCAATTTCTCACATTTAATGAAGGGAGGAAATATCAACATAAATAAGAATCACTTCATCTTCATAGTTGTTTTTTTTTTCCCAAACAGGTCCAGCTTGTGTGAAAAGGATGAATCCAACTTCTTGTGTACACAAGATAGAAAATATCTTTTCAGACTTTTGGGGATTATGTAGTAAACGTAATATTTATGACAGGTAAAATAGAACCTGTTACCTGCTGCATGGCAACTGCCTGCTGTATGGAGAGTCTTCTTCCTGGGCGCAGGAACAGGAACTGCTATGCGCCTGGGTGCAGGAACTGGCCGGCAACATCCTCCTGTCACTCCTACACATCGTGATGAGGGCTCAGAGGGCTCCTCAGTTTTTGATCCTTCATGAGTGGCTCCAGTGTCTCCAGCTTCTTTTCTGGCCGTGTCTTCAACTTGCTGTGGGAGAGGATGAGGAGGTGCTGGTGTTACCACATCCTCCAGTCCAACAGATGTGTCTTCTGTCCCTTCTCTTTGCTCTGTTTCCATTTTTTTATCGATCAGTCTGTCTTGGGACTCCTTCTTCTCGATGTATTGAGGTGCTCCGGTAATAGCCAATCCACCAACAGATAAATATCCCCCTTCAAACGTACATTTGGGAGTATTTGCCAAAATTTGCTGGCTGAGGTCACTTTGGACACGTATCAAATGATGAGTGCAGATCAGGGTAGCAGGATCATGACCTTGTATGTATGAGCCTGATAAAAGAGTGCTGCGGCACACTTTGCATCTAGAAGACAAAAATATTGTCTGTCACAGTAAAATAATCTTTCACACATTAAAATGAACAGATAAAATGCCAAAGTAATCCTAGAACTAACATGGACCAAGATCTGAATAATTGAGAGATTATAATCCAAATACATTGGAGGAAGTTCAAACATTTGATAATCAAAAAAACAACAACAAAAAACAGCTAAAGTCCTCCCCTTATGGCCACTCTTGTGGATTCACTGACTTTTCATGCTGATATAATCCTATGTGAGCAGAAATATCATTCTCTGACCTTGGACTTTGATCTCAGTCATTCTGCCTGTCCTCCTGTCATCTTTAGTACTAAAGATCAGAGAGCATCAAAGCTAGAATCCTGTCCGACCCCTGACCCCTCATATACCGCACTGGTTGCAACTCACACACTGACGATAAGAGGAACAGTTGTTGAGATAATTGTGTCGCAGACATTTCAAGATTTCTTGCATTTACAGTTATATATTTGAAATTTCACTGCTGTGAGGACAAACTAGCAAAAAAGTTGGTATTTGGATCTCGACACTAACAGAAACAGAGAGGTTGCAGATACCCTGCAAACTGTAATGTTACCTGAAACAGCTGCGATGGAAGACCTTGCCATCAATCAGACGTCTCTGAATGAGGTGGACAGGTCTGAAGCACAAATTACACACTGTGTGCGGTGTTCTGCTCGACAATTGCTGCCCACCGGATTGCGGAACTGTCAAGCTCTGAAAGAGAAGAGAGACAAGAAAGGGACACTTTCTACTCAGCAGTCAGGATGAGTAAGCAACAGAACAAGGTGTGCTCAAACTGTGAGTATATGTGTATCAAAGTGAGCATGTGCAGTTACCTTGAGGGGTTTCAGGCTGTCCTGAGCTTTACTCTTTGAGAAAGTGCTTAAAATAGTGACGTGGGAAGACATCATACTGGCACAACCTGCTGCAGAGTCAAGAGAGGAAATGCAAATGGGGACGAATTCAACGGCACGAGCACGAGCACTGTTGGATGTTTTCTGTTAGGGTTACCTAACCAACCCTAACCCTAACCCAAGTCGTTTAAGGAATAAAATTTATCACAACCTACTCATGAACTGTTGAAAGAGATAAAATAATCCCATTCGAGTCAAGAAAATTGTAGACCTCTAATCATCACAGCTATAATCCAGGAACAGAGGTGTGAAAACAGACAGTACAGACAGGGTCTTACGCTTACATAGGACCCCCACCCCTCCAGCCCTGCAGCAAAACACTATCTATTCTCATGAGGCATCCTAAATGCATCTCACCGTCTTACTATGAATACAAGCAATCTCCTTGTCTGTCTGGAGGTGTGGGTGGATGTTTGTGGCTCCATGATCTCAACAACTGCACATCTAAATACAAAGAGTAAAGTAACTGCTTACTATAAATGTCAAATAACTGTAGCAAAGGGAAAAAGTTATATTTTTCCCTGAGATGGAGCTGAAGGAGAAAGCAGCATGAACAGTAAATTCACAAGTACAGCTGTCGGCATACTTATAGCTAAAGGCGGTCAACATCTGCTTGTTGATTTGCGGCAGGTAGGAGGATAAAAGCCTTTGATGGGGGGCTGATACTCACCATGGGACCTCCTGCTGAAGTAGTGGTGATACTGGGAAAGGTATGTGATGATGCTGAGAGAGTCAGGCACTGTGCTGGACACCATGTCCTCTGGGTCCAGGAGAGTAGGGATACCCAGCTTCATCTCTGCTACTTCAAAAGCCTGCAAACATGAGGGTGGAGGTCTACAACTGTGAAAGCTAACTTGCGTTCATATAGGTTGTATTACTGAGCTATTAATTCTAAAAAACAGAAATAGTTGAGGGAGACACGCCAGCATGGTCACTTTCTTGTAAAAGTAGATGTTAATGACTCACCAGTTTGTTATTATGATAAACATTATCTTTGGTGAGGGAGCTGAAATCTCTGGAGCAAAACAGGAAATTGATTAAGCGAGGATAAAAGGCAGAGTCCCAAAATGCTCCCAGTGGGATACAGAAGTACAAAGCATTGCACACATAAAATGCAAGTCAGTGTCAGACATTAGATGAGAGGATTCCAGTTCAATGCGTTATCTGAAAGGGACAAACAAACCACGTTAATCCCGTTAAATAGGGCAAGAAAAGGTTAAGAAGAGAGACAGGGAGCGATTAACAGAGCGAAGAACAGATTAGTCCCAGTGCCCCTGTAGATTAGACAACATGGTACTCAATCTGGAGCAGCCCAACTCAGTAATAATCAAACCTCAGGAGAGAAGCCCACCATAAACGTGTCCTTGTCCTGCAGCACACCTGCGGATTAGGGCTTCTCTGAGCTTGTCTGTGTGACTGAGCATGTAAACCAGCACAGCTACTCTTTACTCACATCAAATCAGGCCGGTGTTTGTGGATGATGGCACAGAAAGCGAGTCCATCTCTGAATGAGGTTGACAAGTTCTGTATTTCCACATTTGAGTAAGGAGCGCATGTGTGGCGGCACCATTCCAACAAAGCCTCTGCTGGTGCCATGTCCTGGGCTGGCTGAGGTGACACATGAAGGCTGCTGAGCATGACACTTATGGGTTCTAGCAGTTCAAAGAAAAGACGCACGGTTGTTGTTTTTTTCTCTGTGGGGGAGACAGCAACAGAATCCCTGCTACTCCAGAGAAGAAGACCTGCAAATCGAGCTGGTGAAGCAGCAGGATGGAGGGAATGGGGTTGTTGTTTTTTTTTTTTATATTGTTAAAAAAGAAAGCCACACGTGCTGGCGCGTGTTAAACGATCTCATTATGTTTCCAACTTGGGTGTGAAGCGGTTCCCTTCAATCACTTTCCATCAGAAACGTCCACCGAACCGTCGTCCAAACATTTGCAGCTCTCCAGCGATTCCTGGCCGCTTTGTGAGAAGAGGTGTTGATGTTATTACGAGTCCTCTAAAAGTTCGTGGACGTCGTCCGTCTGCCTGCGCGCCACACTCGGAAAAATACACAACAACTGCCGATAGAGGGAGACACGGAGTTGTGTCCTATAATTAGGAAGGATCAGTTACCAGTTAGTGGTGTGGGACCTGCGCGGTGTCTATGACAAGGAAGCGTCACGTGACATGATCTCCATATAACAGGACTCTGTGGTTATTGTTTTGTTGTTGTTGTTGTTGTTGTTGTTGTTGTTGTTGTTGTTGTTGTTGTTTACCATAAATAATCTGTCCAGGACATATGGTCACCTACATAAGAATTAAGTTCATTGAATATAATAGTCAGCATGTAGTACTTGTTACAATTCCACTGGGCTGCTGGTGGCAGGTTGATCATTTTCTACCACTTGGTATTTTACTTTTTACTTGTCATCGCCTGTAAACTGTTCGGTGATATTGTAGCACCTTTAACATAACTCACGTTCATATTTCAAATTCAAATATGGACAAAAAGAACCAAGAAAAAGAACTCTACAAAGTTCTTTTCAAATGTATTATTTTCGTGAGCATGTCATGTCGAGTCATGTGAGCGTGAGGATGGATGTT
Source organism: Aulostomus chinensis (assembly GCF_037954235.1). Lineage (NCBI taxonomy): Eukaryota > Metazoa > Chordata > Actinopteri > Syngnathiformes > Aulostomidae > Aulostomus > Aulostomus chinensis. The sequence continues at coordinate 17,708,868 of NC_141337.1, read as the reverse complement.
TTAGTCTTGAAAATGGTTCCGGTATTATTTTTGGCTGTTTCTAGTTCTTCATCGTAGAACTACCACAGGTAGAATGGCTGTTCCCTTACACAGCGAGAGTAGCTCCTCCAAAATATTCCGTACAATCGACTAAATTCAGGCTCCATTTCAGTATCCAACATTTGACATTTCCAGCTTTTGAATGAAGCTCAGACAACACATTTGACGAAGCCGTGCTTGTTCTTTTCAAGGTAACAAGGTTTAATCATTAATAGGACTTCTGAAAGTATTCAGTATTTTCAGTTAGCTCATGAAAGACATTGCAAACATAAAGTTTTCTTTAATCTTGTAAATCCATCTTAAATGTGTTTTTCAGAAGTAAATGCCCGATCTATCCGCACCAGTTCTATGTCTTCCTCGCCACTACGTGCCCGTGCGTCCGTCGCCGTGAGACCGACGCACGACATAAATTTCGCCGTGATGGCTGCACCGCCCGATGCCGAGAGTTTGGAGTCTCGTATCAGTGAGTGTTTTAACCTATTTTACTCAGCCAGGTTTGTCTGGAGACCAAGACACATGCAAAATATAACCCCGGCAATTTGTGGCTGACGTGCCATCCCTCAACAGCGGCGTTTCCCCCGGTAGCGCGGGCTCGGACTCTTCCGTCACAACCTGAATGCTAACCTAGCGTTAGCTCACGGAGCTGCTGTTCTACCTGCCAAGTGTCAACACAATTCAGCCAGGCGTAGGTTTCGCTTTACGGGCCGAAAGCTCAAACTAGTAGTGTGCGATAAGATCAATGGGTACTCCTTTGTGTCAAACAGGCTATAGCGTGGTTACACTAAAGCTATGGCCGCCACAGAAATTTCTAGATCAGACAGTGACACACTGCGATTCCCGACAGCCAAACAAGCTAACCTTTCTCCATAGCACCGCTGCGCATCCTTCCTTACCTGCCGACGTTTTGTCATTCAGGTGTAGTATGCTCAAAAATAAGAACTGGTCATATCAGTCATCATTGGAGATATTTCTGCATCTTTTCTTAAAAGTCGAATCAAAACATATGCTTCAGAAGTCTCTTGTCTGAATGAGGGCCACCGAGCAAAAACCAGTAGCCTACGGTGTGCTGAACGAGTCTTGGTGTATATTTTATGTTATGAGTGTTGTAAACATCCATCCTCTTGCGTATTAATAAAATGTCTTGGTTATTATAGAATTTAATTAACAGGACGGTTTTTGTGACGTTGACGTAGGTGTCCCTGATTAGCAGGCAGCTGAGTTTACCAAACCAAACCAAACCAAACCAAACAAACAAACAAACTGGTAGACTGGTCCACTTCATTCTGATAGAAAATGCAGGCTCAACACCTTTTTATTGAATCTTTAATACAATGACATTTAATATCATGACATTGTTGTACCAAAAATTACAGACATGTGGACAATAACAGCATCATCCGTTGTCCGACATTGTGTTTGCTAACCTTCCAGACAGAGCCACAAACCCACTGAACAGAGACACCGACTGGAGCAGCATCCACGCCTTCTGTGACCAGCTCAACAATGATCTGGAGGGGTAAGGGGAGCCCACTTGACATCATTCGTGCTCGATCCTGAAAAATGACTACGATTATTTATCATGGAGATCAATTAGTAAGCAGAGACCTTATCCCTCCCCCCCAACCTACTATCATTTGTCCCTGTAAATTTAGTGCTCCTGAACGTAAATGTAAGTGATCAGTTTTGTAGCCCATAGTAGAGAAGATAGAAAATGTCCTCCACAGTTGTAATTTCTTTTCAGAGGAGGAGGAAAATTAGAAGTTCAGTTGTTTCTTTGATGTCTACTATGGAGGATGACATTTTTCAGCATTTATCATTATGTTTTCTTTTAATAACATAAATGCTGTTTGTTCATCACTTATAGAGCACTTATCATTACCTGCCCCGCATAAAGTGGGAACTGAATTCTAAGACGTGGTTTTGACTTGTTACAGGCCTCAGCTGGCCACCAGGCTCTTGGCCCACAAGATCCAGTCTCCTCAGGAGTGGGAGGCCATGCAGGCTCTTCTGGTGAGCTCCTACCCAAACCAGGGTCTGTTGCTTAAAAAGACTGTCGTGCTTTTCAGTTTCATTTGTTTCATTTTGTTTATGATCCAGGTTCTGGAGACGTGTATGAAAAGCTGTGGGAAAAGGTTTCACAATGAAGTGGGAAAGTTCCGGTTTCTAAACGAACTTATCAAAGTAGTTTCTCCGAAGGTAAGACTTCCTGAGGGTGTCCCCCAGGTAGAGGTCGATGATTAGTCAGCGCTGTTGGTATCGGAGGATAGTCGCTGATGTCCGTGCAGCCTTTTCCTTGGATTGAAATGATTAAGGTTTTGCATGGAGGACAAACAGTGTTGTTTTTTGCTTGAGCTGAATTAAGTGAAATAAGATGAGACAGCCTTATTTTACAATTAAGAACAGTATACTTGTGTTTTTAACATTATATTAACATTAGATTTCCCTAATGGAGACTAAGGTGTGCTGAAACTGAAAGTATGCTGCTTTCTTTTGCCAGTGAACATTCCAGTAGTGGTGAAACCAGTAGGTCTACCTGCACTTCCTTAAGAATCCTGGAAATGTCTTTAATTTTATGAATATTAGGCTTTAAAAGTCATTAAATCATCTTTAATTTGAATTCGTGAAGTCTTAATGGCCATAAACATTTGATCAAATTCAGTTTTTCAGATTTATAAAAGCACTGAACAATCTGTTGAACTTCCTAGGTTTAAGTCCACATTTTTAATGTGATCAACCTTTTTATAACCTCCCATCGACCCTGTTACCGAACTCGCGCCTGACTGTTTCAGCCTTTAAAAATCAGTTATGCGCACGGTACAAGTTTGCTTTTCAGAGGGTTTTTTACATCGGCTGTGTGGTTATGAAAATGTGCAGAATTCAATGAATCACAATTATATAATCACAAAAAAAATGCTGTGCTGCACAAATGCTGCAGGTATCGCTTCATTTTTGTTGAACGCATTGTTTAAATGCAACTTATTCGCTGAAATAAGCCTAAATGTTTGCCTTTGTATTTTCGTTTGCTAGTTGAAGTTTGTTTGTAGGAGTTGAGAAATCCACATTTCAAATGAACAGTAATTTGTGTGCGTATTTCTTGAAAACCAATCCAGTAGACAGTATAGCTAGAAATCTGAACTGTAAGGTAAACCCTTCATGGTTGTTTTCAATCCCCCACACAGTATCTGGGTGCTCGCTCTCCAGAGCCAGTAAAAAAGAAGGTTCTGGAGTTGATCTATAGCTGGACTTTGGGGTTACCTGATGAGGCCAAGATCTCAGATGCCTATCAGATGCTGAAGAAACAAGGTGAGAAGCCTTCTGCTCGAACAAGGTGTTAAGACCCCACCGAAACTGCAGCCCAAGTGGATCTGATGCTTTACACGGTAATAAGAACCGATGACACATTCTGTGTTTCTACACCAGGTATAATTAAACAAGACCCAGAGCTTCCACCTGATAAACTACTCACCCTTCCTCCGCCCAGACCCAAAAATGCCATATTTGAGGACGAGGAGAAGTCAAAGGTGAGGACTTGTGTATCAGAAGGAAATAATTCGGAGTAAACGTGCTCTCTGTGCATGTTTATTGGTCATGACTGCTCGTCTCTCCTCTGAACACCATCTTTTTGGGCTGGGACAGATGCTGTCTCGTCTGTTGAATAGCTCACACCCCGAGGACTTAAAAGCCGCCAACAAACTCATCAAGGAAATGGTACAAGAGGTAAACCTTTTTGCTTCGTCCAATAATTGTGCTGCCACACTTAAGTGCAGCAGTTAGTTATGCGTGTGTCATTGCTGCACTCACAGTATGAACATTTACTGAATGTAGAAATGGGTTAGTGGCCCTGGGGGTTTGTGTGTCACTGGCAGAGTGAATCAGAGGGAGTTCAGAATAAATTTGTCCTGATTTCAGTGCTCAAGCTGCTGCTCTCTGGTCTTGCTGCACGACTGTGTGTTACCTCTGGCTATGTCATCGTGTCTCTGTGGTTTGATTAATTTACAGTAATCTAATACATGCGCACATATTTTGGTCACTCTTTAAAGCTCGCATGTAGAAAATGGAGTCCAAACACTCGACATGGCTCCCAGACCTATTAAACCTTTTCATGACTTCTTTTCCAAAGTTGCCTTTTGTTTTTTGTTTTTTTAATTGTAGGATCAGAAGCGAGCAGAGAAGGTGTCAAAGCGGGTGAACGCCATTCAGGAGGTGAAGGAGAGCGTCACTCTGCTGACTCAGCTCCTGCAGGACTATGACAGCACGGCCAGCAGTCCGAGCAACGCTGACCTCCTTCAGGTGAGTCGTATAATTGTGGTCGCATTCTAGCCGAGTGTAGTTGTGAATCATATTTAACGTCCCGTGTGTGTGCAGGACCTGTACCAGCGTTGTGAGAAAATGAGGCCGACACTCTTCAGACTGGCAAGTGACACAGAGGACAACGATGAGGCTCTGGGTGAGTTCATCTGACGTTCATGTGTTAGTATGTAGGCTCCCCCTCCCCACAACAGTCATGTTTCCTTTCTGATTGTAGTTAAGACCTCAAATGGGACATTAAGGTTGTGCTTGCTCAGAGATGACAAAGTTCATCAGTACCTACCGCACGCTGAGTAGCCAGAGGTAAAACACATCCGGATAAATGTGAATGTGTACAATTTTACAGGGAAGCATTACGGAAAACTTCATTTCAAATGTTCCCTTCAGTTGTAAGTTGGGGGCGGGCATTTGTTGAGTTTAAATAATGTTACAGATGTGATACTCACTTCTATTGATTTAATTTATGGAGTAGAGTAGAAGGGCTTAATGGATTATTGATTGGGTCATACTTGTGAGAGTGTTACGTAAAGCCATTTTAATCACCGGTACATAGAAAACCGCGTACTGTGCTGGATTCCAGTGGTCAGCTGTTATCAGGGGCAGAGAAGCTCCAGGGTCATGCACGTCATTCTGAAATGCTTCAGATTCATGTTCAAGTGCCAGATGCCCTCCTGAGACTGCAGAGCAAACAAACACACCCACCTGACTCAGAGGCTTTTCTTAGAAAAAGGGCAAAATGTGTGCTTTCATTCACAAAGACTGGCCTTACCAGTTTGTGTTGGTCAGTTATGGAAGAATTGCGAATGTCTTGAATTTATTTCAAGAAGTTTGGCCAAAGCACGATTGTCTCTTTCTCTCTGCATCTTTCATACACTTTTTCTGCGCTGAGCCAGCAGTCTATAACGAGAAACCTCGTTTTTGAAGGATATCTGACGTTAAAAGGCAATAACAAGTGTTGTTGTTGTTTTGTTTTTTTGTCAAATCTGTCAACAGCGGAGATCCTGCAGGCAAACGACAGCCTGACTCATGTCATCAACATGTACAAGCAGCAGGTTAAAGGGGAGATTGTCAACGGCAACAATGCTTTAAACGCACAGAAAGAAACAGGTGGGTCTACATTTAGGATGACATGTCTAGATTCAGCAGTTCTCTGGTTTTTGTTTGAACTGAAATGTCTACGATCCATCTCCTGCAGGAAGTGGGACGGCTCTGCTAGACCTGTCAGGATTGGACACATCACCCCAGTCGCCTCCCTCCTTCCCTGAGTTCCCCACTCCAACAGACAGCCTAAACGCCCCCTTGCAGGAAACAGGGATCAGTCTCCTTGACGATGAGCTCATGTCACTAGGTAACCTCACGTCCTATGGCCACACCAAGTGTGTACCCTGTTTGTGTCATCAGTCAGTGCTCGGAAGAGGTGTTACAGTATGTTGTGGTAATGTGGAGTTCCTCAGGAGTAGAGACACAGTCCAGGGGCCTGTACTTCGTAGCAGGGTCCGAGCTCCAGTGAGAGAACTTCAGGTTGAACTCTAGGTTCTCAGTATCATGAAGATGGATGACTTAACAGTGGAATATATCTCCAAGGTAACATTTGACAGACCTGACCTGATCCGGAGCAGACTAGTGACCAAGATACGAGGTCGAAACTTGTACAAGCCCTGCCCACTGACCAATCATGTCTAATGGTCAGTGTCATCACTATTGGTTGCATTGATAATTTGACTCTTGTACCTCAATCGGGGGAGAGTCTGTCAGGAGATTTTACAGTAAGAAATCTGCGGTATTTCCAGACAAGCACCTCTATGAACAATACTGATTTTATTTCATTTTTTTCTGTGGAGGGATTTATTTATGCTTTTCAGGTAGAGGACCGTACATATGTATCCAGTGAGATGAAGCCCAGTCTGACTCTAACTGACTTGGTCTCCCGCTGCGTTTCCTCAGAACCGCCACGTTTATGAATTAAGCCCAGCTGCAGCTGAAGGAGTGACACAAATGCGACCAATGTTAATTCTGTCATCATCCTCACCTCCCATTGATCCAAGGTGATCAGCGTCAGATGTACTCATGCCTTTATGATGAGACAGTGATATTACAAAGTCTGTTAATTTAGACATTCAGTCCTATTTGTCGCCGTGAAATAAGCAGCTCCCCTCATCCTCATGGTACTGATAAGTCATTTAGTGCTGGCTCCGCCCCTTTCCATGGGAACGCGTGCACAAACGGATGGGGAAATGTTGGGTTGATAGTGAGTTGATAACCACCATCATGGTACCGCTGACCCCTGACTGTAGGTGTGTCCCACCTGAACTGAATTTATTCTGGATACGTGGATGCTGCTCTGTGGTACGGCCCCGGGTTGGAAGTGGAAAGACAAAAATACAAACTTCATGTATCTACATCACACAGGTTTAAGTGAGGGAACACACACCTCCAATGCTCCCTCACAGCCTGATGACTCAGCAGCCTGGGACTCCTTCCAGGTGAGTAAAATCCCTTTGATTGACCAAAACCCACAACTTACTTGAAAAAGAAAAAAAAAGCATTATGGAGTCTCATTGTCCTTCCCCACAACAGTCAGTTCGATGTCTTTACCACCCTTTGTTTTATAACCAGACCCTCCTCTCTCTCATTTTTCTGCATCCAGTCCTCTGATAGCATCGACACAGACATCCCAGCAGCCCCCACCCTCCTCCTGAGTCCAGAGCCTCTGTCATCCGGCTCCACTCCAGGGAACTCAGCCCTGGATGAGCTTGATTTGTTGGGAAAGACGCTGCTGCAGCAGTCCCTCCCTCCCGAGGGCCTGCAGGTCAAATGGTATTTAAAAGCAATGTTCTGTATTACAATCTTGTTGTATGGCTGCTATGACAGATATGTTTTGATGTGAGTAATGGAGGTGTTGTCGTTACTGCTCTGTCCTCACACTAAATATGGAATTATGAAGTGTCTAGCAAGGCCAGATTCAGATTGAGGGAATAACACAGTCACGATCACCATGTCCTATGCACCGCGGTCTTTAAGTTATGGTTTGTTAGGTTATCGATAGAGGGGGAAAAAAACAACAACAACATACAGTTGCTTCTTTTTATGCCCCTGTGACACGAAACTGGAGGCTTGTGTTTCCCTCCATCCGTCCAGTGCTTCCTACGTATAAAAACGTAACTGGAAGTCATGTGATCAAACATCTGTTCAGGGGATAGTTCACACAGAAATAAAAATGATGGAAGACTGGGTGAAGTTCTTTTTTTTTTTTTTTAGGTTTTTACAACTGAAGTCAATGGTGACCAATTTTTAGCTGTATAAGAAGAACAGTAGAACCATAAAGTTCCTCCATGCTGCTGGTCTGAAGAAATCCAAGTGTCTTGAAGCCTCGATTAAAAACATGGCTGTTGGCTGAGAGCTGCAGGTTACAGTGAGCAGGAAGGCTGGTAGATAATGAAAGTCATGCTCACTGTTGGGTGAACTATCCTTTTCAGGTGCAGCATGAGAACAGGACCAGTTCTGTGTTTATTAAAAGCTGAGAAGAGGGAACTACTTTAATGTTGTGAATTGTTCTGTTTTCAGGGACAAGCAGCAGTCCAAACCTACCCTGAGAGATCTCCAGAGCAAGTCCGGGTCCAATGTCACCCCCAACCCAATCCCAGCCTTTGTTTCAGACCCTTCTGCACCGCTCCCTAACTCTCAGCCCGGCCTTGGAGCTACGCTGCTAGACATGTCCCCCACTCACACAGAGTCCCCTCCTGCTGACGTCACTTTAACGGATCTTTTTGTACCGCTAGAATCCGTTAAACCCAGTAAGTAGACTGAGCTGGGGTCTCTCTGCTGGGTCAGCGTAACTGGATGTGACGGATGTCTTCTACTCTCTTCATCTTCCTGTCCTCTCGCTCTCTCCAGGTAGTCTCTTACCTGTGACTGTATTTGATGGACACAGTCTGCGGGTTCTCTTCCACTTTGCTCGTGACTCGCCACCGTCTCGTCCCGATGTGCTGGTCGTGATCATCTCCATGCTGTCCTCTGCCCCTGTACCCGTCACCAACATAGACTTCCAGATTACTGCTCAAAAGGTCAGCGATCAAGGGGTTTTGGCTTCATCCTCCAGGTGCTTTGGATGACATCTGTCAGTAGATTAACTGTACATTGTCTTCATTTTTTGATTGTAGTCTATGGCAGTGAAGCTGCAGCCGCCATCAGGGACTGAGCTGCCAGCGTTCAACCCCATCCTTCCTCCAGCTGCCGTCACACAAATCCTGCTGCTGGCAAACCCCAACAAGGTTCATTGCAGACGCTGCCATTTTACTGTCTTCTTTACAAGCTGTGACAGGATTCGAAGTTAAAGTTGAATTTTGACCGTTGAGGTCGAAAAGACGAACAAATTTAAAAGAAAGAGGCGAACGTGCCAGTTCTCAACACTATGATTTCCCTCAGGGTGTATTCACACCTATCACATGTTGGTGTGGTTATGATTCAGGAGCATTGGTTCATTGTTGCATAACTGAAATATCCCAGATCAACACACAGAAGCCCTGTCATGAATATGAAGCTGCTCTGCTCACTGCCATTCAATTGAAAATCCTATTGAATGGCATGATGCTCTCAGGTTTGGTGGAGCCCAGGGTGTGAGCGGAAACAAGCAAAGACCTCCCCTCATTGATGTCTTGTTCCTTCTGCTTTTAACCATTTTTATGGCAGATGTCCAACCATCTATTTATCGGCCTCTCTCCTCCTGTGTGTGTGTGTGTGTGTGTGTGTGTGTGTTTCAGGAGAAAGTGCAGCTGCAGTACAGACTGACCTTCACCATGGGCGAGCAGCAGCACAGTGAAAGCGGCAGTCTAGAACAGTTTCCTCCTGTGGACACGTGGGGGAGCCTATAGCATTGAAAGCCACCTGACAGACTCTCAGCTTCCTCCTACAGCCAACACCACACTCTGCACCCACCTGTCCTTTCAATCACTTTCTTTGATTGGCAGTGTTTTCTTTGATCTGCGCTCATGCTCAGTCAGTATAGAGAGAGTGTGTGTGTGTATGTATGTGTGTGTGCTTTGCTCTTAAAGAGTAGGGTGTGTTTAGGTCTAGTCTGCTGTATGTGGCTGCTTTAAAACGAACCCTGCAACTGCTCCACCAACAACGTTGCAGTCGGTTCATCTCGCTTTTTCTTTTTTTAACTGATCAGGAAGGAAGTGACATCTAATATTTGGTGTGCTTGATTTATTCACCTTGATCAGACCGTTCTCTGTGACTCAACTGACCTTCACCATTGCATGCTCAGCCAACATGCCTGCAACCTCCACATCCTGAGATGGAATGTCTGAACAGTTCTTTGTAAACTCAAACCGTACCCAGTCTTTTTTTAAGTGCAGTCCGTTTATTTTGTGATGAGCGAATATCATGACTGAGTCCAATTTTTCATTTGCACAGAGAATGATTTCTGGATAGAAGAGAATTTCTTGTTTTGTGTTTCTAACAATTTACATCAGAGTTGTATTATCTGCCATACGTGCCTATTTTCCAGTTCTAACATTATTTAAGTGGCTGTCCCCTCCCCCCCCCCCCCCCATTTTGTTACAATTTAGCGCCGTAGTTCGTCAGAGTTACATTTACATTAATTTCTTAATATATACATATATAAAGCTTTTCCGTAGTGTCTAAGTTTTCCTCAGCTGGTGAGAATTCATTTCATGGGTTAAAGTGAATCAGAAACTTGAGCTTATGCAAACGATGCAGAACACTTCCTCCTACAGGCTCCATCACATTCCTCTGCACTCATCTCCTCCACCGCTGCTCTGTAAATACCAAGTCACAGCAGTTGGGTTGTGTACATTTGACTTGTGCAAGAGCAGAACACTGAAACAATATTCAGACGGGGTAATAAATTTTTTTTTTCTTTGTGACCTAAAAGCTTTTTTTTTTTATTGTGTTGTAGATGATTTTTTTTTTTTTTTTTTTGCTTCCACCACACGAACAGAGCTTGGAACATCAAAGAGCTTTATTAAATATGAAAAATGAGCTGTAAGAGGAAAAAAAATAAATGTTGCTGGAGAAAAAGAAACCGTCGCTCCTGCACAGCTTTGACCACACGAATGAGTAAATAATGTTAGAGCTATAAAAAAAACAAAAACAAAAATTTGAAGTGTAAGAGCAAAGCTCATTGACGCATGAAAATAAACACTTGGCTCACCCCTGGGAGGCTTAAATAGTTATCGCTGAGGTGGATGAGGACTGATGGTGGTTTAAAGGAAATTCAAGGGGAAAAAAGAAACTTTTTTTTTTTAAACAACTCCACATTACTTCGTGGCTGAAAGTTTCACACGGGGGGGAAAAAAAACAACAAACCTTAAACAGAAACTAGCTTATCACTGAGAGGTTGCTTAGCACCTACCTTCGATACAGCTTCAGAGAAAAATCTGTCACGACACAAACGTACAAAAACTATTATCCAATACAAACATGATACACGCAAACATTTGTCAGAAACAACTGACCGCTTAGTCTAAATGTCTTAATACTGCTGATGTTGGAGAAGAACAGGAACTGCAGTGTTGCTGTTCCTGCCAAAAGACTAAATCCTCATCCCAACATATTCTGGACTATTTGTCAGGTACACAAAGATAAGACTAGTTTACTATAAACCACAGTAAATCATGACACAGTGTGCAGTTTTTACGCGGAACTTCAACAAGTTAACTTAAAAGAAACGTACTTTTTGCAGCCATTTTCAGATTTCTTAAATATCTTCATTCGCTGAACTTTGTGAAATGTGATTCCTTCTTTCTCGGGATAATCATCTCATCAGCAGGCACAGACCGTCAAGATCATGATTCATGATTTCACCCGGACTCCTGTAGATGCTAACGTTGCAGCTGTTGAACTCTACGGGGTTCCAGCAGTGAGGCGTCAGCCCTCGTTCTTCTACGTTCTGTTAGTAATGTGTCAGGATGACCGAGTACAGTCGAGCAGATTAATTACAGTCTCCAGTAAAGTGAAGGGGGGATCTGGAAGAAGGCGCGGTATTATACTACATTAGTTTTATCTAAGTGTACCTGATAAACTGACAAGTGTTTTGAAGCACGTATGAGCAGGTGGAGAGGATGTTGTACACACATGCTGTTATTTCCTGCCGGATGGAGGGGCAAACTGGAACGGCGAGTGCCCCATCAGACCCATCATTGGCTGGGGAGGGTTGAACTGTTGGGCCATCAGAGGCTGAGGGCCCGATGAAGGAGGTGGAGCCTGCACCACTCCCCCACCCGCTGAACCGGAGCCACCCCTAGAGCTGCTGTACTGGCTGCTGCTGTTGTTGTTCTGGTACTGGTCATAGGAGTTGGAGCCGTAGCTGCGTCCTCCATCCCTGCTGCGATCTCTGTAAGAAGAGGAAGAGGAGGAGAGACGGTCCCCTTCTCGGCTGTTTCCAGCCCGGCTATCACGGCTGTCGCGGCTGTAACTGCTGCTGCCTCGGCTGTCCTTGGCGTTGCCACCACCAGCAGAGCGCATTCGTCGGTCACACTCATCCTGGTACATCAGGTTGGGGTTGTTGGAATTGGAGCCACCACGGAAACGGGGACGACCACCTAACAGATAAAAACAGATGGGGAGAACAACAAGCAGAAAAGTAGGAAGAATTCACTTCTCTCCAATGAGGCCAGGCGTATTCCATTTGCATGAATGCCATGGGTGACACCACTTTTGGGTATTCTAGCAGGTCCCGCGCATCGGCATTATGTTTATGCAGACGTCTGTTACGCCTGCCGACTCCTCGTCCAGTGGGAGTTGCTTGTCCGTCATAAACCTCCTATGATGTTAAATATTTGCCCCCACAACATGATTTTACGATTACTTCATGATTAATTTATCAATTTTAGTGTTTCCTCAGTTTATAGGTCTCCAATGTGAAGTTGTTGCTTCCACCATCCATATTCCTCATCCATACTGGCCAATTGTAGCAGTGGATTACTGTTAACACACCTGACACACCTCTCTCTTTACCACATTTTGTAGATCTTAATTGTGATGGGATCATTTTTTTTAAAAAATGCCTACATCCCTACATTTTATATGTGTTTGATGTATTATTTGGCTTTATTCACAAGAAACACAATACCTCAAATTGAAGTAAATTTAAACTACTATGTGTGACTGTTAGGTCTGTCCACAGTGTATAAGTCAGGACCAAGGAGTCAACTTTGCAATGCCCTGTGACGTCTACAAAAAAATAATCCTTCAATGTCATTAAGCGCTCCTAACAAGTGCAATGTGTGGTAAACCGTTTGACATTGGGTGCAGGCTTTAAAATGACACTGTGCTCTATATTGCAATGTTTAATATTCCAAAAAAAAGATGAATAATTTCTGCGTTCGCGCAACATAACTATCATAAAAGATGCGTGTTTGCTTAGGATCTCATTTTCTTGGTGCAATTCTGAAATGTTTTGGAGCCACGGACCAGGAAGCAGCAAGGCCTGAAGGGCTTGTGTTACATGCAAAAGGTTCCTGACTTCCTCAACAGTAGTATCGTTCTTACTACATTTTTTTTTAACTTTTATTGTTTGCATTTTAATATGGATGCTGGCTCGTTGTGTTTTCATTCTAAGAAACAGCTTAATTGGTTTTCTGTCCAACTTTATTTATTTTGGTTTTGGGTTGGCGGGGAGAGAATTGTTTTTTTTTTTATATTAAGTATCCATAAACCTTCTTTTGGGATCTGGATCAGTTTCGTTTCTTGACGTATAGAGGATCCCCGTTGTTTACTTTGCATGATCATTCTTCCATCGCTTCAACTTCATCGGGTGTATGAACTTCAGATGCTTGATTTCAATCTGAGAGGTTCTCACGACTCGGGCCTATTTTCCTCTTCCAACGGAATCGATTTTGCCGTCTTTGTGGATCACCTTCAGGGGTTAGGAATCTACCCAGCCTCCATGAGATGGTGTCAGGGACGGGAGCTCCAGTGAGCGGGGACAGCTAAGGTGACTCGCTGGCCTCGCATCCACCTGCGGCGGCGACCGCGCTGTTGATGCGCAGCTGCTTAACGTAAAGTCTGTCAATTTGAAGGGTCATCAAGAGAAAATGAAAAACGCTGAAACAAATGGAGCACCGCCACTGACCATTTACTAGAAATAACAAATGCTAAATTCGTGTTATCTTCATTCTGTAAAGTAACCACTTGTTTACATTATTTCACCGTGACTGCCGCCCAACCAATGATCCTCTCACTGGCCTGGTATTGTGGTGGTTGTTGTTACACCACAGGACTGATGCAAATCCATGAGACCGCTCTCCTGCAGTGAGAGGTCTGAACCACCATGTAATGTCAATTGCAACAGGCGGTGTTACTCACCTCCACCTCCTCCACGCCCATTATCAACCAGTTGTAGCAGTTTGGGATTGATAGCCTGTCGGGCCTCCTCCAGTACCCGGATCAGCTCACGGGCCTGGCGCACGTTCCCCGGAGTGAAGAAAGTGTAGGCAGTGCCTTTGTTAGTGCTGCGGGCCGTACGGCCGATACGGTGGATGTAATCCTCCGAAGAGTTTGGATAATCATAATTGATGACAAACTTGACATCTTCCACATCTGGACAGTTCAGGCAGTCAAACGGGTTGAGAGGAGGAGGGGTTGATGGGACCAGTGGGGGGGAGGGGAAAAAACAAATACGCATGTAAGAACAAACGTGGGTGAGAGGCCAAACAATCTATTTACTCCATCATCGTTGTTATCATTATGATTATTATCGTGATTATTTAGTGATTGTTTTTAGCTTGGAGGCTTTTGAGAATAAGGAACATTCAGACAGACAATACCTTCAAGACACCCACACACTTACCTGACAACCTGGCTCATAAAATACATTCAGTGCATGGATATACTTACCATAACGCTACATTTACGCACAGCAAAGGTTCAATGAATTAGACAGTGATTTGTTTACGAATTTAAATAGGGGTTTGGTTTTTTTTCTCTCTAAGTAAACCCTACAACTGAAAAGGTCAAACTGATCAATGCTACAAGTCACCTGAGAACGTCTGTTTCTCATTACAGTTGATAAAGGGCTCAGAAAACACTGCTAATCAGAGAGAAACATGTCTGGTTTTGGAAGCAGCATGATGAAGGCTGGAGGAGGAGAAAATGGGGAGGTTGAGGTACTTACCCTGTCTGAGAGATTTAGTGATGACCTACAAAGTCACCCCTCTTTCCCCCTACCCCCGCCAGTCCTGGTGAGAGGGTCTGCAGGGGTAGGAGGAGAGGACACGGTCCTACTCTAGTCATGTCTAGTCTTCTTCGTGCCCCCCAGCCTTTTCTGACCTGGAGACTCGAGTAAGGGCCGTTTCTAGCGGCTGATGAGAGGAGGGGTCTACTTTGATGTTGGGTGGACATGTTCTGCCATACTGTTCGTTAATGGGTGGCAGTAACGTCTAGATGTGGGGGTTGTGGGAGTGGTCCGAATGCCTCCCGGGTAACTTTGAATGGCAGTGATGTCATAGAGCCCAGCTTTTCAAGTTCAGTAACAAGAAACAGACACTATGGAGAGAAGATGTGTAGATGTGGCCTGTGCGAGCATCTGGGGGGGGGGGGGGGGGGTCTGCCAGGAGATAAAGTCCTGACAGCTCCGGGTAGCCCTGATGGGGGAGAATTTCTATATGTACAAACAGTACTGGTGGTCTGGCTTGATGTATAGAAAGAAAAGGTGTTAAAGATGAAGAGATGACAGCAGAACAGTGGAGGGAGGTAGGGGGGGGGGAAGTAGACAGGAGGCAGAAACAGTCAAAGTTGAGGACATAGGAGGAAGCAGAGAAGATAGATGGATAAAATAAAGGAGAGGAGCAATAGATGGAGAGATGAAAGTAAAAGATGTATGAAAGAGAACAGGTTGAGGGTGAAAGAAAGGACAGAGGACGAGGAGGAGTGGGAAGGGAGGGAAGACGATTATAGAGAGGTGGCTCCTCCAGGCCAGGACTCCTGCCAGCCAGGACCAGACATGACGTCTGCAGAGGGAGAGGCCGGCCGGCACAGCCAGTGGTGGGGGGTGTCAGGGGCTGCATCAGGGGGCAGATCAGAGGGGAGCCTCCAGCACAGCCGTCCATGCGCGGCTCTGGCTGCTTTCCACCCTCACTTCCTGGCAGTTGTCTTCTTGTAACGCACCACTGTGTATCAGCCTCACTTAGCAATGTTTAGTATCTGGAGGACCAATTTGAAATTTTGTGGCCCAAGTTTACTGTCATGGAAACGTGTCTCCTGAAGGACGTCGTAGGACAGCTCGTCAGAAAGGTGAATCTGAGTTTATCCAATCAGCAGCTTGTGTGGTGCGTCACTGTGATGATGGCATGGTGGAGGGGAGCCCTCCCTCCTCCACACCCCCCTCTTGGCCCTCTCACCTGACAGCTGCCCCCGACCCAAGGATCAAATTTGGAAGCCCAGCAGCACCCCACACTCGCCCTCCCCCCCGGGCACCCAGGCAGCCAGTGTCCTGGAGAGGGGGGGGAGCTTTGTTTGTGGGCTCTGTTCTAGGTTTCAGCGGAGGTGGCTGTGTCTGGGACTGATTAATCAGGCCGTCTCTCTCCCCGACTCAGCTTTCGATTAGTCATGCCTAGGTCCGGCTGCAGGCTCCCGAGGGCCTGTGTGCTTCTAGTTGCCGGAAGAGAGACTTGGAAACAAACAAACAAAACAAAAAAAAAACAACAACAAACAAAAATAAAATGAAAAGAAAACAAATGAACACAGAATTAGGTTAAAGATTGATTGGCATCCTGTAAGGGGGGCTGCTTCACCAGCCTCACCCCTTACACTTCATTCAACAGCAGTCCTAGTTCCAGTGTTGTCTAGTAGGGTGGAACGGTTCACAAAATCCATGGTTCGGTTCCTGTCGCGGTTTTAGGTTCCGTTTGATATGTTTGTCTTTTTTTTAACACTCCAAAAACACCAGTGTAGCACGAGATAGAGAGTACGGCCAAATAATCCGACAGTCACGGGATTTGAAAATCGGTTACGCTCACAGACATGTTGGAAATCGCGCACATCAACAAGATATTAGCATTTACAACAAAAAAATAATGTTTGTGTACGAGATTTTAACCTCTGTAACAAAATAAAAGCTATTAATTTCAATTGATAAAGATTTATTTGCAAACTACATATTAACACGTGAAAATGAGATTAAAATACATTTCTCTCTAATTGGAAAGTTTTAAAATTGTATTTCTGTTGTATATTCACTTCGGTAAACCGTCTGTCTTGTCAATCAAAACGTATTTATGCGGAGAAACTTCCGTAAGAGGAGATTGAAAGGACCTAATGAATGAATGAATTCTTTTTTTTTCCGGCAGCATCCGAGGGGGATCGCTCACTCACTGAGCCTGCCGAGTCATCGGAGTTCAAAGGACATCAGGGAAAGAAAGTAAGAGAAAGTTAACCGGATGGACACAAAGCTGCTCGCTCAAACACCTCAGCGGGACCATGAACCTCTCGTTTGTGAAAAGGCTCGTGTCCATGGCAACAGACAGAAAGCGCCGGTCTGTTTCGCTCACATCCATGGACACGTTTCCGTCTCGGAGGAGGAATCTATCTAAACTTAGCATAAAAAGTAGGGAAATTTGTGTTTGGTCGATTATTTCTTTGTTGTAACAGCGACTTTGGTAATAAATCTTACACCGTTTGAAAGCCTGTTCATTTCCCTTCTACTTGGTGCCGCATTTGTAAGAAACGTGCATTTGTGGGATGAGCAGCAGAGCTTAGTATGTGGGTCGCGCCCATGAAAAACTTGCCGAACCTTCTCTGCCAACGCCAAACATCTTGAGTATTTGACCGGAGAGTAGAGAAGAGACGGACAGCAGCAGCAGTGACATCATGACTGTGGCTGAGACGCACGAGGAGCAAGGGTTCATGACCTTCCAGCTCAGCTGCCCTGCCTACTCTAGGATCACGGAACTCTACTTTGTCTTGTCTGCTTGTCACGGTGACGGTTGCACTCGTTTCTTAACCTCTCTGCCTCCGCGTCAAATGAAAAACCGGGTTATGGCGCAAGCCCTGAACACGCACACACCCTGAACCGAAGAGGACACGCATGACAGCAACGGTGACAAGCGAACCGAACGGTTGAGACTGAACCGTTCCACCCCTATCACCAATGTGTTCACTTCTAAGATTCGTGCTTGTGCTTTACATTTACTCATAAATCTGCTGTCAACAACATGCAAGCACATAGCATTGTCAACGTTACTTTACACAGTCATGTATTCTATCTGTGAACCATCTCAGTGTGAAGCTCTACTGATGAAATCATCTGGTTTGCACTTGAGCACACAGGACATACCCAAACCACGGGAGGCCACATCAGTAGCGATGAGGATGGGAGCTTTGCCGCTACGGAACTCTGGAACACGGGATAGAGAACAGATGATGGGCAGTGGAACGTTATCATCAACAATACATTCAATGAAAATCTGTGCGTTTACCTGTTAGAACCCAGTCCCTCTCCGGCTGGCTCTTGTCACCGTGGATACACATCGCTGGCCACCTGGAAGACAAACCAGCAAAACTTAAAACATGAAGTTTAAACCAAGTGGCAGCACTCGCTGCAGCGGTGCATAGCTTCTGTTCATCCCCCCATATATCACTCATTCACCCTATCAAGCGGCCCTGGTCATTGCTCTCCCTCCTAGGTCACTCTTAGGAGGACTTCAGATGACTCCACATGCTTCCTCCGTCACATGTGGAGTCATCAGCTGCATCTTTTCACTGAACAGTGAGGAGTTTCATCAGGAGGATGCAGGGCCTGTGAGGATCACCCAGTATATATGAATATTCCCTACTGGCCAAGAGCCGAGCCCCTTCTGCGTCAACGTGTCTGTATGCATTGGGAGTGTGTGGTTGGTGGACCGTACAGTAACGATCGCTCTCCTGGGATAAATTAGGTTTTCTGATTCTGATGGCAGAAAAGGCCCGGACACTTGACAAACATCCTCAGATGACTGCTCGACATCTGAATGTTTGGTCGACACTTGTATCCCCAGGCCAAGCGATGTATGTGCACTAGTCTGTTGTGATGTCTGGGGGCCTGCTGCAAGGCCACGGCCCCCTCAGCATGTACCAGTACTCCTCCCCTTGTTCTTTGCTTGAGAACACACCAACTGAACATTCGTAAATCCCAGCCTGCCATTACTTGGTTATATTCCTGCGAGCCACTTGTGCTCACCCATCGCGTCTCATTCTGCGTGTGAGGTCATCACATCGTTTCTTGGTCTCTACAAAGATGATGGTTTTGTTCTCTTTCTCAGCCATAATCTCCTCCATCAACTGGATCAACCTGAGGAAAAAGCTCAGCTAAATGTCACCTAGCCAGCACAACGAAACCTGCGGTCTCATGTGAGCGGCCTCTTACTTGTGGTCCTTCTCGCTGTCCATGCACACATCAACTATCTGGAGGATGTTGTGGTTGGCGCTGAGCTCAAGTGCTCCGACATTGATCTGCACATAGTCCTTCAGGAAGTCTTCTGCCAGCTGGCGAACCTCCTTGGGCCAGGTGGCGCTCCACATCAGAGTCTGTCTGTCCGGCTGGAAGTTGCAAATTTACAGCACGCATATTAATATGTGACACATAAACCATTAAAGCTTTTAAAAGTCATTTTATCATCAGCTCATACGGTTGATAAGCTTTACCCTGATCTGCTCCACAATTTTGCGAATCTGTGGTTCAAATCCCATGTCCAGCATGCGGTCAGCTTCATCCAGGACCAAGTATGTGCAGCGCCGCAGGTTGGTCTTCCCAGCCTCAAGGAAGTCAATCAGACGACCGGGAGTGGCGATGCAGATCTCGACACCTTGAAAGATCAAATCATAAATGAATCTCAGTCACACAGTTTTAAATAGTAATTGAAGACTAGGACAGGGGTCTTTCCATTCACACACCACACACACACACACGCGCACGCATGCGCGCGCACACACGCACACAATTGCTCAAGCATGAAAAATGAAAAACAGAAAATACTCCTCACCTCTTTCCAGATCTCGGATTTGCGGTCCCTTTGGTGCACCTCCATACACGCAAGTGCTTTTGATGCGGGATGATTTCCCATAGTCGTACGCCACCTGCTGGACCTGCTGCGCCAGTTCCCTTGTGGGGGCCAGAACCAGGCACTGCAGAGCGCATGCAGACTTTGACAACAACTCACTCTTTTAATGTATTAAATTGCCTTTTTATCTATTTTCTGTAATCTGAGATTTCCCACAGTACTCTAAACTCAGTGCTTACGTACAATGGGTCCATCTCCACGCTCCAAGTAGGGCTGATGGTTGATGTGCACGATGGCAGGCAGGAGATACTGAGGACCGACACAAATAAAAAGTGAATACCACCTGTTGTGCAGTATTAACAAAAATAAACAGTAAACATGACTACGAGCACTGACTTGACACCTGCAGTGCCACCCTGATGGACTACATTTGGAATCTGTTTAACCCAAGTGATGAAAAGAGGGGCAGCGTAGCGTTGACACAGCAGTGCTGGCTGCCCATGCCTCCATTCAGCCAGTGGCAGAGACATAACTGCTGAATGCACAATTGTTAGAGTACAATGAAGAACTAGCAGCGACAAAAACACAACAGGTAGCTTCCGACATGGGGTGTGAAATCCCGATCCCCAGCCTTGTTCCTGATTTTCCTCAGGTGTCTGTGCTGCTGTGTTATCCCCAGTGTGACGTACCCACCCCGGCATTTGCAGGGATTGCTGTGTCTCACCGATAGAGTCTTCCCAGAGCCAGTCTGAGCAATGCCAACCATGTCTCTCCCGCTGAGGGCAAGAGGGAAACCTTGAGCCTGAATGGCCGTGGGCTCCTTGAAATTTTGCTCCATCACGACATCTATGACATATTCTGAAGAAAACAAATCCATTGCATCCACTGATTATTTCAGCTATAAACAAAATGGTTCATGCAGTAGGACTGGGCGTGTGGTCATCAGGTCTCCATGCCTATTTGTGTGTATCCCTGTACTTACGAGGAAACTGTGCCTGATGGAAGCCGGTGATGGGCTTTGGGCAGCCCGAGCCTCTAACTGTTATCTCCTTCTTTCTGCGGTACTCCTCCAGGTCATACTGAAGTGACAAGTCAGCGTAGAGAGCATTCAATGTTTATTTTATAGTCGTCTCCATCCCCCCAATAATGGTTTGCATTTGTTTGCTTCATCAGAAGCCTGTTAGAACGATTAAGCTACCTGGCTCATGCGCTGCACCTCTGGATGCTCATTGTAAAAGTTCTTCTCAAATTTAGGAAGCTCATCCAGGTCCCATCTCCTTTTCCTGAGACGTTCCCCGGGGTTCCCAAACTTCTTTCCCGATGGTGGGCCGCCTCTGCTGGAACCGAAACGAGGGCTTCTGCAGCACGACGATACACTGAGTTTAGCTGCTTTTATGACAAGTCGAGTGTTATGATATAGATTTAACATGCACTGTCAACACATTAGTGTTGGCTCACATGCTAGTTAGCTGCTTACCCTCTGTCACGGCCACGGTCTCGATCTCGATCCCCGTAAGAGCCTCTCATTTTGTGGAAACAACCGCTCTATAAAGACTGAATCTGATACTGTAATTGCATACGTTAACTTGCTGTCGCCAATTAATTCGGGCCTGCTTGACAGCCACACTCGCTAACGATAAATCTGACAATTGAGGAAAAATATTAACCTTAACTTGGGACATAAATGGACCGAAATACAATCGCTTTCTTACTGACCTTCCCAGGAGTCAAAATAGCAAATGAACAAATTTGGACGCCACAATAATAGGCTGACAAGCTGTTATTGTTAGCTTAGCGATGAGTTGGCGGAAGTTACTGTGAAAGGCTGTCGCGGAAGTCCCGCCCCGTTGACCGATACCTTGCATTGTGCCATGCTATGTTCTCAGTTTTGTAGTTAGTTGTTTTTTTTTGTTGTTTTTCAACTGCCGTTCCGAAATGACAGATCAACAAATATATTGACTTGCTAAATTTGCTGTGGTTGCTCTCACCAGATCAATTTGAAAAACACTCCCGTAGCAGTAACGCTGCACTTGACGCTACCATGGACAGTTCTACAGAGAATGCAGCTTTCGGTCCTGAAACGCGAAGCCATTACATGGGTGCCTTAGCTGCATTCTTTCTAATGTTCAGCAGGAGGCAACACTATTGGTGACGAAGGGATGAGGATATGACCCTTATATTACATGACCGACTCTGTAAATGTTTTACGAATGAGCTAAGTTCATTACTAGAATAAATGAATAAACAAGTCCTTAACCTTTTCTTATTTATCATACTTTATAAGTATTACACATCACAAAATGCTCTTTTGTGACAGCGATGGGCTCTGCCTAAGCAATGGTGCCAGTTAATCAAAATAAAAGCAAGGCAGAAATGCATTTTGTCCATTTCTCTAGTTTCTTTTATTTTATTTTCAACACCAACAAAAACCCATACAGCGTAAAAGCATGAGATAATAACAATATACAAATTAGAATGTATACAACAGAAATGAAACAGGAGAATATATGAAAATTCAAATATTAAGACACAAAAATATTAAAACAAAGCACTATACAAAGCAATGCCAATGCAGTCATCATCATGAATGTTTCGCAGTGCTCAGTTTCTCATTTTACGACATTTCTTCCATTTCTGGTACAATATTTTCTGGTATAATATATTCTTTTTGTTTTTAATTAAAACCCAGCTTTTAAATCTCATAATATCAAAACTAATATTTGATAATGATTTAAACCACCACGCTTGAGCGTGAAATGCTGTTACCTGGGAACAAGTATTATGCAGTGAATTTCACTTTTTCGATACCACTAAGTTAGTGTAAAAAGAACCAAATCCCTCAACCTCAGAGCACTAGATTCAGTGGAAAGATGGATACCCAAGTGATGTATTAATCATGGAGGTGGTTGGAGGAGAAATATGGGTCAGCAGTTAGCACCCTCTGGTGGTGGTTCCCCATATGACTAAAGCCTTTCTTCTAACTGATGAGCATTTTCTCACGGGAAAATCAGCCGAGCACAGCTGAGGATCACTTTGGCTCTTAGTGTTTTGTTTTGTTTTTCTTTAAAATCTAGACTACATTCAGTATTCATGGCGAGGACTCGACTCTATATTTACCTCCACTCAAAATTAACGTCTGCATTCTCAACAAAACATAAAAGGAAAACGATGAACACTCATTTCCAGGAAGCATTAAGCACAATGTCACCTGTGAAATGGTCCTACTCAGTGGGTGTGCTGCTCTGCGTTGCCATCAAACATTTAAGATTACAACCACAAGCGACTTCTATACTGGCTGCTGCTTAAATGGTATATTCAACATCACCTGACAACAGTAAGAACGATTAACTCAAGCACTGTTATCTTTTGGGCACTGACAGCAGGAACAGCAGAGGTTGACAGGGCTCTCGCCAAGCGTTCAGCTCAGTTAAGACGATGCTATCGCATGCTCCTATCATCCTGCGTACGAGCCGGCGCACTTCAGTGTTTCTAGCAATATGAATGCAGTCACATTTCAAGCCTTGTTTGGGGTGACAAGTCTTTGCATGGTCTTTTGAAAGCAACCTTCTGAGTCAGTGCACCAGCAGAGGCAGGCTTGATCTGTGCTACGGACATGCAATGCCCTTAATTGTGGGATTACAACCCATAGCACACCACAGCTGTGCCCGCTCTGCAGGGAAGTGTTACGTCTTCAGTAATCTATAATGTGCGTGGGTGTTGTCCTTCTGTCAGTCTCTGTCCACACTCAAATCTCTGCTACAGCTGTTCCCTCAGTGCTCCGCAAACGACAACACCGTTGGGAAAAGCCCTAAATAATCATACGATTACACTGTGGATTCACTTGTTCATTGGACCCGACAACAAAAATGGAAACGGAATATTTAGAACATTTCTGGAATAACAATTATCCAAACCTAAATGAGATATATCTTCAAGGCATTATAAATAAAAATATTTGTTGATTAAATTCTTACAAATTAAAATAAATCCCAGCAATTCAAAGGCTCCATAGGTGTGCTTGAATATAAATCCAATAAAAAATATTTAAGACAGTGTGTCTTATAGCTGCAGCATCCTACGACTGCATTCTCCATTTGGCAATGTTTCAGGAATAGTTGGCAGAGGGTGACGAGGAGCATTAACAAGGAGCGATATCAATGAAAGATAAAGTAGGCCATGTAAGTCAGGTGAAGTTGGCACTTTTTTGCTGTGGTGTTTAAAGTGCAGCAGAAGGAAAAATAGTTCATCATACACAAAGTATGAATACAGATTTATGTCTGTGATGGCCTCTATGACATCAACACAAATCACAACTTGACCAGTCAGTGAACCTAAACACAGAACACCTCAACTGAACTTCTCTCCTGAAGAATATTTGCAACTTCTCTGCTGTCGTAGGTTGGACATGAATCAGAGCTTCCCAGATAAGAGAGCAACAAAAGATCTGGTTTGTCTCACATGGCTGATAAAAACTCAATCTAGGCTACAAAGAGGAAAGAGGACCTCTGAGTACATTTGAGTCTCAGAACTCGTCGTCGGAGCTGAGCAGCAGGGTCTTCTCATTGTCCCCGCGGGTGCTTAGGTTACTGTGGCTGCGGGAGAGGGGCGGCCCCCCGCTTCGCTCCAGTGTGGACTGCTGGGTGTACTGCTGATACGCTGGGGAGAAGTTGTGGATGGCATCCTGGACCATGTCCCCTGGATTCATGGTCTCCTTCAGGCTACTGGAGATGCTCTTCATTGGGGCGCAGCGGCCTGGATGTTGAGTGGAAACATGAAATATCAATCAAGAGACATGCGCAGAATGGATGGGGAAGGAAGAGGGGGAAAAGGCAGATGAGTGACAAAAAGGTTTTCCGATTAAACAATCAGAGACTTTTGGCTGCATGTTCTTCCCCTGTCTACAATCAAATAAATATATGTTCTACGTTTCTAAAAATATATATTTACAAAATTTAATCAGTAGAATGGAGAAGATCAATCTGTTCTCTACAGATGGTGGAATTTTTGGAAGTCAAGAGGACGAATGAAAGACATTTGCCAAATGATAACACAGCTGGACCTGTGCTGATTTTTGATGTTGGTTACTAACGGTCACTGTCTGACATCTCGTCTCATTTTTCCGTTTGAACATATTTTTCTGCCTCTAACAAGCAGGTGCGACTTTGATAGAGCGGGAGAGAGAGTAGCAGAGCACCACCGGCCTGCGTGGAAATGCACACTAAACAAGATTGAATCAGGAGAAATGGAAAAGCAAAAATCAAGGGCTGAATTAAAGAGCTGCAAAATGAACACGAACAAGATGTATAGTATACCGATGGTTTTAAACATATAAACTGACTTCATGTTGAACTGAAAATTTTAATGCCAGTGTTGTTAGAATCATGGACATTTAGCCACTATCAAACACAAAGAACAAACAGAAGCTCTGGAATGGGTAAAAACAAGTAGAACTGTGTGCTAGCATCAGACCTACCGTACTGTCCATAGATAGGAAATGAGCCTTTCAGTGCAGCAGAGCGAGGAAAAGAGAGAACAGGGGAACATTGAGCACGAGAGAGTGGAGATAAACATGAAGGAACAGGAAACAAAGAGAGAAAGACTCCGATTATTTAGAGAGTATAAAAGATCAGAAAGTATAACAGGGGTGGTAGTAAAAAAAAAAAAGTGGGACTCAAAGAGGGTGGTTGGATCAGTCTTGAATGGTTGCAGAAGACAAATTACATTGAAAATCATTTCAAAACTTTCACATCAGAAAGATTATGACACACATAAGAACATACAAGCTCCATATTTAGACATTTGAATTTAACTTTCCCACCTCAAACCAGGGCAAATTACACCAGACAGTGTAATACCCTCAAACACACACGCTTCCCTTACCATATGAGTCCAGTCTTTTGTCCATATAGACCTTATAAGTAAAAGCATGGCGCAGAGCAATGGCAGCGAAGAACATCTCAATGCAGATGATGAAGTTCTGGTAGCCAGCAGCGACTGTTCCCTCACCCACAGAGAAGTCAGCAGAGCTGATCTGAGGAATGGCTCCACACTTTTCCAGGATGGCTAGCAGCATCCCTGAATTTGACGGTGAAACAGAGAGAAAACTGAGATAATGAAGAACAAAAAGTGGACAGGATGGCCTATCACATAACAGGATCCATAACAGGACAACACTGGAATTTTATGGATTATGAGTTCTCTCATGACACTGTACAAGTAGAGCAGGTCCAGCACCTCACTCCTTCAATGAATCTACACCCAACAATTCTCCATCAGCAGCACATCCTGCAACAAAACCTTCCTTTTAACAGGCAGGAATGTGGAGCAGATCCAGGCTCAATGGGGACGGCCTTCTGCTTCGACCGGATGGTGGAAAAGTAAATCATCGATAAAGTCAATGGTGATGAAGATGCAGGCAAAGGTGAGCCAGGCGATAATGGCCGACGCCTTTGACTATTTTTACCGAGCTTCAATGCTAAAAACACAAGCCTCTAGAGAAGCTTTTCTTCCACAGCAGCTACTATTCGATTGAAACATGCCTTCAAAGAAATAATGCCAAAGAAATACTGAGTGCATGCAAAATGAGGTGTTCATACCCTGCCAGAAGGAGAGAAAGATGACAGACTTGACCATGAAGAACTTTAGCACAGGGCTGTATGGGACAAGCAGCTCACGAGTAGCGAAGTAGAAGAGGAACAGCGCATAGAGAGACAGGCTGACAGAGATGTTGTAGATGATGGTCACATACAGGTAGCCACTGGCGACACTGGAAAAGAGGGCCACAGAAAAGACAGTGCTTCAGGTTTGGTTGGGGTAACAAATCAAATGAGATAATACTGGTTTATAAACAGCCTGAATCCAAACTAAACAAATCACTGCTCAGGAAGGTGAATGAGGCATGTTACTTGAAATCTCCATCTCGGTATTTCCCGAAGGCCTGAAGAATGACAGTGATCACTGCCATCAGGGGCTTCACCACACAGAACTGGAGAGTCGCCTGAGGAGGAAAGAGTGAGAAAGAGTGGAGGTAAAGTAGGGTGAATCAATGTGTCAGGAGAAATACTGCGTCAAAATATAGCAGCTGTGCTGTGTTCACCTAACAGTAACATACAAGACTTAAAAAATCCTGCAAGTGAAAATGAACATAATGGAAATGGCGAAAGAGTGTGACTCACCTGTTTGCAAAACCTGAGGAAGCCAATAGAGTATGTCTTGCCCCAAAGACAGCATGTCCCATACACACAGCTCGACCTGAGGTGAAGGTACATGTTCATAAAGGTCAGAAATACACCTGCAGGCTATTTCAACACTGTTGGCGCCATAAAGAGAAGCTGAGAGCTATCAAGACTTACTCGATAGGTTTCCCTCGGATTTCAGCCATGATAGCGCTCTCCCCTCCAAGGTACTCGTAACACAGACTCAGGAAATTGTAGATGACAAAGGCTGCAGGGTCACACACAGAAAACTACAGTTTTAGAGGGTTTCTAATAACTTAGTACTGATGTGCAGATCTGAATAACCATCAATAACAAGTTATATTGTTAACATTCTGCAGGTGCTTGATGCATTACAGAGGCTGCAAAGACAAGCAAACAAACAAAAAAAGACGGCTAATGTCGTTAGAAGATAAAGTACATAATTAAGACACAGATTGAAATTAAAATTAGGGATGAACCAATCTTTCTCTAACTGGCAACCGATTTCGGAACTCTAAATCTATACAGGTCCGGGTGTCTGTCTTGGAGGTGCTTTGCTAAATTCATTGTGTTCGCTCCTTTTGTCGGCACAGTTCTGTTGCATCTCTTGCATATTGGTTTGCTAATGTCCTTTGGCTTTCCTTGTTCACCCGACTCAAACAGCACTTCTGCTATATACAGTATGTGTGTGTGTGTGTGTGTATTTATATATATATATATATGAATTATTTTTACTTTTCAAAATCTATATTTAATCGATCAATCGATATTTTTGACAACCCTATTCTAGGAGTTAATGATTTTGGACACAGTGGTTTTCTCTGAGGTGTATCCTCTCACCTCTAACCAATCAGAGAACAGTTAGTTTGTATACTGCATAAAATAACATATGAACCGATCACACATGCAACAATTGTATCATTTGTGCTGCTGAGTCAGAACAAACCAAACACAATACAGATGCTAACACACCCTGAAACATAGAATGTTGCTGTTTCCTATGTTGTATATCCAGAACACTGGATATTTCTATCAGCTTCCAAACCCCTGATGGTTGTAGCAGCAGCAAGTTAGTTCAGTGTTGTTAACACTTGGTTGTGTTTTGCTGGTTCTGTCACTGAATTGCTGAGCTTGCCATTTCAAGTTGGATAGGAGAGCAATCCACATCCATCAGCTGGCTCAGAAATGATCAGGTAATGTTGTAAGGATAATTGTCAAGGTAGTTAGAAAGTAGTTCCCTTATACTGACAGCCTATGTAGAACAGCTGATGTAGGGATGCCTGAATGCCTGCTGAACCAGGTGTTCTCAGGCTAATTCAAAGGTTTCATCTCAGCTCACCACTCATTAAGCTCACTTTATGGCTTTAGGTGACAACAGTTTAAAATTAAGCCCCTGTTTGGAGCCAACTGACCACCACTGCATAAGTCAACGCAGTTCTAGCTTTGTTAATGTCCTGTAATTACACATGCTGTAGGTTTCCATGCTAAAATCTACAAGGTCTTCTTTTAGCTTGAAAACGGTTGACAGTATGCAAAAGGCAATAACATTATTTTTCAATGTGGATTTTAAAAGTTAATTATCAAAGTCAGGTTTAAAGCTTGAAATACACTGGATTTTATTCACATCACTGCATGAAGCATCAGTGTTTAGTGGCATGTCTATTTTCTTCTTTTCTGCGCCACTCTCATTGCAACTGACGTAACTAAAGCATGTTATTCACTTGCTGGTTTTCATCTGAATTTGTGCATAAATACTCACAGAAATTCCTGTGGAAGTAGACACAATATAGTCTGGTAGGCTAAAGAACAAGCATAGAATTTATATTGTCAGATGGCTTTTAAAAGTCTTCTCAAGGATTCACTGGTTTTCATGCAGTTGCTAGGAAACAGGTTTCCCCTCTCATGCGATCTCCAACAGGCCATGGAGACATGAGAACAAAGATGGCAACCTTTGCAAATGAAGACACTATAAAGGCCATCTGCCACTGGGGTATTATAACACAGAGTTCCCACCCTTTACCTCCCCCCCCATCAGGAGCCAAAAGATACACACTGGAGAAGAAAACACTCATCACTGTGGTGATCTTTGACCTGCAGTGTGTATATAATCAAGCCACGGGCAGAATATGTTGATGTACCAGCTTGAGGCATCGTGTTTCTCAGTCTACTCACCTTCATAGCAGTCTCGCACTGTGTCAAAGTACACATAATACTCCTCATTGGTGAAGAAAAGAAGGCTGAGCCAAGAGTCGAAGGCATAGATGGGGACTATGAAGAGGATCCTCACTATGTGTCTCTGCTCATTTGGAGAGCTGTAGTAACGTAGATGCATGTAGATCTGAAATGAGTGGTGAGACACAGAGGTCAAACAAATGACTTTTCCATCAAAGCCAGACATCTACCTGCTGGTATAGCGAGCAAGAATCTTGATATGAGTTCCTTCAAGTATGTGCGTTAGCTAAGGAGTAGCAAACGTCTCTTCTAAGACATTTGTTATTCTTGTTATCTTTGTATGAATCTGTCACAAGTCCAGTGAACTGATGAGTCACTCCCAGAGCCTTGATACTAATCATACTTCATGATATCACCAGTCACAACACACTGTTCCACTGGGTCACAATTACATGCCCTTGTGTGTCCAGATGATAAGTGAACACATTATGTTCTCTCACGGCAACAGAATATTTTCTGGATCAGCTCTAGAAAAACAGCAGGTTCAGGTCATCAAGCTTCCATCTGCCTATGGCATTAGGATAAATCATTCAAAAATACACGCAACTAGAAATGAGGAGGAGGAGGAAAAAAGAAACAGAAAAATACACTGCACAGGCTTAAAGGTGTAAATAAGCAAAGCTGGTGGGCAGCTGGAAGTTGCAGCTAGGCAGCTACCTATGTGGAGGACTGACAGGAGCAGCCTCACAGCCGTGCCATGGCACAGCTGTGCCCAACAGAAATTAGGGGACCAGTGTGGACCTTCTTGTGACTAATGAGGATATAAAGCTCACAATCTGTAAAACATGTAAGGTCAAAAAAGAACCATAAACCTAATCAGACACTTAAAACTCTTCTCAGCCTTCTCAGTTTGAGGAAGCTGACAAAGGGAGAGCACAAAGGCTAGTAGGAGAGCTTGGAGCCAAGAACTAGCCTGCAGTCTATCCTATCCTTCATTAGCTGCTGCATTCAACTGCTTTTGCAAAGAAGAATTTATTTCCTGTATGCAATATTATTCCAAGATAACATATTGAAGGGGCAGCGTCTTGTCTCAGGCTTAACAAAAGGTGTGGTATCAGCTCAGTATATAGTACGGTCCAACCGATATATGTTTTCCAATATGTGCCGACATTAAGAAAACTTTTACAGCATATAAAATGCAGAAAACAATGCCTATGGTGAATTAAAAATCATGTAATGCAGGGTGTCTAGGTGAAAGCAGCATGGCGCCTTACGGCATGTTAATTTTACTGTTTTACTTGGTTCTTCATTTAATTGGTCATGTAGGAAAATGTTAGAAATCCTCTAATCTATCCATCCATTTTCTAATGCTTATCCTGTTAAGGGTCACGGGAGGGCTGGAGCCTCTCCCAGCTGCCTTCAGGTGAGAGGCAGGGTTCACCCTGGAAGGGTTGCCCGTCTGCTGCAGGGCCAACACATAGAGACAGACAACCATTCACACTCACAGCCACGCCTACGGTCAATTTAGAGTATCAATCAGCCTCGTCCTCTCTTGCATGTCCTTGAGGAGGGGACTAGAACCAAGAACCTTATTGCTGTGAGGCAACAGTGCTAACCACTACACCACCGTGCTGCCAACTTAAGTGTTTCTCAACATTTAAATAACAATGCATATTCCTCACATTAAAAATGGGATATTTATCTGCTTCTTTGTTGAAAACACTCAACATTGATCAACTGAAACAAATTTCTACTTCATGAACCCTGTGTGTGCCTGCATATAGCCAATATGCTTTTGTCAGAGTCGGATATTGGACTACTGTGTGTCTGAAAGGTGTATGTTGACAGACTTGTGGGGGTTGTGAGAAACTGATACAGAGTTTTTATCAGTATCTATTCAGAGCAGCAGACAGCAGAAAGAGGCGGGCTGGCTGATGTCACCAGCCACTCTGTCTGCTTCATCCGGCTCATTTCAAACTGCACAATGTCCCACCTATCGCCTTTCCTGGACTGTAAACAAACACACCTTTGGTAGAACAACTGTGGGTGGTAATGTACCAAGCGTAACACTGCACTCCCCTCACAGGGCTTAATGCTGAGTGACCCTCCTCCCACCTGTACACACCCACACACAACTATCCCCTGTTCTTTGATGAAATCCTTGCGGAGCCAGGAAACCTGTTGCTAAGGTGATAGAGGACTCTTCTATAGCTCAGCAGCAGCAAACAATAGCAGACAAATTACTAACCTTAGCCTGAGGTACAATAGATGCCACTTACATAAACTGGATGCTACGCAAATACTTCTGTCACATGAGGGCTGCTTATCTTCCAGGTAGACAGACAGATTAATCTGTGCAGTTAAAATATCATATTGCTATAATTCACAATTTGTTGTTTTGGGCCAGCTTTGAAACTCATTGTTTTATTCTAAATAGACTTTGGAGCTCATATTATTACACAGGTAACATTGCTGTCACGGGAGAACAGCAGTACAGTTGTGAAAACTGAACCTGCAATACTGAACTTGTGTTTGACTGCAACCTCAAAATGTCAGGCTCCTCTTACCTGGTGACATGTGATCAGGAGGGCTGTCCAAACAAAAAAACCTGAAACAGTTTGGGCGGTGGAGGTCATGAGGAAAATTGGATGGTCTGGTGTGACAACTGGGGCTTCTGGAACCCAGGAAGAATTTGAGGCCTGAGGGGCCATGGTGGCTGGGGCCCGGGGGGCAACACCAGCAGGAGAGTCATTCCCCAACCTCTCTGACAGGGGTATGTCTCTCTGCCAAAGATGACTCATCTGGATGAGGAGAAGGAGGAGAGGGCAAAAGAGAAATTCAGGGACTTAAGGCTTAAGTACTAATATTGAGGTTTTAAAGAAATCGTAGCCCATCAACAACAATTAGCTATATAACCTCAGGTCCAAGGACAACAACTGAATGACACATTGCAAAATGGAAAATGCATCACGACAGACAGGCATAATCTAAATCTCTGCAAAAACATATGCTGATGTCAGAAAAAGACAGTAAAGTAGGACAGTGCACAGATCCTCTGAAAAGCAGATATGTCGAGAGACAGCTTAGGCTTGATGTAGGTGGGCGAGGAAGGGCTGATGAGTTTAAAAACCACACACACCAACACATGCTGAGCCTGAATCATTTGGCCAATGACTGATAGCAATGAGCTGAAGGCTACTTTTTTTTTTGCTTTTGTTTTGCCAAGAGTAGGACCTTTCAAACATGTCTGAAATAATTTTGCAAGAAATACATACAAGGCAAAAAATACCGTTTGAAAGACTTTTTACATACTTTAATTTAAAAATGATTTCAAGTTTCATTTACTGTGTAATACAGTGTTTGCTCAATCAAAAATGAAACATTTTCCAGAAATCTCCACAAATATAAATCATGAACAAGTTGTTTGCAACTACCCTGTGCTGTAGATTAGACTCTGGATACCTTAGAAAAAAATATTAAATAATGTCCAAGTCGGGCTTGGCAACGTAAGCTTGTCTAGCCAACGTGAAATGGGTCTTTTGAATTTTAAGTGTAAAAATAAATAAATAGAAAACACAGCCTTACTGTGACGGGCTATAACTGATTCAGTGCCAGGGTTTGTTATTTCCATGACCAAACTGCTGAAAACCATGCTGGGAAATCAATGTCATAGAGTCAATTAATTGTCAATGCAGTTGTTAGTAAACTGTAGATTAAACCTGGGGGACTCTGATGAGAGCTCACAGCGAGAGGACTGGGGTAGAGTTAATTTAATAAGACTTTTAAAAGATGAAGTTTATTGACAATCATCAGGATTTAATTAGTTTCTGTTTCACACACAATTCTGTTGGGGACAGGTTGCTATTATATGACCGTTGCTGTGCAGCTGACAAAGATGCAAGATGCTAAGTCAAACATGGAAACGTGGATGCAAATGTTAGGTAAATGAGAATGACAACATTTCTGTTGATTATTTAGTGATTTCAAGTATCACACTTGTACTTCCCTTCATAATATACACTATCAATACTTGCAAAGTGGCATAAGCGTATTAGTTTGAGGTTTGTATTGTATCAAGATGAGAGATCCCAGATCCGCTGGATGGTTGCCAATCTCAAGATTACTATTGTGTTACAACATAGCGGAAGTGAAAGTAACACGTGTACATAATTTGGAGGTATCGCTAAAATGCTGAGGGAGGGAGAGATGCTTTGTGTCATCAACCTCATGATCAAATCACCCTGGATCTCCAGAGAGCTGCCGTCTCTCCACCTACATCAGTGTGGTTTCCAGGAAGGCAGTAATTCTATCATTCACAGTGAAAACTAATTCCACAATAACACTAAACCTCCTTTTCAGACCAGCTAATAATTTTGGTTAGCATTTAATGTAGGGAGCGTGAGATGACTCACACCACCTGAGCCAATCAGCTCCTGGCAAAGCAGTTACATGGAACACATCAGCACCTCACACACACACCAACACAACTCAGAATGGTACAGAAAATACAACTTTTCTCAGAACAACAGCCCTGAAATACACAGCCGGAGCAGATTGACATTTTTTAATTGGTGATAGGGTTGATGATTTATTTATTTTTTAATGTTGAATTAACAAATATTTCATGATTACTTATCGACTTTTGCAACATTCTGCTTGTGATGCTGATCCCCACAGGACTCCCAGAAAAAGAATTTCCAAACTTTTATTTTTCATGTAGAATTAAGGCTCTCTTTCTGTCATCCCATCACAAACCTAGAGTATAATTTATCATTTTACATCTCCTTTCTGCCAAATTACCTATTCTGATTAACAGGTAATATATCTATTTACCATTCCTGGACCATATAATATCAAGTCAAAACATTTTCATTACTTATCACAATGAATAAAAACTGTGTCCATGATCTGACCTGTGTAAAAGACCTGTGCTTGTGATGTACACAGGCAAGAATCACAAACAGAAACTATAACAGAGCCCAGTGCCTCCCAGTGTTTCAGAGACAAGAGAGGGAGAGGGGACACTCATCAATGCTGCTGACTGCACCCATGAGCACGTTTCAAAACATGCTTTGTACTTTGACCTCGATCGAATCAGCGATTTGTGACAGGCCATCATATGTCCTCCGGCTGGGAGAGCTGTCTCAAACACTGGCCCTTTTCATACAACCTGCTCAACCCGGGAATATTGTAGTGCTTTTTTAACTCATCGCCATCTGTAAAAAAAAAAAAAAAAAAAAAAAAAAAAGGACGTGCGGACGGGACAGAACAGCGCTGTCGGACCACTGCGAATTGACATTTGGGAACAGCCGGAAGAGCTCGCACAAAAAAAACAAAAAAACAAAAAAAAAACCCACCGATGCGACTGAGATTACACGTCATAAACCTGTTATGGAACGCCAAAAATACGACACATGTCCACACGCCAATTTAGGAGAACGTCAGATTTGCTCGGTTCAGGGTAAACAAGCATAAACGTCAAAGAGAAAAACGCTTGGCTAATTTTTTAAACCGGTATTGCGGAATGTCCGCGTGAAACTGGCTACTGCGAAGCATCAGGCCACCGTAGAACATAAGAATGCTTAACCCTAAACACAAGTCTTTTAATTGTGCATCAGAACCACGGAAAACCTGGAACACCTTCCCCGCTTTCATCCGCGCAGCGACAAAACAGTTGCGTACACCCAAGCTCCATTTTACAGAGAGTGGCATAAGAACGCTAATACAATTTCAATATTAACTACGACTACTACTTAGAGTATTATACTAACTGAAAAAGAGATAACACAACATTAAACTGTGGAACGCGGCAGCCATCAAGCCCTCAGGACCCTACCCTGTTCTATTGCTTTACTTACCTCTGCTGCAGTTGTTTAATCCGCTGTGCTGGTCTGAATCCAAGCATTAATTTAGCTCATCATTTCAATTCGGCTTCACACCTTGGAGCACATGAAGATCAATGGCCGAACGCTGGCCTTCTGAAGAAACCCGAATTTATTTATTCACTGCATCATTGTCTGGAACCCGGAAGCTTGCCCTCTTTTTAAAGCTGGCAAGTGTCGGAAACTGAGGTTTCACTACGCCGTGGGGTGCTAGCTATCGTTAGCTTGTATTCGTAGCCCTGTGCTAGCTCGTTTTTCGTTCTCCCCACAAAGTGAAAACTCGGCATAAAAATGTAAAATGCCTTCCAAAAGCGAAACCCTTCACTTCAAAATTATAATGTATGAAAATAACAGGTGTTATCTTGCCATATTGTATCCAAAACTGCTAAACTAAGTACCGTTACTTCATCCACAGCTGCAGTTCGCTTAACAGCGGCAGCTGCCAGAGAAAGCTTTCATGCGCATGCGCAATAAAGCTTTTTAAACTCTGCCATTTACATGATGTAACTGTACCAGAGAAGTGCTGCTGATGTCCACACCCCCAAACCCATTTAAAACAGAAACATCCAAATTTAAGTATTATATAGAGAGGTATGCATAAAACCAGCAATGACAAGATCAGCAAAAGGTCGTGAGCAATGTTATTCGTTTTTATTACTTCATAAAATATACACAAATACTGTTGTAAATAAAAGTGTTAAAGAACTGTACAAGATATCAGTACACAATACATAGTGAAACTCCCATCACCTCCATCTGTTCTAACCCCCCCCCCCAAAAAAAAATCAACCCAACACAACAGTCACAATGCCACTGGGTCATGGTGGCCTGTACAAGGTAATTACACACACAGTTCATAGCTATTTACACATCCCTGCGTTTGAATCACTTATGTTAAATTCAGGATGACATCATGGTTACTGAAGCTTAAAAAACAAAAAAAAGGAGACATCAAGCTATTAGCGTATCAGTGCTGCAGAGGGAATATGGAAAGCCCTATGTATTTTATGAAGTGGTCAGACATCTGAAGCATAAGAATGAACAGGTGTAAAACAAGATGATGAATCAAACATAAGAATTAACAGAAAATCATTTCAGACAAATAAAATTAGCTAAACATAAATAATTGACAAAAAGACACAATCTGAACACAAACAGAAACAATGAACTGGATTCTTTATCAGGGACTTTATCTGTCTCTCTCTCACACACACACACACACAGACAAACACACACACACACACAAAATGTAAAATGACCCAGCTGGCAGAGCAACAGAAAAGCCCCTCAATTTTGTATTTTAAATACGTAAAATTCTGAACCCAACCCCAATTTTTGTCATTAGTAAGCATTTTCTACTTTACACCTTAAAACAAATAAACACAATTTTGGCTTTACATAGAAATAAAAAATATATTTACAGTGAAGTAAACACTTAAAAAAAAAATGGATGCCCCATCCCCCCACCCATCCCAAACAGGGCCTGCCCACTCCCTTATGACCTCCAATAACAAAAAGAATAAAAAAGGTAACATTGAGGAACTATCATTAAAAACTGCAGCCGCTATGTTTGTTGAAACAGGCAGCTATGATCTCTGAATTTCCAGAGGAGCCTCCCTCAAGGCTCGGGAGTGTGTCTTTGCAACATCTATGGTGATTCTTCACTTTACCAACTTACAATAAAACCAAAGAAACACGGAAGTCAAAAACAGGCAAAGAAATTGGTAGTGGATGTTTTGATGGAGTTTTTGAGGGACAAGAAATCACAAAGTGAATGAAGGGCGAGCAAGCAGCAACTGTTACTTCACCAGAAACATTTTTTTTTCTAAAAACAGCTAAAACATAACCTTTTCGACAGCTCACTTTTTGTACATGCCCCTCTAACCTACCTCCTCCCCAATTCTTCATTTCCCCCCCCTCACTTCTCTCAAAAAGCAAAGAAATGAAACTCATAACAAACGCCAATTAAAAAGGCGCCCTCATGAAAGATTACAGAGACAACATTCACTGAAACGTTGCTGCTGCAGCATCAAAATAAAGATACTTTTCTACTGAAAGGAATTTGACCTTGGACGAGAAACATGCGTGCGCCTCTGATGCCTCTTTGCTTCTTTGATGTCAACAGTTCCTCACATTTGTCAGACTGGGGGAAATGCTTTCAGGAGGAGGCGGAGCAGTTACTTGCAACCCTGGGGTGATACTGGTGTAGCACTGTCATTTATTTGCTTCTTGTACAGAGTGATCCATATTTTAGCAAAGAGGATTCATGAGAGTGGATGCCAGGTATGCGCATCCGTGGATCCTTCTGGGACTTACGGTTCTTTCCCAAAGATCCACGTGTCCATCGGCTTTGCTGTTTTCATAACGTAAAATCAAAGGAAACTAAACAAGGATGATGAGTCTACGTTGCAGCCCTGCAACCACAAGCAGATGGTTAGTCACTGGAGAGCAAACGGAATTGGTGAGTTGTGTACTTCAATAAATGAGTGAAACTAGACCTCACCTGTCAGGTTCATGTGCATGCAGAGCCAAAGAGTTCTACTTCCCCATGTGCTCAAATGGCACGCTGACCTGCCACAGAAGCAGAGGAGAGGGAGTCAGTCGAGGTATTACCAGTCCAGATGTTTGTCTCTTTCACATAGAAGGCACAATTACAGCAAGGCCCCACCTCTAAACATTGACCGATAACAAACATACAGGTGCACAGTTCTTTGCTCACAGTCACATGAATGAACTGTTGGACAATAATGACCAAGTACTGAAACCTTGGCAAATTTAATTTAAAAACGCGAATAGAGCAAAATCTGTGACAATGAAAGCACAGTTAGTCCAACAAGAACATTAAGAGCATTTTATAAATCTATAATAATGATAATTAATTCAAGTATACCCATGTGTTCAACTTTTAATTCTTCATCAGAGTTAGACATTAGATGGTGAAAAACTTTAAAATATCCTTAAAAAAAAAAAGAAATCAAC
Organism: Aulostomus chinensis; assembly: GCF_037954235.1. NCBI lineage: Eukaryota > Metazoa > Chordata > Actinopteri > Syngnathiformes > Aulostomidae > Aulostomus > Aulostomus chinensis. The sequence continues at coordinate 17,671,293 of NC_141337.1, read as the reverse complement.
CATGAAAATGGGTAGGTTTTTTTTTTTTTTTTATGAGAACAAGCACTCGTGTAAACGCAACAGGCAAAACACTGAGGTAACCTAAATTATTTTCATGTCTACTTGTTGTATGAGAATTTCATACATTCCAATTTTCCACATTAAAAAGGTTGTCCTGTACTGAAGAGGCAAAGAGTCATTATCAAGCTTAATGGACCTGAATGGGTTTTATGCTGTTACAAAGCAGAATGCCCCTCCAACTATTGGTGTAACAGTGTCTCTTATTCAGGTATTTCACTTCATTAATTCAAAAGCTGGGGAATGTGGGAGTTGTTGTTTTGTAATCGCTATCTGTGCATACAATACAAATTGTGGTCAAATACTATAATATCTACAAACCAAATATCATGCAATTACTACGGCAACAAAATGAAAATTTTGTTTACTTTTGGTAACCTAATTCAGTCAATGTCAGCTAAGTCAAACTGACACGTACTTGAGAGTTAAATAGAATGGGATACATCCTTCCAAACTGAAGTGGAACTAGGATCTGACCAGCAAAGAAGTTAAAAGGGGCTCCACCTTGAGGAGGTTTGAGTAAATTAAAGTACTTTTTTGTTGGTAATTTTGTGATTTTACTTCAGAAAAAATTTAAATGCAAGACTTTAAATATTGTTTTACAGGAATTGTGGGGAAAACAATGGCTAACACTTAAGTTTCATGATTTTTCTTTAAGTATTGTTAACTGGTACATTCATACAAAAAATTAAAAATCATTAATTTGCTTCATCATAGTCTCTACTTGTTTAAATAATTCCTTTTTAAACCTTGAATAACAGCAGTGCAGGTTAAAAGTTGCAGTCTACATTTCACAGTCTTGAAAGCAGATAAGAATTTTGGAAGGAAAATTATAAAGTTCATGTTTTAGTGTAGCATGTTCATTTAAAGTCTCCCATTTATTCTTGTTCAATTTTTATTTTGGTCTTAAATTCAAAAAGGTCATCTGGAATAATTCACTTTGTTAAACTTGTGTGGACTTGTCTCAAAGAAGCAAACTAAAATCAAATTAAATTGTAATTATTGATTCAGGGGAGATAAGTTTATCATCCAGTGTGATATCAATACATTTATACTTAAATATGTAGAAACTGATTTTTTTTTTTTTGGTCCACTTGTGCCCGAGCCAATAGCAATACTGTCGCTGTGCAAAAAAAAGGGTGAAAATGAAGCCAGATGGGAGGACCCATTTCAAATGCTGCTTTGGCCCCAAATTGACAATGACTCCTGGTGGTGGGTGGAGTCAGTCTCTGCTAGCCAAACTGCAGCTGCATTTCAGTCCCATTATTTATTCAGACAACCCAAGTGCACAGCAGAGGGCTTAAGAGGCTGGGATTTAATCAACTATTTCAGATATCCTGCTGTATGTTACAATATTAGCGGGTAGATCATTCAGATAACTTTTGCATTGTCTACTTGACGACAAATTTGAAAAATCCCCCAACTAATCCAGTATGTATAACCTGGTTAACCAAAAGAGTGCTGAGTGTATTCTCACCTGTGATGTGGAAATTCTAGATTGGTCATGGCGGGCTGTGAGGTCAGAGGATGAAACGTTGGCAGGAGCCCCACGATGGAGCCGCATGCTCACCTTCCTCTCCCTCTCGGCACGAGAAATAGCACGAGGTGACGTGTTCCCTGAAATGATGAATAATACTGAGATCTGACCAAATATGCAGATAATCAGGAAAAAGATTATTCAGGTATAAGTACTGTATATATACACACATTATGAGTATAGTATTATCAGTTAACAAAAGGCAGGAAGAGGTCATTTGACAGTGGAACTGAAGCATTTTTGGGCAAAACTCACCAGACTGCTGCACTCGTGACGCTGGGTTAGAGACGGCCTGCTCTGGCCCATTCCTGACTCTGTTTGCAGGACCAGGGTTGGGACCTGGGGGGAGGCCCCTTGCAGCAGACCCCCTGGGGGCTCCAGCGATCCGCTCATCCCTCTCATCTCCCGCCCTCCTCTCTCTTTCCCCATCTTCAGCTGTCCTGCTGGCACCCTGATATAAAAGATCAGCCATATTTAGAGGAGTTTCCTTGATAGACAGGACTTTAAATTAGCTATAAAGTTCCTGAGGCAGGAGGGCATCTCAACATCTACACTTCAACTAGAAACACTTGATGTCAACTTACAAACTTGAGCATATTCCAGTCAAAGACATAGTCATAGGAGAAACCCTGTCGGTGGAAAAGATTCCTGAAGAGCTGTCGCAGGTAACTGTAGTCTGGCTTGTCGTCAAATCGGAGCGAGCGGCAAAAATTCAGGTATGTGGAGAACTCCGCTGCAGGATATTAAAAGAGAGAGACAGCAATATGAAGAAGACACACAAGCACACTAGCGTAACATAAAAACACTGTTGAGCAAAAGAAAAACTTAACTACACATAATTACTCAACTACCATGTCCCAAAACACAGAGGTATTCATAGCAACGTGACTTACAAGGGTATCCTTTGCACAAAACCTCGATGGGTGTGGACATTTTCTTCTCACTTATTCGTTCATACTTCTGTCTTTTTGTAGCAGCCTTCAGGCCCTGCCAAGGTAAGGACCCAAGGTTGAAGTACATGAGGACGTAGCCGAGAGACTCCAGGTCATCACGTCTGGACTGCTCTGTGGACAGTTTGTAAGAGTGACATCTGATTAGTGCTTCAACAAATTAAAGTTTACTGCAGTAACAAAACTGTTTCACATTCTAAGTGCTTACTAGCACATTAAATCTGCATCCATAAGTTTTCTATCCCATATCCTGAGCTGTTCTGTGAACCCTCACTCAGGTAAGTGCAGTCACTGATGAACATAATTTATGGCATGTAGAGCTAGCATTGGTATTTTCCTGGCTGATAAACACTGGCATCATTAAGAAATCAGACCATTGTAGCATGGAAATGAAATGAGATGTGACGGATTAAAGAAAGATTGGAAAGGGACAGGGAGAAGCTGCCTGCTGGTGTTTTTCACCTGAACATGAGCCAAAGCCTGCCATGTAGAGAACAAATGATCGCAAGTCAGCTCGGATAAATCACATTAAATATGTTGTTTAGAGGCACATGTCACTGCGGAGAAAGGGTGCAAACTTGATGGAGCAGATATTTTGTAAGCCACAGACTAAGGCTGCATTCAACCATCGTTAGCCCTTTGAATGGGCGCAGTCTGATGTTGCAGCAGTGGGGTACATCAGAGCCAGAGCCAGAGCCAAGTTAGAACAATACAGGGTTATAGAGCATGCTCATGCATCATCAGCAAGACGCTACCACAGACAATCAAAAACTTTCCTGGTAGATAATCTTGTTATATATTGCCCATGACATTGATAAAAATACCAACCATGAATAAGAATTAATTTTGCCAAAACATCTGAAAATGTTTTTATTTATTTATTTATTTCTGTTCCATTGCAGAAACTAGTATGTGAACATTTGTATTTGTTTATTTCGGGATAGGTAATAAATCGTGTATTAGAGTTTACATTGTCACGGCAGTATTACAAAGTGTAAACGTGAGTAGACTTTACCTCACAACTGTCATGACAAAATATAGAGTGGTTGTCATCACGACAGATTGTCTGACTTATAAAAGGTGTGTTTCTCAATGGTTGAGCACCATGTTGGCATCTGATGAGCTCCCTAATGTTGCTGCTAATGCTGCCAATAGTTTAGCCCCGCATCAGTAAGAATACTTTTATCACTACCATGAAGCGAGACACCATGACAGTGGAGGTGCAGTTGTTTCCCCTTTTTACTTAAAAAAGAAAACAAGAAGGGTCTTAACTACGAGTTTTACAAATTAATTTTGGAACACATAACTTCGAACATGTTATTCAAGTATATAAGTTGTTACTGACAGTTTGGTCAGGAAAAGGGGGTGAGATGGGCCTGATATTTGAAACCCCTCAACTGGACTGAAATGACGATAAAGGATTATCCTTACTTTCGCACACTCGATTCTCCCTGCTTTAGTAGTGACCATACAGAATGTAAACAATCACTAATCAGGATGTCAACATATGTTGCCGTAACCAAGCAGCCTGAGAAAATGAAGTGCTCCACAAAGGCAAACAGAGTTGCCTTCTTCACCTAACTGGTAGAGAATCCCAGGCACGTGACCTTTTGTGGGGTCTTTCACACCTTGCCAGTTGTTGGGCTCACTTGAGTTCTTGGGCCACTCTCACTTCTCATTTTTACCCCTTCATCCTCATTTTGTCCATTGGAACAGAGTCACCAGGGGCTGAAACCTTCCCCTATGATTTGGGAAAGCCCTTCAACAACCCCTTATGTCAAAAGCAGTCGGAAACTGATATTAAACAAATGTTGTACTGAGGCAATTAGGGTAATAAGGGTATTTGCCCCCCCCCCCCCCTCTCCTTCACAACCTAAATGTCAAGCATCAATCAATCAAACAGGTTACCATCACACAAGCTTCATTACCAGGCTACAATATGCAAGTCTGGCAGTCTGCACAAGAGCTGTGAAGTTAAGCAACCTGCTGGACTTCGGATAAATGTAGGCTTTAGATGCCGTCAAAGTGGGGTAAACGCAGCATGATGACATGATGTCAAAATGTGGTATTTTTACACTAACTAGGAATAATGATATAACGTTAGACAGCTGACGTTACAGCGACAGCTTACCCCAGTTACTAATGGTTTTTTGTTTGACTTTTTATGAAAAAAAGATCGAAATACATTGAAGCAACATTAAACTAAGACAATACAATGAATATTGTAATTCTTTGTTTACCGCATTTGTGGGCGTCTTTGGTCCCTTGTGCTGACATCTTGCTGGTGAAGTTACCTCTAAAATTTTTTGTTTGAGGGGCTAAGTGGTCCAAGCACTCCACCCTACCCATTATAAAGTATCAGGACAGCTGTACCCTTAGACATGAACATGTAAGATAGAGGGGTAGGACTAGGTGGTCAGACCAAGGGGCGAAGTGGGACTGGGTCTCTGACCCACGAGCATCAAGGCTAGATCTTCACGAACATCTTCAAGTGAGTCTAGCTTCCTTTGCTTTTTTTACATGATGGCCTGAATGAGTTGTCTTTGCAGACAAGGTGTCACAGAATGTGTGTGACCAGTGCTGGGATGTAACTACTAGTAATTAAGCTCGAGAACCACGCCATACACAAAAAACACCCTATTAAGCTAATTGGGTTTGTGTATATGCTCAAAGTGCATCTTACCAATTCCAAGATGTGTGTTGATGGAGGCGTAGCGTGCTGTGCCCGTCAGGTTCTTGTTCTCCCTGTAGGGGATATGCTGGTGTGTGCGGGCATCCCGGTACTTCTTGGCCAGGCCAAAGTCAATGATGTATACCAGATTACCCTTCTTGCCAAGGCCCATTAAAAAGTTGTCTGGCTTCACATCCCGATGGATGAAATTCTTGGAGTGGATGTATTCAATCCGACTTATCTAAAGAAGATGGATGACACAAAGAGTACAGAAACCATCAGGTTTGAGGCCACACACTGTCAGGCCAGCGTTTCCTTGAAATGCTTTCTAATAGAAATTTAGCTGCTTAACACATCGATATCCACATAAAAGTGAGGGATAAAAAGGAGGACAATAAGATATATGAAGACAGGCTGAGGGAAGTTTATGACCCCCAAGCTTAAGGACAACACTCCAACACCCATATAGAGGACTGACACAGCAACCTGGCTGCAGTTAGAACAAAAGGTGAGACAAGTTATTCTCGAAAGAGACATCTATGAAATTAAATAACTAGGCCACGGACTAAGAAAAGGCCGGAATTACAACGGCAAGCGGGACACACAAGAGCCATGAAGACCAAAACATCTATAATCTTTAAAGAAGCCTCTGGGGAATCATGTGCAATCATGTGTGTGTGCACAAACAAATAAAAATAAAGTAGGTCAATGCATATTAGCAAGTAGGATAATAAAAATTCGGTCTCGGAATTCTAGTGCCTCAAAGAGCTTCAAAGTAACTGTGGGAACTCTGAAACAGTCTTAACTGGAATGCCCTTAACACACTTGACTTAAGAGTTTGAGTTATACCATTTGGTCTGCCAGAAGCAGGACGGTCTTTAGACTGAACTTCCTGGAGCAAAAGTTGAAAAGGTCCTCCAGACTAGGACCCAGCAGCTCCATTACCATCACGTTGTAGTCTCCCTCTGCACCACACCACTTTATTGATGGAATACCCACTGCAACACACAGTCAGCACAAACTTGTTATCACAAGGACACTGAAAAAGTATTATTTTCTTGGGTTCACCTTTTTTAAACAATGTACATGACAAGCAAGAGGGTGTTCAAATGTTACGGTTTAAAATAAATGGTTTGTGCATCTTATCTGCACTTAGTTGGGTACTCATATCTATAACACTGGCAACGAGAAACAATCAGATAAAGAATTTATTACTTTGAAGCTGTATTTCCTCTTTACCTCCTCCTTGCATCATCTTGTAAAACTTGCTCTCAATGTGCAACTGTGGGTGTTTGGTCTTCACACATTCCAGTTTGATGGCTACCTCTTCACCAGTGGCAATGTTGGCACCTGGATAGACAAAAAAAAAGGCAACCATAACTGAGATCTTTGGCAGTCTCACAGGTACTGGGCTAAAGATGGAAGAATATGAAGGGAAATCAGGCCCATTGCCCAGATGAGTGGGGGAAATTAATGGTACAGTATGAAAAGAGAGACGATGAAAATAATTGTGGAAAGAATTTGAAAAGATGAGACACATGGAAAGTTGGGCAAGGCAACTGAATAACAAAGTAGTGTACATTTTCTCTTACCAAGGTAAATGTCTCCAAAGGAACCACTTCCTATCTTTCGCCCGAGCCGGTACTTGTTGCCCACTCTCAGCTCCATGGTTGCTAGTTGTCACTGTCATGAACAGACAACAGTTGATTAAACAACAGCAAAGGACACATAACCCTTGGCTAGCTTCTCTGTGCTATACCTCCTTTTTCTGGCACTGACAGCTCTTAAAAACGGAGCTACTGTATAACCCTTCTGAGTATCACGTAAGAGAATTCCAGCTACTTTCCCATGTGGTGGTAGGAGGGAAGCTACCCTCACGAGTGAGTCAGCCGCTCACATTATGGCGGTCAATCCCAGACACGCTGGACTGAGCATGTGAGAGTGTGTCAGAATGTAGCCTGAGCAGGGTTAGTTGATCAGCAAACAGCTGTCTGGCCTCCAGCCACACATGATTAGATTTGTGGGGTAGCTGGGAGGGGGTTACAGTGAGATCAGCAAAAGCAGTGAAGGGAGAAAAAAGAAATACTGCAAAATAAGGGCTCGACAGCAATGCCAGTTGCCAATTGGAAGAGAAGTGGAACAAACTCATCTCTTCCATGAGTACTAACACTTGGCACAGACTGAGAAATGTAGTGCTTTTTCTGAGTTGAGCTGCACGTGATGTTGGGGCAGGATCATCATTTATTCAGGACTCTCTGCCACACCACATTGTGCAGCCACTGCGAAAGCAAGACAGAGCTCTCCTCCACTGTTCTGCACCAACTCCGCCAAGAGAGGGAAGGCATGAGCAGCCGCGGAACGCTGGATGGTTTTATCTGTGTCAAGAAGGCCCTTGGACAATTCTGTGCAGTGAACTTCAGATAGCAGTGCTGCAGAGGATGCTTCTGCGTAGAAAACAACTTTTCAAAGAGATTTGCTTCCTCACCATCAATTTGGCAACACAATTGAATCTAAATGTTCCCTTTTTTTAGCAATTATGGGCCCCTATAATGTAGTACCACTACACCTTAAAAAATACATTCCAGTCAACTCCAGGATTTGCAAACAAAGTGTCCTCAAGAGTATCATCTTAACTGGTTACTCTGGTCCACCACCAAGAATGATTTTAACCCTCACCCCCTATAGAAAACATGAAGCATTCCCAGTCTGCCACAGTTTCAAGCTGGGGTTCCAGTCTTAACCAGGCAGGGCAGCTAAACCTGGAGGACTCGTCCTCTGCAGAGATTGATTGTGTCCGAAATTTTCTTGACTTGCCAAATGGACTGTCAAAAAAATTCTACTTGCCCAAGGGTGGCACAAAAAAAAAAAAAAAAAAGCACTTTTGTATCACAAATACATTAAATTATGTCAATATCAACAATGTCTTAAAGATGGGCTCAGTTAAATTGATTATGCAATCAATTTATAGCCAATCTTTTCAAACCTTACTGAAGATGTTTTAATAACTGTGTTGTTTCTGGTTTTATATTTGCAAAAAAAAAATCACCTCCACAGCCTCCATTTCCATCTAAATTTTGTATGCGATTCTTTTCTTAACAATGTTTTAGTTAGCCTAACGATAGCTAGCATTAGAATGGTAAATGGTAGCAAGTGAGAGTTTAACCGATTAGTGTCAAATACAGTACTGCAAAACTACCAGTGTTCTAAAGGTCAATGCAATGCCCCAATAATGATCCAAGTCACAGTGCGTCAAACAGACAAAAACACCACGACATGGTGACACTTGCCCTGCAGTGCAGTGAACAGCCCTCTAAGATTTACCTGATAACTCAATTTGCATTGAGCGTTTTAGTAGGAGGTGTTTAGTTTATATCTAAGGGTTGGCAACTGGCATTAGGCTAGTCTGGGCATACTTTCAAGGGTCATCAAAAAATATAAAACAAGCACAAATATGTTGCATTGCGCCTGATTTGATTCACTTGGATTTTAACGTCCTACCATGTATAAGCCAAGAGGCTTAAGGTTCTTTGTGATAATGCACCACCAAGGTAGAAATGTTTTAATGACCACGCGAAGGTCAAGCTATATATGAGATCACCCATCCCTGAGACTAAAATCAGAGATTAATCAATGAGGTTTCATAACACAACACACAACCCTCGGCCAGTCTTTCACGACTCGCCGATTCAAAATGCATTACTTAAGCAAAGAATCCTGACTTTGGTCTCCGGACACACTGATCTTGAGTGCAGACTTGTATCCGACAATGACACATTACCGCTAGAAACACTGCAATTTTCTGACAAAGAATTATTAGTGTTTATATAAACCCAAAATGTTTTAACTACAATGTTGCAGCAAAAGGAATAAAATGTTAACACCATGTTTTGAGTGTGTGTCCCTTATTCTTTTGCTACTTAAAGTACATTACAGCCTACAATATGAGCTACAGGCTAATTTATTTTAAATTTCACAAGTCTAGAACATTTAAACTTGCAAGAAAGATGTGGAGCAGCAATGAATCAGTCTGTGTGTGACTTTGTCAACTGAGTTCCTGTAATACCTAGTAACTTCATCCAAAAAAAAATAAAAAATTAGGGAATCACTCGGGGGTACACCATGAATGTCTGCAGTAGCTTTTTCATGGTGAAAAACAAAATTCTGTCACGCCTACAAACTAGATATGAGTATTCAGTTGAAGACGAGTCTTCTATATCTATTGTTTATAACTATTTCGGTCGCGCTAGCTCACTCCCCGGTTAACTTTGAGAATGAATCAAACAAAAGCCATTTCATTGGCTACGACCCAATCGATGTGATGCTAATCGGAGGGCACAGGATTCCATTAAAGTCAAGTGTGGTCCCATATGTTCGTCACTCATCCAGGGAAGGAAGCTGAGTATCATGTAGCAGGGACCGATTGACCAATTAGCCCTTTTCAGACATCTTTATCAGATAGGCCCCGACCAATATTAGTATCAGTACATAACAGTCAAATATTAGCCAATATGAACACTGTGTGAGCACAAAGTGGGTTGTTTAGTTTGAAAATTATCCATTATTAATTCTTAACTTGAACAGTATACACAGAGGAGGAACAACAAGCTTAAGTTACAAGTACCAGTACCATTCAATGTGCTTTGGTAACTCGTGGCAAGCTGGTCTCTGAGTGTCTCAGTTCCCTAATGCACACACAACAGAGAGGGGCATCTGATTAGCCCCACCCTCTAGCTCAAGTCAGGGACTAAAACTACTTGGTCAGGACATCCTTAGTCATCGGGGTTCAGTGCTGCATCAATATCCTCCTGCATCACAATATAAATTATCCCAGAAGTTACTTTGGTTGATTGTGAGCAGGCGAGCTATGATGAGGAGTCATAGCTCCTTGATGAGGACAGCCTGCTGTAGTGGAGGCGATGAAGGTAGATGGATGTGGGTAAATCAAGGGTATGGTTTCATGGGCTGCAGCCAGGGACCCGATCTAAGGAAAAACATGAATCACATGGCTACACAGTGACTGCCATTGATCAGTGATGCACCATTTTAAACCGCGAGTTTGAGTTTATTTCCAAATGGTTTTCATTTTACTGGGCCTTTATTTGGGGTCATCCTGAGTTTTCTGCAACAACTAACTGCAGTTGTTGAATTCCAGGTGGCGATGGTTCTTTCCTGGCTCTGCCACTAATTGCAATTTGACCGGCTGCAACTTTCAAATCACAGGAAGGATCAACATCTTTTTTAAGGCTAATTGTATGTCAAACTACCATGTAAACTCAATTTCGGATTTGCAATTTGATATTTTTTCCAAGTCACACAGCCCTACTCTGCAATTTGCAGTAAAAATACTTAAATCTACATGTTTATTATAATAACCCCGGACAAAAATGACTTTAGAAAGTTTTTGCAAAGATATAAGGCACAGAAACATAAATATGTAGACTGAGCAGCAATGGCAAAGCATGATTTGCTGCTTCTACGATGCCTTGAGTGTGAAGCAAGTGGAATTAACCTTTCACATAGCAGATGGATAAGCATTATGCACCATCATGGAAGTAATCTTGTGCGGTACAGTGGATTGGTTAAGATGAAAATGTTACAGTGCAGATCTGCTGGTTAGGGTTGAAGATGGAATGTCCAAAGAAGGTGGTGAACGCTGTGACCACACCATCTATGCAAGATAGTAATCCCCAAAATCCTGATTGTGACATAATTTTACATCCCAACATGCAAGCACTCTACGGTAGACAGCAGCCAAAAAGGGAAGTGATAAAATAAGTAAGAAAAGCAAACGAAAAAAAAACAAGTGAAACGGACCCAAAGCCAAGGATTTCACAATCACATGAAAAACAGATGAGTGCTACGCCTCTCTCTCTCAGACAGCTGTCATTCCAGTCAGCTCCAGCTTTACACACCAACTCCACGCATTAAAATGACATGAAATAACTCCAACTTGCTACAATGTGGTCAAATTATGATTCATGTACATTACCAACTGCTATTTTCCTACCATTTCTCTCGTTGAGTAGCATTTTGATGAGAAGCAATTCAGTTATGATTCACGTTACAAGGGCAACAAAAACATCACATTTCGTGAAGTCTTTTACGAGCAAACGTTCGGCTCCCACTTCTTAAAAGAACTCGTTCCTTTCATTCGAAGGTACTTTACATTAAAATAGCGAAACACAACCCGCAAGTATTGATGTTGTTAGCTACCAGGGGTGTGCTAACGTTAGTTAAACTGCGTTAACCGAGCCGTCATACGTAACTACTGCACCATAATACCTAAATTGCAGGAGGAGAGAAATGTGTAGGAAACATTGCAGTTCGTCACATTTAGTATCTTTCTTAAAAAACCGCACCCATGTATGTGCTAGCCTAGCCTCTGTAGATAGACGTCGCTACTACTCGCCCCCTCCCCCTCCACTGTTAAGCCGTGAATACGAGACTCTGATTCGGCCGAATCAGGCCCCTTTTCCCCCCTGGTTTCCCCGCTTCTCCGACCCAACACTTACCCGATACTGAGTTCGTCTGAGAGCTGGTTCGGTGAAGATTCTGTTCTGGTGGTTGTCAGGCGGACAGGGGCCCAGGTAAAGAAGGATGGGAGCGGATTCTAGCGACTCTCATTCCCCCAGCTCTTAGCTCCGTCGTCGGTTGCACTCCCTGTTGATAGTCCCTGAGAAGCTCCAGCAGCGGCACGGGTAGCCGTCCTCCACTTGAGTCTGTCTCCCCCTCTCGTTACTTAACAACGCGCCTGTTCACAACGCCGATGATGTCATCCTCCGGATGTCAGTGCATAGTCATTAAAGGAAAACGTCACACCTTGCTGATCCTTCCTCCAGCGATGTGACCATTCAGATATAATTGATGATTTATTTTATTCACTTAATTGTTTAGATCCTCCCTTCCCTAGTTTTCACTCTGCTTTGTTGGGTCGAATGCCAGTAAATAACAGTTATTGCGCTTTGACAATCGGTACCGTTAATCTCTCACCTGGTAGATGCCAGATTTGCTGGCATTCATGAAATCCCATTTCTCCATTACTAGTTGGCTGCATCCATCCTCATTTCTTCTGTATGTCAAAACATTTAAGAGTATTTCTAGAACTCTGCCTATTGCATTCATTGGCAAAATCGTTTGTGTATAACAAAAATTTAAAAAATAAATAAATAAAAATTGCCACAATGAATCTCATGTTCCTCTCACATAATTTTTTTTTTTTTTTTTTTTAGAAGTAATCTCTTGTGATCTCAAAATCAACCAAATTGAGGGAGCAAGTTACATCTCCAAATATATGAGTATTTTCTTGTCCGTGTCCACAAGAGAATCTCTGGTGTGAAGGCAACACAGAATTACTCCAGGCCTTCAAAATTTCATTCAGGGGGAAGTGGTTTACTGTGGGATGATGGCTGTTTAGTAGGATTGGTTTGTGGTTGGTGAGGAAGGGACAGATGGACGTATGCACTTGTTTCCGGATTTTCAATTATTAAAACGAAGATGAGCAATTTTTTTTTTTTTTACATCATGATCAAAATCAAATTCAAACTTGAAGGTCATACTGAGAAAAAAAAAAACCCCACACATTTAGAAGCCAATACTTTCATCTTTATTAATCTTGTTCTCATTTGTTTAAATAAATGTTTCCTTTGTAAAATCTCAAAACAAAAACACTGAACAGGAGTGTTAAAGCCCGTCTTAATTTAAAACGAATACACAACAACAGAACATTAAAAACGTACGGTAAATCTTACTCTGCATCTGTAAACAACCCGTCCCACCCCTCCCTCCCCCTCCACACAGTTTGATAAGATTTGGCATTTCCATTTTTTCAACGCATATGCCTTCAGCTCTTTGTGTCATTAAAATGTTCTTTTTTTATTATTGCAGGTCGGACAATAAAAAAGACATTTCTGCTAAAAAAAAAAAAAAACAACTTCAAATGAGAGAAAAAGCATTAGTGCCAATATTTCTTAACACACAGTCAGCAGTATACCGAATGCACTCAAAATATTTTTGTATAGACCTTCTGTATAGTAAGCAGCCTTGCCCACATTTATGAGAGGCAGTAACATGCACACACACACACACACACACACACAGTCACACATCAACGGTTGTGGTTTCATCCACTTACTTGGTCTCAATCTCACTCATTCTCATGTCCATATCCTGTGTATGATACTGCACGCACACGCGTACACACACACACACACACACACACACACACACACACACACAAAGTATCGACACACGGAGAAATGCAACATAGCCTCAAACTGCCAGCAATTTAACATTTATCACTGCAACAGTAACAAACATGTTCAAGAGAGAATAACAGAGAAAGAGTGCGCAAGATACAACAGTAGGAGGTCAGCATTTTGAAAACAAAACAAGTACATTTTTCAATATTTTCACTGTTCAAAAATTAAAGCCATACATACAAACAAACTGAAAAAAAAAAAAAACAACCAAAAAACAAACTTGACATACACAGTAAGATACAGTTCTGTTGTCAATCAGAGCTGTTTGCATGTGTTTGGATTCGGTCTCCGTTTTTAAGGGGACATGAATACAAACTGCACTTGAACCTCACATCATGTAGTAGTTTTAAGTTCTCTTATACGATGAAGGTAATGCTGTTTACAGTGCCCATCTGTCTGAAGGCTTGTCAGTTTTTGGTGTGTGCACGTGTATGTAAATCTGTTCAAAAGTCCCCTATTTACTAAGCACATTGCAATCCAGTCAAGTCTTTCAGACCAACTGACTTTTCATTCTTTTTCAGGTTTCAAGTCTAAGCAGTTGAAATCTTCATCTGTGGAAAAAGGCTGTATACACATCTAACAGTCCCTGCATTTGTTATATAATAGCTTAAGTCTGGCCACAAGAATGTGTGTAAGCATGTCTCACATTTCTGCTTTTTGTGTGTGTGCACATTAATATGCATACCATGTATATGTATGCACATGTGTAGTACATTAATATGCATATAATGTAAATGTGTATGTGTGCTATAGTAAGTACATATGTATCCCAGTGTATGCTGAATCAGTGTGTCCAAACCTACAACGGAGCGGGCTATTCAGATGGAATCAGCTCCACCCCCCAGGAGATCACCAGGCAACAAAGCGGCAGGGCTGTCCATTTGGTGCCTTTCCTCCATTTGTGGTGCCCCCCACAGGTTGCTGCTGGGGTATCCTGCAGTCATGCCCCCCCACAGTCCAGACCTCCCAGATTCAACTCCTCCAACACCTCCTCCTCCACCTGCCCCGTTAGTGCTCCACTGGGAAAATATCCCCAGCCCAGGTCCTTGGGCTGAAGAGGATTCTGAAGAACTGCTTGTACCATCAAGACTCTGCCAGCCAGCGCCAGGGGACCTTACACTACCTAAAACAGCTGCTCCACTTTCCCCTCCTCCACTGCCATTGCCATTTCCACCTGACGTTGTACCCGCTGCTGCCCTCTCGCTTCCTGGCGAACTGCCCCCACTGCTGGCCACAGCGGTGCCTGTTCCAGGGGGACCCTGCGTCCCACCAGCTGCTGACCCTCCTGAGCTGGCCCCCTCTGCACCTCCTGCCTGGGAATGTGCAAAATAGCGAGCAACTTCTTCGTCACTCAAAAATTCCGCCAGGATGGTGGTGTTGCCCAGAACACACCTAAGAAAGGATAGAAAGAAAAAAAGGTTTTAGAGCAACAAGAGGATGCTTACTGGCTATCTTTCCATGTGCATTAATATTCCACTATTACTCTGGAAAACTAAAAGTTTATGCAATGACAAGGTCAAGTTCAGAAATTTGGCCTTTTTCCAGATTTAGCAGTTTTTGATAAAGACACATGGAAAGCTGATATTCATCAGGTTTCAGGAGTGTTCTTTGGATACATATATAAACATATTTGTAAATGTATGTCTTAAGTCTGGGTTTTTAACATCAGTTAACAAGATTGCAACACAATAACTTAGCCCGTTTACAGCTAGATGCCTAATGGCTCTACCTTAAAGCTACCATGTAGACTGCTAGCAAGTAAAACAAATTTTGTCCAACTTCCTGAGATACAACAGAAGTCTTATAAGCCATTAAAGTGATAACAAAATAAGAGCAGTAGAACAACCCTTCACATTGCTTATTTTTCTTTCATAATTTCTGTATCCAATGTGTTAATGAGCGTGAATAATCAGTGTATATATAAACGGTCATATTTACAAGTACCTCATATTTGGATCATTTTCAATTTTTTTTGCCTAATTTTGAAAATGACAATCGTCCAACTAATTGTTTACTTGCCAGAGGAAAATTTATCTTCCACCTGTTTTGACTGCAAAAATTCTGACTTGCTACACTTGCAAGAAAGACAAATAGTGGAATGAAAGTTAGCAGTTACTTTCCTCCTGTCAGGTTAACGTATTACCCACTATAGTTTACAATTATAACTTCTCCTCATGTGGGTTCATGAAAAGAAAGAAAGTTCCTTCAACTATTTCTCTACCATTTGCTTAATTCATTATAAAATGTTTAATAACTAATAATTTAAACTGAAAGTAATTAGACGAGGTATATGCCTTGTTAGCAATCTACACAGGAGTGTTAAGCTTGCGCATTTTTAGTTTAGGTCTTAAATTGCTTTAAAAACACAGACTCGCAATGAATGCTCTGAATATCCGTTGATATTTTTGTGTAACAGTGGAATATTAATATGCATGTAAACAATGTTACATATTAGTGTTGTTGTAGGCTAACTTACATGTGCAGTGCACCCTGGGCCTTGGCTGCCTCTTGACGGCTGCTGTAGCGAATAAGTGCACTGCCCTGGGTCAGGCCAAGGTGGAAGGTCAGCAGGGGGCCGTGTTGCATGCAGATAGTCCGCAGTGTGGAGCCATCAATCTACAGGGAAGGTAATACAGTAACAGTCCATTAATTGACCACAATTATTGTCATTATTAGTGCAGTAAAGGGTCAAGGAGGTTATATAACAATGGTTATGCGTATGAAAAACTGCAGTTGATAAATTATGTAGTGAAAGTCTGCATGGTGACTTTACCCGATTCTGTCACAGTAAACTACAGCAGCAAGATGTTCAACCATTTGGACACAAGCTCTGAGTGAGGCCCCATGATATTGTAAAAAAAATGAAGCCATCTAACAAAAACTTTGTCTCGTCTTATAATGAAACTTTTTTCCAGAGCGGTGTCAGGCTACTGTAGTTTGTGCAAACCCTAATTGATTAAATGGCTCATCCAACATCATAATCCAATTATAGCTGGGTCACGCATCGTACTGTCTCGTTTGCATAAAACAGACTGAAGAATACAGATGAATGAACACAGTGCAGTGTTTGTGATGCAAAATTCAAATCCTAGATAACCCTAAATATGTCTGGACAGCCATTTTATTTTACAGCCATGATGAATTCTACAGTCCATCTACTGAACACTCAGGTTGTCTTTTCTTCATCAGTCTGCTGTCCTGTCTTTTTACATCATAAATATTTCTGAGCTACAAGATTTCTTAAAGGTTTTTGTGACGTGTGTATTCAGGGGATCCATCTGTTCTTATCTGGCCTTGTTCTGTTTTTGCTCACGCCTTACCTGAGGGGTCAGGTTGCTTAGCAGCAACCAACAACTGCCTCTAGAGGCCACACCATCGCTCCAAGCTGTGACTTCAGAGGAAGGAAGAGAAATAGAACGGAGAACAAGGAAAAAACAATTAGTGGAGATAATCTAGTGGGAGACGCACACAAAAGCAACACTGAAGTCAACTTTTATAAACTAGCTGCTGTGATACTGTAGTCAGACCTCAGTCATCACATCGCTGTCTTGAACCGTTTCTATACTGTAAGTTGTCAAGCTCGCGAGTGTCAACATAAATGTTACCTGGCACAAATCTTGATTCTTGGTTCATCCCACCCCCTCCCCAGCCCCGGGCTAACCGCGGGCCTCCACTGCCCCATGGAGAGGGTGTGGTCTGCTTCTGATTGGTTAAGCCAGGAGGGGGGCGTGGCAGCTGCGAGCTGTTTCGATTGGTCTTCCATAACTTGTTTTGTCCGATGGGCTCTGGGGGCCAGCTGGGCTTGTACTCGGAGTACTTTCCTGAAGAGGAAATGGGCCATGGGGAAAAAGGGGGAAAATGTGTTTGACAAACAAAACAAAGAAATGAGAGTTAAGCTAACTCCTTTGGTAGAAAAGGCATTACTTGTACACCAAGAAAACAACAGAAATGTCAAAAAGTACATAATTCCATGAAGTAGATCCACAATGCAACAGGAGCAAATATTCAAGAAAAAAGAAAATTAGCCAAACATACCTGTGCTGTGTGCATTACTGAGGGGACTGTCTGAGGCACTGTAGGGCCAGGCACCAGGTGAAGGCAGCGAGGTGTTGAGGGAGGGGTTTGGCCCTACAACAAATCACATATGAGGCAAGGCAACCATGATTCATCCCAACACTATTACACAAAATCTGATTCAGGAATTTTTCTGGATAAAGAGCACTGAAAATAGTGCTGCACAATCAATCTAATCACAGCATTGTGCGAGAACAGTTCACAAAACAGGCTGCAATTGAATCTGTGAAATTGATTACCCATCCTTAGTGCAGGGCTCCGGAGTGATACCTATAAAGTCGCATATGCGACCTAATTTCTTTAAGGTGCGAGTTAAAATTTAACGAGGTGGCACCAGTGCGACTTGTGGAGGAGAGTAGATTAAAAAAATAATAATAAACTCCCTTTTGGTTGATGATACAATATTACTTTCTGGCTCAGTCCGTTGAGTCCCCTCTCCCTTCTCTCTCTCTCTCTGCCCGTCTGTCTGCACCGGTCTGATCATGTGCACCAAATGTACATGCATTGCGCTCACTCATCAACCCCACGAAAAAAGAACAAAACAAAACAACAAAAAACAAGCAGCACAACAGCACACATGAAGTGGTCTCTTCTGGATTTTTTTCGAAAAACATAAATGTTGCAGAGAAGACAAATGAGGTAGCTGGAGGTGGGTGAGGCAATGAGGAGAGAAGAACCGATAAGAGTCCGATTACGAGAGTGAAGAGGATAGTGACGGGTTGGTGAAAGCGACGGCGGGGAAAAGGAAAAAGTACACTTTTCAGCCAAAATGGCTGGCGCAGTTCCCGTGGTTATGATATGAGGGACAAGCCATGGTGTCTGAGTATTGCAGGAAATGTGGCCTGTGCGTTGCAGGTAGAACACAATTTGTTATGTCTATGCAGCAGTAAAAAGTTATACAAAAAGAGGACAATGCTCTTCAAGTTTATGAGTTACACCTGTGAATTCATGCTGCTGTCACTTTAAGTTAAGTTGAATTGAATAAATGATGCACAGTTAGTTTAGTTAAGAATGTTGTCTATGCAGCAGTAAAAAGTTATACAAATAGAAGGCAATGAAATTGCACATTAAAATATTTTGCAAATATCAAGTTTGGGTCATTGTCAATCTTTACATCAAGGCAAAACTATGGTATGCAAATTAACAACTATCATCAAGATAAGGTCATGTATTAATACCACGCTATACGAAGAAAAAGGTGGCGCTACCAACTGGAAAGGTGGGTGGCACCAGTGCTACCTGTGAAAAAGTTAGTCTGGAGCCCTGCCTTAGTGTGTGAAGTTAGTTAATGTTACACCCATGAGCTGTCCTGATGCTTGAAGCTTGTGTGTATGGTCACATGATCAGAGTGACCAACATGGATGCTGCTAAATATCTACAACCAGCAGAAAGTCTGTGCAAAGCTTGCGAAGTTTAAGTCGCTTCGTCCCCCCATGGCAACCTTAACAATCTGTATCAACAACCAAGCTGGTGCAGAGAAAAGTACGAGAAACATGCCAGTGAAAGCTGCCAAAGTCTAATTAAACAAAATTCCAGAAACAATTGCTGGTATAATGCCAAAGGACACCAC
The DNA here is from genome assembly GCF_037954235.1 of Aulostomus chinensis. Classification (NCBI taxonomy): domain Eukaryota; kingdom Metazoa; phylum Chordata; class Actinopteri; order Syngnathiformes; family Aulostomidae; genus Aulostomus; species Aulostomus chinensis. Next base: position 17,652,176 of record NC_141337.1, on the reverse strand, counting down.
CACTAGGAAATGTAAAGAAATCACTGACGCAGTAAACTACTTGAGGTGAGACATGATGATTTAACATTTTTTTGTTTTGATGTTTTAAAATTGTTTATGCTATTTTGAAAACAGCAACACGTAAACATTAGTTTTTGTATTTTGTTCATGCAACTCTACTTGGAACCTGTGTTCAATTATTACGAAAGTTTATATAATCTGGAGGAAAAAAAAGAGGACAGAAATCTGATTTGTAGAAACAACTCTACTTCATTATTCTCAATATAAAAACTACCACTTTACAGTGGTGATATTTTCTGAATATTTCTTTCATAGCCCTCATCCTCAGAGGAGAGAGCGTCAGAATGGAACTCTATAAAACCAATGTAGCTTTAGCATTATAAGATGGAAAGATTACGAAAGGACTAATGTCATTATAGTAGTAAATCCTCGTAATCTATTATCTGGGACCAATTCTGAGTGAACTGTCATGATTTGGGGGATTTATAAATGATGCTTTGAAGTGCAAGGAAAAAAAGATAGCAACCTATGAAATATTTAGCACATTTAGTCAAATACCTATGTTGTCTCGCAATAACTGGTGGTCGGAGTCGTTGAGGGTCGGGGGTCCTGGGGAGCCAAGAACACTACCAGGGGTGATGTAGAGGTCAGACTCTGTGTCTCCACTACTCTGGATTCCCTTCCAGGGCACACCGGGCTGGAATTCTACAACAAAGAACCCAAAAAGTACAGAATGATTGATGGAAATTGTATGCTATGTCTCTGCATAAGGCCCTTGGCATATCTCAGCCTTGGTTTAAGTTATCCATCGTCACTGCGTGGTAACAAGGACCTGAGAGAGAAATGCTTACCTGGAGGCCAGCTGGATGTGGCAGGTTTGTTCCCCATCTTACTCCCGGGCGTGCGGTGCCAGTTGTCTGCAGAGCCTTGAGAGGGGATGCCTAAGCCATCACCGCCCAACATTTCATACTGGGAGTAAGGGGATCCTCCTCTTACCTTTATCACATTAGGTAAAGGGCCTAAGGAATGGAATACAGTCAGAATGAAGACCACATAAATTGACATAATTGTTTCCACATCCTTCTAACCTCAGAGGTTCATTAAGATACACTGTGAATGAGGGCGAGTTCAGACCAGATTGACAACAGCTTGGGAGGTATGTGGATCTTGCCTCTGCAAAAATCATGTTCTGAACCATCTGTTAACCTACCATTCTTGTGAAGGGCTGTGTCAGGGGGGGATGGAGCAGGGGAATGCCCCTCCATCATCCATTTGAATCTGGACTGCTGTCCTCCTGTGTCCTTCATCCCTCCCATCATGGGACTGAGCTCCAATCCTGACAGGTTGCCACCAGGGGCGAGTCCTGACAAGAAGTAAAATACGTATATTAATACTCATGTTCAGCTCAGTTTCACCACCACTGCTTTAAAGAGTTCCTTTCTTCAGTCTTTGTGGCCAATGCTGTTGATCAATCAGCTACTTAGCTAACAATGCAAGCTAGCCTTCAATTGCTTCAAAATTTTGATAGGACCAAGGGTAGGTAATAATGCATTATATTTACACAGTTATAATTAATTAGGTACGCTTTTGGATAAGTTGTACTTATAAAGAGAAGTTTTAATGTAAAATACACTCAAGTAAAAGTAAAAAGTATCTGTGAGGAAAAAATGCTGCTTTTACATTCAGCTCATTACTTTTGTTTTTAATCTTTTTTCCTAATCCTTTTACTTCTAAAACTTAAAATAAGAGATTGTTGGTTAAATGCTCATTGCTCTTTTATGTTTTGTTTATGTATTGGATTTTTTTCCCCTTTTGCTCTGATTAAACAATAAATCCAAAGTAACTCAATGCTTGAGGAGTCTTTTCACTAAATATTTTCCTCCTCTGCCTCAAATAATTATCTGCATGGCTACTCAACTTCTACTTGAGTAAATATTATTTCAAAGTCACAGTACATTTACTTGAGTCCAATGTCTGGCTACTCTACCCACCTTTGGATGTGACGTATCATTTTTAATCTTCATGCGGTCACATACACAAACATTCGTGTTGACCTTGGCAAATCTAACTGTGATTGAAAATAATGTTGATTTTTCAGCACAGAAGCTTAACAATAAATGTTGCTGCCCAGCAATTAGTTAACTGGCCATGATAAAAACACGATTTCACTGTCAGTTAAAAATTTACAATAGCTTTGGGATCAGCCCGTTTATGATATATGTTTAATAAAACCTTAGTTGGAATTGTTTTATTTTACTCAATGTAATATTATATACAAGCACTGTACCTTCTGTCTGCATCTGCCGCGGGCCATCAGGATAACAGTACATTCAATACAACATTCAATAAAGAAGAGATATGATGATCTCTGTGATTAGTTGTGGGGAAAAGTGGATATATTGGTATCAGAGTAAGCAGCTGGATATCAGCAAAAAATCCAACGTCATGCAACATTTGCCTTCTCGAACGATGCTGCAACCATGAAATATTGACTTGCTAACAGGCAATCTGTCATGCTCCTTATCAGCATCTCTGTCAACTCTGTACTTATCACTATGCAAACATACAACTCTGGCCCCTCCCTGACTTGGGCAAAACTGGTAAATGTCGGAGAACAATTAAAAAATAATTGCAAAAGCCACGTTTGCCTGTATGTAGACAAATTAGATGTAGGTGGATGGTTCCTTTTGGCCCATCTAGACAAATGTATGGACCATGGCAGGATATTCTAACAGTGCACAATTACTTGAGGCTCCTCAGTTTGAGTGGTCATTGCCAACATGATTCCATAATGATTATTTTACCATGCAATTGTAGGTATGAATGTATTAAATTTGGCTGAACTCACCAGAGTACATCCCCTGTGTTTTGGCATGAAGGTCTGATAAGGGGCCGCCCATTCCAGGATGTGGAAGAGGGTCTACCATGGACTGTTTAGACAGGCCACCTCCGAGATGAGAGGGGGACAGTTTGGAGCTCCCACCTCCTCCTGCTGCTCCTCCAACTCCACCATGCTGATGTCTTTGCTGCTGCAGAATAGCCACAATCCTCGCCAGCTGACATTCAAGAACATAGCACAGTAAAGAATGAGTGCATGGTACAGTGAATGGTCAAAAATAGGGGGTCACCAACATATGCAATCTTACAAATTCACAATTAAGGGTGATGCTAGAGGAGTTCAAGAGTGTCACAAAATTTTTAAGAGAGAATTCAGTAAAAAAAAAAAAAATTTTAAAGATTCTAACCACTTCCCACAAGTAGCACTGACATACCCATATCATTTAATAAGGTCTGTCGTGTGTTTGAGTGCTACGAAATGTTAAGACTGAGGTCCTGATGACACTGCATAGTATTGTATGGTATCCAGAAACACCCACCTGCTGTGGGTCCGGCTGCTGCCTGAGGGGCTGAGGCTGAGGGAACTTCCGCTGGTTCTGCAGGAGCTGCTGCTGCTGCTGCTGCTGCTGTTGTTGTAGCAAGAGCTGACATGCCTGTGAGATGGAAGTAAACAAAGAATATTACTGCTATTGCTCATATAAAAGAACTTAGATGAAGTTTTGGCTTTAGTACATGGTTCGTCATATGATGACCTGGATGAATGAGAACCTACACAGACATCTTTAGTACATGGTAGTTTTCCCATAGAATCAGACTGAATGTGTGGCGGCAGCTGACGGGGGAGGGCGGGCAAGCAGTTGCAAGCGCGGAAGGAGGGTCGAGCTTATCGTCAAGGCCGCATGCTCAAAGGATCGCCAATTATGCATACTGAGCAGAAATTCTCCCTTTACCAAATGGTTGTCCACCTTGTGGTTACTTTTCACAGTAAGAACGAGCAGAAGAGGTGCAAGGAGGGGCTGGGTAAATCATTACACAAAGCCCTGAAATGAAACAACATTCTAAAATGCTAAGGAAAAGGATGCAATCATCACACAAATCCGTGTATAGAAAACACTGCAACATTTCACCAGGAGAAGAGGGCTCCGCCTTACATCTCCCTGGAAGTATTATCTTGCCCTATACCCAGGTCAGTTCACTTCAGTGAAGCCAAAGAGATTCCAACAAGCAAGCTGATCATATATTTAGGATTAACGTTCGCCAAAGGAAGGTTTGTGCTGTGTTGCAAATTAACTCCCTGCCAGGTTTAACAATTGGATTATTTTTTTAAAACACATTTTTTGAGATGTTTGTTAACGAAACACCTGCTATACAAGTGACAAACTCCTCTCAGGAGTGATTTATGATTTAATGATTTATGTTGTGTGTAAAATTGTTAGCGAGTGTGCAGTCGAGAATGAGCACACGTGTGTGAAATCACAGCTGTTGACGATAGCAGTGCATTAAATGCTACAGCTTCTCAGGGTTCCTGTGCGTCACTGGCTAATCCTGACATTAGAGCCTTTAGCAAAGGCTAATTTAAGGTGGATCAACTTTCAAGGTGGACCAGATATTTTCATTTTAACGATACGCGCTCCTCCGGGTTTTGCTCAGCACCATGCCCCCGTTTTTATAAAATTAGAATATTGAAATGTGATGAATCAATCAGCGTTTAGGCACATACCAGATGGAACTGCTGCATGTGGGGGTAAATGTTGCTGAGCATTGCTAGCTGCTGGGGGGAGATCTGAGGTGGGAACACTCCTCCACCAACACCACCGACCCCTCCGACACTTCCAACGGCACCGACACCTCCTACTCCTCCAACCACTCCACCTACACTGCCGCCGGGAGAGGGCATCTGCTTCAGCATAGGACCCGGCACCTGCATATCACAGGAATTTATTTGTATGTGGCTTTTGATACAGAAACTTTGAGCAAGAACACCAACCACCGGTAACAGGTAAACTCGAACTGATAAAACTCCTTCGTTTCCAAATGTGTCCACAGAAATATCAGTCAAAGGGTGACACAGCTGATCAAGGCTGTCTATTTTTCTAGGTTAAATTTCTGATGTGGGACTTAAGTATGTTTGTTTTACCGGTCTTGTAATAAAATCCAATATGATCTATTGTTTGAAATAGCAAACAGCCTTTAAGTTTTTGTTTTAGTTTTGTTTCTTTTAAGAATTTTGCATTGATCTTCTGACTTTTATGGTCAAGGAAATTTCAGTTCCAAAGAGGAAGTAAGAAAATGATCAGACTTTGAGCAGCCACTTCAACAACACGGCTTTTGAGAGTTCAAGATGCAACAAGTGCGGGCCTGAATACATTTTTCTGAACTACTAAGGTGGAGGCTACCATTTGGTCCAAAAAAGGAGACCGAGAACTCAAGAAGTTGCAAACGTGTTGTGGGAGTGTTGAACAATTGAAAGAACAGTTCATGTATAGGTCATGGAGGAGATACAGTGCAGTATTTTACAAAAGGTAAATAACTATAAATGCCCTGTTAAACACAATCTTGTGAAGTGAAACAGCCACTGCTGTGTTGGATCTACTGCCACACCGTGACATAGTGAGGGAGTAAATGTGTAACAGCTAGCATGCCCACCGAGTCAACTAACCAGCTCAACAGGGTTTGCTGCATTTCACTCCCTCCCCCTCTCCAACTATTTCAGTGCAGCATCAGCATTATGGCCAATAATTTGTCTAACTCAAATCATTCACACCTTACTCATCATAACCAATCAGAGGAGACATATGAAAACAGACCTGAGCAGACAGGAACTGATGAGGCACTTGAGCACGTAACCCCTGGGAGGGGTTCATAGGATGCATGCTAGGCTGGTGTATCCCTCTATGCTGAGGCAAGCCTCCGCCACTGCCAACAAACACGCCATGGCCACCCATCTGGACAACAGAACCAAACACCATGTAAAAGCAGTCATGGTGGTCGAGTTCTCTCATCAGATTGTTGTCATTTTTACACCAAACTTGTCAGAAATTAGCATAAAAGACACCACTTTAAATAATAAAAATTGCTAGTTTTGAACATCTCAAACAAAATTCAACACAGAATAACTGTTGAGAAGTTTTACTATACAAAGGTGAAAGGAAACAGGCTCATACTTTTTCACCATAGGGCCCCATGTCAACAGGACCTGTGTCTTTGGAACTAGGCATGCGATAACCTCCTCCCCCTCTTCCTCCCCTCCGCATCTCTCCATTGTAGTCACCAATTCCTCTCTTGTCTGCTTCTGTCTTCTTATCAACACCTGGGTCATCCCCCTAAGTAACAGTAAAGTTATTGCGTGACAGAAAAATAAAAGGCAAGACATTATTGATTTTCATTTAAATTTGACTACTTTGTTAGTGTATGTCAGTGTGTGTATTAAAATCTTACCAGAAGACCCATGTTTGAAAACTGCCGTGACACTGGGTTCATCCAGCTGTCTCCTGCTCCACCCTTTAAGGAAGAATTTCAAACATTATCCCCAGTCAACAAAGAACAAAAATACAAATGAGGAATAGATACACAAAAACCTATGAAATTGCCTTTTTCTGTTGGTTTATTTAAATTTTCAATATTGGGCTGAGGGAGGCTAAGGTAAATTTGGATAGTCTAGCAGCTCATTCAGCTAACCTTGATATTGCCTCTCCTCCCTCCGTGGGTCTGTCCCCAGCCTCCAGAGTTGAAGGAAGAGCTGCTTCCTTGAGAGCCAGCACTATTCCAGACCCCTCCACCACCACTATCATCTTCCTCATCCCAGCTGGGATGACGGGAGGCTGCCATCGAGCTATCCCCCTTCCCACCCCAGCTTTCCATTGACTTGGCGCCTGCAACAAAACCATAACAAATAGTTAAAATAATGTCAGCAGTCATTTCCTCTGTTTGAATCTTCTGCTTGTTAGATGCTCAAATGTATTCTAATTGAAAGGGAGACTGTTTGCTTTGAGACTCAGTGTCATGCAACAAAATGATAATGCACATTTGGAACCCAGAACAAAGATATTTCAATGTTGTGAATTCTATTTTTTTTTTCTCTTCTTACCAGGTTTACCAGGGATGGGTGATGGGTTACCCCAACCAGATGTTTTGCCAGAATCATCTTGGTCACCCCACCCGGTTGCTGTATCTGGAGCCTGGCTCCAGGAAGCTGTACCACTATCAACAGACTGTGTACCCCACATTCCTGGACCTGAAAAAGTGACCACAAAAATGTTATAATGTGCACAAGTAAAAAGGCAAATTTTGAGGTTGTGATGACAAGAGATTAGCAAGAAGCTTTACTGCTGAACTTCATACTATCAAAATGATGGACTAATGAAAAAGAGACGACATTAGTACTATAGTAACAATATCAACTTGGATGCAAAATATTTGTTGGTGAACACATTCTGCTTACCCACTGCTGCACTGCCAGGGTTTGGATCCTTGCTGTGCTGCAGCCCCTGCTGCCTTCTAGGCGGCTGCTGCTGCATGGACGTTGGTGGGGCCTGCTGACCATGGCTTTGGCCGGGTGTAGCACTGTTCTTGTCCCACAAGTTCACATTCTTGCTGTTGTAGCGGTTTGGGTCTCCCCAGGCTGAAGTGCCATCATCTATTTCCATTTTGCGACTGATGGACTGAGGGGAGGGTTCCTCCCAACCACTAGGCTCAAGGGAATCCCCCCCACCCCCAGAGATTTGGGGGATTGGACCAGAGATCCAGCCTGAACTTTGGTTCTGATTCTTGGATGGTGGACCTCCACCTCCAACATTAGGCCGGCTGTTCCACCCTCCTTGTGTGGGCCCTCCTGGAGGCTGCTGGCCCTGTGATTGGTGCTGCTGTTGATTTGGGGATTTCATCGTTGCCACTTGGCTGTTTGGTATCTGTGCTGCTGCTGTGTGGGGCTTGGCACTCCCCCAGTCCTGGTGTGACTTGTTTCCACCGACATCTCCCCATCCTCCACGCTGAGATCCCCCTTCATCCAAATTACCCCAGGAAGAACCCTCATCAGAATTGCTTCCACCTCTGCTTCGCCCATCATTCCATCCACCTCCAGCTAAGGAGTCCTTCTGCCCCCAGTCTCCTCGCCCACCACTCTGTCCTCCCCAAGAACCAACTTCCCCTCTTCCACTCCCCTTCCACCCCCCTGTCCCTTTGTCCTCTGGATCTGCCCACCCACTACCCTGTTCCCCAATGTCTCTCCAGTTCCCTCCTCTGTGATCCCCCCATTGCTGTTTTTCAGTCCCCCATCCTTTGCCCTGGTTTTCAGGTGGAGGATCACCCCAGCCTTGAGCTGCCTTTCCCTGGTTGCCCTCTATATCATTTTCAGGCATTCCTGGCTTCTTTATAGTGCTACCAGATGTGTGCGAACCACCATCCCAACTGTCCCTCACTGACACAGGGTCAGGGTTCACACTGGCTGTGTGACTGCCGGCAGATGGATTGTTAGACAGGTACCCAGAACTGCGAATAGTGGTGGCATTCATTGTTCCTGATGAGAATGCAGAGGAGGATGAAGTGCTTCTTTCATTTCTGTTTCCTACTCCTGTTGTGGTGTCCAAGTCCCAGGCCACATTCTGTCTAATCTGGGTCTGCCCCCAGCCTGTGTTGGACAGAACCCTGGGATCCAGGTCAGATCGATTGAGCATGCTAAGTAAGGCCACTTCAGCATTGGAGGTATGCTTGGAGTGGTTGAGCACAGGCGAGGCTTGTTCCTGTTTCTGTCCACTACCACTCCCTCCTCCACCACTACCAGCTATGGACCCTCCTCCAGAAGAGGACGCAGGTCTTCCCCCTACAGTGCCGTCACCTTGCCCACCATCCCACTCCCCACCCAACCCATCTCCACTTTCCGTCCCTTTCTGATTGTCCCAAGCTTTTGTCATAGTTGCAAACTTTGGTGAGGCAGAGTCCAAAACACTGCCACCAACACCTACACTGCCTCCACTACTGCTGCTGTTGCTGCTCCCACTACCCCCTCTTCCACTTCCTATTGCTAAGTTACTTGAACTTACACATTCTGCTTTGCCACCCCGCTCTGCTTCCAAACTCCTTTCTTCCCACACTCCCTGAGATACCACTGGGGTATTTGAGCCAACATCATTTTCCCTGCCCCACCCTGCCTTATCACCCTGGCTACCAAAGCCCCAAACATTCCCTTCCTTCTCATGAGTAGCCTCTCCTCCCCATCCATCTGCCTGTGAGGCACCTGTACTAAGGTCAGAGGGCACTGCAGGCATGGATCTCCAAGAGGAAGAGGCAGCAGAAGAGGAAGACGAAGAGCCAGAGTGATTCCCACTCCCTTCTCCTTCGACATCAGCAACACTTTCCCTCTCATTGCCATCATCTTGATTTGGTCCTGCTCCACCACCTGAACCCGGCTCCAGCTCTTGGGAAACCAAGGGCTGCTGCGGTTCTGCACTCCTAGCTACTTCTGCTGTCTCCGTGTACTGCCTAGGGAGACTCGTTTGATTCACAGATGAAAGAGGGTGAGTGGTGATGAGTGTGGTGCTGGCAGAAAATGAGGACGTTGACGAAATGGACGAGTGTAGAGGAAGGCCATCATTAGCCGAAGTTGATGTTCCACCCTGCACCAGGGCAGGCCAAGCAGAGGGGTTCACATTGGGGTTGAAATTGGCACCAGGAACACTGTTGTTGCCACCCACAGGGCTCTCCTGGGGCCCAGGAAGAAGATGGGACACTTTGGAATTGTAAAATGCTGCTGATCCCAGCCCTGCCTCCACTTGAGAGGAGGTGGAAGAGCCCCACGCACCACCACTTGCCTGAACACATTCATTGAGCGATGATGAGGAGGAAAGAGGAGAAGAACGAGGTGGGGAGGGATAGTCCATGTTCCCTGGTCCTCCTCCTCCAGATCCTCCCTTCTGCTGGATGTTTCTCTCATTCCATGAGGCACTACTGTTGTTGTGTTTACTGGAGCCATCTTCCTCCCGCAACCTTCCTTCAGCCCCATCAGCACTCAGCTTGGCCCCGCCTTGGATGCTAGGCCAATCCTCCAGGTCAGTCCCATCCACTATCACCTTCCCACAACCCTGAGAGGAGGACTGGCTGACAGAGCCTGTCCCCCATGTGGAATTTGCATAAGTTGAAGTAGTAGTAGTAATAGAAGAAGAAGACGACAGATCAGCAACACATAATGAGGATGAGGAGGAGTTTGGGGGCGAAGGAGAGGATGAACCCAGGTTGGAATCTAGATGGAAAAAAAACAACTCAGACTATTTATTCACTCATTGGACGAAATATTAAGCTTGCTAATCCTTTCTAGTTAACCCACCTGTGGCTCCAGCTGTGTTTGCATTGGGGTTGTCTGCTCCCTGTGAGGAAAGAGGTGGGATGGCTCCCCAGCCACTGCCTGCCCCAACCCCTCCTGCACCCTCTTCCCCTCCTCCTCCCCCAAGCAGCATGGAGGACAGTGGTGGCTGCCCCCTTTTCAGTAGCACTTTGTGGTCCTGCTGGCAGCGAAATCTTGGTGGAACCTCTCTGGACATGTATCGCTGCTGTTGGGAGGTCTGGCTTCCAGAGGGGGAGGAGGGCTGTCCGTTGGCCACAGCAGTCCGCTGCTTTGCATTGTTCCCACCACCAGGAGGAACTTGTGCGGAAACCCCAGCAGTACCAAGACTGGGGGATGAGGGGGCAATGGGGCCAGGGCTAGGGGACACTGAGCCTGGGGTGGCGAGTGGCTGGGTACAGGAGGGCTTGGCTGATTCTGGCACTAAAGTACAAAAGCAATAAAGAATTAGAATCGAAACACGGTATGGTGTGATCAAAAAATACAAGTTGACTAGAGAGAGTAAGCTGTTGATTTGGCCTTCATGCACCTCCAGATTCAGACCAAGAGTTTGAGATAGGACCTTTGAAAGTGGTGAGATAAGGGAACAGCTATATCTACACTCACAGATAAACAACGCTTTAAATCATTTGGACAACTTAAAAATGCGTTTGGATTAGAAGATGGTGATTTATACAGATATATTTACAACTTCGAAACTTCTGTGACTCAGAAATTAAGAAGGAAATCTCATTGGAAGGGAATGATGTGATTGAGGTGTTAACAGGTGCTTATGAGCAAATTCCTTCAAGAATTGTCTTCAAACTGTATAGAGGTTTACTGAAGCAACAGAGAAGAAATACAATGTACATGAAAGCGAAATGGGAAAAAGAATTAAATGTAGAGCTGTCAGAGGGGGATTGGCACTCCAGGAATAAGACCAAACACACAGCAACAAGCTCCAGAAGATTGAGGGAATTTGGGTAGAAAAATTTAATTTATTTATTTTTTATTACTCCAAAGATTAAAAATAGACAACTGGGTGAGCAACAATATTGTTGGAGACAGTGTGGGCAATTGAGTGACAACCACTCTCAATTTTTTTGGACATGTAAGAAGATACACACTTGGATGGGATCCTAAGAGCCATGGAGAAAACTTTGGGATATAAGATTCCTAATGACCCCTGAGTTATTTACCTAGGACTGATACCAAAGGATGTAATAAGTAAAGAGGACATACACATTTTTAAAATTCTATCTCTTGCGGCTAAGAAGCCATTACAAGAAATTGGTTGAAGATGGACCCACCTGGACTGAGCCAATGGTTGGACATTGTAGAAGAAATACGATCAATGGAACAAATTAAATACAGCTTACAATTTAAAACAGAGCTGTATGCTGTAAGATGGACAAAACGGCATCATCATGTAAGACAGAGTGCCCCCCCTTATTCTTGTGTTTTTCTATATCTGTTTTTGTTGTTGATTTTTATTACCGCTTGAAAATTGAAAAATAAAGTTTAAAACAAATGAAAGAGTTAGAATCACTGTTAGAAGCGAACTTATTTGCAGTAAAAAGAAACAACAGGTATGTTATTCAGCAACCCTTTAGGGTTTGTCGCTACCACAAATGAGCACAGATGAGCTTGTTCCCTTAAATGCACAGGCTGGTCACACTCTGGGATACCCTGAACCAGGGATGGACCAGAAAGGATGCAATTTGTTTGGTTTTAGCTCACATAAAATCATTTGTAAATTATTGAGCATACAGCTGGATTAAGTCAACCTGGTTTATACTGGACAACTAGCTTGAGAGTTTGTAATCAAAGTAATAGGACAGTTTTGCTATTATCTGTAGTTAGTGGTCAAGGGGTGGCATTAGCATCAATCTAAATGTGCACATCATTCCAGGGTCACATAGAAGTGCTACTATAGTGAAAAACATCTCTGTGAGCCCAAGACACCTACTTGGGTCAATTAATTTTTTGGGGTGAAATACCACTTTAACATACAAAAATCCCCTGAATCACCACAATACATACATGTTCTAAGGTAAAACACACACACACACACACACACACACAAAAAACCATTCCAATCCACTGCCATAATCATGTGAAGTAATGGATGATAAAGACAAAAAGATGACAAAATAAAAAAAGAAAAAAATTACCTTTGATTTTCTGTTCTGGCACCTGGAATATAGTAAAAAAAATAAGTCAGATGTCAGGAGGAAATTATTGACAGTAACACACAATTGAGACCTCAAATGAGTAAATTGGCAACAAGGTACTGTTGATATTGATTATATCCAATTAACATCAACTCTACGGTCTAAATTAACTTTGACAACACTTTCTGACCAAATAATTGTATGACAGAAGAAAGTTGCCATGCAATATAAACATGCAGTTTACCTTCTGAGAGGCTTCCCTTTTCTTTTTATCTTCTTTCTTCTTTTTCTTGTCTTCCATGAACTGCTGTTCCCTTTACTGATTCTCCTGTCTGTGAAATGAAAAGTACACATTCAATTATTGAGGTTACACCTCAAGCAACATAGAGAGTAACTAAAAAATAAACACAGCTTTCTTACTTGTGATGTGCAATAAAAAAATATAGCTATTGATTGTGATATTTTTCTCATGATACTGTATACAAATTCAAACTACGACTATAAATTCTGTATATCATCATATATCAAGATAAAATCATGTCTTGACCCATGTATGTTATGGCTGCTACCTTTTATGTGTTCAGTAGCAGTGCCCAACTGTGCAAATTTGCAAACATTTCAATAAATTAGAATGAAAACTTTAAATTAAACAGTTTTGCCTCAATTTGAACTACGAATTATCAATAAAATATGATGAACATATTACCCAGATGGTACACAGAAAGTTGCATTTTAAACTCTATTTTTAAATTAAGGAGAATGTCACAATATTTAACTTATGCAATATATCATGATAAAATGTGCTATGACCCATGTATTGTGATATGAATTGCTTCGAGAGGTCCTTGCCTGTAGCCAGCCCTGTGTCTTATACTGTAAAAACCAGAACTCCACATGAACTATATGCATGGAGTGACATTATATTAGGGGGTCCATGACAGATTATGATTAGTTTTACTGGTATTAATTTTGAACTGGATGTGGCATCTTTAATCAATTAAATTTATGGCATTTCATTGATTATTAAAATCATATGAATAAAACCTGGCATTGGGTTGCATATATCACATTAATCATAACTCTCTAACCCTGTATAAAATTTAAAAATACAACATTGCCCAGTGTAGTATGACTCATTTGGAAGTTACATGTTGTGAGGTATGTAATGTTAACCACGGTAGGACAGCCAAACAACAGCCCTTAGTAGCCTAGCTTCTCACTGCATAATTCATTAACCAGCAAACCATTGCAATTGAAAGCAGGAGACAACACGGACCGCAATCAAACACACAAGTGGCGTCAAACTCTACAACATTCGCTACGCTTTGAGGTAATGATAGCATTATCCAGGGGATTCTAGCTGAAATGCTATGAAGGGCATGCTCTCTGACCTCACAAAATGCATGCAAATACACAACTCAAGTCACGCGAGAGGCGTGTTGTGGTGTAAAGCAAAATATAAATTTGCATGAAAGGTGTTCATTTATGGGGGGAATGTGGAATGGTTTGATCAAACCGCTGAAAATGGGCCCGACGTCTCTGTTAGCCAAGATGCACACAACAGTGTCACAACAGAGCCAGTGTGTACACCGACCTGAACAGCCCCTCGCTATAAGGTCAACAGACTACAAAGCAGTGGTTAACTAAGCAATGGCCAGAAGCCCCGGAGGTCCACAGTGTCCCAGAACAAGGTGCCTCAGTACGTCTCTACGCACCAGTCAAACCTGGTCGAAACTGACTGCTGCAGGCGGCACGCACGTCATTACGGAGAAGAACGAGAAGCCTCGTAAATATAAAAGAGTGGATTTGATTAACAAAATCCACAGACAGGCCATGTTACGTTAACGCAAAAACGGCATCAAAAACAATGAGAAAAGGTGACTGAACAGACTGCTAGCGAGCTCTTCATCAGCACAGCTAACGGTCGACGCGGCCTAATAAAACGACGAACTTAAGTGACGTTTCCTCAGCATTGCAACGCGTTACAAGCTAAGCTGTTGAGATACCAAAATGTTTCACCTGCGTCGTAGCGGAATAATTAAACATTATTAAACAGCACACGAAGCTTCTGAACAATATCACGTAATGTTTAATACTCACCTCGGGAATCACATAGGACATAAAGTGCTTCTGTGCAAAAATTCTTGCAGACCTACCGCTCGCAGGCTAGCAAGCTAGCTAGCTTAGCGAGCTAGTTCTTCGAGGCTTTCAAGGCTAAGTTGAATAAGAAATGACATCACCGAAAGGCGAAATGTTAAACGTAGAAAAAAAAAACCCGCTGAACGCTGGATATACTTTCGCGCGACTGTATTTTTCAAGCTGTAAACAAAACATGCATAACCCCTTGATGACTGTCAGACGCTGTATGATCGGTTAGTTTACTATCGGCCATTTTGCTTCTGTGTGGAGGTTTAGCCAGCATATGATTTCACCAGGCTGGTTGTTGATCAGAGAGGGGAGGAGGAACATGTCTCATATCCACAACAGCCGCCAGACGGCTCTGTTTCACTCTCAATGACGGAACTAATAAGGGTAAATAAGCCAAAGGACGGCAAATATTTCATGTGCAACGCTGCAACTGACCTGCAACCCCCCCCCCCCCGACCAGCACATTGAGGTTTTATGTATTACATAAATGGGAAAGTATGAGATGAACTTCATACTTCATGGAATTGATTTGTGGGGAAACTGCGATCTTGGTGAAACATTTAAAAACAGAGAGTGTTTCGGGATCTGGTTACACCATAAATCACTTATGTGAATTGTTTTACAAGAAATTATTTTCAACTTGAAGATTGATCTCAGATGAATCGTTGATGGTTATGACTTTTACCACGTGGACAGAAATTATTTGAACCCCAGCTCTGAGTTTCCAGCTGAACAATTCATTGTGACACTTCGAATTGAACCCTGAGGCACCACTTTGACATTCATACAGCCCAGACATGAATCAATAGTCTGGTTTAGTTTGTAGTGAATCTTCTGAATCAGGAATTCTGGAAGCGTACTGGAGTTCCCTGGGGGAATCACAAGATGATTTCCAGAAATCAAATTCAGTGTAACAGTGATTATAAATTGCATGTTAACAGTTATTTCCCGTTTAACCCTAATTGTTGGAGTCAGGGGCTGAAAAATTTGGAAAAATTTGCTGGTCAACTTATATATCGGCTTAACTACAGTACAGTATAGGCATCAGTTGCAAACGTGTTGCTCATATTTTCACCTAGCCTGTGTGAGTGTGCTTGTGAGGGCAAAGTATGGTTCTGAAGACTCTTTTATCACAGAGGTAGTCTGGGGTACTCTGGCAGGTTTGTACTTGTCTGTGAACGAGACATAGAGAGGATCACAAACTTTACTGGTGTGGGGTTGAGATCAAACTGAAGGCTAGGTTTGAAAGTAGGTGTGGTCAGGGCAAATGTAGTGGAAGTAGGCAGGTAGGAGGTGGAGGTTGGCCATTGATACCCTGCTCTTTGGTCCTGGTCCAAAAATTTGTTGCCATAAAATCCATTAGGAGTCAAAATCAGGGCCAAGTTATGGAGTAGGGTCCTATTGATGACTACTGAATACTCATAAACATGAATGCCAAGTGCTCATAAGAAGGAATGTAAACATGTTTCGTCACAAGATGATCTTGAATTGTTTTTTATGAGTTTGTCTGTTAATCTTGCAGATCCATCCATTGTCATCTTCCGCTTATTCCTTACTAGTAAGGGTCGCGGGGGGGCTGGAGTCTATCCCAGCATCTACGGGTGAGAGGCGGGGTTCACCCTGGACAGGTCACCAGTCCATCGCAGGGCCAACACATAGAGACAGACAACCATTCACACTCACAGTCACACCTACAGTCAATTTAGAGTATCAATCAGCCTCGTCTCCTCTTGATGTCTTTGGACTGTGGAGGAAGCTGGAGTACCAGAGAGAACCCACGCAGGAACAGGGAGAACATGGAGACTCCACACAGAAAGATCCAGTGCTGCAGCCGGGACTCGAACCCAGAACCTTCTTACTGTGAGGCCACAGTGAGGACCACTGCACCACCGTGCCACCCTCTAGAAATTGCAATTATATCTAAATGTATACTGCTGGTATATTTAAATTCAAAAGTACCTGAGATCACACAAATGAAGCATGAATCAAATTTTCTGTTGATTTATTTCTTTATACTGTTTAGAAATGGAAAAAAAAACATTGTTTCTTTCCTGCAATACATTATAAGTAAAAATAAAATTCTGTCAAACATCTAAAAAATATTCATCAATTCACATTTTCTCATCTAAAACACGCTAACATAATGATGACACAAAGATGATGTCAGTGGGCATTACACATGCAACTTCTCTTATACGTACGAGCTTCACTTTTCAACCCCAACAACAGTGAATCACCAGTGACCTCAAACACCTTTGAAAATGAGCAGCTTGTGTAATCCCTTACATAATAACTCTTAAATTGAGTGATTTATCACGCTACAATTCCTGGTGATCACTGCAACCCCAGGCATGTTTGTACCGGTACTTGGCTCCTCTTGTCTCGGTTATATCATTTTGTTCCTTTTTGTTAACATTTCAAGGTAGAGTCACTCATTAAGACTGGAAAAAGGAATATTTAATGTTAAAATTGAATCATTTTGGCTGTAATTTGGTGCCACATACAGCCTCATAACTTTCTACGGATCTGTCTGGTCTCTCTACAACAGCCTATCCAGCTCCACCCATGCTACTGCCATCTGCTGGTTAATGATAGCGCTGCGTATGGCTGCCAGCAGCTCTTCGGTGCAGCTCCAGGTACTGGGCTCCAAGGTGTAATAGAGCAAGGGCAGTGTCTCCAGCTGCAACTCATCAGCCTGGCACATCTCCTCCATCATGTTACCATCCCCACAACGTGGAAAAAACTTCCTGTTTCAAGTGCATGAGGGAAAGAGGCAGCAGGTAAAAGAATGACCAAGGACCAGCATGTTTGTTCCAATGAATTCCTATCCTTTAGGAATGCAAATACTGTGTTTTTGTGAACAGATCTTAATGAACTGAATTTACATGCTAAGCCAATGAAAGTGTGCTCACCTAAGCTTCTTGTGTTTTTTATTCTTTGGGCGGATGTGTATGACAATCGGATAAATCCCCTGTCTCAGCAACCCCTCGACACTGGGCAGCCCCAGTTCCAGCAGACAGTGTTTGTCCTGAAACACATGAAATGTTTGATACAGAGCGTTTATTAAGATTGTTTATTGATTCCAGCTCCCTTAAATGTACGCTCAGATCTGAGGCGATTAAAAGAACTTCGATTTTTATCACCTGGCTGATGACCTCCTGTATGGACTGTAGCCGTATACCCAGAACCTGCTCTTGAGTGCAGGAATCCAACAAGAACACTTGCTTGTCTTGTCTCTCTGAAGCCTGAATGGGCTCTGCAAACCACAGGTTACACAGGTGTATTATGTGATAGCTAATAAAAAAAGAATTAATATTAATTTTGATGCCGTCATGTATGAATTAAGTCATGTTCATACCTGGTGGACAGGTGTTGAAGTTTAAACCTGACTCTGCCGGTTGCAGCAGTCTCTCTATGAGGCCGCGGGAGAGGAGAGATGGAGAGAAGATGACAGGCCGTTTAGTGTGGACCTTCACCGGCTGCACCAGACTGTAAGGGATCAAGTGCTCCTCATGACCTAAGAGGACAGGAGCACGCATTAACACAATTTACACAGAAAAAAAAACGTACATCAACAAATAAACACAGCTTTTGGTGATGTATTTCAGATGGTTCTTACGTTTGTTAAGTGTGTAGAGGACCGGCTGTGCGGAACCAATCACGCGGCAACTGGGAATCACTGCTTTGACCAATCGAACACGGCAGGATGCTTTCTTCAGGAACTATTTGCAAAATGTACTAGTTTAACTGTAATTCTGAAACCCACCATGACATATTTTAATGTGAAAATGCTTGCCACCTTCTTTTTGAAGTCCTTCTGCTTGAGGGCCATTTTCCTTAATCTTACAAGTAGCAACTGTTGTGCCCTTGAATGAAGACAGTGTCAAATGTGTCATTTGCTCACCAAATGCTACAGAATTAACATTTTGTACTTGAATTAGCCATAAGTATAACATCAACAAACCAAATCTGGATCTGAGTGGCTTACCTGTTATAGTTGGGCATGGTTCCTGTCTGCAGGGGGTTGGTTGTGTGTGGGTCTACCAGGGAACAGCACCAGTGATATTTCCCATTGTGCCTTGTGTCTGTAACATAAATGATGTCGTCACAGGACACAGCCAGCGATGGTGGATCACCGAGAGGCTCAATATTGAGATTGACACGCACGTAGAAGGAGTCAGCGCCCATGAAAGTAGGTGACGAGAGCTGGGAGCACAGCTTGGCATATGCTGAAGACAGGAAGCAGAGGGCCAGCTTAGTCTCAGATGAATGAGGGAATAAACAGGCTCGTTAGATCCTCTGTGAGATGACAGACTCACCATCCGGGTTGCTCTGGTGTTTGAGCGTTGAAGGCTCAGTCCACCACTGAAGAGAAAAGTGAGCGACCTCAGCAGTGCACTGGCTCAGCAGCACACTGCCCCCACCAAACAGAACCCGCTCCAGCTGGACAACAGGATGTACATTGATCATCTCTTACGCTGGATTTTATTGCCACGTTTTAAAGGTCCCTTTATTCAAAAATAAGCATTATCTGAAACATGGACACACACCTCCAGAAGCTCACTTCCCTCCTTCAGTCCACATTGCTCTGCTGCTGAACCCGGCTTCACATAGCTGACGAAGATCCCTGTCTGGTTTCCCCCAATTATCGTGATATCATCAGCCAGGCTGACTCTTCCGTGCTTTGGTGAGACGGGGGGACTTGAGGATAGAGAGAGGGGGGGTGTCCTGAGGGAGAGTAATAGATAAGGATGGCGTCACATGTCCATTAGGTAAAGCTAACAAAGACCCAAAGATTTCTGCGGTTGCTATTTAACAAGATTTTATCATCTGTATCTGCTACGACTGCATTTTTGGTTGAATAAGTAAGAAAATATCTTTGTAAAATAATCCCTTTAGTAGTTGAATTCTCTTAATAACAAAAGAGTGCAGTGAGTCTATGAACAGTTGCACTTCAGTGGCTTTTACTGACAAGCATCAGAACACTGGAGTTATACCTGGGGCTGCTGGGGCTGCTGGGGCTGCGTTGGTGTGGGTTAACTGCGGGCAGGTTCACCAGGTCAGGGGGGAAGAGATGAGAATGTAGGGAGGTCCAGGAATCAAATAAAGAAGGTTCATTTTGGTCACCTGGAAGCAAAAGCAAGCCTTAGGCAAAGGCAAAAAAAAAAAAAAAGAACTGAAGTCTGTGTTTGAGTTTGAGATATACAGTGTGTGGAGGACTAAAACTGCAATAATCATTGATAGATGCTAAAAAAAGAAAAAAGAAAATGAATATATACATATATATTCACTGAGATTGTTACTCATGCATAACTGAATCATTAATACCTGCAATGTTGTCATTCTCATCGCTGCCCCACGAATCAATGTCAAATCTTTGCAAAGCAGAAAAAAGCAGCGTTCATCAGATGAATTAAGAGTGCGGCAGGAATGTAATGGCAGGGTCATGTGGGGCTGATGGACTCACTCTGTGTTGACTCTTCGGTTGATGGAGTTCATACAAGGTGGAAATGGAAATGTGGAGAGACGATTTATCTCCTTTGCATTGTCTTCTGTCTGAGGCATGAGAGGTAAATTTAGAGATGCTGATTCCGGCTCTTTGTTTTGTAACGAGTTTTGATACTCACTGATGACAGTGGGTTCTCCTCTGAGGTGGACTGAGAATCTGAGGGAATGGAGAGAATATTCCAGTAAATATGAAGCATTGTTCTCTTCAGACTTGAGAATTGTTTTAGAGCTTCATTGCCAAAGAAAGCAGGTTACCCTCTGAGGTGTCATTGGCTTGGCCTCTAGAGGGCGTCTGTGGCACACAGAAGATAAAAGTATGACATCACAGCTAGTGAGAGGCATACAGTGCAACTTGCTTTGAGTTACTTTAGAATATTCTTATACTTTCAGTAAAAGAACAGATTTGAAGCTGAAGACTTTGCAGGCATCAGTGACTCCACCACCACCCACCACCCCCAGCTCAGACCTTTCGTAGCAGCAGATGAGTGGTGTTGGTCTGTGGGTGCAGACCCAAGGAACAGCAGGGCCCATAACACTGGTCCTCACTGCACAGGGACAAGTTGGACTGGGGGAAGGGAGGGGGGCAGAAACTAGGAATTACATCATGTCTTAAATGTTGTGTGGCTCCAGACAGTTCTGTCCCCCCGCGCTTACTCACACAGTGCAGAAGGGAGCTGCTCTGCTCCATTTGCTCACGGCTCCTCTCCCTCTCACTGTCCAGCTCTCTCTGCTGCTGCTCCATGGTGGCCTGAAGCTCCGCAATACGTTTACGCAGACGATTTTTGTCCAGCAGGCAGTCGGTGTACTCCAGCTGCAGGCTGTCTCGACTCCGCAGAGCCTGAGAGAACAAAGGCAGGGACATAATGTTTGGGGTGCTGCCATATGGCATAAAAGCAGTTCACTATATTAAAAAAAAGCCTCGATATTCTGTGTAAGATGGTTCAACAGGCTCTGACAATGACCTGGTCACGCTCCTTCTCCAGTTCCATGATCTGGTTAAAGTAGGACACACTCCTCTTCTGCTCAGTTTCCCAGTCTAGCTGCAGAGTTCTCACCTTCAGCTGCAGCTGCTCGCACTGCGACTCCAGCTGCAAGCACAGTTCACCATTAAAACTAGCACAGTGGAACAATAACACTGTAAAGAATTTTTTTTTTTTTTTTTGGTGTCAAATTCCAAACAACCCATCCAAGTGATAAAGGCTGACTTTTTCTGTGTGGTCTTCTGCACTGTGCATCTCTTCCTGTAATCTACTGATGATGCTGCAGAGCTCCTGTCTCTGCTCTACCGCCTCTCTACAGTCTTGCTGCAGGATATCCATCAGGGCCTGAAGAACACATTGGAAATAACATATTTTAGTTTCTAACAACACTAAAACCATTCAAGGAATTACCAGAGAAAGATCAGAAATCTCTGAGAGGAAAGGAATGATTCTGAGACAACAAAACAGAAAGGTCCACTCAGATACTGAAACTGTAGATTTAACATACTACAACTCCAGTCGCAGGAACTGAATCCCTTATCTGAGCAGCTGGGTTCATAATAAGGGACGGCGGCTTTTCTGGTATAGCTGGGGGACAACCATGTCCTCTGCTGGAGAGCCCGTTGTTTGTTTTGGTGGATGTTGAACTCCCCGAAGCAGTTAAAGTGTATTTCTCTGCTTCTGTCAACCTGGACTTTAGCTCCTCCAGCTGCATAGAGAAGAAGACAACCATAAAGAAATACCCCTCACATTTTAAAACGTCAGCTGTTACATGTCTACACTTTAATTTTAATCCCATGAAAAAAACAAAATCAGTTCTATAAAATGAATGGCTATGTTGCACCAGCTAGTGGAGGCCATAAGACATGGCATAGATGCCTACTTATCCACTTATAGTTTACAGTGATACAAGGTGTCGAAGAGCTCATTGTTCAAACAATTAAACCCCATTACATGTCGACATTCTTCAAACACTATGACACTGATTTAGGGTAGAATTACACTGCAAATATTTGTGGTTTGGTCGACACGTTGTGACAACTCACAAACGTGCTGAAAAGGGAACCTTCACAGTCGGACGATTGTTGAAGCTTTGCCCCAGCTGCCACGGCCTCGCTGTAACTGCCTGGAGCACCATCATGGTACACGCTGCCTCATCATGACATCACACAAACTCTTGTGTCTCATGGTTTTGGGTTATCCTTCGCATTCTTATTTAAGTGATATCTTAGAGGGGAACGTCTTGAAATTTGGCACAAACATCCACTTGGATTGGAGGATGATCTGAAAAGATTTTGGTGCTTAAAGGTCAAAGTCACTGCCACCTCTCATAAATGCAAAATCTCCTATTCTTCAAATCAAATCAAATCATCCATTCAGAGGGAGGACGTGATTAGATGTTAGTGTTCAAATATCAACAGTACAAAAACATCTCTTGACCTTAATTTGAACACATTTAAAAAAGTCTAATAGCAGGAAATAGTGAAAGATGACATTTGATATCCAAAAGCTCAATATGACACACTGCTCCAAACACACCCCTTTTCTGACCATGTGTATGGCCTGGAGGTCTTTAAAAAAAAAAAAAAAAAAAAAAGTAATCAAACTCCCTGTTTAAGTCTGTACCACATAAAGTAGAAAACCCAGATTTCCAAAAGCCCACAAAAAAAAAAAAAACCTCATCTCAAGAGCTTTGACTCCATTTGGAACAAACTGTTCTCTGGCCCACAGACCCCTCTAAAGATTCGACATTTACTGCCCACACTGAGCACCCGAAGACATGAAAAATGTAGAAAACGACATGACTGCTATTGTAGGCAAATTCACCAAAATGTATTTCTGCTGCATTTGTTTTAGACTTTTCACTCTCATCATTGATGTGCCACTGACTACAAATACAGATACCAAGACGTGATGCACATGAAAAATAACATTTCACAATAATTACATAATGTTATTGAATATTTTATAAATGTTCTGTCCGTCCCATATTGCTGCTGACTGACCCACCTGCCTCAGTAGTTCTCTCTCTCGTTTGGAGGCGTTGCCTTGCTCCTCCAGGGACCGGGAGTACTTCACAGCCCACTCCAGGTGGCGGTCCTTCACCTTGCCCAGCTCTCGACTGGCTGACTCCCAGTCTTGACGCAGCCTTGAGATTGAAAGTCATAACAGTGCAAATATGATTTATCACTGATTTATGGGCCAAAAACAACATGTGGGGTCACGTTCCTTCATGTACAAGCTGACTGAGGCTCAGGGAAATTTCCTCCACAGAGCAGAAGCAATAGATTTCAGTGGGCCTCAGTCACTTTGCACATGCAGAGGCGTGACCCCAGTGAGCCTCCATATTGTTTTTGTCCAGCTTTCCAGAACTATTTTCAGGAAAAGAATTGGATTGTTGAGAGAAAGCACTCGTCCGATCAACATCATCATTGGTAGGTAGCAAATAGGATTCAACTTTTTTTTTAAAAATTGACACATCCCTTTAAATATCAGTAAATTCATCAAGCAGGTCCCCCCAGTTAAAGGAAATCCTGGAGCTTCATTGATAGAGTAGAAGGGTTTTATGCACAAATGTATTTTTACTGTCAATGTAGTCTTACGGACAGGAAACAAAATCTTATGAGTATTTGTAACTCCTTGTCCCAGACACCTTGTGTGTACCTCTTGTAACAAAGAGGGTACCAGAGAAACATAACAGATAACAGTCTGGAGCAAGGGGTTACAAATAGGCCTTACTTTCTGTCCGTAAAACTAAATGGAGGGCTTAAACACCCTGTAGTGTGTAAGTGTGTATCTCCCTCTGTTCATTTCAAGCATTAAGTGATGAAAATACTTCCAAGAGAGGAATGAAAGAAGGACAAACGAAACCCCTAGAGAACCCACCTCTCTAGCTGCAGCCTGTCGTGACGTAACTCATGAGCTTTACGTTCAGCGCGACTGCGTTCCTCCTCTGCCATGCGGCAGCGCTGGGACAGGCGGCGCTCACACATACGGCTGTTTCGAAGCTGCTCCCTAAGTTTACGTACCTCCAGCAACAGAAACTGGGTCAAACCCTCTGGGCCCTCTTCATCTAGAAATAGAGATAGTTGGAAGTCAAAGGTTGAGGACAATGGGAAGACGTGCTTTAAGGTACAAGAGAACAACGTGGATCACTAGTATTCACTATTGGTCAAACATTTACATAGCTAGGCCACCTGAAAGATTGTTGGAGTGTAATATTTGTGAATGTGATTGACAAAATTTGTTAAGAATGGTTTCAGTCCTACATTCCCCTTTATTCACAAGTAGAGAAGCGCCCACTCACCTAGTATGAGGGAGCAGCGCTGTGTCGGCTGTTTTCCAGTCAGCTGGGTGTACTGCTCTGGATGGTAAAACTCCAGTGATTCCATGAAAGCTTGAAGACCTCGCTGGCCCTGGCCATGCAGGATGTCCAGCAACCGGCCTGCTCAACATGGACAAACAAAGTCTGAAAAACTACAAAAATGGGGAATAATGCAAACACATTAACAAATACAGGTTTACACTGGTGCGGTTGAAGTAGAAACGTTTGATGCGTTTCATTCATTTCTATCATTTTGTATTTGACAGGATGATCCAACAAGGATGCTGAACTGGTTTTGGACCAGGTGCTCACCTTCATTGTTACGTCAAACATCTCACCCTTCACCTCTATCTGCTTTTACTCCTCCTTCTTCCATCTCTGTCTGCCGGAATCTCCACTTTACTTAATCAGTAATAACAAGCTGAAACCAACGCTGTCGGCCACATACGCATATGAGATTAAAATATCTGAGAGCTCTTTGTCATGAACCGTTCTTCCGCCGAAAAGCATTTTGTCAAATCTCTGACGTCTGAGCTTCCTTGACTATTATAATGTACCAAATAATTCAAACCAATAACCGAAGATTTCTCTGTGATTGATTTTCTGTTTCGAGCAAAAGTAAAGACTGTTGATCTTGCGGTTATATGAGCTATGTTTAGAGGAGTAGAGAAGATGTTTGGCTGATACGTGAGGTGCACGCAGGTCACACCAGGTAATCATTCTCTCACCGGCCTTGCTGATGCGAAGGGGGTACTGTGTGGAGTTCAGGACCTCGTCTTCATCCTGCTCGTCTATGACCTTGCACTGGCGTAGATACGGGGTCAGCTTGGCCGGGTTGAGGATGCGCGTGAGCTTGTGTCGTACTCCTTCCACTCGATCCCACAGCTCCTCGCAGTGCTCCTCTGACCAAGATGGAGAAGGGCAGACTTCCTCTGGAGCCATGCCACCTTCCTCCGCCCAAATCGTGACACCTGTAGGAGACCAAAGAGTTTTAGACAGAACAACATAGTCAATGGGATTTTTTTTCTATTAATTAATTGACTCCGAGTTTGCATTACATTCTGTCTAGATAAAATAGTTTTGTCAAGTCAAACTTAATCTGTGGTGTCTCAGCCATGAAAAGTGACTCACCACAAAATGTTAATTGTTAGCGCAAGGATAAAATATCACAGGCAAACACGAGGAATCTTTGGAAAACATGCCACCTTTTTCTTATCAATATTTATCATGCTGCCATCCAATTCATCCAAAATGAATGAATCCTTTAAACTGATTAATGAGGGCATGAAACAAACTCCTCTGAACATCTGGATTTGCTCCCGACTGTCTGTGCTGTTAAATCTCAGTCAGAAGACAGCACTTTCATGTTTTCAGGGCGGTGTGGTGGAGACACTGTTTGTTGTAGAGTGAAGGGTCTGCTATTAGGAGGGGGAGGACAGTTTCTAGATCAGTGTCTCAGAGCACAGGAATGAAAATACTGAGTGACTCATGTCGCGCACCTAAAAACACACCACGAGCCCACAGACAAAGGCTTTCTCTACTCTGTTCACCGTGAGGGAGTCCAGGGGAGAATCCTGCAGCTACAGAGGTTTTGGAATAAGCAGACTTCTTGTGAGTTATTTCTGACAACAAAGCTCTCACGAGATCTTCAAATTCAGTGAGAAACTGCTGAACAAGGCCGTCGATCCCCTCGTCTTGTTTTAACAAGTGATTCTCCAGCGCTAACAGAGACCTCAAGTTCTGTCTCGTCTGACTGCCATCTGAAATACTTCATGATACATTTCATTTCACATTATGATGCTTCACTGGCAGACGGACCAAAGAAAAATGTTGACATCACTTCATGCCCTGGATGACATTTTGGAGACCAAACTGGTAGTCATTTACTTCTACACATAACCTAAATATCGATGAATCAGTCGTAAAAACAGGCTTCATGTTCTGCAGTGTCTCTCGGTCGTAGCACATCCAAGTTATTAACCAATTGTAAGAGCAAAGTGCTGCTGTTAGCTGCTGATCAGAGAGCTGACAGGCAGGTCAAGACTTGTAGTTTGGAATCTCAGTCATTACCCATCAACAGCATACTGAGACACGGCCCTCGTGTGATAACCACTCAATTCTGCCTCCTGATGCTGAAAGTGCTCGAAAAAAAAAAAAATCAACCACATTTAAACTCAGCTGTTTAAAAACCGCAGCGCTAAGGTCCCTTCTTGGATGATAGGAGAAAATAATCAGCTAACAGTATAAACAGGCCTGACCAGTCTTACGCGTTGAAAATCTATTGAAACACCCGACTTTTAGAATTTATATTCACGTGAGTGTGTTTTGTGTTCATGCTGTCACGGATAAACTGAGATGCAAGAAAGCAAAAAGATTTTTTTCAATGCAAACTTGTGGAGTTCAAATGTTTTGTGATTTTTTTTTTTTTAATAAATGTGTCAAATCAACCTGGAAAAAAAAAAGAAGACTCATTGCATGTTGCTCATATTAAACAGGTTAACTCTGTAAAACCAAAACGCTCCCCTGCAGCTATGAAATCGTGAGTCGACTGAGCTGAAACTCGATAAGCAGTTCAAGGTAAGGATGCATGTGACGTTTTTGTTTATAATAAGAATTTCGGCTTGGCTTGGTTTGTGCCATTTTTCATTTGTTGACCTTTATTTCCCCATTTCATCTATAAAGAAACCCCAAAATCAATAATAATTCAATCCCGAGCATCAACAGATAGACATCAAACATATCCAACTGTGAAAGAAATCCTGTCAGCTCATAGGCTGGTAGTAATAAACAAGGTGAGTGCTGGCTGATACACTCTAGGTTTACCAATGCATCGGGAGTTTTGTTATAAGTATTGAAATATGTGTTAACTCAACCAGAGGAGTGTTGTAAACTTAATGTTTTATTACAGAGAATAAAAACGTTCAGCTCTACTGACGAACGAACGGTATTATTACATTTTGACACCTTCCTTTGTCACAAAGATCTTCATGTTATTTGAGTTCCCTGTTCACACCACGTTTTTTCAGTTGGAATTCGATGCCGCGAGAATTGTTCTCATCAACCCATTCTTATCTCACACCTGATTCAACAAACCCAGGTAGCTCCCTCTTAAAGGGTTTAGGGACAATCTGCATATCTGTTAAGAAAAGCAAGCTATAGCTTTAATTGCATGCATTGAAATTAATTAAACCTAATTGTTAGCATAAAGTTAATGACACAAGAAGCTATTACCTGATTCCACTAAATTCTGGTACTTTACAGTGTTGTTGCCAATGATAATATCACCTCCAGTGAAGACTGGACAGCCTTCCTATTCAAAATCTATAATTCTCACTCCAGTGGAACAGGCCAGCATCACAGACCCGGACCTGCCCGAGGATGTAGTTTATAGTACGTTTTACAAGTTTTATCCCCGTGTGGTTTAGAACCTTGACCCAGAGCAACTACTGACTGATAATGGAGCAGTTATAACAGCAACAGTGTCACAGAAACACAGATCATACGTTTGTGAGCAGTAAAAGCTGATTTTACCGCTCATGTCTCCGACTTTCCTGCCTCTGCTCTCTGCTGAAACTGAAACCAGGTTGACGCCAAGTGTCCAGTGAATTCACGTCTTCATCCACCTCCTCAGGTCCGGAGACGAATGAAGGGAGAGACAGAGTTGGAAGGTTGGAGGGTTGGAGGGTGTGTGTGTGTGTGTGTGTGTGTGTGTGTGTGTGTGTGTGTGTGTGTGTGTGCGCGCGCGCGCGCGCGCAAGGAGGTCGCAGCGCGTGGGCGTCACATGACTGGAGAGAATCTCTATCTGACTCTTTCTTAGTCAGCCATCGGCGAGAGCGCAGAGTAGCACGGCGCACGAAGCCTCTTTTACCCACACCCAAGCGCACGATTCACCGGCAGCAGAGAATAAGCGATTAAAGGCGTTGAAAGACAACGACGAGAAGCTTGTCCTCCTAACTGACTGTGGTGGGTTACTGGACCTCTAGATGGCGCTAATAACTAAGTCAGTTCATAACGCTTTTAAGTTTACCGAACACGTTTTCCCCCTTTTTATTTAGCAACATTCCTTCTCATTTAGGACGTATCATCTCCGCAAACTGTTGCCCCCAAACACATGAAAAAACAAACTGAGGGATAAAAATGATTCATCACCAACACCATGATTCACTCTCCAGGTGCTTCACTCTGACCAACATCAGAAAATAACTTCATCTTCTCCAACTGTGTGAGAGAGGCTGGTTTGTTGTAAAACTCCACTGCCTGGGGAGGGGCCAGGGTTAGTCACCCAGCTGGGAAAACCTGAGCAATTTACCTCATCAACACACCATGACACGCGAGTTTTATTAATGCTTGTTGACCTACAGTTGGGTTGTGTGACCTCATTTCCGCAAACATGCAAGTCGTTAAAACAGCGGAGCCATACAGTTAAAGTACTATTTATGACATGAATTCTACTTGGGAAAGTATGTGAAGGTAGACAGGAGAAACAAGTAATGCGTGCTAAAAGGCTGGTGATTTAGTAGCAAGTGAAACCTCTGATTTTATGTGCTTTAACTGGGATGATATATTTTGGTTAAATACCTGCCTAAACTTAGGATACTAATGTACATTTTGGAAGCAACAAGTGTTGGATTATGAAAACAGAAGAGTGCAGATCACTGCAAAGGTCCAAGTACTATTTCCTGAGGAAATAATGTCACATGTCTATTATTTTTTTTTAATTATATATTGTGACCCACTACTTGAAGATGCTGTAATATATTTATGTGAAAGCAGCAAGAATTACTTTATGTGTACAACACCTGGCTTACTTCCTGTAACCACTGGGTGGCACTATGACTTGAATTCAGCTCATAGACATCCTCAGGACTCACACTAAAAGTTTGAAAATGATGTGAGCATGCGGAGTCACTTTAACCTATCACCAAGTTCTCATGGTGTTTCTGACCAAATAGTGGACGGATCTGGTCAATCAAGGAGGAGGGGGAAATGAAATTGTAATTTCCTGTTGCTACCATTTGGAAGTGTGACTCATTTGCCCCAAAACTTAATGGAGTCTTCCATGTCCTTACTCATGGTTCTTGCATAATCCCGCTGACAGATAAACTGACAAATGCCACTGAAAACCTGACCTCCATGGTTTAAAATGGAAGTTAAATTTCAGTTGTTTTTTGTTTGTTTTTTTGGAAACATGATATCACATAAGCAGCCTAATAAGATGATCTGAATCAGTCTGAAACAGGCTGCGACTGCAGTTTGGGGTTGCTATGGTGATGCTAATTGTTTAGCTTCTACTGAATGAGACAAAGATTCATCTGAGGGACACATCTCCATCTCTGGCTTAGTAGCTTGTACAAAGACAAGAGGTGGAATCACTTCAATGTTTCTACTGTGAGAGACAGGAGACTGCTGAACACTAATAAAAACATTTGTATCCAGTGTTAAGAAAGCTAAAAAAATGCCGCAATTAGAATTTTTTTCAGTTTCAGTTTAGAATTCCTCCAACTTTGAGGAGAGCAAAAGGAGTCTCTCTTCGTAGTCAGGGTAAACTGGAATTCTTTCGGATCCCGGGTGTTGATCAGACGGGGGGAAAAAACAAACAAATCTGCCTAAATTGTGGTCATAAGAATGTAAAACAGAAATGTCGGTAAAAACCTTAACATCTTGTGTTGTGATGTCATCTAACCAAGCTTCTAAAAGGCTGCTAGTCAAATATCCTCCCCCTGTTCCCTCTCACAATGCTTACAAACACAAAACACAATTTGTTCTCCTGAGTGATTCTGATCTTCTCCAAACGTTACTTCGTTCTTCCTTAGCTGGTGTGTTTTGTTTTGTTTTTTTAGTTGTCCCGCTCCTTCTGCTGTATAAGGTATGAGTTTGGGATGGGACCGGGTGGAGAGTGTGGTGTGAAATGTGTATGAAATGTGTTAGAAAGCAGACAGGAAATATGGGGTTCCTGGCAGAGGAATGTGTCTATTTCTTGGCGACTGGACAGGAAATGTCAGGCTGCCCTCCACTTCTGGGCCTCCCCTGAATAAACAGGTCTCCTGTTTGTGGTCTCACTGCTGCTGCTGACACCACATCAAACCTTGGGTTATTTATCTGTCATTTAGCATGTGTGTCATAGATCAGAAAGGCTTGCAAATGGGTGGCTGCGTTATCCTATGTAACCTTGTAGTGTTGATTAAATGAGCTTTTATCTGTGAATCCGGCGGCTGCTTTCAATGTGAAGAACTGTCGACAGGAGATAGAGCAGGACGAATAAATCAAGTTACTCCCATCTTGTGCTCTTATTTAATCTGGTGCTGAAACATCAACAAACATCTTCATCATTCCTTTTGTTTCTTCTTCATTTTGTTTCATTGTCATTTGCTCAGACCGATCAATCCTCCAACAGCGTCCAGTCAGGCCTTGGTCTGGGGAGGGAGGGAGGTCTGCTGAGCATTCCTGTTGTCTCTGAGGTGACAGCGATACAGAGGAGCTATTGACAGCAGTGCTAGACCCCACAGTTGGTTCACGCTGGAATGCGATACTGCAGCAACACACACACAGAAATAAATGCTGCAGAAGTTCATAGTGAGAGTCTCGGCCCTTTGTTGTTTGAAATGGGGACAAACCAGCCAAATACATCAGAGTAAAGAGTTGGTGATGTACTTTGGAAGGACACATTACTGAGAGTTTCTTCTGTTCATCCATCCCACTGTGCTTTTCTATTTGACATACAGCTTCAACACAAAATACAGTAATCGTCACTGCTCTGGAAGAAGCAGGTTCCCTCTGTTGGCAAATGTGTGCCAGCTACAGTGTTGAGGTTTTCCCCACATGCAACTGAAGACAACTCTAGCATCTCTACTGATTGTAATAATGCGCAGCTCAATCGGCACCAGCATCTGTGGCTTTTATTTCTATGTGTGTTACACTCTGATCCAGCTCGTCACCCAGCAGCTGACCCCCAAGTCTCCATCTATGACTCAAACCCGGCGGCTGCACATAATCGCCCCTTTGTGCCCCCTGAAAAGTGTCTTTTTGACTTTCCTTTGGAAAACAGAGGCAGAGAACGACAGTGATGTGGGCACGAGTGATCGAGAGTGATTTAAACCCTGACACGTGATTTACTCCTCCATTGTAGGCAGAAAACTGCCTCAGTGGCCTTTCATTAGTGATAAGAATACCTGAGATATTTTGAGGCAAAACTGGGATTGTAAGTGAGAATGAATATCAGGCAGCCATTAAACAACAGTTTTCTACACTCACTGTTTATACAGTTAATATTTTTTTATTCATTTCTGCTGCTATGTCATATAATGATTAGCTTTTATGCATTTTATCCCAGCTGTAATCTGGATTACATGCGATTTCCTGTTTAACATGGAATCAAAATCAATAACACCAGAGGGAAAGAATGAAGCAAACAAGAAGCTTGGAACAACAATCAGTGGGATGGAAATATTCAAAAAATAAACCACCAGTTTATTCCTTCCTGAGCATACTGGAAAAATGGAGTGAGACATTTCACGTAGCCATGCTGCAAGAGTTTTAAATTCCCCGACATCCCTCCGATTTAAAGAAACACACCAACTTTTTTGGGAAACATCCTCCATAGAGCCAGAGAGAATCTCCTCTCTTTTCTGCATGTGCACTAGGAGCTGAGACCCACAGAAACCAGCCGACTGCTAGTTAGCTTAGCACAATAAATAGTGGAGGGTGGAAAGTGCTAGCATACCTCTTACAAAAGTAATCAAATACACGTTTCCCCACAACAGTCTTTGCTTGCATTAATAAAGCTCATTGTGCACAATGTTCATGATGAAATAGTTATTTGAAATTACGAGAAGATGTAATTAAAGAATCAGACACATAGTCTGAACTCCAACTGAAAAACAAAACATTTGTAGAACATTGAAGAGTGACTGCTGCCACTGATCACAGTCAGTCTGAGAGTGGAAGGGGAGGATTTCTCTGGAAAAACCAATGGCCTGAAATATATGTATTTAATTTCTTTTGATGGAGGTACGCTGACTTTCCCCACCCACTGCCATTCCTTGTGCTAAACTGACCGGTGGTCAGCTGGTGTCTGTGGTTCCAGGCTCCCCAATGAAGCACAGAGGAGAGAAAGGTACCTGTCTACTTTTCTGGCTCAGGGGAGGATTGCAATAAAGTCATTGTGTTCCTTAAAACGATGTCAGCTGGACCGTACAAATCAGATCGTAAAGTCGGGAAATGTCCAGCGGAGCTTACACGCGAAGATTCGACGAGATTTTCACCGATCTTGTGTTGAAAGACAAATATAAACTGTAAATCTGCACCAGAGGACGACACATGAAAGCGCTGTCCGTTTTTACGTTTCATTTTTAAACTCCTGCAGACAAATGTAGACACTTTAGGTTGCCAGTGAAAATGGATGCCCTGCCATGCTTCCCTTCCAGGGAAGTGAGGTTTGAGTTGAATTACAGGGTGGAACAGGGCTGTCTAAATCTGACCTCCACCACACAGTTGAACTACACACATAGACAACTTCACCAACCGCTCCACATACATTTCCAGATAAACAAGCAGTCTTAAAACTGCATCTCCATTGCTGACCACATGCTAAAAGGTGCCTCTAAACAGGGTCACGTATAGAACGCCCAAAATAAGGAGGAGGCCTTATATTGAAATTCAAATGTGAATGGCCAACAACCAAAACCAGATAAAAGTGAACCATCTTCCTTTAAGAGAGTGCCAGTGTGACACGTCACTGAATCTTTATGTCCCACTAACAGAGCGTCTCCACAATCATCCAGAAAGCTCAGATGTGACACATTCGTTAAGACTCTTAATGGCCCTCTGGCAATGGCTAGCGTCTGTTTCCATGTCCAGCTTCACAAGTGTGCATGCTTTCCCCATGAGAGAAAAAGAACAAAGGCTGGTCTAAATGCGCAGCAGTAGAACCACACCCCCCCACACACACACACACACACCACCACCACCACCACCACCCCCCCCCCCCACCCACCCACCCACAAGGCAAAAATCTTAGCTAGAATGTCTTTTCCTTCAACATAATGACAATATTACCATTCAAACTCTACGGACGAAACTTTGTGCCTTTCATTCTTTTTAAAAAAAATTCTTTTGGGTGCAAAAGACAGGAAGGAGGAAGAGGGGATAGAGGGTTGATGTGGCCAGCCAGGAATTAAACCAGGGACCGACTGCTAAGTTATTTCCTTTGTGGTATGAAAGAATGTTATTACAGGTTTTCTAATGATGTCTGGGAGAAAAATTTCAATCCAAAGTTAAAGAACATTTTTAATCTTTCAAAATAATATTCCAATCCAGAAATGAATTCATTGTGACCCAAAAGTGAAATCTTTTCTGCCTACAGTCCCAGTTATCACAGTTTATCAATGATTATGGGTCAAAAAGGTGCCCCAGAAAGGATGGATAAAGCCAGTAAAATTCCCGCGCAACCATGGATTATTATCTCACAGCCGTGTGGGTTGAGAGTGCGAGTACTTGGATTGAAACTGTGTCTTCAATCCTTTGAATATTTGGACTTAAAAGGTGTTTCAGAAACTACCGAAACTAATCCATATGTCCAGCTGTAAGTCCAAAATCTTCTTTTTTTTTTTTTTACAAAATTAAATAAAAACAATATACTGCACGTAATGAGACAATTATAAACTGAAGCAAATGTTCAATTTTTTCATGATGTTATATTCCAATGGAATGATGTTTCCCCTCCTGAAAAACACAATGCAATCAACTTAATCTTGCACAATCCAAGTTGGATAAGATCTGACCAGAAACCTTTGACATTCGTTCATGTGTGTATT
The DNA here is from genome assembly GCF_037954235.1 of Aulostomus chinensis. Lineage (NCBI taxonomy): Eukaryota > Metazoa > Chordata > Actinopteri > Syngnathiformes > Aulostomidae > Aulostomus > Aulostomus chinensis. Next base: position 17,618,079 of record NC_141337.1, on the reverse strand, counting down.
TATGAGATGTTTCGATTGCTGTTTTGCTTTCATCTAGGAAATTAGTCGTTTTTACTGTGTGGTCCCTTAAGTGTCTTTGCGTTTGGTCAGTTTGTTGACTTCTCAGCCCCTTTTATCAGAATAGTTGTTCACTTCTGGGTTTCTAATTTAGAATTGCATGCATTCACTTTTTGGTCCCTGCACTGATGCTCCACTGATAGATTTATGTGGTGGCACTACCATCAGGCTAAAGGAGAGCATCCAGGGTTGGTGATAAGCTGTTAGCAATTTTCCAAGAAAACATATGAGCATCTTATGTTAGTAGAAAAAAGTATTTGACTGTGTGCGCGCGCGCGTGTGTGTGTGTGTGTGTGTGTTTATTACCAGAAAGAGCTGCGGACTTACTTGACAATGCTCTATTGTCTTTGGTCCTATACTCCACTTCCTGGCTTGCCCATGGAAACGGAAGAGAAGTTCAAACAAAGACACTCAGGTTGACTTCTTTCGTTTCCACGCTCAAACCAACTCTCCACATGAATCAGTAAAACCCTAACTCATACGTGTCACTCGGCAAAATTCCTCTAACACACGAGTGAACCACTGATCTCTTTCAAACACTAAACATGATCAATGACATTGTAATCGAATCAACTCACACCGAACAGGGATGATAGTGATAACTGTCGTAAATGCAAAGAGTTGAAGGTTTGTTTTTTTTGTGGCTACTTCTGAGAGACATTTCCTGTGAGGAAAAAAAAAATCCTCTGGCTTCTGGCAATCCATCACCTCCATCTCAAGACTGAAAGCTTTGTATTTGGTCTGTTTTTCCGCGCTCGTGTGGGTCCCTGTAATACTGCACTCCGATCTTGACTTGAATATGCAGCAAGGAGCGTCTGAACCCATAGGTCATAATAGCACACAATCCTCAAAACAACGCCTGTCCAAAAAAAGGACACGTGAATAAGTCCATTTATTTCTTTATTTACTGTTTTTACAGGTTACAGCAAAGACGGATGGAAAAACTCTGGGTGGGGTCAGCATAAAATGTTAATTAAAGGAGAGAAGTTCCCAACTTTAACAACGGCACTCAAACAGCACTAATAAATGGTTAACTGTACTTTCTAGACACATTAGCTAACTGTCAACTTATGGTAAACTAAGCACCTCTTATGGTTAACTAAGCATTAATGAACCACTAAAAATATACCTTTTTTTGTCAAAGTGTCTCTCGACCTTTGTTAACATGATGGATGATCAAATTCCTCTCCTTTTTATCTCTCTGCTTAGTTGTCTGCGTTCTTCATCCACATCTCTTTTATCCTTTATCTCTTCCTCAACTCAGTTCTTTGTTTCCGCTCCCTTCCCATCAGTCATGGGAAATTCTTTTACAGACAAAGAAATTCTGGAAATTGACGTCTGCTTTCCGCATCCACTGCAGATCACAGCCTGATCTGAGCTTTTGTTCCTCCCCAGGAATCTCTTGATTGTTTGTGTTATTTTACAACTCAGCACTAACATTCTTCCTTTAGACATCCGAGCCAAAACCACAGTCAAACCTTGTGTCACCGTCACAAGATCTGAATAAATCAACGTGAACAGCCGCTTCTCTGTTTAGTATCGATGTCATCATGACTGAAGGGATTCTAGGTAAAGCAAGTGCTGCATACTCATATCTCATCTGTCCTGCACAGTCTTGGTGTGATGCGATGTGTGTCCAGTCACCAGCCAATGAACTTCCGTGTCTGTTATGAAACCAGAAGTAAACAAAACTGCTGTAGCATCTAAATCATTCTGTTAAATAATCATCAACCATCCACTTCTACAAGATGGATGATGACGGACTGGTTGTCAGGCTCGTTACAAAAAGTGGAAAAGAACCGATACATGTGAAATATATCGCTATTTAAAAAAAAAAATATTAAAATGTCATTCGGATGGCCAAAAAAGTGTGAACACACATCTAAAAACGCATGCATGCTATTGCTGCCTGCACATTGTTGACGTGTGTATTTGTGTCCTGAGCAAGGTGAGGAGGTTACAGTGGAAAGAAAGGTTGATGACCCCAACGGGAGATTTCAAAGACATCATGCTCACACAAGAGAGTAAAGGTCAGGGGCGACAAATAAGTGTGCGTGTGTGTGTGTGTGTTGTGCGTGTGTGTGTTTGTGTGTGTGTGCGTGTGTGTGTGTGTGTGTGTGTGTGTGTGTGTACTTGTGGGTCCTGTCACATATTTGAAAATTTTCCCCATATTTGACTGAGGAATGACACTAAGTTCTCTTTCATATCGTTCCATCACATCTTAATGGTGGAAATGAAAAAAAAAAAGAATTCTATAGGATTTTAAAAAAAAACAACTTGGCCCACTACAGTTTAGATAGATTTAAGATGTTTTTGCACAGATGGTGGTGGGTTTACTTATTTTGGTGTTTCAAGACTGATGTGAAGTATAAACGTATAAAACTGTGAATCCATCCATCCATTGTCTTCCGCTTATTCCTGTTAAGGGTCAGGGGGTGGAGCCTATCCCAGTGGCTACGGGTAAGAGGCGGGGTTCAACCTGGACAGGTCACCAGTCCATCACAGGACCAACACATAGAGACAGACAACCATTCACACTCACAGTCACACCTACAGTCAATTTAGAGTATCAATCAGCCTCGTCCCCTCTTGATGTCTTTGGACTGTGGGAGGAAGCTGGAGTACCAGAGAGAACCCACACAGGAACAGGGAGAACATGCAGACTCACAGAAAGATCCAGTGATGGAGCCAGGACTCGAACCTGGAACCTTCTTGCTGTGAGGCCACAGTGCTGACCACTGCACAGCCGAGCCGCCTTGAGAATCTATCCTTTCAGACTTATAGTTCTGGACCCCACAAAGCTCCTCACACATGCCTGCACAGCCATCCTTCTGAGGACATATTTGGCCAAACTAAGCTTGATCAGCATGTAAACCTAACCACCTGCTGTTGTCAACGCAATCTGGGTTCTAAGTACAGTTTCTATATTACAGAGCCCTTTACTGGCAATAAGAGAGATAGAGACCACCAGACATAATTTGTTCCCTAAATGTAGTTGTTATGTCCTCTGAACTGAAAATGACTAAACTGGGGGAATAAGTTGTATCTTGGTGGATTAAAATATCTATTTTTCCTTTCTAACTCCACGTGGTCATTCCAGGGGTCCTTATTGACACTTATTACTTTTATTCCACAAATCGCTTAAGTTTCTTAAGCTTCTTTCCACAACTTCTCTTAGCGTCGCTTTAAACTGTCTTACGTATTCTAGGTTCCATTCGATAGCCATCAAGTCATTCTGGATCGAAACACCCACCCCTCCTCCTCCTCGTCCTCCTCCTCCTCCTCCTCCCCTCCATCTCCTTCATTCCACTTGCCTGCAGCCGCAACACAAAGCCGCTGCACCGATGCGCTGCTGGGATGTGAATTCCATGTCTAAACGGAAATATACGCAGCAAACTTCCAACCGAGGACGTCAACCGTTTTTCTTTTCGTTCACTTTAAGGTAAGTTTATCAACAGAGGGTTGTGTTGTGCTGAAACTTCAAATGGTTATGTAAAGTTCGGGGTTTAAGTGACTGCAAAGTTCTCTGGTTTTGTTTTTGTTTTTTAATATTTGCGTAAAGAGAAGTACATCGATCGCAGCTGATCCCAGTTGTGCCAGCAAAACTCTCCACACACACGATCAACTTTTCTATAGTCAAATACTGTTGCCATCCTTCTCTTGGGCGTTGAAACAGTTCATACGCACAAGTGCAAACGTTAGTGGTTGTGAAAGACTTGATTGAGTGCAAATTAGCACCATTTGTCAGGGATATCTGGCATATCTGGATTTATTTGGCATATGATTACTTAATGCATGTTTTCGTGTGCACCTACAATGATTTGCATTTAAGTTCATATACTGATAGAATGCAGGCTTTCCTTCGTGAAAGTAATCATAGACATAAAACAAATCAAAGGGTCGCTGGTTGGATCCCCTACTCTGATGGTTTCAACGTGAACATTGTGAAGTTCTTTGAGTGACATCAACCAGAAAAGTGCCATATAGACAGAAAACGTATAATTTAAGTTTTATATACAAAGCAACTGTTCAAGAGTCATTTCCAGATCTCAGACCAGTGAGCCGGATGCCAGTCAGCAAGCCTCTGATTACTAAACTTTAACATAGGCTGATACTGAGCGCTGATGCCCGCGTGCGATGTACTTGTTTACCTCTGACCCTGTATGGATGTGGTGTGATGTCATCATTGCTATAAAACGTGAACAAATTTGTCTCATCTGCTTTGACAGTTGCCCTCCGAGCTGCAGCTTTTATACTGGACGCATCAGCATTTGATTGGCGGGATCATCCAGTGTTGAAAACACTGACACCTTGTTGATATTTTTCTAACGCCGTCGGACCACCGTTACGCATCGACCGATTCTTCTTCGCTGCTCTGGAATAGCAGTCGCCTGTGGAAGCACAGCACAACTTCCTGTGTGAGAGACTGTGAGAGCATTGAAGAAGAATTGACTTCCTGTAGTTGCCAGCGATAACTGAGGGCAGTAGGGGCTCGTTTCAGGGCAAATAAATGCTTCATTTTAGCCAGCAGCAGGGGCATTTATGATAGAGGCAGTAGACAGGATACCAAACTATCCACAGATTGGTTCTGTTACACGGTGAAGTTACTTTTAAAATCGTGACGTTCTCCTGAGAGTGAGAAACCTTTTACTCGTGAAATAAAACAGGGCAAATGTGAAATTAATAACAATCTAAAGTGGTGATATGAGTTGGTGCCGATAATTAGATGTCAGTGTATCTTTAAGGGTCACGGAGGACATTGAGCCTGCGCTGCTACACATCAGTTAGACAGGAAATAAGAGCAGCATTCCTTTGACTTTAATGTTTCTGCACCTCTCTGTTTATGTTTGCTAGGTGGAAGTTTGAAGAGGCAGCGTTTCCTTATATGCTCTTTGTTATTCAGAGCTACTGAAAAGGAATGAGATGTGTTTGCCCTTTGCTGGCGGCCTTGTTTCCTCTGTATCTTGTCGACAGAAGTTCTTTGTGTGTGTATATATATATATATATATATATATATATATATATATATATATATATAAACGACTTAATGGAACCAGTGAATACAGGCGAGGGCTAACCCTGACCATGAAGACTGATGCGGTTGCTCAGCGGACAGCCAGTTTTCCACTTTGACGATATAAAAAAAAAAAAAAAAAAAATCTGAGGAGATCTAATGTGCTTTTTTTTGTGAGGTGTTTGGTTTACTCTGCAGAGCTTTAGGGAACGTATGAGAGGTAGGGAACAAGGACAGACTCACATCTCAATAATCTCATCTAACACATCTGCCACCAAACAACATGTACCTATGTTGGGGGCAACTTCCTGCAATTAAATAACGCTCTCCAAAGGTGATAAACGCGCCGAACCTTTACGGAATATTGATTATGTTCTTGGGACTTTTTTCTTTCTGTTTTGGCATTCCTGCATTGTAAAGTTCCCTCCATGACTTAAGGAGAAAATTCCTTTTGGTTTATTTTTATTGACACACTGCGACATTACAATTGAACACTGTAATTTAGGATGTAATGGATATGTTCCCATATGCTTCCATATGAAAATATTCCCTTTAGGGTTATGTTTGAGAAAAAAAAGCTCCCCAGCTCCAAACTGTAGGTTTATAGAACATTTGGAGTAAAAACGCACTGGTGTAAAGGACCTTGATTTGTAAAGTTTGTCTGTAAAGGAAAATGCAAGAACATTCCGTGCATTCTTGGAACGTTTGGAGGATCATTACTTTAAGAAGTTTCTAAATGGTGGAGATTCTGTCATGGATGGGAGGACATTATTTGTTGGAGATTCTGGGAATATTCAGGATGTTCTTAAAGCATTTAGGGAATGTTTTACAGTAGGAGAACATATGTAGTTATGTCTCTAGCTATTCACTCTATGCTTCCAGATTGTTTGGACAATTCAAAGTAACATAGTAAGGGAACGTCCTATGTAAATTCCCGTGAAACATGTAGGAATGTTACAAGAGCACATTTTACACAAGCCGGGATATTTCTGAGCAAGTTCTGGTAAATTCTAAATTTGTAGTTGGGGAATTTTGATCTCTTTAAATGTCCTGAAAGGAATATTTTTTATGAACTTGTAATGAACTATACAGGGACCACTCTCCTTACATCCCAACATTCCTCTGTAAAGTTGCAATATAACCAAAAAAATATCAGGAATAGAACATTCTCCCAATGCCACGGAGGGCACTTAATACTGTTGGACTTTCATGACTAAAAGGAGATGTTTTAGGAACATTCTCCTATGTCCTTCGAAGGTTGACGACAGTTCACTTTCTAAGAAAGGTATATGAATAATTTTTGTTGTGATTCGGCCCCATATTGATAAAATTGACATGATTAAGAGTCTTCATTGTGAGTGTCCAAGAAGTTTCACAAGATACTTTACACCTGTAGACATCTTGTGAGAAGGTTCACATTCACATTCGTAGCTGAGGACCCCCTTCTTCACCTTCAGCGCTCGTACATCCGCATAACTCTGTGTAGTCAGATGTCCTTTAAAGAGTAAACACACAGCACAAACACACATCCTCACCGTGAAGTGTGCTGCCACGTTGCAGCAGTAGAAAAGTACTCCTTGTAAAGTGAGTGCATATAGTATTTTCTGCACGCGTAATGGTTGGGGTGTTCTGACCTCAACCACCGTTTGCCAGTGCTGTAATAGGACCAAGGCGCTCTGGAGGGGACCCGTGACTCTGGTTTTGTGTGTGTGTGTGTGTGTGTGTGTGTGTGTGTGTGTGTGTGTGTGTGTGTGTGTGTGTGTGTGTGTGTGTGTGTGAGTGTGTGTGTGCGTTCAATGTACAAGTTCATAGATGAGGAGCTGTAATGTTATTGTCCCTCAATTTTTGGCTCCATGGTACCAGATGTTTGACTAGCTTGTGAATCTACTTGCAGCAGGCAGAGGGATGGAGGAGGGAAGCATGTTTTACTGTCTGTGTGTGCGTGTGTGTGCGTGTGTGCGTGTGCGTGTGTGTGTGTGTGTGTGTGTGTGTGTGTGTGTATGTGAGTGTGTGTGATTGTGTGACGGAGAGAAAACAGAAGAGAGATAAAAGACGGCAAGATGGATTAAAGGAAAGGGCTGAAATAGAAGTCTGGGAAAAAGCACATAAAGAAAGCAGGGAAAATGTGTTTCTCATCAGCATCCCCAGATCCTTTATTTGATGGCCATAATAGATGGCGTCCGGTCTGCTCTCCCCATCACACACTGTTCCCATTACACTTTCCAGCCCCCCAGTCTGTCTCTGTCTCTGCAATCAGTCACAGCAAACACTCTTGTTTATGGGGGTCTGCAGGTACAATTTTGGGATAAATAACATGTTTAGCAGATCTAAATGTCTCTCTGTACACTTCTAACAAGGCTTGTTTTCTGCCCCAAGTGAAATTCTGTTGTTGGTACAGCACTTTATTACACATGAAGACATCCAGTTAAGGTATGCTTACTCCTCGCAAAGCCATATAAAACACTGACATGGGATTAAAGAAATTGGCGGCTATAAAATCAGGAGAAAACATGGTAACAGCTCACTAAAATGTAGTAAATTAGACATCAGATTGCCCAAACGCAGCACCACGACGGTGCACAGATGAAAGAGGACAAACTATCTATGAATTTTTGAATGATTTCCAAATTATTTGTATCCATTTAGGAGGAGGATCAATCAGTAGGACTTGTGCACCATTAAGAGCGAACACTTAAAGGAGGAATTTATTTCCCTCAAAAAAGCGCTTCGAAATGTAACATATGAATCTTTTTCCTCCTTTTTCATTGAGTCTTTTAATTAGACACACTCCTAACCACCTCTACCAACTACTCATTCATTCATATGACTTTAATGCTTAAACAGCTATTTTTTTTAACCAATTGTTACTCTCTGTGACAACTTGAAAACAAAAATACCCAATTGGAACGCATAATTATTGATCCTACTGTCAGTCCCACATTGCATTATAGAGGGCCTTCATTCTGGACCAGTGCCTTCAAAATGATAGTTTCACTATTTTTCAACAGACTGAACCATTTTCTCTCTTTTTTTTCTGTTCTCTAATAGTCGTCACATTGCTGCATTATGGAAACTTTCTATGATCAAAATCAGGGATAAGTCAGTGACTAGCAGGCAGTTTAAAAACCCTTCATACTTTAGGGGTCAAAATGTCTCATTGAAACCCACAGCAATTGCACTTTTTGATCCCACAAATCATGAAGCAATACGCTCCAACAAAGTCTTTAAATAAGAATCCTAATTTCTTTAAAAAAAAACAAAAAAACTGTGTTCTTGATGGTCGTTGGCATATTCCAAACATCAGTGTTTACATGTCTTTGTCCCATTCTGCAAATAGGACTCAAGTCTTATGGAAAATAGTAAAAATGATCATTTGAATTTGTGGACTGAAAGCCTAACATAATGAAGTGTCTGCTTTTATTCTGTAACAGTAGTCAAGTATTACAGATCAAATACTTGCAGTTGTGACGGAGTTCTAGTTGACGGTTTTAGCCCCTAAAGTGTTTTGTACACAGTGTCATTATCTCCTTATCCTAGGTGCTGATGGTGAAACTTCACACATTAGATAAAAATACACACTCTCACCTGCATTTATGCTGTTTGTATTCACACATCTAAAATTTTGCATAGAAAGATGAGTGTGAATCCTCCCCTGCTTCATGATTCGACAGCACAACACTTCCTCAGTTGTCTGTGTGACTACACATGGCCGCTTCTTCTATCAGTTAATATGAACTGGTAAATATGAATTTTCTTTTTCCTGGATTTTTTTTTTGAATCACTTGCTGCTTCTCTCTGCATTCCTCTCCCATGATGTGAGCATGTAGGATGCAGCCTGACCTGTGCCTGGAACCCAAAGTTAAATGTGTCCTTGATCCCGGCAGTAATTGAAACTCGGCAACTTTATTGTCCAACTGAAGCTGGAAAACCAACAATTTAGAGGACTAATAACTGATCGTGTCTGCATTGAGGCAGAATATGCCATTTCTACATCATACTGCATCTTAGAGTCGAGGGATTTTTACACCCCTAATAAAATGGAGGACAGGATCAAAATGTCACCAGAGGCAGGCCAGAGTTTCATTTATTGAATGCTCATAGCATGTGGAACAAAGTGCTTGTGTCATGTCGTAGCGCGGAGGAGGTTCTGATATTTATGTATCCAAACTTCTGGCCTCCAGTGTCTCACTTGCTGTTTATCTGCCTTTCACCTTCTTGTGCAAAGGCTCTAATCTCCCCCTTACACTAAATGAAATTGAGGGATTAGGCAACAGCTAGAACTTGTTTTTCTTCCTCCCTCCCCTTCATGGAAGGTCGCTGTCCTAAATTCTACTACTCCTCCTGTCACGTAAGGATACTCATCATCGCTTCCTTCATATTTGTTACCCTTTCTTGTGTCGCGCTGTTGAATTGATGAAAAACCGGGATTAGATGAAGATTTACTGAAGGTAATCTGAGCCCACGCCAGTGCGCAGTACGAGTGGCACCATCACCTTCACGCAGGTGCTGATTGGACTGGCAGCAGTCCCAACTAGTGACACCAGCTGCCCATGACTTTAATCCGCTGGAGGTCACGTGTTTGGAGCTTACAACGCTTCTATTCCTAGGAGTAATTTCATCAACGGATGTTAAATTATAGAGTTTAACCAGAACAACCAGACATACGTTCCTTTGGAGACTCTTTATAATGATTGTGTGTGATATCATTACACATATTTGACTCTGCAGAAACTAAAAGAAAGTGTCTGTGCTGAAATTGATACGAGTTAAGAGCCGATTTAGAAAGTAAAGGACCGTATAAAATTCCTGGTCAGGTTTTATTTGACAGCTTCAGTCCATGAACAAATTCCTCTCCGCTGACAACACTAACAGAGAAGCTTTCCCAGCAATCCAGAGTGTGTTCAGAGTGTGTCTTTATTCTAGTTTGTAACGCTCTTCTTTATTTGTGTGTTCTTTCTAGTTGGCCTTAAGCGAACTGAATGAAAACAGAGAAGCCCCCTACTTGGAAGCCACCAGAGGACTAAGTGGATTGCAGAAGGCAGAGAGCAAGTGAGGGGGTCAGAGAAGGAGGGAAGACAGAGGAGATTAGGAGCTAATCCAGCGCACCGTCAATCTCAAAGGATCTTTCTTCCAGGACGACACAGACAAAACAGTTGCTGGATTACAGCGATTTGCTTGATTGCCTGCTACAAGGCAGCATCACCCCCCTTTGTTCCTTCATTCTAATCGTTTTCGTTGCCTCTCTTTGGTGAAGGAAGAACAGTGGGACACGGCGTTTGGGCCACCAGGCTGGTGGCAGGATGTCAGTGTGATGCCACACACACACATTAACAAGCGCGGATAAACCTCATCAGTGGGAGATGATGCACGGCGGTGGAGCCACCCTGCTGTCTTTGCCTGGACTTTGAGTTCTACTGAATACACACATTCACAAAGGACCTCCTGCCAGTAAGCAACCGAGAGGAGATGCGTTGATTTTCAGCTATGTTTTAGATATCATGCTTGAAAATTATGAGACTGTAGATGGTTCCTGAATCTTAAAGCATATGGGAGCAATCATAGATGAGCTTTATGATCACTAATGACATATTTCTGAGGAAAGTAGGGTTAAAAAGAGAGTAGTAGTAGTCATCAGGTTTGTGTGTAAACTACCTTGAACTCAAATAATCCTGGGGAGGGAAACCCCTGCCTGTGAGAAATTGGCCTATAAAGTGATTTAATCCAATTACAGAGTTGTTTATAAAGTTTAACAAGTGCTCAGGCCCAAGGATCTAGTCCCATTTTGTTTTTAATATTCTTTCTGCTACGTAAAAGTGTTAATGACATAGTTGGTTTAAAAGTAAATTAACTATGCTTTAGTTTTACAAGACCTCCCTAAAGCCCTGGGAAGTGATTAGCGTGTAGATGGGAGGGGCGGGAGGCAGTTAACTGTTTACAAACTGAGGCAACTTACTACTACGACAAACTAGACTTCAGTTTCTATTTTAAGAACAGGCAAGTGAGGTGAGAGTGACGTTTCCAAGTGAGGTTGTTGGGTGCAAAATTAATTTCAAGGAACATGTGCTTATTGTCTTCCCTCCTCAGAGTCAAGAAGATAGATACCCGTCTCTCCTCTGTGCACGCACGAGACCTGCTGGATGCTAGTTAGCTTAGAACAATGAATGGCTACGGATGGGAAGTGTTAGCATGCCTCAGTCAAAGTCATCAAATTCTCTTTAATCCAAAATAGTCTCATCATGGTCGACTGTAAGAGGGTGAATTACTTCTGGACCAACCAAGATACTGAACTGTATCTTTTTGGACCAGAATATACAGAGAGAGTCCGGGTTTGGTGGCTGAGCAAGCAAGACAGCGGTACGATAACACTGCCCACCCTCTACCATTCATTGTGCTAAGCTTGTTAGCAGGCAGCTGGTCTCTGAGGGTCTCAGCTCCCTAATGCACACACAGAGGAGAGAAGGAGCGAAATATTTTGGTCTGGGTTTGGGGGGGCGACGGCGTATCAGCGCTGCTCCTACGATGTTGGCGTGTTCCTTTAAGGGCTTACAAACAGATTTGTGTCCGTACCCATTAACATAGAAGCCAACTATGCTCAAGTAGGGATCTTCCAAGTAAAGCTGTACTTTTAGAACAAATATCTGACTGAAATCATACATTAATCTTTTTGAGGTTGGAGTAGCATACTTAGATCATGCGGTTGCACATCAGTTTTCCCAGGCATGTTTATCGTAAACTTCAGTTTGTCCCACATTGACCTTGGTGTTCTGCGTACATTCTTTCAGTCTAGCAGTTTTTACACCTAACATTCCGAGGGAGGACAAACTTCTTTCCATAAATCAGTTCTTCCCCTTTTGTTGCTTCTAAGGACAACGACAGTATTAAAAGGCCTAACGTGCATGTAAGCATATAGAATGACATGGTCCTCCAGTTCCGAAAGCCAAGTGAATCAAGTTAAAATGTTTGTCTGACTGAAACCATGTCTCGATGTGCTTGCAGGCTGGAGTTTGTATTCCTAAACTGTTCCCAGCCTGCCCCAAAGTCTCCAACCACAAAACCAGAGGAAAAAAGATGTGACCTCGTATTTCATCGTCTTTGTTATTTCTGAGTGAAAGCTGCTGCTGTGCACTGGTTTTCTGCTGAGTGTTTGGTCGTTTTAGACAGACGGGAAACTCTAGCTGTGCATGAGAGGAGGAGAGAAAGGAAAAACAGAGAAGGATGTAGACCAGGACTTTACTGACTCCACTTCCATGCTGGCATCTTTCAAAGATCTGAGAGGGAGACGGTGCCAGCAGTGAATTAATAGTCGCCTGGCTGTGTGGAGAATGGATTACACACATATTCTCTGCAGACTGTGCAACCACATATTTGTGTTTTCTGTCTTTACGGTCAAGTCATTTCACTCTTTCTCTCTCTGGTTTTTCAGTGGATCCTGACTGGAATTCTAACCTGACTGACCTGTAATTCTGATGTTTGTTTTCAAGTTAAAGGAAAATTACAAATCATCTCAGCCACCATGAGTCTGGGGAAACTGCCAGCGATTAAGGGCCTTGTGTCTGGCTCTCAAGAGAAACGTCGTTTCAAGAGCGACCTCTCTGTGGACATGATCAGCCCTCCACTGGGCGACTTCCGACATACAATGCATGTTGGCCGTGGCGGGGACGTGTTCGGGGACACTTCCTTCCTCAGCAACTATGGGGGTGTTAGGGAGCCAGGAAGCCCGGATTCTGCAAACAGTTCCAAGTCAACCGGTTTCTTCACGCGCACCTTTCGGCACATACGGAAGAACTCGGGACCTCGGCCTCGGGGGGGCTCCCGTGACTTCTCATCCCCACCGCCAGACATCTCACCAATAATCAAGAATGCCATCTCCCTGCCACAGCTCAACATCGACTCTCCCAACGGGTGCCTGCAGAGGGTGATGTTCCCCAGCTCCATCAGCTCAACAGATAACTCCATCTGCACATATGGTGAGATAATACAGATAATCAGCTCCAGCATGGGTGGGGGGCCCGTGTGAAGCATCTTAGCAGCTTGATAGGCAGCATTAGAGGGGGGACAGGGTCGTGAACTCATCAGGGAAATGAAGCAACACTCCAATATGAACTCAACAATAGTGCAGAAATGATCATTTCATATACAGAAGCTATCAGGCGACCTCATCTGTGTCATTATTTAAATGAAACGAATATTAAAGAATTAAAAGAATATCGTTCAATGCATCACTTTTACAAAGTATATTTTAAACAAATACAGAACTATAAATGTTAGCTTCTGAACTGAGTGATTTGGCTGGGCTGTAAGGGCAATCATACATCAAGCATAATCATTTTACATGACGATTCTGGTGATTCAATTTGCAAACTAATTTACTGAATTACACAATGTTCTAATAGAGAGAACGCATGCAAAATGAATATTATAGAACATAACTACGAAATTCTGACGGCTCCATCGCAACAAGTCATTGTGACCTACATTCAAACCATGCGCTTGTGTCCTAAATGAAATGTTAAGCGTCGTTTTGTCATCTTTGGGTTCAGTAAACTCATACTTACACAACACTGAATGGAAAGGTCCAGAAGGTCAACGCAAAACGTGATCAGGATCGGTGGTGGAAGTGTGAGCTGCAGCTCAGAGGAAGAACAGCCGAGATGGAAAGTTACCAAATATTTCAATCATTTGTTACTGTACTCAGGTTGTTTCAGACCAACATCTTCTTACTGCTGGTTACATTTTGAAAACAAGCTTGTTACTTTATTTTTATGTACTGAGCAGAATTTTTTTAGTAAAACCTAAAAGGTTTGGATATTTAGAATTCTGTTGCTGATTATGCTAATGGTTTTATGAATTTGAGCGAGGTTGAAGTTCATTATTATCCACTTTGGCCTTTTTAAAAAAAAAAAAACTTAAACTCTATTATTACTTAATATTTTTCACTTTCACTACTTTTTTGACATGTCTGCATTCGTACATGGGCAAAGGATGAGTCCGCTTTTTTCAGCTGTCAAGAACATCACCCAGATCAGTACGGACCAGACAGAATGAAGCGCTGCAGCGAAAAGCAGGTCTATAAATGTCTATGCGCATACAAGCAGCTGCCCCCCTTTTCAGTGTTGTTCCCACATTCCTCCAAGACAACCAGCAAACAGTTGGCCTTCTTCTGAGTCATCTGAAATCACCTAGGCAACACCTGTGCACAATTAGGCCTTCAAGCACAAACACACACAGCTGGTTAGGGAGAAAGAAAGATACTTTATGGGCATCTCCTGTCATCTTTGTGTGCCTGAATGGACAAAACAAACAAGCCATTCATTTCCCAACCAATCAGAGACGACCAGGCAGCAGCGTGCAGGATGTGGACTGGAAATCCCCCTTTCTGCTTCCAGGTTCATTACTCAGGTCAAAAGGAATTTGCCAAACTGAGTAATGTGGAGGCGGCGTAAAGACTCGACGAACTGAGTAGTGATGGGAGCCTTTTGTCGTTGCTTTGGCGTCCATGTCATTACACAGTTTTTAATTGGTCTTTTCATGAACACTCAATTGCTTTTGACACGAGTTTATTGGAACTTTGTGAGCTTATTATTCGCTGCTGTGCAAATTTCACTCTCGAAAGTAAAAATTGAGGAAATGAAGTGTCTTATTTTTGTATTGACTGTATTAATTAGGAAAATTGTGGCTTTTCTGCAAATTCATGCATATGATTCATGCATCATATCTGTTGTATTAATCCAGAGGCGATACTCTCTGCAACAACTTCCCATCATGTTACTGTAAGGTTAAAAATGGTCCCTCTGTCTTTCGTTGCTGCGCTGCTGCTGCTCTTTCATATCCGGTTGTCTACCATCTCACATTTGCAGAAGCGAGTGACAGAGAGACAGAGAGCTCCCTGCAGGGGGAGGCGTTGTGGAAAACACAAGAAGTTATAGGTTGTTACATACTGCCGCCATCTGATGGAGAGAGTGAACTGCTGGACAACGGCTCTGTTAAAAAACAAGAACTCCTGATTTAAAAACTCAATATACATTCAACGATTACTTTGTTTTAAGTATTAAATCAGTTTGTTTTAAAATATTCTTCGGCTGTGAACAACAGTATTTTTATTCGATATCCTTCAGAAATAATCGTTTTTAATCCTGCAGTTCTTTTGACTGACGCTTGTATCTCCAAAAGGGGAACTCTGTGAGCCCGGAGAGACTTTCTTTGATATGATTTCCAAAATTCTAAATAAAAAAGAAGAAGTGTGAAACAGTCCTTTCACAGTGACCTTTGGTATCCCAAATCTTTTCAAGTCATCCAAAAGTCCCAGTGGACATTTATAGCGCACATGAAGAATTTTCCTCAAGTTGCTCCTCCAAGGTGACCTTGACCTTTGGTATTTGACCACCTAATCTTTTCAGGTCATCGCTGAGTCCCAGTGGAAATTTGTTCCAAATCTGAAGAGACTCAGAATTGAATCTGTTCCTCGGATATCATATCAGTGAGAACTGGATAGTCGGCACAGCTGACGCTGTGGCAGAGGCATTCAAGTCCAGCCATGTGTCAGTTAATCATTCGTGGAGCGTTTGTACCAAGAAAAAATAATCAGTAACCAAGTGTGTGCTCTATGAGGTTCTCCTTCTGTTGTCATTATTCCAGTAACTGGAGCATGTTTGCCTCTGTGTGTTTGCAGGTCTCCAGTCTGGATTTGTCACTCTGCCCCGCCTCTCTCGCCTTGACAGACAGCTTCAAGTTGGAGACACCCAGAAAGGGTCTCTACTAGACAGTACCGTCGCCACGCTGACTCGTTCCGACTCGCTTACCTCCTTCACAGTTGACCTTGGCCCCTCCCTTATGTCTGAAGTACTGAGCTTGATTGACAAGCCAAGCTGCCTTCAGATGTCCAATCATAGCCTGACAGCAGCTGAGGAGGAAGAGGATGAGGACTCTCTGATGGAGACACCAGTGCAGAGCCCTGGGGTGACTTCACCCAACCCTTCAGTGAACTGGAACATGAACAACAGGGAGCACCCTCGTGGCTCCAACTGGACAGAAGCAGAGGAGGTGAGGAGGTCTCTCAGGAGGACACCAGATGCGTCCACTAGATCTCCTCAAAGAGTGGAACCTGTAATGGAGACAGAAAGGTTCCAGATGGCAGCTGATGTGCTGTCTCGTCATTATGGTGGAGGCTCCTTTAAAAGGATGAACAGCAACCCCACCTCCCCTGCTTTCCCCTTCGTCCGCAAAACACCATACGTCTTCTCTGAGGAGGAGGAGGAGATCAAAGTCTAGATGTTGGAACCTTCTGAGAGCCCTGCACCTTCTCTGATACACTCATAATAGCTGCCACCATTTTCTACAACTGATTTAAACTATTGTGTGTTTCACCGAAACCATTCACTTCTTTAGTTTCGTTAGTAATAAAGATTTAAAAGCGGATTAGTACTACAGCTGTCATGCTCATGTCGGGTGTGACTCGATAATGTCAACAACCGTTCGTCGGATGGACATTAAATGTGACGTGAACATTGCTGGTGCCTCAAGGAGGTGCAGTGCTGAATTTGAAGTCTGGGGTAGGTTCACTGACTGAGATGAGGGGCAGAAAGAATGGCATCAAAGTCAGAGGGAGGTTTTGTGACATCACATGCCCCCCCCCCCTCCCCCCCCAACAACAAACACTGCACTGGTAATCATGACATGAGCAAAAAACTGTTGTGTACATCAATAACAAACAATTAATGTCTGTGGTTCTGACTATATCTTCTCACTTTAACAAATGTTAACATATTTAGGTGAATAGATTTGGACATTTTGTAAAAAAACAACAACAACAACAACATGTTTCATATAATAAAACACTGACTCACAAGAGATGTTTCACTCTTTAAAATCTGTGCTCACAAGTTTTACTGCAACAATCGAGACCCACATCCTGAATATACAGAATTTAAAAAAGCTGATGTGGATATCCCCTCTGATTTCATCATGGTGGAATCTTGAACATTTCATTACCTATAATACACCAGAGGAACCCTAAGAAGAATATTACAGGAGACTTCAGTATGTGAAGGTGACGGATGGGTAAGTATTCATTTCATCTACCATACATTGCAAAACTCTCTTAATAAAAAAAACCCCTCCTAAATACAGGACAGCTAACTGATATTTTAGAACTGATCATTCTGAGGGAATAAACCCAAGCACGTGACGCACCTACAGGACCACAACTTGGGACCCCCCATATCACGAGGAACCTGCTGCAGACAGACCAGCATGCGTTCAGGTCTCCAGTGTGGAAATGATCAGTGGGGGGAAGTAGTGGTCGGAATCTCTGGTGTTGGCCGAGGTGGTGGTTCTGGTGAGAAGGAACGGCGCTCCTCCTGTTCTGTTACAGTTTCCTGTGAGAGGAAGTTTCCTTTTTCTGATGGAACAATTTTTGATGAATGATTTGGAATCTTGGGCTGCACGGTGGTGCAGTGGTCAGCGCTGTGGCCTCACAGCAAGAAGCTTGCGGGTTCGAGTACGAGCGGGGTCTTTCTGTGTGAGTCTCCATGTTCTCCCTGTTCCTGTGTGGGTTCTCTCTGGTACTCCAGCTTCCTACCACAGTCCAAAGACATCAAGAGGGGACGAGGCTGATTGATACTCTAAATTGACCGTAGGTGTGACTGTGAGTGTGAATGTTGTCTGTCTCTATGGTTAAATCATATTAAGAACAAACAAACACACCTGGCACTTCTTCTGCCACTAGATGGCAGCACCTGCGACCAATCCAACTTGAAGCATTTTGTCGTACTTATCAAGGCTTCCCCTTCAGTCTATAATCTTGCTTGTGTTGTACGTGGCTTTGGACAAAAGCGTCTGCCCAATGAAATCGTAGAACTGTCGAATTTTTGACTTCATTTGATTAATTTGTGGGAACAAGATATAAGGTGCACTCACAATCAAATTATTTTGTGACCATGACATATAACATTTTTATTTAATGAAGCCTAACTGTTTTTGTGGCCACATTATTTTTGCTCTCTATGGCCACTCCATAACTTCCATACTGCCTTCAGTTTTATTTATCTGGAAATCACGTGGTTTCAGGGAACGCTGAAAGCAGCGCTACATTAACGATGAGCTAAAGTTTCGTTTTCTAAGGACCAGAGTGAGCCTCTACGGACGGATCTGTAACCAGGGGCCACTCTTCCATGAAAAGAGCCAACAAGGTGAGTTCATCCCAGACATTATTTTGGATCAAGACTCATAAGTAGACAGTTTATTATTCATTTTTCGAGTGCTGCAGGCGCTCCTCACTACTTTGAAACTTCATCATTTTCTGTATCTGTACGGCGGCTGTGCTCGATCGCCTTTCCCCATGTGTTAACGTCATAAAAACACTACTCTTCCAATGCAGTTACTCCCTTTTATAGAATGAGCGAAAAGGAAGCTAGAGGTTAACACACTGCCACCGTGTCATTTGTGATGTTTTGGGATGAAGCTACAGGCAAATTATAAATAGACTTAAATATGTTCGAGAAGGGGCTGCACGGTGGTGCAGTGGTCAGCACTGTGGCTTCATAGCAGGAAGGTTGAGGGTTCCAGTCCCGGCTCCAGCACAGGATCTTTCTGTGTGGAGTCTCCATGTTCTCCCTGTTCCTGTGTGGGTTCTCTCTGGTACTCCAGCTTCCTCCACAGTCCAAAGACATCAAGAGAGGATGAGGCTGATTGATACTCTAAATTGACCGTAGGTGTGACTGTGAGTGTGAATGGTTGTCTGTCTCTATGTCTTGGCCCTGTGATGGACTGGTGACCTGTCCAGGGTGAACCCCACCTCTCGCCCGTTGACGCTAGGATAGGCTCCAGCCCCCCCGCGACCCCCGCTAGTCAGGAATAAGCGGAAGGCGACGAAGGATGGATGTTTGAGAGGTTTAAGTTTATGACTTTGGACTCACTTCTATCACACTTCTATCACACATTGACCTCAACCGGGCAAATTCGACAGATTCCCTCTAAAGCACATCAGCGTTTATTCTGAACTTATTCATGTTGTTGTTGTTTTTTGTCCATATAACCTTGTTATTTTTTTCCTGCACTTAAATTAATTTGGCGTGGTTTCAGTGTTAGTGCCGCCGATAGTGCCGATGACTGTTCCTTTAGAACACAGTACAGTGGTTTACAACATGTTGGACCCTTGAAGGGGGCCACACCCATTTGTCCAAGATTCATGGGGAAATAGAAAATGTACCTTTGCACCTTTTCAAGCTTGCTCGCAGGGAGATATTCACCAGTGAAGCCATATATGTAGAACATATATATATATACACGAATAAGACATATGTGTTCCTCATCGAATAACATGGCCAGTCAGCTTTAGAGATGAGTGACAAACTTGCATTTTATTAAAGCGTTTGTCTTCCTGACCTGTGACTCCGGAGCGTGAAGAAGAGATGAGATGGAGCAAAAGAACTACGAAGCCAGGGAGGAGTCTGAAGACACGATTCTGCCTGTGACACCCGAAGAAGGCAATTTCATTTTGAAAATAATGTCTGATAAAACAAGACGAGCTTGATAACTGAATTTGATGTTTTTGACACGAAGTGTATTTTTCTCTCAGTATCCTGCACTGTAGTTGAGGAATTAGAGGAGACAGCAGATGAAAACATGGTGAGGTGAAAACTTTTAAAGAATTTTCCAGGTCATGTTTGTCTTGATGCTTGATTCCATGTTTTCCATCTCAGTTGGTACAAATCTCGTTTTATGAAATTATCTGGTTTTTTTAGGATGAACCAATGGATTGGGACAGTCATGACAGTTCCATGACAGAAGAGTCTGAAATCAAATTAACAACTGCTCCGAATAAAGAAGGTAAATATGGAGGTAAATAATTGCCATAATTGAATTGTCACTGTGTGTTGACAAGTGTATGTTTTCTCTCATTATTCTGCACAGTAGTTGAGGAGTTCGAGGAGAATACAGCTGAAAACGTGGTAAGATGTCTTGAGTTTGCTTTAGTTTGGACAAAGATACACTTTAATATCTTAAGTCCTTTCCCTCGAAACTTGCTGTGGTAGCCATATTGGATACATGATGTTGTTTTACTGCTGTTTCCCTTGTTTGATGCAACAATTTTCTTCATCTTTACAAGAACTTTCAAGGTCATGCTGGGCTTGACGTTTGATTCTGTGTTTTCTGTCAGTGGGTACAGAACTCCTTGTTCAATGAAATCATCTGTTTTTAGGACGATCCCATGAATGAGGGCAGTGATGACAGTTCCAGGACAGAAGAATCTGAACCCACATTTCAAGAGCCAACTGTGTCAAGTAAGGAAAGTAAATGTGGTCAAATAAAGGAAATAATTACCATAAAGATTTCTACCTGACACAAATTGTGAAATGAACAGTAACAACACTGAGTTTATACAACTGACGTTTTTATTTTTAAAAGCCTCTATTTGTTCCACCTTCGTGTGTGTTAAACTTCCGTCCTTCCATCCATTTTCTGCCGCTTATCCTGTTAAGGGTTGCTGGTTACACCCTGGACAGGTCACCAGTCCATCACAGGGCCAACACATAGAGACAGACAACCATTCACACTCACAGTCACACCTACAGTCAATTTAGAGTATCAATCAGCCTCGTCCCCTCTTGATGTCTTTGGACTGTGGAGGAAGCTGGAGTACCAGAGAGAACCCACACAGGAACAGGGAGAACATGGAGACACAGAAAGATCCTGTGCTTGAACCTGGAACCTTCTTGCTGTGAGGTGACAAGTTTTAGCTTTAAATTAACAGTGCGTGGGAAAGGTTGTCAGTCTACCTGTGGCCAGAGTCCTGGTGCAGAGTGCAGAGGCCAGGTGACCTCTTGCTCAATGACATCTGGGTGAGGCTCCAGCTCCAATCATGAACAAGAAGAGGGTTATAGATAATGAAACACTGATTATAAGACACGCTGATTATAAGACACAAACCTTTAATGACAGTATTTATTATGGTTTACTGTTTTTTTTTTTTCTGGAGCCAAGAAAAAGACCACAAGACAAGTGGCAAATAGTGAGAAGGATTTTAACGGAGGGTTTTTGAAAGTGGCAGGTGGGGGCAGAATGTCGACTGGACGAGGCAGGTGGGGAGGTGCTGCAGGGGCAGTGGTGTGTGGCTGAGGCTGGGCCATGTGTGACGGTCTGGAGCTCAATGAGCGGCACAGGAAATGAAGATTAGACAAATCAGTAACTGCAGAATTACTCTTGCAATGTGCAACAGAAACAACAACACAGGAAATGAGTCAACAATACCACCAGAATAAGCAGAAACAATCTGCCTTCTTCTTCATTCAACGACTGTCTAAAAACTAACCTTCACGATTCACGATGCAACCTACTGCACTGGAGCTGCAACATCATGAGATTATAGATGACTGCAGTTCTGTAAATTGAACCTGTTCCTTTAAAAAATTTAAAGTAAAGCCATTTGCACCTGACCTCACAAAGCAGGCTTTTTCTCTCAGGTTGAAAAGAATAAGCACCAAGTGTTCGTGCAAAGAGTTCCAGCACCAGGAAATCAGAACCAGCCTTCAAAGTAGCAACAGATGAACGAAAAATCCATAAATTATAGTCATTATGTTTTTTTTCATGAGTATGATTGGAGACACCAATTACTAAATTATAAAATAAGGCTGAGAACAATGACAAATTATGAAAAAAAATAACAAAACTAATATCTGATGTTTAAAAATTGATATCTGCTCATTCAGGAAGTGCCGATGAAGTCAACAGCGCTCACAGAGAAAGCAGCAATGACGATCATGAGTCCATGTCAAAGTCCATGAGTCCAACACCTCAGACTGGTGCTACAGAAAGCAAACGATGTAAGAATTTCTTCATGTCCTGTTTTTGTATTGTTTTTTCAGAAGTGCTCTGGTTCAGTCCTTCCAACACCGTCATAATTGTCTTTTTTTGTTTCAGTGACACCTGAACTCAGACTTGTATTAGTTGGGGACAGAAATGCAATTCAGACTGGATCAAGAAACTTCCTGGTTGACCATGACAATCAAAGAAATGATGAAGAGTTTTCATCTAAACTCTATGATTTGTGTGGTCGCCACATATCTGTCATTGACATGCTTGGTCTTCAAAACCCTAATGAATTCCCATTTAACTGTGGAATTCATGCCTTTCTCTTACTGGTGCCCAGTGGTCTGCTGGAGAACCACTACAGTGAAGGTGTGCAGTGGTTAGAAAAGGTTTTTGGGAAAGAATCTCTGGCTTATTTGATGACTGTCGTCACTTATAAGTCAGATGAAGAACGTGAGGGTGTGATGGCAGAGTTGGAGGCCGTTAGCGCTTTAGCTGAGAATAGGTACCACAAATGTAAACACAGTATGATGGATGAAAATGAAGTTACAGATTTATTGAGGAAAATTGATGTCATGGTCTCTGAGAATGATCCACACTGCTACACTTGTGAGGAGGGGAAGAGAGAAGGCCCGCCGGACCACAAATCCCTGGAGGAAGAGATGAGTGCCCCCCCTGTATCCCAGCAACACCAAACAGGTGAATAATAAAACTGTAGTTTCATATAATTCAGGTCTGAAATTTGGCCTCTGGTTCTGTCATTTATGGTAAAAAAATGTACGCCCCAAAATTACTATCCAAACACAATGTCAATTTTATGACTGTGAAATCTGTCTAGAAAGCAATGAGAGCAATCGGTTTTATTTGCCTTCTTTTGCTCTGCAGTGGGTAATGAGTGCCTTTCAGATCTCAAAGGAGAGGTAAGATTTTTTTTTTTCTGCCTAGAAAAATAAATTCATGCAATGATTTTGAGGCTGTACCATGAGTCACTCTGGCTTGAACACGTAGGCTTTATCACAACCACGTTCACTGAAACTCATTTCACACATTCCTGTCTCAAAGTGGAAGTAGTTTGGTAATATTGCGTTGTGTGACTTTCCAAACTATAAATTCACATATCTCTAATAGGAGTGACTGCTTTTTCTATATTTTACAAATGCGTTGAGGTCTTGGTACTCCTCTAGACTTGTTTAAAAGAATTGTCTCTGTTGTGATAGAAGATGCCTGTGAATCTGGAACTTGCATAAAGTAATTTGTTTTTTTGGCCTAATTGGTTTATACAGGATCACGATGGTATCTTACATCACTATGTGGATCACATCATTATATATTTCACCTCAGGTCCTTAATCTTAATAGCCTGGTTAATGGATTTTGTTTGCCTCATTGTCTGCATTCTCGAAGGTTGAAAAATATAATAAATATGGATTTAATCTTTAGAACTAAAGTGTAAATAAAATGACTTTTTTCTCAGTGTGATCCCATGAATGAACCATCAGAGAAGAATGAAGAGAGGATGTTTGCTGAAGAGTCAGACATCGGGTCTGCAACAAATAAGAAAGGTACACACTGCTCTTTGTTGTTGAATGTGGATGTACAGGAACCGAGTAACTTTTTTTTTTTTTTTTTTAAAGTCAGTCATTTTAGAGTAGGAACTTCTAGCCTTGGGTTAAAAACCCACAGAACAAAGTTCTGCTAATTCACCTGCAGTATGATATAAAAATTGCAAAGAAACAGTGTCAGTGACAAAGAGACATTTGTCAGCAGAACTGTTATATTAAATTCCTTATCGTCGCCTGCGGAGGAAACTCATTTTGGCCGCTTGTATTCGCGATCTCGTTCTTTCGGTCATTACCCAAACCTCATGACCACAGGTGAGGGGTGGAACGTAGATTGACCGGTAAATCGAGAGCCTCGCCTTCTGGCTAAGCTCCCTCTTCACCACAATGGACTGGTTTAGCACCTGCATCACTGCGGATGCCGCCCCAATCCGCCTGTCAATCTCCCGCTCCATCCTACCCTCACTCGTGAACAAGACCCAGAGATACTCAAACTCCTCCACCTGAGGCAGGACCTCCCCCCGACCTGAAGTGGCCAAACCACCCTTTTCTGGCTGAGGACCATGGCCTCAGACTTGGAGGTGCTGATTCTCATCCCAGCCGCTTCACGTTCGGCTGTGAATTGTCCCAGCAAGAGCTGGAGGTCGTGGCCTGATGGAGCTGAGAGGACCACATCATCCGCAAAAAGCAGAGACGACATCCTCCCACTTCCAAACTCGACTCCCTCCACCTAGAGGCTAGGGCCTAGAAATTCTGTCCATAAAGGTTATGAACAGAACCAGTGATAAAGGGCCCCCTTGACCCTCACTGGGACCAAGTCCGACTTACTGCCGGCAATGCGGACCAGACTCTCACTCCTCCGGTAGAAAGACTGAACGACACCTGTGTAAGGCGCCATACACCCCATACCCCTGGAGTAACCCCCCACAGGGTGCCCCTGGGAACATGGTCATAAGCCTTCTCCAGATCCACAAAACACATGTGGACTGGTCTGGCAAACTGCCATGCCCCCTCCAGCACCCTAGCGAGGGTGAAGAGCTGATCCACGGTCCCACGGCCAGGATGAAAACCACACTGCTCCTTGATCTGAGGTTCCACTATCGCCCTGACACTTCTCACATAGACCTTTCTAGGGAGGCTGAGGAGTGTGATCCCCGATAGTTGGAACACACCCTCTGGTCCCCTTTGTTAAAGATGGGGACCACCACCCTGGTCTGCCACTGCACTGCACTGCACCGCCCTGATGTCCACTCAGTATTGCAGAGACATATTAACCAAGACAGCCCCACAACATCCAGAGCCTTGAGATACCCAGGGCGGATCTCATCCACCCCCGGAGCTCTACCACCGCAGAGTTGCTTAACTGCCTCGGCAACTTCTGCCCTGGAGATTGGACGACCCCCC
This sequence comes from Aulostomus chinensis, assembly GCF_037954235.1. Taxonomy (NCBI): domain Eukaryota; kingdom Metazoa; phylum Chordata; class Actinopteri; order Syngnathiformes; family Aulostomidae; genus Aulostomus; species Aulostomus chinensis. Next base: position 17,593,240 of record NC_141337.1, on the reverse strand, counting down.
CACCAAGCAATCCCCCCAAAACTCTGTCTCCTCCATGGAATACGTGTTGGTGGGATTGAGGAGTTCCTCAAAGTATTCCTTCCACCACCCAACTATCTCCCCAGCTGACGTCAGCAGCCTCCCGTCCCCACTGTAAACAGTGTGGGCAAGTTGCCGCCTCCCCCCCCCCCGAGGTGACAGACAGTGTGCTAGAACCTTTTCGGAGCCGACCAATAGTCTTTCGATAGTCTTTCTCCATGGCCTCACCGAACTCCTCCCACGTCCAAGTTTTTGCCTTGGTGACTGCCATGGCTGCACACCACTTGGCCTGCTGATCAACCCACAGGCCAACCATGCCCTGTAAGCTTCCTTCTTCAGCCTGACGGCTCCCCTCACCTCTGGTGTCCACCAGCAGGTTCTGGGATTTCCACCGCGACCTGCCCCAGTAGCCTTACGGCCACAGCTCACAACAACCACCTCGACAATGGCAGAGAGGAACATGGCTCATTCTCAATGTCCCCTACTGCCCCCGGGTGTGGTCAAAGCTCTGCCGGAGGTGATTCTGACTGGTTCTTTTGCCAGGCATTCCCAGCAAACCCTCACTACTCATTCCTAATCATGAGCATATAATCACTTGCACTTAGAATTGCTGTGATTTTGAGGCATGTGAAAACTCTTGAAGAGTGGGGTACAGTCATCGCACCTTGGGGCCATTGGACAGCTCAGTTCTGCTGTAAACAACACGCCATGTCTCTCTCAGGCCAAGCTGACCCGCAAAACATGTTCCAGACCTGGGGTGAAAGGCAGAAAGTGAGGCAACATGCCTGCTGACCCATTGACCCCTCAGCCAGGCTCAATACATTATTTTCCACCTGTGGTCTGTGAATTAAAGGTAGTTTGTCACAGGGTCAGAGAATGAATAAGGTGTACTTACATTGAATAGGTCTGAGTTGACAGTCTATGTATACTAGTTTTTACTTAAGCTATTGGCTGTAAATAAAGGGGGGGGGCACGATATTCCACCCATCCCAAACAATTTCATTAATCCATATTAAGTCTCATAAAAATGAAAATCATATTTTAGTGTAATTGTACTGACACACACACTAACAGACTGCAACGACAACATAACTTTCTCGTCGGAGGTTTTTGAACTGCTTGAGACTTTGTTTTGATCTCTTGAAACTTTGTGAAAGTGTTTTTGTCTCACTCATACACCTGAGTACCTCAGAACTGTCAAACCAAACACTTTTGGCATAGGTGGTTGATGGGGCTAACGTTTTACTATTGTGAGAATTAGAGAACCCATATTTTGACAATATGGATGAGCATTTAAAAATGAGGATCATTTGGAACAATCCTCATTGAAAAAAAGGCAATAACACAAAAACAAAAATAAATAAGAGCAGGTAAGAGAAAATGAAAAAAGGGATTTTACTCAAGGCTCTGAGGTTCCCACCTGTCCAGTAATGTGGCAAAGCTCTCCCTGTCCCTCTGGTAATGCAGTTTATTGTTCTCCTGAAGGGATTCCAGATACAGATATGGATGGAATTGAAGAAAAGGTAAGGAATATAAAAAAGAAATGTTTTTTAATTATTTAATCATTCTTTGAGGTTTACATTTTTACACACAGCATGATTATCTTCTGATTATTTACAGCAGCCAATGAAACAGTCTGAGGAGATCAAGAGGAAGGAGCAAAGTCAAAGAGAAATTGATTTATTGTTCAGCCGACTTCACCTTGAACACAATACTCAACAGAAAATGACACCAGCAGATATTCTACAAATATGTGAACCTTTGAAACAGAAAAGTGATGAATCTGAGAAAGATCTAGCTCATACTTTCCTCCAGAGGCTGATGATGTTAGATTACAGAGCCAGATACATTCCTGTAAGACAGGAGAGTCCAGAGGTGAGCCATTCAAAAGCTTTGTTGGAGAGCAGAGACACAGAGGATTGTGACTTTGATGCTCTTTTTAGGTCCAGCGAGGACTCTGGTCAGACAAAAGAATCCCATGGGCATCCAATGGATGTTCAAATGGCAGTGTTTCACTGCTCAGACAGCTTTTTGAAGCAAAACATGATTACAAAGCTATCACAGTGTCAGTATGCCTTACCGTTGATTGTGCCTGACCCCGTCACCAAGGACATTGAATGTCCTCTTTGGACATTCAGACAAATAACAAAAAGCTGGAAGATAACTCAAATCCAAGATGATGCAGAGACTGTCACCATGAAGAGTATGCCCATCTACAAAGCTAAGACACCCATGGTGTCCTTTCTCCGTCTTGGCTCACTGTCTCTGTCTAAATCTCAGCTGATGAACTCATTGATCAACGACCGTCACATGACCTTCTTTCACAGGAACTGCCCTGGAAGCACCAGATCTCGCCATTTGGTAGATGGATTGGCAGAGATTGCCTGGTACTGCCCTGCTGGAAAGCCCAATGATGCCTTCACTGACTGCATTGCCTTTTGCAATCTGCATGGAGATGCTCTGACGATTGAAAAGCAGCGTAATATTCTGTTCGAAAAATCATCAGTTAACGTTGTTCTGTTACCAACACTGGATAAAGATGGTGAAAGTTGGGCAGTTGTCTCAGCTCTTCTCAAGTCTCCGAAGCCTCTAATCTGTCTCCTTGTTGACAACGACTGCGGTTCTACCAGGATTAGAGAGGGAAAGTATAAAATGGGCTTAAAAGACAAAAGCCAATCAGATACGTCTGAACAACTTAAAGGAATTATTAGAACCATTTTTTCTGGACCACATGAGCTCTTCCAGCTAGAAACTATGGCCAAGGTCTCTGGGATCAAAGTGGATGAAAATGATGTGGTCTGCCAACGAGGGAAAGCTGCTGCTATGAAAATGGTGGATTTACTCAAAGACATGGATATTTCAAAGATCAAAGATGAATATCTGCCCTGTCAAGGTAAACTATGGTACGAATGGTGCCAACTGAGCAAAGACCAGTACAACCTCAAAGGGCATATTGAAAGGGAGAGATGTAAAAAGCAAGAGGAAATGGAGAAAAAACGTCAGGAACAATATTCTGCTTCCTGCAGTAAAGTAATGCAGTTGTTCATTGAAAGTCTCGCAGCTCTGCCACCAATAGAGAAAAAGTATTTCCTAAAATGGACTCAGATCTTATTTGATGCGCTTTCCACTGGTGACTTGTCCTCAATCCTGCAGAAGTATGATGAGAAGTGGTCTGAGGTCCTGACTTTAAAGAAGCAGCATCAGAAATCTGACCAGCTAATTAGAAAACAAACAGAACTCGAGCAAATATCAGCCAAGCTGCAATCAGCAACGTTTGGCCTGGAGCACATCTTTCGGGAAATGGCACAGATCTATGAAGCCCACAAATCTTTGAAGAAACCACCAAGAAGCACACAAACTGACTGGTCGAAGTACCCAGAGCTAGCAGCTGAGCTGCTAATATCTGGGCACCCAATGGAGTTGATGGATGGTGATGCAGGTCATGTGCCTTTGATATGGATTACCAGTCTTTTAGATGAAGTCATCAAGAAAATTGGCAACCAGAAAATTTTTGTGCTATCAGTTATGGGTATTCAGAGCAGCGGGAAGTCAACGATGCTGAATGCCATGTTTGGATTACAGTTTGCAGTAAGTGCTGGCAGGTGCACCAAGGGTGCCTTCATGCAGCTGGTTAAAGTGTCAGGGAAGCTCAGGAAGACTTTCAAGTTTGACTACGTTCTAGTGGTGGACACGGAAGGACTACGAGCTCTGGAGCTAGCAGGAAACGCCACTCTTCACCACGACAATGAACTGGCAACATTTGTTGTTGGCCTGGGAAACATGACTTTGCTGAACATCTTTGGAGAGAATCCAGCTGAGATGCAAGATGTTCTGCAGATTGTCGTTCAGGCTTTCATGAGAATGAAGAAAGTCAAACTTTCACCAAGCTGCGTGTTTGTTCACCAGAACGTTACAGATATTGCCGCTGCAGAGAAAAACATGGATGGAAAGAGACGACTGCAAGAAAAACTTGACCAGATGGCCAAACTTGCTGCCAAAGAGGAGGTTTGTGATGCTGAATGCTTCAGTGACATCATTGCCTTTGATGTGCAAAAAGATGTGAAATATTTTGCCCAGCTGTGGGAGGGAAGTCCACCCATGGCGCCTCCAAATCCTGGGTACAGTGAGAGTATCCAAGAGTTGAAAAACATCATCCTCTCTAAAGCTTCACAGTCCAATGGGATCACTCTCTCAAAGTTCCAAAGCAAGATCCAGGACCTGTGGAATGCCCTTCTGAAAGAAAACTTTGTTTTCAGTTTCAAGAACACACTTGAAATCACAGTGTACAGGAGACTTGAGGAACAATATGGGAACTGGACGTGGGCCCTGAGGAGCAACATGTTGACCATTGAGAACCAGCTCTATACCAGGATTGAAAATGGGCAACTTGACACAGTTGCAGTCACTTATCTCCATAAAGAAATGAGCAAAACATATGAAAAAATCAAAAGTAATATGACAGCATACTTCAACGATGAGAGAGACAAAGAAATGTTGGTTCAGTGGAGAGGCCGATTTGAAAGCAAAATCAAAGAGTTTCATGATGAGCAAGTGCACGAAGTTAAAAGGAAACTGGACGAAGTTGTTCAGCAGAAGAAGGCATGCAAAAAACTGGATGATGATAAGGTAGAGTTTGAAAAAATTCTATTACAAAGGAGCAAAGAGCTCGCTCAGCAGTTAAAAGACAAGGCCCAAGACGAAGAGGAACTCAAGAAGCAGTTCAACCATGTTTGGAGTAAATGGGTGACCGAACTAACTGGAGATACAAAACCCATTAACAGCATCAACTTGGAGGAGGATCAGTTTAAAATTCTTCAAGACCATGGCATTGAATGGAATCTAATAGAAGATTCCAGGAACTCTGGAAGCTGCCGAAAAATATCATTAATTGGGGATTATTTTGAATATGTGTCTTTAACGAAGCACCAAGACTGCGAATACGGAGACCCCAATGAGAAGGGGAAAAAGAAGAACACAACAGGGCAGGGTAGATCATTGTGGAGCAGATGGAAGTCTCTCCAGAAGTTTTTCTCATTTGGATCAATACAAGAAAAAGAAGCTCTTAGACCCAGAAAAGATTTTCCTTTTGAAGAACAAAACCTCGTCAGGAGCCTTGTTGACAATGTTGAAGAACAGACCATTGACTTAATTAACAGCAAACCTGTAGCTACAAGAGGCTACAGTCCAATTTACTTGCAAGAGGTGGCCAAAACTGTAAAAGAGCGTGTGGCTGAATTCGAATCCGGCAGGTCCTATGCTCTGAAGAAAGAGTTTGAAGTTGATCTCTTGCTGTATGTACTCGACATTGCAGGGGCTCAGCTCTTGAAATCCCATGAAAAGTTCAAAATGAGCAATGATGCAGTAACTTTTGTAGAAAGCAAAAAAACACAAAACTACAACATTTTTAGAAGCTTTTGCAAAGGAAACTCGTCCGCTGTTGTGCTGGGAGAAATGATCAGTGAAAAACTGAAGGCTTCGGCTATCCAGGCTGTGTGTAACAAGACCGCCATTGATATGGCCGGGGAGATGAAGTGCAATTTTCCAGCATTCAGTGGAAACAGGTTGACCATGGAGAAATATATGTTGAAGTCCCTTGCAGAAAAAGAGAATTTTGAGGGCTTTATGACCTACATACGCCACCCAAGGAAGCAAGCAGAGAGTTTCATAACAGAGGAAGTCAATAAATATATCTTTGAAGGACGCAACGATGAGGCCAAGAAGATACTCAAGAAAAATGTGGGGGACGTCTTTCGACTTCTGGAGCAAGCTTTATTTACCGCCACAGACCATGTCAAAACCAAGGGAGGAAACACTCACATGTGGCTGAAGGAATTTTATGCTTTGCTAAAAGATGATCTAACATTTGACATCATTAGTTCACAAAACTTCCTTGACATAAAGAATTTTGACTTCCTCACAGAAGAGATCAACAAAGGACTTCAATCTGTCAAGGAGGAAATGAGCAACTTGTCTGTGGATAAAATTAAGGAGGCCAGGCAGAAGCCAGATCAAATCCTCATCGAGCAGCTCTGCAAGTGCTGCTGGGTACAGTGTCCGTTCTGTGCAGCCATTTGTACCAACACCCTGGCAAATCACTTACCCGATGATCACAGTGTCCCTTTTCACCGACCCTCTGGGATAAAGGGATGGCACTTCAGAAATACAGACGAGCTGTGCATCAATTTCTGCACAACAAACGTCGCAAGTGAAGGCAAGTTTTACCCGTATCATGATTCAGAGGAAAGCATTCCCTTTAAATTGTACCGTAACGGTGGTCCGGAGTATGCTAACTGGAGGATAACCGCTGATGAATCCAAACTGATTTATTGGAAATGGTTTGTATGTCGATTTAAAAGTGAACTGGAAAGCCACTTTAACTTACAATTCCAGGGCAGAGGAGAAATTCCCAGCATGTGGAACAAGCACACCAAGAAGGAAGCGATTAAATCTCTGGATGAGATGTGTGAATGAGCCCAGACGACAACTGTAATGCTGCAGCATCATGATAGCTTTGTTTTCATCAAGCAAAGTTCGATAAAAACAGCACCAACAGATTTGCTCTGGTTTCACAATTCATGGATCAGTCTGACTGACAAAGAAATGTGGAGAGTCATTAAATGATGACATAAAATGAAACAAATGAGAAAGGGACCAGTGCTACGGACATATTGACAATTTATAAACAGCCGCAGCTGATGGCTGCTGATGTGACGCCAAATAAACCTTTGTATTATGATGCAGTTCCTGGTGGATTATTAACTCTCGTGGTCAGAAACGTTCCTCAAAAAGACCTCGTCAAAGAGCCATGACTCTCCAGGATGCAATGTTATTTTTATACATTTATTTTAGCTTTTTTTTTAAGTATTTCTGCAGTCATTTGTATGCTGATAAAGACCTGAATCTGAAATAGGATTCATTTACATATTTTTAAGGTTACATTTTTACGATATGCATGAAATTTGCATGTTACTCTTGTGTCAAGGGAAACAAATGTGACATACAGCATGATGATGGACCAATCTGACATATTTGGTTTTGATTTCAAACTTTTTTAAACGATGATTCAAAGTCCATCCATCAATCTGTTTTGTACCCCTTTTCCTTTCACGGGGGGGTGGGGGGGTGGAGCCTATCCCAGCTCCCTTCAGGTGAGAGGCGTGGTTCACCCTGGACAGGTCACCAGTCCATCACAGGACCAACACATAGAGACAGACAACCATTCACACTCACAGTCACACCTACGGTCAATTTAGAGTATCAATCAGCCTGGTCCTCTCTTGATGTCTTTGGACTGTGGGAGGAAGCTGGAGTACCGGAGAGAACCCACACAGGAACAGGGAGAACATGGAGACTCACACAGGAAGATCCCGTGTTTGAACCTGGAACCTTCTTGCTGTGAGGCCACATTGCTAGCCACAGCACCACAGGGCCGCCCCATGATTCAAAGTACAATCTATTTTTGTTTTAAAGCGTCCCCTCCCCATGATGGGCGTTTTTACCTAACAAGGTACAAGCTGGTGCCTCTATTTCTGACTGTATGTCAAAAGTTAATGAACGATGTTTATGTTCGATTATTTGATTTTATTATCTCAGTTCCCCTATGAAATGGAACATTCTTTCTTATACTTTTCATGTGCATGGATCATGATTAAATAAAATGAAAATAAATATTGACTCAAAGACTGAACTTCTTATTGGTTTGTCCTTTTTGGTGCCTGCAGTCATCATCTTGGCAGCTTCCTCTGTTGTGTATTATGTATTTTTCCTGTTGTGAAGGATTATCATATATCTACATTACAATTTCATAGCACTTTTCAATCGACTCAAAGGCAATTTCAAAGGTATTGAAAAAGGAAAATGGCAAACTATGCACAGGAAGAAGTGGATTCTCAATGAGTGACATTTCTTTAATATGGTGTGTGGAGAGGAGTCTGATGGCTTCAGGAGTGAGTTCCCAAGGGTGGGAGCAGCAAAGCAGAAAGCTTCCTCTCACCGGGATTTATGCTTGGTTCAGATAGGGGCAACAGGAAGTTGGCGTCAGCACAGTGTCGTGTGCAAATTTGTCCAAACTGAGCCAAGGAGGAGTTTGAAAAGTGGGGCTTTCATATTGCACTTATCGCACAAATGCAATTCACAAGAGTCACAGTGTCACCGACTGGCCGATTGGCATTGACTTTGCTTCATTTTTATTGCTGTGTTCAAGAAGTAGCTTAGTTATGACTTACCTTTCAAATGACATCAAATGTTTTTTATTTAACTTTTTGTCATGAGCGTCTGTAGATCATATTTGCAGAAAACAATTTGACCTCATCAGAAATCGACCATCAGAGGGCTTTAAAAAGTAGGTTTCCCATTTTCAGAGTTTTCCAAAAAGCTTTCGCTAGCAGTTACAGGTGTGGCAGACATCGCCGGCCTCAGCTCGCATCAAGGAATATGTGGATGTGAGATCTTGGATAGGGGAATGTTCCAGGTGGGATTTGTAGGCTCGGGTTTGGGTTTTTGTGGTATCAAAAGTCCTTTGATGTTTATTTTTAGCAAGAGCATCCCTAGATCCTCCACGCAATGTTTGTGGTGAATTGGATGTGTCGTCTAGGAGGAGTTTGAAAAAGTAGGTTTTGTGTATCTCGTGATTTACAAATCCTATCTCATGAGTGACTTCAGCAAATGCAAGGACATCGAGTTTGAATTTTTTTCACATTTTATTTGAGAATAACGTCGAAACATGCTGACCTTGTGGAGGGTATATTTACAGTATATTGCTGCAACCCCAATGAGAGATGCCACAAACAAAGAAAGGCCATTTATAGTGTGGGAATGCACATGAACCTACTGGCAAGGGATCAACTATGGTGACAGTCACTGTGAGGGACACTGCTTGGACTAATATGACCTTTTCAAGGCTGCTCAGGCAGTGAAACTCTCACGGTCTCAGGTTTTACACAGCTGAACATCAGTGACACTGACACTAAGATGGACCTTGATATTTCTGATATAATGTTTTGATGACTTCGCTGAACTGAGGGCTAACAAGCACCGCATGGCTAATGAAAGCAGACAAAGACATCCATGAGTGAAACTTATTTTGCCGTTAATGATTTCTTACTTCACCGCTCGCACTCCATTCATTATTTGTCACAGTGTTTTAACTTTCATCATCAGTGCCAGAAGTAGACGACGCTTTATATCAATTATCTTGATCACTTTCACAAGTTATCATACAGAAATTACTTTGAATTTCTCAACTGATCCACAAGTTGTCTGTTTTTTGTTTGTTTGTTTTTTGGTTTACATTTATTGGGGAATCTCGCCAGGTTTGTCAGACTGATTCTGGCTGCTCAGTTTTGCAGATTCTGTTGGTTCAGGTGTTCAACCCCGGGAGTGGCACATCTCTTATGTTGTGTTCACACCAAATGCAAATATTCGCCTCGCTTTACAAGCGTCAGTTTGACCGCTGGATCATTTGTCTTCATTTACATCACTTGTGTGACCTATTTCCCCTGCAAATATTCACAAGAAAAGAGGAGAATTTCTTTCCGCCATTTCTTTCCATCATCAACCATGACTGTTAAAACCGTTGCTGCCTTGTACCTGTTGTGGAAGTCCCAGATACGGCGGGAAACCAAACGATCCATGACACTATCTGGGGCTCACACAGCTGGGTGAATTTCACCATCTTCTCAAGGAACTGCAGCTGGACTACAGCCATTTCAAGAGGTACTTCAGGCTGACCAGGGCCCAGTTTAATGACCCGTTGTCGAGGATTGGTGCCAGGATATCATGGATGGACACCAACTGCCCATCTCTCTCTGATGAGTTGCAGTTTTTGGTCCGTCAAAATCAATAAATATTCACTGCACTAGTCATAGGTTGGCTGAATTATCTAGTTTACTAAAGCAAAATGACTCCAAATTAAACTTTTAATTTCATATTTTATTGGATTCTTCATTGTGGTTGAAAACAGAGAAAGAAGGGCACAATGTAAAAAGTGTGGTAGACTACATGAACCTCGTCAGCGTCCTGTGTAAGGTGCTGTATGCCACGTATGTAACAAGCACAACCATTTTGCAAAGATGTGTGCCACATCAGCTGACAGGCACCCAAACAAACAGAACAGTGATGAGACAAGTCCACGACCTTGAGACTGAGACAGACTCGCTGTTTATAGGTACGTAGTCAAGTGTAGAAGTGAATGCAGTCACAGAGAGCGAAGACACTGCATGGTGTCAACCATTTGGCCAACATTTTGAATGTCCTGATCAAATTCAAGATTGACACGGGAGCGTATGTAAACATGCTGCCCACGTCCATTGTGGAGACATTCCCAGGTTGTATCCAGCTGAAACCCACAAGAACAGTGCTGATAGATTACGGAGGTAATCGCCTGAAACCTGAAGGAACAGTGTTAGTGATGTGTGAAACTGCTAAGGCTAAAGCCAAACTTGACTTTAAGATGATCTACCAGTCAGTTGTGCTGATAATAGGCAGAAAGGCAAGTGAGGAACTGCAGCTTGTGAAACAGATCGATGCACTTGAGGACAGACCTTCGGCCACAACAGAGGAGCTGAGGAGAATACCAGCCACCAAAGAGGAGTTGCTGGAGATGTACCCATCAGTCTTCAGAGCGCTGGGTGAGTTCCCAGGTGTGCATCACATATACACAGACCCGACAGTTATACCTGTAGTACACCGATGCAGGAAGATTCCTCTTGCTGTCATGGACAGGCTGAAGGTCAAGCTGCGACACCTAGTGGAGGCAAATGTAATAACCCCTGTGAACGACCCAACAGAATGGGTGAGCAGTTTAGTGGTCACAGAGAAGAAGAACAGATTACTGAAGGCGTGCTTACTCTAAATTGACCGTAGGTGTGACTGTGAGTGTGAATGGTTGTCTGTCTCTATGTGTTGGTCCTGTGATGGACTGGTGACCTGTCCAGGGTGAACCCCGCCTCTCACCCGTAGATGCTGGGATAGGCTCCAGCCCCCCGTGACCCTTAACAGGAATAAGCGGAAGACAGTGGATGGATGGATATTTCAAAATAAGATCCAATTAAATAGTACAGCTAAAACTCCACCTACCCACTTGTCCCACCTGTTCAACCTCCCGGAACTATAAATAGGTGCACAAGCCGGGGAAGTGGTTCCTTGTTGGACGCCCCTGGGAGAAAGACAAGTGGCAGAGGTGAGTTTGAGCAAACATTTCACACTGTTCAATTCTTTAACTGTTCAATTATCTTTAATTTTCCTTTTATCTTTCTTCATTTACCGAACTCTTCAGTTACACTGAGTCACAAATCAATGTGTGCTTTATTTCTCTTCACAGACAAACAGTGAAATGACAGTCAAGACAGCTGCAATCAGTCGATCAATAAACATCAATCTATTCACAAACGTGACCGTGCGTTTATTTACCCTGTGCCATCCCGACCAATATCCATCCATCGTCATCTTCCGCTTATTCCTACACATTAAGGGTCACGGGGGGCTGGAGCCTATCCCAGCGTTAACGGGCGAGAGGTGGGGTTCACCCTGGACAGGTCACCAGTCCATCACAGGACCAACACATAGAGACAGACAACCATTCACACTCACAGCCACACCTACAGTCAATTTAGAGTATCAATCAGCCTCGTCCCCTCTTGATGTCTTTGGACTGTGGGAGGAAGCTGGAGTACCAGAGAGAACCCACGCAGGAACAGGGAGAACATGCAAACTCACACAGAAAGATCCCGTGCTGGAGCCAGGACTCGAACCCGGAACCTTCTTGCTGTGAGGCCACAGTGCTGACCACTGCACCACCGTGCAGCCCGTCCCGACCAATATGTGCAAATAATTTATATCAAATAATCAGTACCTTATCCATAACATTTTAATCAATACTGCTAAAGAACATTTTCAGAATGGAAATCCTGTTCAGCTGTCAAATAACAACAGCCCGCTGTTACAACAACCCAGAGATTAAAAGAGAAGCTACAGTGAAGACTCTCCTCAAAGATGCACCAAACGCAACAAACCAATTGAAAACCTATTTCTCCTCATGGAAAATGTTAAAGACCTCAGTGCAGGCGAGAGAAATGCTACAGTTGATGGTTCAGAAGAGGAAAAAGATACAGGCTTCTGCATCCAACAGTTGAGGCTCACCAGGCAACGTAGAAAAGGAGATGCAGCTGGGAACCTGTGGACGAAATCACTTGCTCTCCAAACTTTGTCAGCATTTTTGGATCACCAGTAGAAACCCTGCTGCCGGAAAGATCCTCTCTTTTTGTGTCACCTGCAGACGCAACCAAGCGAAGTTAGGGGAGCGAGAGATGGCACACTTTCCGAAAGAGAGACTGCAACCTGATCTCCCACCTTTTACAAAAGTGGGTGTTGATTATTTTTGACCCTTTTGAGGCGAAGCGAGGTCACAGCATCATCAAATGCTAGGGAGCTATCTTTTGATATCAAATAATCAGGCCAGTGCATTTGGAAATGGCAAATTCATCAGACACCAGCTCTTGCATCCAAGCGCTGCTGCGGTTCATCGCTAGAAGAGGCCAAGTATCACATGTTAGGTCGGAGTTTCGTCCAATGTGGATGAATCCAAGAAGCAGTTTGTCATGCTAGATTTTCAGATTGCATCGTTATGCCCAACAAAAGTATGGACTGATTGGTATCAAATCTGACAGATTTTTAATAAGAAATCTGTTAAATCTGGATTCATTTCAGTGTTATTTGTGCCAAAGATACACTTCACTTTCTGTTTTTACTGCATTTGGTTAAAACCTTTGCCGTTGTCATATTGAAAATCTTGTGGACTCCTCACCAGTCCACACATATCCAGGATGAACCATTGTATCATCCTCCTGAAACCTCATCGCATTCAAGTATATTTTGTTTTGGATATTTTTCTTGGTACTCGTCGATCAAGCCGCTGATTCAAATGCAGTGTTATGATACGAAAAGCCCACGATGACTTCCAACAATCAAAGGATCTTTATTGTCACCATGCAAAGCCCAACACAGCTTGCGCCTCATTAAAGGCAGAAAATAGGTTTGAACTCACGTAATCCCTTTTGAATTTTCATATTTACCAGTCCATAGTACATATCTTTTTTTCTGACCATATTCAATAAACATTTTAATATAAAACAACAGAATAGTAAAAGGTAAATGTTGAATAGAAAAATGTACACTAGCTGAGGCAAATCAATCCCGGATAAACACTTGACATGAGCAGATGTGGATCACGTGGAAGTACAATCAGTGCTTCAGTCAGTCACTCAGGGGTCTCCAACAGCACCAACACAGGCTTCAGGTCATTGTGGAGCCAAGTGATGTTCCTCTTCACCAGGCTTGGAGGGAAGGTGATGTTGGTCGAAGTGTACGAGGAGCACTCGAGTGAATCCACAGCAGAAAAGCAGAATCTACTTGAAAACATGCTCGACGAGGTCCGAGTGAGGTGTGAAGCAGAGTGGAGTGTTGCTCTGCTTCACATGGGCTCGAGTGTGCGCTGGTTTCCAAAGGTCTGTCAATCAAAGTTCTGTGTACGTCTTCACACTCAATCTCTGCAGTGTTGACTGGAGGTTGTGTCTGGAATGGCCGCATGACTCCAGCACCTTGTTGCTTCTGTGGACAACACAAACGGATCCTCAGTTTAGTTACATAAATTATATTATTTGTCGATTAAATCAGTGCTGTTCCTGTCAACAAATCCAATAAAAGCAACACAGGTTGAACTGGTTAAACTGTCTGACATCGTTCATTCCTCCGTGTGATGGAGCTCCATTGTTGTCCAAAGCCACCTAAAATGCTGAGCTACACAGTTCAAAGCCAGTTTGTTTGTACGCACCCCCCACCACACACACACACCACTCCCCTGTGGGTGGGAATATTCACTACAGCACAAAATGTGTGTGAGTCTGTGGAGGTATCTGAGGGTGTATCTGTGGTAGCTGAGTATGAAGTTAAAACACACAGACAGCCTGATCAGCTCTATTAATGTACTCTTTTCATCGATGAGTTGAAAATGGAAGTCTACGAGCAGAAATGTGTGTTTTGTGGGTGGTGCATTTTCACTTCATCCTTGAGAGCATAAGTGCCAAATAAGAAATTCACTTGAGGTGCTCACAGAAAAAAAAAAAAAAATCCTATTTATTATAATATCCTGAGATCAATCACAAGATTACAATAATGGCACTGAGTTATTTTTTGGGGGGGGGGGGGGGGGGGGTCAAACAAATGCATCTCAGCTTTGATGCTTCCTAAATGAGAATCTGCTGAGTGAGCAAGTCTCAGGGAGGTTCGACATTGTCATTTGTTGTGTTTGATCCTCTTTGTCACATGCAGAATTCCAGTGTGTGTGTGTGTGTGTGTGTGTGTGTGCCCCCCCCCTCAATTTTCAGCTCAGTTTGCGATGAGGTAAAATGATGTGTTCAGGTTTCCAGAAGAATCTCATGTGTCAGTGTTCATAGCACTCACAACCACAACACTTGAAATTCAATGTTAAGTTCCAAAAAGACAACAAACTCATCCCAACACCAAAATGAGAGAGTGAGACCAGAGAGTAGAGATGCTGCAGGTGATAAAACAATCATGGTGACATCTAGAGTTGTGTACCTGGATGCTGTCTGCTGATTGGTTCATTCGGTCACGTCCTTACCGGGACATGAAGGCCTCCAGCACAGCCACGCTCTCTTTGGGGAAGTAGTCCTGTTGAACCACGTGCTCCAAGACCTGGAGGTGGCCGGGAACCACCAACACGGGTTTCACCTTATCCTCACTCTGATCAGCCCAGACATCAGGCCAGGAGGAGGGACGGAGAACGACAGAGGACGCAGGGAGGAGAGAAAACAAAGGAGTATTGATGTGGGGCCGCCCCAGACAAACAATGGTCCTTAATGAATGGTACACATGAATTCAGGTGAGATGACAACTCTCTGCACTCACGCACTTCTCCTCCTAATCTAATTATTTAAACAGATATTTTCATGAGATTATTTGAGTTGCAGGGCTGAGACACACCCACCAATCAAAACCTGGCTGACAAGTCACACCCAGTGGACCTTTAGGGAGAGGATCCGAAAGAGATTTGAAAATGAGTCATTCTTGATCAACACATGCAGATTAAACCCACCTTAATAAGTCCCAGCAACACTAACAAAGATGAAACAAAATTGTAGCCCTGGAAGGAAGGAGAGGCAAACGCTTTCTTCAGAAGGCCATCTGTGAGGGGAAAAAACTACAAGTTACATTCAAACACCAGGAAAGAAAATAATGACAGCATGAGCAGATCTGACTACCATCCCAACTGGATACCGCCTTCAATGAAGGAGTTGCTGAGATGAATTCTCGTGATGTCATAATCGATATTATTCTTTTCGCTGCAACCCGGAAGACGTTAACAGTGGAAGGGGCAAGTGAAGGGAATACAAAATGATTGCAACCAGTGAATAATAAAGCTTCTGTTTCACTTTGGTTTGTTTTGTACCTCAGCGCGAAGGAAAAATATCCCAATCTAATGAGGACAAAATGAAACTGAAGGCCGTGTGTGTATGTGCCGTGTGTGTATGTGCCGTGTGTGTATGCGCCGTGTGTGTATGCGCCGTGTGTGTATGCGCGCGATGCACAATTACTGGATATAACTGTTGTTTCCTCGTAGAACCCAAAGAGTTTCACATGAACAAACTGAACCTTAGGTGTGAATGAACAGTTTGTTTTGCAGCCCCATCTGTCTCCATAACCGGTGTCATAGTGTACAGCCTATCAAAGTGACTCACCGATGGTGTCCAACACGGCGTTCTTCACTTCATTATTCTCCTCCTTGTACACAGACGCTATCTTAAGGAAGGCCTCAGCTGTTTTTGCAGCGTCTGTCACATCCACCTGGTCAAATAACGAGTAGGCACGTTACACATAATTACTCACTAAACACCAGATACAGCAGTGCCACACGCGCACTCATCTCTGCACAGATTATGATTCAGCAAAGGGACTCTACAGCCAGTTTCATCTCGTTTGACAAACTCTAAAGCGCCTCTTTAAGAACATTTTAAAAAGTGTCTAAAACATGCAAAGAAACAGCTGGGATCGTAAACTCTTACTTTGAGTTTCCGAAAGTGGGACGTGAGAAGTGAAGCATTTATCTCAACAGAATGATTCAAATAATGACAAAGAAAATCTGACTCCTGGCTTCAAAGGCTCCAAGAAAGAATGTGGATGGGCTCCTGCATTTTCAATTCCATGTCAAAAGTGTTCACTTGAACTCCCAGAGTAGAGCCTAAAAAGTGCAAGCGTGCATGCGTCTGTTTGAAGGCCAAAGCCGATGTGGGGTCTTCGACTGTTTACCTGCTGTTCAATCAGCAACGCTTTCTTGGCCCCCAGTTTGAGCAGCTTATCTGGGGATGGGAAGCTGAGGAAGGAGGAGACATCGGGTGGGCGGAGTGCCGATGGAGGGGTGGCAAACTGTGAAGGGGGGGAGCATCAGTCAGTCAACGATATGAGAAGAAGACGAGGAAACAAACATAAAAACCTGCATTTACACAAAATCAATCACACTTTTAAGGCTGGAAGATAAAACTTGGACCGAAACGTTAATGCACACCGGCAAGAGTTACATTAAAAACAACGAGCTTTATTCTTCATGAACTGAACATCCCTGACGAAGTATCAGGGCCAGGGCGTGCAGTCCCTCAACATCCAAAAGGGTATGGGATGGAACCCATGTCTCACAGCGAAATGTTACAATATAACCACTAGACAATTGATAACCGCTGTAGAAAGCAGCTGAATCAGTCACCGATTTCCCTACTGTCAGTGAACGCATCACCGATTTACTTTTAATCTCAACATTTACACTTTCCTCTTGAATTGCATGAAAAAAAATACTTCCTTCCCTCACCCCCCCTTCCCTAACTCTAATACTATATCAACTAAAAGCTGGATTCTTTCAAGCAATGACGGTTTTAAATGAAGACTAGAAGAACACATCTGTGGAAAATGACTGAAGAGCGATGAAGATGCGAGTATTATGACCCAATTACTTTGTTGTCAGGGCTTTCCTCTTCTTCTTCCTCTTCCTCCTCTTCCTCCTCCTCCACTTCCTCCTCCTCCACCTCCTCATCATCTTCATCTTCCTCCTCATCTTCGTCGTCGTCGTCGTCATCGTCGTCATCTTCTGGCTCACCCTCATCATCACTGATTGTTGTGAAAAACAACAACAACCATGAGTTCACTTTTAATCCACAGAAATCCAGATGATGGAGCGGCATTTCTGGTCTTTCTTCCTGTAAAGTTCAACATGACTTTTTTTTTTTTTTTTTTAAAGCAGTTTGCAAACTGTACTATTTTAGAGTCAAAACTGCTTTTGCTCTGCCATGTTTTGCATTTCACAGTAAAAGTGAGAGTGGGAGGCCTAATTTCTTTGCTGCCGGCAGGATACGTTCTCCATTAAGAGACAGACGGCAGGCGAGACAACTGTTTCACCCTCTGCTAGATAGAATGTAGATAAACAGTGGAAGTAGACTTTCCTGTTGTCATATCAAATGGATGCAACCTTAATGAGACATTTCACAGGTGTGTGATGCTCAAAATTACTTTTCCGCCGTTTCACAGTCAAAAAAAAGGGGGGGGGGGCCTATGGCAAGAGATATGACGTTAGCATGTGTTGACATTGTAAGAACGGCGACTGCCAGGAGATGGAGATAAAAGTGGTTAATGACTGCTTGAAGATATATGAAAAATAGAGTGCTTGGACTTATGATTGTGGTTCTCCAAGTAAAATCAAAACTAGAGATCATATTTATTCCTCATGAACATCGAAATATTTCAAAGATGAAGCTGCTGAATGAAGCAAGTCTCACTTACTGAACACATCCATGATCTGGATTCAGACTTCAAACTTGTGTAAGTAGCATAGTGGCCCACCACCAGTCCAAATACTCGTTAGAACTTATTTGTGACAAAACTGCAGCACCGAGTTCAAGCTGCTGACTGGTGTCAAAATATGACAGATCTTCTTTGTTGAGTTTGGCCTTCAGACGTCTTGGAGTGGGTGTTTTTAGGTGGGTATGAACATTAAAAAAAAAAACTGGACCAAGACTTGCTGAAGAGGTGCGATGCATTCAAGTGTAAGATTCATACAAAATTAAAAGAAAAAAAAAAAGAAAAAGAAGAAAGAGTGAAAACAAACCAAACACCCTACGTTTACAAACTAATGCAACCACGCAGACCAGAGCAAACGAACTCCGATCGCGGAGATGGAGTATGATGCCTCAGCATTACAGTCTGACATGGGATAGACGAGGCTGAGGTGATTACCTGAGCGACCCCAGCATCTCACTCAAGTTCATGCCTTCAATGGCATCCTGCAGAGCTTTGCAGCCGTCCTCTCCCAGACAGTTACCTGCAAGCCCAGCCGAGCATTTGACAGTTAACACCAGGTTTTCAGGGGAAGCAAACAAACAAGAAACTTCCTCCAGCATAAGAATTAGAAAAGCCTTTGTACCATTCAGGTCGAGTTTTTCCAGCCGGTCCTTGTTCTTCACCGCGTGAGCCACGGCCAGAGCAGCATCACTGGTTATCTCACCAAATGACAGATTAAGTTCCTGTTCAATGTAGGAAAACATCAATTGTGAAACAAAAACTGTAAAACAAAAGAGAAACACTGCAAAGGAGAATAAATTCAGGATAGAAATGATTACTGTTGACTGTTTTGGCATTAACACATATCTCAATCCAAGTTCTCAAAGTTTAGACCAACTCAATTCATTAAAATCAATGTCCATAAAGCTTTCACCAATCAAAATTCATATTTAAGAAGTTAGAATGGCGATGTTGACATTCAATCAGTTTCACAAAAGTAGTGAATGCAGGTAGCTGAAGAGGCCGTGTAGACGTTACCTGTGGTATTCAAAATACCACATAACGCATTCGGAGTTTTAAACTGTCCTTTTGTGACCTGAACCACAGTTTGATGGCGTGTCAACAACTGCCATTTCTGTAATAGGACATCGGATATCATGGGAACTCTAGATATGACAACATGATACCTTCAAGATTGGAAGCCCCTCTGATACGGTTTCTGCGATAGCTAAGGCTCCTGCGGGACGCACCAGACAGTCGCCGAAGTTTATCACCTGGATGCTGCGCAAGTGTTTCAGGGCCTGAGGAGACAGGTGGTGACATCCACATAAGCTGATGATGTGAAGGTAACGCTGAGCTGTCAGCGAACGACAGCTTGATCTCATGGCAGAACTTTGTCTGACTGCACGCGATGTGAAAAGAATCATCACCGTCACTTCGGAACCCTTCAGCTCAGCTTCAAACCTGATTTAGCTCTTTGTTTTAGTGTTTCGGCACCCTCATTCGGCTCATTAGCATTTGCTTTGGGTACACTAAACTCTGACAATGCTTCTTCTCTGTCATAATGTAATGCCTTTTAGTCATTCAGATAAAGGTGGTAGGACTGATATGGAAAAAGGAGGCTCGCATGTTATTTTGTGCCTTCCGTGAAAGGGATCGATGCTGCTTCTTATTTTTTCCATGCAAAAGCAAACAATTTTGTGATGCACCTAAGAATCAGGAATGGCGCCACAAAGTTAAAAGTAGCACGAATACAAACGTACATTTTTCAATGGGACAAAAACATGAATCAATCGATGTTTCTGTTTCTATGAGTCCGCTGGAGTAAAAAGGCACCAAAAAATTGGCCAATAGCTGTTAAAATCGTCCAACTGGCTGCTATCAGCCCGACTCGTGAGTGTGTGTGTTTGTTTGTGTGTGTGGGTGAGTGCGCGCGCCCATGTGTATACACACACGACACACCCCATTTTCAGAGAATACGATTCACAGAACAGCTCATTATGAAAAACGACACAAAATGGCATATTTAGGATTGAGTGTGTTTTAAGATGGATTCAAGCTGAAAGGCCTTTTGACAGTACTGGGTGTACAGTGGGAAAAAAAAATTCTTTTGACACTGTCAGGAATCTAACTTCGTAGTTGACAAAGCCAATCACTGGCGTGACTATACCTCAGCCATGGCGATGGCCCCCTTCTCGGTGAAAGTGTTGTCATTGAGGTTGAGGGTGCGGAGGTTTAGGTTGTGCTGCATGGCCTTGGCCAGGGCTGTTATACCTGGGTGATTGATGCCATTCTGGGGCATATGAACCTCCTCCATGCTGCCCATCATCTGCAGACAGAAGATACTGGTTGTAAAAAGACACTGTGGAGAAGAGACGCAGTTGGTCCACAACAACCAACTCCAATGACTACATGGTCAAGTAATTGATGGAGACTCTGCGTGAATATATCCTGCAATGAGATCAGCATTTGGAGTTAATTATGCAAAGAACTGATCTTGTCTAATACCTGGAAAGCCTGAGCAAGGGCAGTGGCACCATCATTCTCCAGTCGGTTCCTCCCTGCAACAAATACCTTCAGGCTCAGGGGGGGACCCTCTGCTCTGGACTTCTTATAGCATTGGATCAGTGACGCAGCCAAGATCTGAATCATCCGGGGTCAGACAGGTTACACTCTAACTCCACTCTCTCTCTCACACACACACATCATGTTCTTTTCAACTTGTTAGTGGGGATATCTTTTATCTTTACTTGTCGATTACTAGTTACAATCAATATTAAACTAAATTCTTAATTCCATTCTCATGTACGACTGTGATACTGGTTCATAATACCTCACCTTCCCCCCTCCAATGCCCATTCCACAGTTGTTGAGCCGTAGCTCCTGCAGTGTGTAGCAGGCACTGCTCTTAAGCAACTTCTCGATGCCCTTCACCCCGTCTGGTCCGAAGGCGTTGTCGCTGAGGTCCAACACAGTCAGCTTGGCACCCGCCAACATCAGAGCATCACCGAGGGAATTCTTTAACAGACAATTCAAATTGGGGTGTGAGGAGCGATACTATAGTGTCAATGCCACGGAAGGGAATTTTCCGGGGATGATGACAAAAAAAAATTTGCTAACAAAACAGTTCACAACAACAGGAGTTTTCATGTTTTCAAGGCCCAACTATGTAATAAATAAGCAGTCATTCCAGTAATAATGTAGAGGTGTGTTACCAGAGCAGGTGGGATCTCAGAGCGCAGACGGCCTGTGAACATGTCACTCCAGTAACAGCGCTGAAAACAGAAATGAAAAGGCTCAGACACAATAAGCGATTCAACAACATCCCCTTTGAGCTGAATTAAAGAGATGATGAATTTGAGTGCAAGATCCCAAAAAAAAAAGGAGTGATTCAAGGAGTGAGGAGTAAAAGCTCCGAACCTTGATCTCGCTCTTCGTCTGGAGGGCCTTAGCGATGGCCTGTGCCGCCTCCACGCCGACAGTGTTTCCCTCCAACCTCAGAGCCTGGAGACCCTCAAAGTCCTGGATCTCCTTCACGATCTCTCCCACTAGAGACAACAGAAAGAGAGAAGAGAAGGGGTAGCGTGAGTTCATATCAATTTATAGCAACCATGTAAAGTTTTTGCCCTCTGTTACCATGCCAGCACCCTATCCCTATAAATGTTTGGATCTTCTACCATATTCCATTGTATCTTTCCCAAAACTCTGTTTTCCAGTTGTAATGTTTCTCAAGTCTGTGTTTTCAAAAGCTTTTTTCCCCCCAATCAGATATCGTCAAGCTTTGTGGTTGACTAACACATCAACAATTCAGTAGAGTATTCAAAACATATAGAAATGTGAATGAAACGACTGTGTATCAATACATGAAGTTTTCTACCACCACATATCGAATTGGAGACAAATCCACTCTGGTATCCAGCATGCGAAGAATGCAGTTTTCTCCAAGTGTAGTCTGTTTGCAAATGTTTAAAGTGCACTTTATAACAAAATGCCAAAAATGGGGACTTCTATTTTATGCATCCTCCTGAGTGAGTGGAGTGAAATGTCATCACAGGCAGCAGCCTGACAGTAAACAACACAACAACACAGCAGTAGAGAATCAGCTGAGGATGCAATGTTATGAGATTAGGGATGATAACTGTACATCACGCAGAATATATCGCCATGTTCTGCTGTAATATCAGCTACAATGACAGTGACAAGTTTCTTTGATCGAGCAAATGCTGTATTGTAATTGTTGACCTATGCTTTTTTTTTTTTAAATTACAGGTAGAATGTCTAAAAAGTTAAGTAAACCCAAGTTCATCTGCAGCTCACCTGATTGTGCATCGTTCAGCTTTCTTTCCTGGCCTTTGTAGCTCAGCTCTCCCTCCTCCACTCCAGTCTTGGCCAGGGAGTCGGCCAACTGTGCAACGATGTCTGACGCCATGAGGGACACCTGGGAAACAATTGTGTCATTTTATCCAGTCTGCTCGACATAGCAGTGTATAACAGATGAGAGCAGACCCCAGTTCAGTATCACTCGAATGTCAGTATGGTCAGTCCTGACATCCCCCGTCAATACTTGCATCAGATTATTCCATCTTATAAAGGATAAATAGTATTACTTTACAAGACAAAAGTAAAATGTATTTTTAAGCAAATTAAAAAAAAAAAAAAATTGTTTACCAAAGTGATGTTCCCCATGTAGCAAGATAACAATGACAAAAGTGCTAAAACAATGGGAAACAGCATGATGGAGAGTGAAAACAAACAAAAACAGAACCACGCTCAGGCGTACTCATCGGTCACAATCACAAAGATTCAAACTCCAGGGAATAAAACCATGTTTTAAGCCTGGACTTAATAATGACTGAAGGGGGCAAATCGCATAGAGAGGGGTATGCTGTTCCAGCCTCGGGACTACACCTTTAAAATAGATCATTACAAAAGATAGACTATAATAAAGTAGTAACTAAAACTCAGTGCACCAGCATAAATACACCTGGGATCACCAACACCCATCTGACTACATCTGTGATTCCCAGTTACCCACCAGGGGACACCAGATGTTTCTGAGTGTTGGACCTTTATGCCTCAACTGAATGATGTTTCTACATCCTGGAACAGAGCTTCTATAGCAACGAACAATTCGGACTGCGATACATGACAAAGATGGAACAGGAAACAGGAAGATGGTTCTGTGATTAACTAAAAATCAAGCAATGAGGAGACACAGAACGGGACGTAGCACAGCCTATCAGATCAATGATCTGTCACAGTCTATGGTTGAAGAAGCCCCAGTTGACTATTCTAGCAAATATAAATAAACGCCCTCCTGGTTCACACATCCTCAGATATCACGATCCTATGAGGAAATACTGACCACCAAAATCATCATCAAAAATTATGAAAACCTAGCCAGAGTCATCCAAATGTCACACTGTATCCTACTGTTCAACTTATCAGTAATGCAACTGGTGTAGGATGATGATTCATTTTGATATTGAGGTCATATAACACAAGGGTGCACGAGTGTTATGACGAACTAAAACAAGGTGCTTAGGGTCTGAGCCACTCTTTTCACTATGTGCCCCTGTAGTAAACATGTATCTTGTTAAGAGGGTCGAAATGTAACTGGATATACGACAAAGCATAACCGGAGCTATCTGCATACACATGCTGCTCATACACCAGCCACCGATGACAGGAGAGACCCAGCCAGGGACAAAAAACAAACAAACAAACAAACAAAAACAGTTTACGGGGCCACGTAAAGAAAACGCACGCTAAACTAGTAAATATATCTACTATGTAACATTTTAGGTAACTTTTCTGAACGAATATAACCTCGAATATTAAGGGTCATCATCACCGTCACATATTCCTGAGGTCCATATTACATTTTCTGACTAAACGATTTTCACGCATCAGAATCCAAAAAAAAAAAAAAAAAAAAAAAAGTTGATTTGAGGTGGATTTCCTTTCAGAAGCAGCCGGCGGCTAACGCTAGCTAAGCGTAGCTAACGCTCTGCTTACAGACGAATAACACGCTGGGGGGGCAAAAGTGGAGCGGAGTTGTTCTGTTCAGTAAAACGCCCTGTGTTCGTGAGATGTTTAACGGCCACGGTGTGCTGAATGTGCGAGCGTAGGCTATTAAAATCAGTTGACTAGCTAGCAGTGGTAACCATGGCGGTTAACGTGGGACACACATTGACTCGGCCTCTCCGGTCTGTCATCTACCTGTTCTGCTGACTTCCGTCCTCGGCTAAATTCATCTCTCCGGTCTCAATCCAGCGGATTGTCTTTTCACAGGAAGAGTTAATATCACTTACCACGAAACTGATGTACTTCCAGCCGAGTGATACACTCCCGCTCACTCCTGATGTTCAAATCCAATACGGAACTCACACACTCCTCGGCTTGACTACCCTTCAACTAAGGGACAAGGGATTTGTAGTTCATTAGATTACGGTGCTGCGTTCACGTGCTTCTTTTGTGTTTTCCATGCAGCATGTGTAAAATCATCAGTTATTCCCCCGACTACATACTCTCAGCCATTACTTTGTACAACACACACGCGCGCACACACACCACCCTTGATAAAGAAGTGGGGTAAATGACAGTTCTCTTACACCACAACTATCCAATAACGTACCACTGTGCATTAATAACTGTATCCTGCACTGCACAACTAATCTTACTAGAATTGAGTTTCTCATTTAAAAACATATATCAGTGGACACAGAGTGATCGAGGTGTGACGTTGGGACCCCCTGGGTCCCTAACCTGCCAGTGTGAAATCTGTGCCTGATGATACTGTATCAATTCAAACATTTTCTTAAGATTTGTACAAAACTGCTCAAACAAATCCGTTAAGAAATTTCTCTGATCTGAAGTTGTTGAGACATATTGTACTACTACTACTACTACTACTGCATACTTGCTTATGACTGTTGGCCCCTTACCAGTTTGACATCTGCCTTTACATGCAGCCCTGGAGATGCCTGAGTCAGAGAGTGAAGACATTCCTCACTTGGCAGGAAGCTCAAAAAGATTGTGACTTGCCCTGAGTGTCAAAAGGTCAAGGCACCGGACAGGAGATGCAAAATACATCTAAAATTCCTTGTAGGCATTGTGATAGTGTCAGAGGTGGTAAAAGTACACACCTCAAGTATGTGTAGCCACAGACATGTATTCAAAATTATAACGTTAAAATTACTGAGTTATTTCTTTTTCATAATCTATAATAATGGTTTTCAAAAACACAAATGAGATCAGCTGGCATGATAGCAGATACCTTCAAGCTTCTTCACGTTTGATGAACGATTTCTCATTTCTCTCCCTTTCTACATTTTGACAAGCGGCCTTCGATGTTTACATGAATAACTGCCACCTACATCTAGGACTGAAATCTAGTTTTTGCCTGTTTCCCTACTACCTCTTTTACATGATTTTTATCTGTAGAGCATCAGAACTCATGTAACAAGCCTCTTTTTAAAAATCTAAGAAACAGAAAGAACATATATTTGTGTTGAAATGTAGAAATTAAATGCAAAACATCAGAAAAATAAATAGTCAAGTCACAATACCAGAAAAATCCACAAAAGTAGACAAAGTATCTGTACTTCCCCATCTCTGGCTGTGTATCACATGTTGTCCTCCTATATTTTTTTCTTATCTTCCTGGTCCGGCACTTACTTGTGGACAGCGGCCATCTTTTTATTCATGTAGCAGAATATCAACTCTTCTCCACTGCAGGTATGGGATTATAAAGAGATGACAAAAAAAAAACGCAAATAGATATTGAGTGTAGTTGCATAAATCCGTAGAATATGATATAAGGAGATATATTTTATTCTCGACAAATGACATTTATGAAACCTCTATAAATTAGTTATGAAGTACAGAGAGGAAGAGGTGGGCGGAGCTTGTATGTAGGAACTAATGCCTGAGAGACGTAAATCAGGGCTGCTTACTTCAAGCTGCAGCAGCGCATTGAGTAGACTCAACAAAAAACTGCGAGGAATCGAAACTTACCCAGTACGGGCGCTCCCGTTGCCGTCCCCTCCTTGCTGTTTACCATCCCTCCCGCACTCTCCCCACCCTCTTTTCCTGCTCGGGGCAGATGAGTCAATGACAACCTTTGCTTTTTGGGGTTCAATGAACTTCTTCACTTCGTCAGGTAGGTGTGTCTTAAGTTGGCCCGGTTTCATCCGTGATACCAGGCGAACATGCGAGGTCATGCTCTCTGGATGAGGCTGCCATGAAGGTGTTTCTCGTCTTTTGTAGACTAGACGCGTATCACACGTTATATTTAATCTTTCAGGTTTTTCTTCGCCCTTTTGTGCCCCCGCAGTGAGCAAGCATGGACCCCGTGAGACAGAAACGTAAAGACGAGATCGGCAGAGCGCTGCTATTCATACAGTGAGAAGACATTTGCCGTCATTTTTCAGCTGCTTGGGCAGGAAGTGAAACTAGATTGAGTACTGGCTGCCTCCTCCATTATTGATACCAACTTTACTTTTTGTCTTGTAGGTCTTCGCTGGCGTATCCAGAGCCTGAGGGCTACCAGGTACAAGCAGTCTCCACGTCTGTCTCCTCACTTTGGTTCTGTTGGTTTTATCATGCACGTCATATTCCACAATTACCGGGTCATAAGTTGTTCAGTAGGTCACAAACCCTCCTATGGTGCCTGCTGTTGTCACTTAATTTTTTTCATGTAATTCTGCTTCTTTTATTTATTTATTTATTTATTTATTTTTATTGGTGGCTTCATGTAAAATCAGAACCAGGCACTTTTGTAGTATTTGCTAACTTTTTGTGAGATATGTTTTGTCCATGTTCCCCAGAGCCTGTGTGTGTGTGTGTGTGTGTGTGTGTGTGTGTGTGTGTGTGTCCCACTTCATAAATAATGTGACCCACAATTCTAGTTTTATTCATGTGGGCCAAGATTTGATGACTTTCCCACCATCAGCCATTTTGCTAAGATAATTAACAATTAGCTAACCTCTGTTTGTCTCTCAACTCCCTCATGCAGCATGGAAGAGAGAAGGGTCTCTACCTTCTTTCTTTTTTTTTCTTTAGAGAGAATTAAAAAAATATTTGTATTTCTTAAAGTTGAAATTCTCTCTCTAAACATCATCATGTGAATCATAGTTTACTCAGTATCTGATGCCTGAGGGACTTGTCTTGGATGCGGTTAAAACGCTGGTGTAGCACCATTTTGGGTGTTGAAATATGAGAAGTTAATTAAGTAGCTAATTAAAGTTCCAGAGTAATATCTATCTGCAATGCATTGGGGTTCAAATAAGTAGCATTCCACTGAAAAACTTCTGCTACAAGTACCTAAACCATATTACCTCTGCACCTCTGACACTACAGACGTAACAGGGCTGCTTCACCACTCAACAACTGATGTGCATCTGATAACGACTCTCGTTGCACTCTCCTCCTCCACCTCCACCTCCTCCTCCTCCTCCTCCTTCTGAAGCATCAGCATCTCTCTTCATTCCTTCCCCTCAGGACTTTCTGATCCAGCTAGTGCGCAGCCTGCTTGATGAGGGTAATTCTTTGGTCGGAGATGGGGCCTGGGAGCAGGCGGCGAGAGAGTTCAGCGAAGCCTTGAACGTTTCACACTACGCCTCAGCGGAAGGGATCCAGATCCCCCCAGATTTACTAGAGAGTCTGTACGTCAGCCGAGCGACAGCCTACCTCAACATGGTGAGATGATGAGGTGGTGTTTCAGCCGTCATTAGCACAGCTCAGATGGACTCTTGTGAAGATGGAGGCAGCTGAATTACGAAAACACTCACAATACTGGTTTACGCACCCAAATCTGATGTGTGAGTGAGTCAGCTGTGGAACCAGATGAACGTGGTTCCACCTTTTAATTGAAACTAGCTGAAGGAGCTTCTCAGTCAGTGTCACATTTTTAATTATCAATCCTTTGGTTTAAATTATGTAAACTTGATGAAAAGAAGAAAGTCCAATGTTGGTTTTATTTGTATTTTTTTTTAAATCCAGCTTTTTGTCCCATTTTATAACAAATGAATTGGATATGTTTGAGGGTGTTTAAGAGAAATATTTGTCTGTATTGAAATATCCCATAGGAGGAGTACGAAGTGGGCCTGAAGGACTGTGACAGTGCTCTGGAGGTGTGTAAGGAGAGCTGCAGTGCTCTGTACAGGAAGGCACTTTGTTTGAAAGAGCTTGGGAAATTTAAGGAGGCCTACAACTGCACCACAGACTGCCTGCTCATCAGTCGTCTGGTAAGGGAAGGAGAGAAGGATATAAATGAGTTAAAATTTAATCAAAACTACAATTCAACCACCATTGCACTAAAGCACAATATTAAAGGCTTGTTACGAGTCAAAAAGCCATTTCTGCATCAACTGTGGTGGTGCTGCAGAGATGTCCTCTCTGAGAATAATGGTGTGCATTTCACTTTTCCCTCCAATATCACAAACTACAATAAACTACAATCATGCAGCCCCAGAACCTAAACTACTGTGCGTTGTTTTATAGGTTTAGCGCTCAGTGAGAGCCGTCACCATTCGTATGTGTCGCTTTGATTCGAATGTTAGTGCAACTGTCGTCTATCACCCTGAAAATTACGAAACAGTGATTTCAGACCTTCTTGACCGTCTTGATGATTATTTCTTCACCTCTTCTCAAGATATAGGTTAGTGATTTTCCTAGGTAGTGGATGTCCCGCCTCAGCCAGGGCAGTGAAAGCTGCCAACAGCGCAGAGTTGCAAGCACAGTGGTCTTCAATCTTTTAATCACAGCTCACATACTTCATAGCTGCTGGAGTTTGATCAGTTTTCGAGAAACCAAACTACTGTCAACAGTTAAACTCTGCGTGCCTTTTAATTTGTCTTTTTTTCAGCGTGAGCAGTAAGATTTCTTTTTTTCCTCAAAGCATGAAGAGATAAATAATTTCGGGGGGTTGAGTTTGGCACCACAAGATGGTAAATGTTGCTCTTTTTCTCTTAAACTCTTGCCAGGACAAACAGGTGAATGAACTGGCACAGGAGCTTGCTGAACATCTGGGGCTGAGGAATCGAAAACCCTACATCAGCACAAAGGTTAGTCAGTGATTAGATTCTGTTGACTGTTGAACGCTAGTGAATAATGTGTGTGTGTATGTGTGTGTGTCACTGGATATCCATATCAGTGTGTGTTTTTTGGCTTATCCCCAACCATTAAAACTTCATGAAGTACTCATGTTTGAACAATTTGGCTAATACTTTCCTCCTCATGCCTAGGTGTCTGATGATCTTTTAGGCAGCACTCCCAGCATGCCTCACTCCACTCCTGCCGTAAAGTCTGGCTGCCGCCAGCCTACCAACTTGGTACCCAATAGGGTGAACACAGTGGATGACTCAGAGCTGATAGGAGATGACTTGGACAGCCTGCTTGACTTCTATCCTCGTGAGCAAGAGCCAACCAAGGTTTGACCTTGCAGAAAAACTGATGAGGGATGGCAGTGTCCCTGGTTAGAAGACTGTTGTAGGTTCTAAAACCAGCAGTGTGACAGAAATAGTAGAGCCTTCAACATTTTGGGAATGGAAAAACTTCAAGTGTTATTCATTTTCTGCAGCATCGTAAAATTAGTGGGGTATTGGCAAGGACCTCATGAGATTATACTCATAGTATGTAATGATTACATGAGTCGACATCACACTTCACCTCAGGTCCTGTTTTGTCTTTAAAACCAAAGTGCACCCAAACATTGTCTATCAAAGCCCTGGGTGCTGCTCTAATGTTGTGCGGCCATGACTGGAGGCCAGCAGGTGATGGGAAGTAGCTGCCATACCGACAGGAGCAGAGGATTTCTTTATCGTTCCATGTATCGATACATGTGGTGAAATGTTGGTAAACTATAATGGAAAAAAATGCACTATATCTTTGCTGCTGATGGTGATGATGTGAAGATGATGAAGAAACGGCCGCTGACACAGTCTTAGTTGCATATAAAAAGGTTTATTGCAGAAAGCACAGTGTCACTGCTCTAGAGCACCCTTTGAGAGATTCTTGCAGCCAAATCTGAGCCTCTGGCTGCTATGCTGTAAGAGGCCCGACTATATACCATCGTATCCATCCCTTCATGGTATTTTAACTTAAACATCATAAATACGTCCCTTCGAAAGAGGCCCCGCTGACCATCCACGATAAAAGCTAGCTGCAACAACATCCTCCCTACACACCAACCCATACTTGACCTGACAGGCAGATACCACATCGCAAAGCCCTGATTAGAATTAATTTATCAGGACTGTGATCACATTGGTTTACACAAATTTGTTTAGAGGCTGTGAAATGATTTCATGCCAAAATGTATCTGCTTTAGTCTTCTTCATTTACTCCATGGGGTGTGTGTGTGTGTGTGTGTTCTTGTACTTGCTACATATTGAGGACTACAATACGTATTTAACCAACAGAGTGAGGACGTTTTTGAAGACGTGAGGACATTTTAGCCGGTCCTCACATCTTCAAAGGGCCGTTTGAAGGTCAAGACTTGGTTTTAGGGTCGAGGTTAGAATCAGGTTCTGGTTAGGTTTAGGGTCAAGGTTAGGGTCAGGCAGTCAGTAGAGATGGTTAGGTTTAGGGGGAGGGGCTAGGGAACGTGTTACATCAGTGAAAGTCCTCACAAAGATATAAGTACAAGGGTTTGTGTGTGTGTGTGTGTAAATTTTCTTGTATCTGGATGATATTCAGTTGACTCAGAAGCATGTGGACCAGTGTGGCTACAGCGAGTGTGTAGTGCTCTCTACTCTCTGTTGCGTGAACCTCCATACAAAATCGGTGGAGAAATACAAGTGTTTAGTGTAAATGTATCAAACTACCAGCACACAGGAAGTGACTGGCTTATTGACAGTTTGGTTTTTGAGGTTGCTCTCTTGTTTTATTGGCTTCCCATCACCTGCTTCCGTCGAGAGAATGAATGACAGGAAATGTCAAAAGTGAATTAAAAAAAGGGAAAAGAAACGACCAGAGTTTCTTGAGGAGCTTATTGAGGTCACGTTCGCTGCTAATGACATGCAGTAGAAAGTCTTAAAGATTCTATCACTGTTGAGGGAGAGAATGTTGGGGGGGTCTGTCTGACATGCTGCTTCTAATCCAAGAGTGTGACGCTGTTTTAGAGCGCACACTTAACAACATGTGGATGCTTAAACAAGCACAAGATATTGTCCCAAAACTGAAAGTGGTTAAAAGAAAATGGCAATGCTCTCCTCACCGCCCTTCTCAAACCAAACTGATAACAATCAGGTGTCTCTGACGTTCATTAGGGTACTGCAACTATGCTGCACCAGTGCATGACACAGCTGGTGGTTATTATAGAAGCAAACTCAGGTGGATGTTAACTCACCGTATCACACAAAGTTGGTGGATGGTCTTCACAGTGCTGTGCTGAGGTCAAAAGGTGATAAAACAAATGAAAGCAAAACAAACTGGCACACGTCTACGCGTGTTGGTGCACTGTGGGTGTAGCCAGTAAAAGATACATTCTGCTGTCTGTCCACGTTCCTTTCAGACTACATGCAGCTTGAGTCTGCCTCTGTTTTCTCTATTTTTCTGTCTTGGCGTATTCCCGACCCACACCCAGGTGACACCCTCAGTCCCCAGCAGGACAGGCGCTTCAAAACACACGGCCCCTGTGGTCCTTCCAGCACCAACACCCCAGCTCCCTCCGGCATTCTTCAACTCAGCCATCAGCCAGCTGAACTCCTTGGACTCCCTTACAAGTGGTGGATGCAGCACACTGGATGCCCTGGATGACCTTTCCGTCCCACAGAGTCTGGATGCATTGGATGACTTCTCATCTGGAGGTGTGGATGTTCCCATCTTAGGGCTAACCCCCTCAGTGCTGAACGACCTGGATGGCCTTGACTCCCTGGACGACTTCAGAACAGAACTGGCTTTGGAGGAAAAGTCTCTTGTAAATGTGCTGGATAAACTAAATTCCCTTGAGACCGTCTCAGATTCAAGGGTTCAGATTGATTCTGTCCCTCCCGGCGGTGTGAATGCTGTGAACCAGCTGGACTCCCTTGATGCTCTGGACTCCTTTCCCTCAGTGGAGGGTGGTAGCTCAGCTTTACCGATGGGGGCAAATGGCCTGAACACACTTCATGTTCTCAATTCCACAGGTGATTGGAATTTACTTCTACTTTTGGTAAAGCAGGAAGCTTAGATGTCATCACAGTTCATAGATGGTGAAATTCGCTTGACTTTAGCTGAAGCTCCCCAAATATTTTAGCCTTCTTTGAAGTATTGCTTCACCCTTAAATTGAATTTTACGTTTGAGGTACTTACAAATAGATGCATTGAGTTCACAAAGGGGGCGGCACGGTGGTGCAGTGGTCAGCACTGTGGCCTCACAGCATGAAGGTTACGGGTTCAAGTCCCGGCTCCATCACAGGATCTTTCTGTGTGGAGTCTCCATGTTCTCCCTGTTCCTGTGTGGGTTCTCTCTGGTACTCCGGCTTCCTCCCACAGTCCAAAGACATCAAGAGAGGACGAGGCTGATTGATACTCTAAATTGACCGTAGGTGTGACTGTGAGTGTGAATGGTTGTTTGTCTCTATGTGTTGGTCCTGTGATGGACTGGTGACCTGGCCAGGGTGAACCCCGCCTCTTGCCCAACCGCTGCTGGGATAGGCTCCAGCCCCCCCGCGACCCTTAACAGGATAAGCAGTAAAAAATGGATGGATGGATGGAGTTCACAAAAGGGCTTTTTCAGCACTTCTGTGGGACTCCAGAATGTAGAATGAGACAGCAGTGTAAATTTAGCTAAAAGCTAATGGTGTTCTATGCCAATCAACTGCAAACATTCCCTTTCCAAACTCAGCTGCTGTGTCCAGAGTAATCAACACCTTCTTTATCAAGCTGTGTGCTCAGTAATCCACTTGATTTGGGCTCAAAACAAACTAACAGTCTTGGTTCTTTGATGTGACCCTACAAGCTACCGTAGTTTTTTCCTAAAGAATATGTGAGGGGCTGCAACTTAACCGTGACGTTTTTCTTCTTCTTCTTTTTGTTTCACTGAAGGATTTTCAAACCACAAAGATTTCAAAGAACAGTAAATAACCAAGAATTATGCTCGAGGAGGCAACTGATTTCTGTCTTTATGTTGCTTCTGAAAAACCACTGTTTTCTCAATTTTACCCGGAAGTGTAATGACAGGTGAAGATAATTAAAACACAATCAAATCTGTCCGCTGATTTGAACTCAAACAAGACGACGCATGGAAAATTGCAAGTTACTAAATTCAAATAAGAATTGTAAGAAACCTTAGCAATGGGAGGCTTTTCAAAAACATATTGGACACAATTGTATTAAATATGCAAAAACATCACGTATACGTAACGTTCTACTCCTTCATTGCTTCTCATGTAACAGCCTCTCACACTGTTGCTCCAGCGACACCATCTCCAGAGAACAACTGTAACAAAGTAAGCGATGTTTATCTAGATTGAGTTGCCGTTTATTTGGGTTTTGCTGGAATCCACTGATATTTTATTCTTCCTTGATACTGAAGCAGAATAAGGACAAAGGATCAGTCTTGAACCCACTGTCCTCCACTCACGAGTTCATGCAGGCATGCTCCACCTGTTTCCCTCGGGAAGGTACGTTAACAGTCCTGCAGTCTTTTCATCTCTGAGGCAAAGGTTGGAGGTTGACATACTACACACAACATGCAGTTTTTATTCCAAAATGCAAAGTGAATAGGTCTGTTGTAGACGGGGTACTGTTAGTCTTCCATCTGTAGACAGGTTGCTTCCATGTTTGTATGCTAGCTGGTATTGCTAACAGCTACAATGTTACCAACGTCGGCTTTTCACCTTTTGACACTTCTTCTGGAACGTGATTGATCATGACTGATCTGGTTTGACATCTTTACCACCTCTAGTGTCTGACATGAAAGGAACATTATGCCAGATGATGTCAATCAGAGTCATGCGGTTTTGTGCATTTCGGAAGTGGAAACATCATTGAAGTTTTCCCAAATGCTTGGTTGTTTGTTTGTGTTTGTTTTCAGGTCAAGGGATTCATACTTTTGTTCACAAGCTTGACCTTGTCCACAGCTGTAAGCGAGATATTCTTCTAAGTAGACGAAAGGCAGATGTTTCTTCTGAGTGGACTAGAGTGCGACCGCTTCCTTCATGGAGGTCCTTCAGTGGGCCCTTTGTCCTTTGCAAAGGTACAGGTTTTGAACTTCTGCTTCACTTCTGGTGAATCTGTGTTTGGCATGAACAGAATACAGAGAAATAGGCATTTAACTGAACTTTTGTCCATCAAAGATAGCAAGGCAGCTCTCCTCTGTTGTGATCGGTCTAAAACAGCTGAGTGCGCGTGAATGCACCCATCACGTAAATAAGTCATGTTCTTGTGTCCAGAGCTACAGAAGTCAGAGGTGGGCCTCTGTAAGTATGGTGAGAAATGCAATTTTGCCTTCAACCAGCTGGAGATTGATGTTTGGACAGAAGAGAGGAAGGGGGCCCTGGACAGAAAGCTGCTGTTCGAACCAGCGGAGGTGAAGCTGGACCCTGTAATCAACATCATCCGCCTTCTCCAGGAGCACCGCGGCATGTTCATCTTCCTCTGTCAGGTCAGCTCAAAACAATTGTTTACACACCAGAAAAGACAAGAAAACATAAACAACAATTATTCAACAATAACGATAACTTTTCGGTTTTACACTAGAATTGCATGGGAACTGTACGTAAAAACTTTATGAGATTTATTTATTGATGAAAATGTCAATAAGATTTTTTTATGGAGGCTTTGAGACGAATTACTAATCAACAAAAGATAAACGTTCCCAATAAGATAATCCAATATGAATGGATAATTTCTGTTTTGAATAAATGACGCCTGTGTAAATAATACATGAATAATTGACATGTCTTTGTAATTTGTAACTTAATAAGGTATTATACCTTTCTATTCATGTACGTACTTCCACATTAGTACAGTTCTTATTTATTCTTGTATTCTCTTCAACTGTATTTTATGTATTTACATACCCCCCGTCACAAATATGCCATTATTTATGTATTTTTATTTGTTTTCCTACATATTAACCTTCTGTAGTTTTCCTCCTTTTCCCTACAAATAGACCTTTACTCATGTATTTTTCCTACATATAATCTTTATATCTGTATTATCTCTAACAATACTACAACTGATGATATGAAGTTACTAATACTGATAAATGTCTGTATTTCAGGATTTATACATGCAGGGATGAATAATTGTGATGATAATCTCAATGGGATTTACCAGATTAAATAAAAGATTGTATTTAGGTTTGTTCTTGTAATTTTTCTGAGCAGATTCTCCAATCACAGCATTTTGTTTCCGGCGTTGAGAATCTTTGGTCATTAATGTTCACGTGTTTGTAGTTTTCACTCGCTTGTCCTCTTCTGTCTCCAGGAATGCTACGACGGTAAACCCCGGATCATCAGTAAACGCTGCCCAAGGAATCCCACTGTCTGTTCTAACTTGGATGTTCGTCACAACTTTGATGCCAATAAGTGAGTGTGTTTGCATCAGATCTGTCGCTCTTTAAAATCTCGTATCTTAATCTTAAACACATTTGTTCAGTTTTTCCCTCTGTGCCCTTCAGGTGTTTAGCATTTGTGGTGAGGACCCTCACTGTCGATTACAAAAAGATCCGCCCGCTAAGACTCCTGTGCCATTTTGATTTGTGCCACCAAGCCATCAGGTATGGCTGCCAGAGAGAGGACAGCTGCCTGTATGCTCACTCGGTTATAGAGCTGAAAACGTGGAGGGTGCAGAAGGACACAGGTGAGAAACACACCAAGGGCTTTTTTTTTTTTACTTCAAGAAACCAGTAGAATTGCAACATCGAAGTAATTGACTTTTGTGTGTATTATTTACAGGTATAAGCTGTGATGAGATGGTGAAAGTGTCCACTAAGTATTATGAGAAGGAGGAACAGAACTCAGGCAAACACAAAGCAAATAGAGTAAGAATAGATTTGTATGATCCTAGCTATAAGCCTGATTATGACAAAGAAAAACCTAGCTGTATAAAGCTCGTGATCCTATCTTGTAACTACTCTGAGCAGCTGTCTGGTGGAAACGGAGCCAGCAAATCCAGAGGAGGTGGACGAGTGGAGAAGAGTCTGAATATGAACATGAAGTTCGCCTGTGGTCAGTGCTGGAGCGGCAGTCGGATCAGCGAGCCGGACAAAGACCTCAAGTACTGCACTGCCAAGGCCAGACACGTGTGAGTGCAAACAAAACATCTTCCCACCTCAGTTCTTGACAGCCTCACTGATGCATCTGTAGAAATCACTCCATCCTACTTTAGGTCACTATCAAATCCTCAAAATTCCTGAACTGCATCATAATGTCCATTTATTTCTATTAAACAACATCCCAGTTCATTTCATAACTGCTGGTGTGATTCTCAGACCTGTGTTGAATTTCCTCCCTCCAGGCTGAGACCTCCATCACTGTCTGGCCAACATCTCCCTGTGGGCCATAAATGACACTCGTAGTGCGTTTACAATAACTTGGAAGTGTGAATTCATTTCCCAACTCTGGCAACACTGCATTTATGCTGCAATTAACTCGGAGGGCAAAATCAGAGGACACGCTCTAGATCAATGGGAACGCTGCAAGGTTGGCTGGTGACGTTGCAGCGTGAGGGGGGAATGAGAATATTTTTATACGGCGCTCATCTTTCTCCCTGTGCTAATGAGAGGTGTCTATGCTATGAATTCATGCAAACATACGTTTGAATCATCAGCCCCATCGTGTGTCCGTGAGGCTGATCACCCTGAATCACTCGATGATCCCCACCAAACATGGCACCTTTGGTGAGCTCCCTATGTGATGCCACATGTGAATTGGACCACAGCTGCGGCCTCTCAGCCTTTTTTGTATCTTGAAAATGGAACTTGTATGGGAAAATCGTTTGGAATGGGTAAAAAAAAAAATAGAGCCAGGCGAGCGTTTTTCTTTTGCATGCTTGTGCGTGCACTGCTGCACAGAGCGGCTCTGAATCTGATGATCACCTGCTCGTCACTTGTAACCTGGACAGCATTGCACCTTCCCCCCACACCTCTCCCTCATCTCTATCTTTAAAATCACATTAAAACTGCTTATAAATAAGCAAGCAAGTTAAGACTGTGAGTAACTTATATATACAAAAGTAACAAAACAGATAACATAGTGAGGGGATGGATTCAAATTTGAGGCGGTGCAGCACATTCTGGCTTGTCCTGGCTCAGATCAGCCCTGGTCACAGTCCTTCTCCTGTGTGTGTGTCGTCATATTTATCTGCTGCTCCATATTCAGTGCAATATCAGCTGATAGGTGACGAGATGACTCTTAAAGCATGGATGGATGTTTCTGTAACCTGAGTGTGTCTGTCCTCATGTCGTCCTGTTCAGGTGGAGTAAAGAGAGACGGTTACTGCTGGTGAAATCTTTGGAGAGAAATAAATGGACTCAAGTGCGACCTCTGCCACACGCCAAGAACTTTCCCACACACTACGATGTAGGTCTGCCTTTCCTACACTTTAGAGGTGTTGTACGGTTTGGTTCAAGATCTCCTCCATCATTTAAGTCCTGCACTTGTACATGAGACACGATGGCTCTTTGTCCACTGTGTTCGGACAGCTGAGTAAAGAGTGACGATGATAAGTGCAGCGTTTTACCCAAAGTTGAATAATTGTCTTGACTAACTGTCACTAACCTGGGATGAACACCATATGCTTGATGCAGACTAGATACTAAGGCTGGTTTCATGTTGGATCCAGCGCTGTGGTGAAAACACCAGTTCTCTCATTTACGTGAGTCCACAGTGGTGCTGCAACTGCCTGTCCCAGTTATTAATTTTGCTCCTAAATGTGTAAAGTCGAACGTTGTCCTGTGTTTGGAGCTCTACCACTGTCCTGACTTGAACCAGCTTTATCTTGTGCTGAACAATGTAGGGGTGTATTGGGAGTAGAACCAAGACGGCAGTGGACAGAAGCTGTGCAGTTCACAGTGAAAAATAACGTTTATCCTACAACTTTCATCTGCAAGTGGCGGGAGGTTTGGATCCATAACTTGAGAAAATAATTATTGTGGGCAGATAACATGAACCCACGTGTGGATTCGAGTGCCATCCCAAATGTCCATATATCATAAAGTATTATTGTCAATTATGTATTGAACTGTAAATGAGGAATGTTTGGTACTCCAGCAAAATATCGTGAATCAGCTCTAAGACTGACGCTTCAGATTTAGTCTTCGCCCGGGACCGAGAGGCTTGATAACTCACAAAAGTGCAGCTTTCAGCCAAGGATTTTGCTTACTCAGCTCAGCTCTTAGCAGTGTCCTGACTAATTCTGAGAAGCTTGATACATATGAGCCCAAAGCCACACGGGAAGAGCATTGTAGCATTTTGCTGTTTCCAAGCCAACCAAGAACATGGAAGAGAGGTTGACTGCTTCTGTGGTATATAAGGATGTATTTTACTGGTTGTTCCTCTTCTTAATTGCCTTTACGGCAGTTGGTAGACTGTTTTTAGATTAATATTACCCCCACCTTCTGGAGTTGGCTGGTTGCAGCCTCCATCGTAAGTCACACAAACAGGCCACGTACTGACACGCCCACACCTTCGCACAACCGCCTCGGCGCCACATTTGGTCCAAACCCAGCCTGAGAGCCTTTTCTACTACTCTACTTTAGCTTAATTTAAATACAACACACTAATAAAGCTGTGCTGATGTCAGCTTTTGTGTACACAGACCCTTGCTCACTTTTAAAACCAGACATTTCAACCCAATTAATTACAGTGGTGAACAAGGCCCCTCACTAATCTGTGTTATGATTTTTGTTTTGACAGTTATGCACCCAGATGTTGGAGAAAAAGAAATGTAGCTACAGTGGGAACTGCACCTTTGCCCACAGCCCGGAGGAGAGGGACATGTGGATGTATATGAAGAATGAAGATCGTAAGTAATTAACCCTGGGCTTTTTTGCACTACGGTTTCTAGCAAAGACAGGGTATGAAAGGGATGAAGCTCAGTCACCTGCTGCTGATATTTATATTTATAAATCTATTTCCTGCTGAATATTATATTGTTACCATCTACCTTTTATAACTCAAATCAGTAGAAAACACATCATCTCACTCTGTGCCTGCAGTACGGGATATGCAGCAGATGTATGACATGTGGTTGACGCTAACCTCCCATAACCAGCCAGCAGATGGAGCCACGCTCTCCCAGCTTGTCTCAGAGGAGAAATGCATTGTCATGCCAACAGACCACGCTGAACCAACGGTGGGTTTCACTTTTGTGATGCACTAAACACAGCCACATTTTTCCCAAATCAATTCAGGACGACAACCACTCACCTCTCCTCTGTGTTTCAGAGCGGCTTCCACTGCCATCTTTGTGGAAAGCACAGTAACAGCGAGCGCCAATGGCAGCAGCACATCTCCACCGAGAAGCACAAGGACCGAGTGTTCAGCTGTGAAGGAGAAGAGGAGGTTTTAAAGTGGAGCTACCGCTTCCCTGGCAAATGCCTTGAACTCTGCCCCAAGTAAGAGAATCTACACTTTCCCTCTATACATGAAAAAGAGCCGGAGGACAATAAAACATGAAGCTCGTGGTTTGAGCCACTGTAGATGCAGCACCTTCCTCAGAGGAACGTGGCATGCTCCCTACGCAGACATAGAAGAGTCATTCTTAGCTAATGGACACCCAACACTTCTTATATTTGGATTTCTGCCTCCTGTAATTTCAACACACCGCACGTATAGTGTTTATATCGCTACTTCATAGAGACTGAGATTTTTTTCCAACATCATTTGAGAAATTCTGGGAAGGAAGGAAGGGAAACCATATGATGTTGTTGACAGGTGGGACAGTGACTGTCCTGATACTGTGGGCTGTGACTACGCACACAGTCTGGAGGAGCTGCAGGAGTGGAGAGACAGACAGTATTTCCTCCGGCAGAAGTTGGCCCGAGCCCGGAAGAATATGTTGATCATGCCTGAGGATTCTGACTTTGGGAAGTACAATTTTCTACTCCAGGACTGAGGAGGAAGAAGACTGAAACGTAACTCTGAAAGCCATTTTGTGACCAGCCAAATAACTCTTCACTAAATGTTGAAAATATCTTTATGTCCTCTTTTATTTTTTGTCAGTGCTGCTCATGTCTTTTCAGTGACTACATCAGTGGAAAAGTCCATATGGAAATAAGGCTCATTTTGGCGCTACATAACTGACAAACACACTCAGACACACTGTTCGTCACATAAATATTCCTATTGTTCACATATTCAGGCCTTAATGCAGCCTTTTGCATGCCGTATTCCAGTTTTGTTCTTCCTGTCATGCTTATTAGTTATTATGACCTGCAGAAAACTTGTCACAAACTTGGTGGTAGAGCCTGAAGTCTTGTCAGCAACTGTGCATTTTCATTTACTTCACAGTACACAAACAGGATTTCCCCAATAAAAACTGCCATTTTCTGTTCAGCTGCACTATTATTATGGTGGGATTTAGCTTTCTCTGTTGTTGATGTGTTTTTCTGGCTCTGGTTATTTTCACCGTTCACAGGACGGTTCAGAGACTTCATAGTTTTACGGATTGTGGAACAATTTTGGTTTCTTCATTTACATCACGACTCCTTTTGAAAGGATGAAAGCGCTTGAAAGACATCAACTACAAAGAGGGACCTTTAGTCCCCAGCACAATCAATTCTGTGAAAAACAAGAATTCCAGTTTTTTTAGTTGAGTTTTTTTTTCTGCGAGGGAAGCAATAATTTGAAAAAGTGCAAGAGTTGACCACACAACAAAGTACAGCTACCATGACACTGCAGAACAGTACTGTGTATGGTAGTTGGTACATACCGTCACACAGTGACAGAGAATGAAGAGGGGGCAATGCGGTAAGTCCAGTAAAGTCATTATTTTTAATACCACTGATGTCACAGTGGTAAATACACTGATGAGAATAAAATATAGCAATAATATGAAGATCATTAGTTATTTGACTTTGAAGAAGCGTCGCAGCAAGTTTCAAAGTACATCACTAAGTTCTCACACATCTACATGTATAAATCTGACTTTATATGGGGATTATTTTTCCTTTTTGTTCATAATGGTTAATGTTGAATTCATAATTTCTTTTACACCATATGCGGTGAGTTTATAATGCATTGCTGTGGATCATAAACTACCCAGCATCATTCAGATTAGGTTAACCTACTATGTAAGAGTAATCTCATCAATGTATCGCATAAAATATAATGGTTACATTACAGTTGTATTGTTTTTGATTTGATAACAAACTGAGATACATTTTTCCATTTTCCTTTCTTTTAATATAATTAATAAATGGACTTTGTATGGCCCCTTGGGATGTTTGTTTTGATTGTTTTCATCAGACGTTTGTTCTTCCATGGCAGGTAAACCAGAGCTACACCAGTGGTGACTGTATTCCAGACGCCGTGAACCATGTTGTCAACAAAACGGGAACCACGAAACTGAAGGAGTAATTAGTCTCGTTTCATTTTACTAATTTACTTCGTGTTTGTTATTATTCTTATAGCACTACCCGAAGAAGTCGCTAGATGTCGCTGTACTCTCGGCTGGCTTTGGCTTCGAGCCCGAGACTTTTCTTCCTCCCTCCACGTGCAGCGTTGCGTGGGAACAAATGTGCTCAGCTGAGCACGGTGGTTGTTGTGTGTCTTCTTCGAGCCCGCCCCCTCTGCTTTGCTATTGGTTCTGCTGGGTGACGGACAGGCCCGGGATGAACTTAAATGGAGTCCTCGTGGTTGGGGGCGGGGTTTATTTTTCAAGTTGTTCGGACACACGCAGGCGTCCCCGTGATGTGACCTGCTGCAAAGTTGCTTAAAAGTCATTCGGCGAGAGCTCACACACACTCGCAAACGTTTAGAGTTCCCAGACAGCAGTAGACACTTTGAGCGAGCAGCATGTCAACAGCTAATCAGCTCTTCTTTGGAGACAGGAGCGAGGTTCCTGATCTCATCAAGGCTCTGACTGACTATCCCTTTTCTTTCCCTGCTTTCGATGACACCGGTAAGAACATTTATCACCAATTATACAAATGATAAATAGAAATGTGTCGGCTTGATTGTTGCAGGGTTGCAAATTTCCAGAAAATAATTCTTCCACAACCAGTGATGTTAAAAATGAAATGTCTGTGCTGCTGACGTTCTTGGGTTCTTTTGTCAAACATCTTGCTGTGGTTCGTAGTGGTTCCGTGAGTCATTTGAAGTTGTGCATGCCACATGTGCCGCTCGCTCCAGACAAGTGATCAGACGTCTCAAGTGTCAGCAGATTTTCGGAGCAACCTTCAGCGGACCCAACAGCACTGAAACAGTCCTCACTCGTCTCGTCATCGCTCGGTGCTCTGTTCTTTAGAATGGTCATGCTTTTGGACTTTGGTCCGTATTAGGTAAAAGGGGACAGATGGGGTTCTCAACAGTAACTCAGATTACTTGGCTGTAGGGATGATTATCAACAAGTTCTCCTCAAAGAGCTGTTCAACTACTTAGAAAATGGTCTCCCGGTGCACTTTTTCAAAGCTTCCAAGAGCCGGAATGCACTTGGCTCAGTGTCCTCTTAGAAGCAGGGTTGAACCTGCCTAAACATTTACGTATTCCTTCTAATGAATGACACAAAACTGTTTTAAAATGGACAATATTCTCCTGTGAAGCTTTGTTCGGGTGTTGCCACCTTTGGCTGTAGAATGTTGAGGGATTTCCTCCTTCTGTGTTCAGGTGTTGGTCTTTCAGAGGGAATCTTGCTCAACCTGTTT
Source organism: Aulostomus chinensis (assembly GCF_037954235.1). NCBI lineage: Eukaryota > Metazoa > Chordata > Actinopteri > Syngnathiformes > Aulostomidae > Aulostomus > Aulostomus chinensis. The sequence continues at coordinate 17,550,582 of NC_141337.1, read as the reverse complement.
ACCTTTAGTGTTTGGAGGATGGCTGTGTGTTTAATCATCCGTGGTGGACATTTTATGATTCTATACATGCTTGCATACAGTGGGGTCAAAGGTCGAGGTCAGTTATCAGAGGTGACTCTTTGTACCTTGGGGAAAAAGAGAGCTTTATACTTTGATTTTTTTTTTTAAATGTATTATTCGATATTTCATAGTCGGTGTTGTGCACGACTCTATTATCTGATGGCTTGACAGATGTATGCTAACACTTCCCATCGGTGACCAGTCATTGTGCCAAGCTTACACGCCATCAGCTGGTTTCTGTGCGTCTCAGCTCCAAAGCAGAGCACAGAGGAGAGAGGAGTAACTGTCCTCTTGTCTGGCTCTGAGGAGACAACAAGTGAATTTTTCAAAAATTGAACGCGCTTCTTTGAGTCATGTGTCTGTTTTCAGTAATTTCGACACATCAACAGCCTTGCTTGTTGCCCCTGCAAATGGTTGGTGCACCATCCGGCTGTTTGCCTTTTTCTTTATTTGAGACTTTACATGTAGACTTTACTTGACTGCACTTCCTTTTCATCTGTCTCTTGGAGACAGACCTGTTATCTTTATCACTTCATCATTGTTTCTTAATATAGACTTACCAGTGTAGATTCCTTTTTAAAATCGCGCATCTGTATTGATTTATGTGTAAACCACAAGCAGCCGTTCGACAGACCCGTAGACAGCAAAGGGACTGAACGAGGACATAATTCTGCTTGGTTCTTGTGTTTTTACTGAGATAATATCAATCTTAACACGGAGAGAGTACAAACCCTTTTTTGTTGTTTACTGAAAGTCGAGGCCTGCTCCTGTTTGTGCAACAGCTCTATGAAAGGGTGTCTGTGGCGTGAGTGGACAGCAGAGGGCACTGACACGTTTTCGATGTTTATTTATTTATTTAGTTAGTTAGTTGTCCTGCTGTGATTAAAGCACTCAAGGCAGGTCTGGTCAAACAACATAAATAAACCAGCAACTGACTGTGTACTGGTTTCCGCTTGTAAAACTCAGATGAATTCGGGAAAGTTGCAGTTACTGTGCCTCTCACAACCTGACTGGCCAGCTTACATCCCTTCACCTAACAAAGGGAGTCTCAAACTCAAAAATCTGTCTCGTACTACACACTAGCTGATCAGGGCTTTCATAAATCAACAGTGATTTGAAGAAGTGGAATTCTGGCAAAGAAAATCCGACAGCACATCTCTCTGTAGATCATGTCCTCTTGGTACAAAAGAATAAAGCACATTCAATTATCAGTGCTTTAGCAGTGTGATTCTTACTGTTGCGTTTACCACTTTAATGCATAATTGGCAATGTTGAAAAAGCGTCTGCAGAACATTTGGACTGCAATGACGGGAGGGACACGTAAATTGGTCTGCCATTGAAAGATTAAAGATGGCGTTATTACGCGCTTTTATTAGGCTTCGCTTGGGGCATTCCGACTCATGACCCGCTCACAGCATGGCACGAAATAACGTTAAAACAGAAGACGTTTGTTGCTCGTCCCACAAGTTAATGCGTTCCCTGGATGAACTCTGCTGCGGGGGGAACCGAACCAGTGTCCTCTGTGAGCCGGGACAGTCACACCACACACACGGTCACTGTGGTGAACTTAACAAAAACAAATACACAGTGTTGAGGCGGGGTGATTTGCGGTTTGAACATTGTGTTCGTGAACAGGAATATCCTGCTGACAAAAGAAGCGCTGCAAGACGGTACGTCACTGTCATGTTGCAGCGCGTGCACGGAAACGTGACACGGTGGGGTGCGAGCGCTTGACTCATACGTTAACGTTTGATGTAAACATTATCGCGATATAAACGCGTCCTTCTGGACGAAAACAAAGAGACACATGGTGGTAACTTTGTTGCTGGCGGGTGGGAACAGTGTGCGGCGTGTACTTACGCTTCTAACGATTCGCGCGTGCCCGCTGCAGCTCGCCTTGGTCCGCACGTGCCGAGTGTGTGGAGCCACACCCCCCCCCCCTCAGACAGATTGTACTTTCACGTGAGCGGTGTAGGGGCGGGGGCACGTGTTTGGACACGAGTGTCTGTATACAGCGGGTAGCGGTGGTCTTTCGATTCTTTTTTTGAGGGGGGCGGTACTGTGTGGTGATGATCAAGGTATGCACATTTTAAATACATTCTCCATAGGAATGTTTATGTTCTGTGTGAATACGCCATCAGGGTGCTGGCCACACGACAACCGCATGTTCTCTACTTTCCGTCACAGGCTGTTCCTGCGACCTCACAACATGTATATGTATGTTCACGTTCAACAAGGACAACCAATCAGATTTTACTATACGTGGAGTGGGCGGGGCATCGGCTCATGAATATCCAACACGCACTCCAGGGGCACGAGCATCTCAAAAGCGATTTGTACGGTGTTGTTTCTCAATCCACGCGCGTTTGTATCGACAAACTGGTCTAAGAGAAGCAGCTGCACAAGTGTTTGCGAGCGTTTTTCATTTCCCTTGGGGAGGAAGCACCTCACTGTACCCGTAGACAAACCGCCTCGGTCCGCTCGGAGCTCGGCAGGGAACAATGCCTGGCAAAGCCGCGGTAGCAGTCGCTCCTCAACCCGGTGGTAACGTTGCTCCGGCGGCTCCACACAAGTCTTTCCCATTTGTTTTAAAGAAGATTATGGACATCCCGCCTCCTAACATCCTGGAGGAGGGCGACGACGGTAAGACCGCAATGCAAAACATGTTCCTTCCTGCCGTGTGAATTAGCGTTTTGTTGGTTAATTTAATCCACGCCAAAGTAAATGCAGCGCAATGTTCCGTGTCACAGTCCGTCAAGTGTGTGAGGAGGCTCGAGTAGGACGCAGGCGGCCATATGTTGCACGCAGCCAGTTTCATTCGGTGCGACGAGAAAACGAAAGAACACAAAGTTCTAGGTCGTCTCTGCTGTTGTCCAAGCAGCCTCACCAGACTGTTAACACGCCCCTGGACACAAACACAGCTCGGCTTTTCACTGCGCACGTTTATCCGGTTTTACTGGTGAACTAGTTCATGATTCGGATGCTGGGGTGCGCATGTGGAACGAGCTGTGTTACCTGCACCGATCGCCTTCTGTTCCTCCTAATCCTCACTCTAGCTTCAGCCATATACTGTATGACATTGACAAGCCTATCAGGATGTAACAGATCTTTGTTTATTTACTCTCCCTCCCCCTCCCACCATGTTTTTTTTCTCCATCAGAATGTAGCCTTTTCAGTGTGTGTCCTCAGTGAATTCACTCCCAGCACCTATAAATTTCCCTTTTTTCTTGTCTTTTCATGCAGAAATCGAGAAAGAGAAGCTGTGCTCCTCTGAGGATGTGGAGGGAGGTGGGGCTGGGGCACCCAGTGTTGGTGGTGGTTCCAGAGGAGGCAGCGGGGGTGGTGGAGGGGTGTCAGCCTCCCTGACCCCTGCCATTTGGGAGAAAACCATTCCCTACGATGGGGAGACCTTCCACTTGGAGTACATGGATCTGGATGAGTTCCTCCTGGAGAATGGGATCCCAGTAAGCCTGGAGGAGGAGGATCAGCAGAAGACTCTGGTGGAAGGCAAAGACAGAAGCAGCGCCAAGGTTACAGCTACCATGACTACTACTACGTCCACTCCAGCCTCTGCTTCCCCACCGCCTGCGAATGCCACCTCTACTACAGTCAGCCCCGACCCAGAGGAGACGGTGACAGTCACCACGCTTCAAACAGCCAAACTAGATGAGGAAGAGGAGGAAGAGCAAGAAGAAGAGTCTTTGCCTGAGGAAGAGACACCAGTTGAAGAGGTGGAAGTAAAGGAGAAGAAAACAAGTGAGTCAAGTTTTGACACAGTTCCTGTTTCTATTTAGTATTGGAGGTCGCATGTCACCTGTTACTTTTTGTTTTCGGGAAAAAATTCTGCAGGAACTCCTTTTGTTTTCACACTGCCCTTCATTCCTGTCGTGCTAGAGGTGTAGCTGTACTTTGTATCTAAGAATGGAGTACTGTGTTTGGACAAATAAAACGCTGACCTTTGAGCACAATCTATAGCTGTTACGCCAACATCTCCCTGCAGCTGTCACCTTAGAGGTGTAAATTACCATGACACCCCGAAACAAAACAGTTTTCCTAAAAATCATCCAGACTAATTTTAGGGTGGAACCTCACTACAAGTTGTAGTCAGCAGACAGTGGTTACAGTTGACAGCTGAACCTGAGAGGTTTATTGTATTTGTCTGTCCCCGCGCCTGTAGGGAATAACACAGGAGAACGTAACACACCCTCCCCCATCGACCCGGACGCCATCGAGGTGGATATCAACTTCCAGCCAGACCCGACGGACCTGGTCCTGTCCAGCGTCCCGGGGGGAGAGCTGTTCAACCCACGCAAACACAAATTCTCTGACGAGGAGCTCAAGCCGCAGCCCATGATCAAGAAGGCCAAAAAAGTGTTTGTTCCTGATGAGCAGAAGGTAGGGTGATCACTCACAAGACGTGTGACATCGTGTTGTGTGTTACTGTGGAAGAACAACAGCCTTAACCCGCGTGAGCATGACCCAAATCCTAGTCATCAGAAAGAGAACACCAGAAGACATTTTGGAGCAGTATGATAGGGAAATTATTGATCTGAGTTTAATTACATCTCTAAAAATTAAAGGGAAAAAAAGGGGATATGCACAAAACGGACAGCATACCAAATTAGTAAGTAAGTAATTTGAAGAGTACTTGAATGAAAATAGAAATAAATGTTTGAAAAGATAGGAAAACGAATAAATACATTTATGAATATATAAAGAATTTCAAGCCTACTGAATGTGTAGACACAGTCAAGCTGGCCGTCTCCCATACAGGACACTCCTTTTACAATGGCAACTAACAGCTCTTGGTCTTGGTGGGATTAACAGACGAATTGTGAAAATACTGCGTGTAAACAGCAGTTGCCACGTCTCATAAAATAAAGATGATCAATGTGTGCGAGAGGTTTCATTACATTTCTTTGGTCAGTGCTGGTGAAGACTAAAGATTAATCTGCTTGGGGGTGGGGGTGGGGGTGGGGGGAGGGGGTCCACAACACAGCTGTACATTTGTCTCAAATCCCTGGCTAACATTTGTCAACTGTGTCTCTCCCTTCCCTCCCTTTCCGCTTCTCATTAAATCTTGCTCTTGTTTCCTCAGGATGACAAATACTGGTCCAGGAGAAAGAAGAACAACCTGGCAGCCAAGCGTTCTCGTGATGCACGGCGGCTGAAGGAGAACCAGATCACGGTGCGCGCCTCCTTCCTCGAGCGGGAGAACGCTGCCCTGCGGCAGCAAGTAGCTGAACTGCGCAAGGACTGTGGGCGCTGCAAGAACATCCTGGCCCGATACGAGGCTAAGTATGGCCCGCTGTAAAGAACTTCAAGTGAAATACCAATCCATGAAGTATCAATGAGACAAAAGCAAAACTTCCTTCCCCGCAGAATCCAACACAGACACAAACACCACGGGAAATCTCAATTTGCACTGTTGTCTTCGCTGACCTCCAGTCACTGTGTCAAGCTCCAGCTGCTGGCCCCAACCAGGTGCTGGAGTTGTGGATGCACACTGGCAGGCAGCCAGGTAGTCTGGGAGCGGTGGTCACGGGAAGGTGGAGAGCGCCTGGCTCCTACACCCTTGAGAGGGAGGGGACAACACCCCTGCGGTCAAACACAAATGGAAAACACGGTCCGTCTCAAGACGCTTTCCAGAAAGTAAAGAAAGGATTAAAAAAAAAAAGTAGGCTGCCACAAGCTTTCGAATACCACACAAATACGTTTTTGTCACTGCACAGCACTTCCTTTTAGCGGACCAAAGCATGAGTCATATATTTAGAATAGTGCACATGTCCCACCCCTCGCTTTCCCTTGTGTTGCACTTCTGTTTGTGTCTGTAACTCCTTTTTAAAATACTCCGGCTGAGGATCTGAAGACAGGTGTTTGAGTTAGTCATGAAGGGTTAGGAAGCATACGGGAGCAGCAGGCCGATCCACAGGGGTGGCTGCGCCTGCAGAGAGGGGAGGTGATTACGTCAGGCCAGCAGAGGAGAGACCCTCCCTCAAAAAAAACACTACATTTATAGTCCTCTCCCTGCACCACGTATGTGCGTGTACCAGTGTGAAATCAGTTTTTGCACTTTTTCTTAAAAAAACAACAACAACATTGTGTGTGTAAAGATAAAAGCGGTAGCAGGTGCGTTTCTTATCATACAACGTGATGGACACGGTTAAAAAAAAACAAAAAAAACAATGCATGTCCCACAGTTAGAGGTTACTGTGATTCCTTTTCTACTAACCTCAAAGCAGCTTCTCGAACCTCACACAAGATCGACGAAGGAGATGGATATTGGGTTGATTTTACAAACCGAGGATTATTTGTGTGTGTAGGTTACAGTCGAAGGTTGTAGTTAGATGATCTCCAGGGCCCTCGCACGTAGAGGGATATGCACATGTAGGGATGTTTATTTTACTGCACACTGCAAGTAGAGGGCGCTAGACTCCCCGCTTGCCTGGTAATGGTGTAGTGATGGCTGGATTGTCCTTTAAAGACTTTCGCCAGGCCCGACTGGTTCTAAACCCTGTACATAACAGATTGTCTCTTTATTAGCGAAGAAGACAGGGATTCTGACTGTGTCTTTCTTATTAATCTAATGCTATTCCTTCTATTTGCCAAATAGTCAATGAGTGCTGTATTTATTCTGATGGTAATAAGGCATCTGTTGATTGTGATGTATGACAATATATCAGATCATTCTATTTCCTTTGAGGAACAATACTAATGAAACCAATGACTAAGCAGGGACTTCAATGAGTAAACTGTGCTTTTGTGAGTTTGTTTTTCAAAAGATTTGTGTAGTTTCTCTCTCCATATATATATATATATATATATATATATATATATATATATATATATAATTATAATTTCACGTGTGTCTGAACACACAAAGGGCAGGGCACACTCTTATTTACCTCATCCAACACTTCCTATGTTGAATGGTCTTGTAGGGCTACAATGTAGTAGAAGAAGAGAGCACATCAAATGCAGCTCAGCTCATTTTGGCAAATCCTAGCTGATGAAAGGGAGGTTTTTTTTTGTTGTTTTGTTTTTGTTTTTTTGCCAGACTGGCAGAGTCTGTTTTTAATTAGTAGAAAATATTACAGACTGTTACAGGACTCTCAAGTGTCTTGGCTGATGCAGATTTCGTTATCGGTCGGCTCACGCTCATAATCGCCGTAATCTTGGAAAGAGAATAATTGTGGCAATAATACTCCTGTTATGTAATGCTTGTTTTATTTCGGTAACAATGTTGTATGTGAAACTGCAATGATGTACTTCAATATAAATGCCCCAAAGTCATTTGTGCTTCCAGTTTAGATCCTGTGTAGTCTAGGATCCTAATGCATGAAACCCATTGTTAGTTTGTTTGGATTCCTTTTCATATATTTGACACCAAGTGTACTTACGTCTGTGAACCATCACTGAAACCAGATTTGTTTTCGATGGGTAGTCTGATGGTCTAATTGTACGGTTCTGTCAGAAATATAATGCAGAGCATCTTTGTCAGGATGTCCTGTAAACTCAACAGCTCCACCCACATGGATCTCGGGGCGGACATCAGCATCTTTCGATCACTGTGTGGATTCTTTTCTATTTCCTAAAGATTGATTTTTATCTAGATACACTGGATCAGTTGGTGCTTTTTGTGTTTCCTCTCTAGTTTTTTGCGTTTGTTTCCTGACAGTGTAAGACAGCAGACATTTCTTAGCAATGTGTTTATTTTGCATATTAGGCTGTTATTAAACCAGTGTAATCAATGAACTTGTACTTTTTTTTAATGGAACTACAAGTGTTTCGCAAAAGGAATACTTAAGGTACTGGTCGAGAGCCTTTTTAGAGGATAATAAATCCAGAACAATGTACAGCATGTAGCAATCTTTTCTTTCTTTTGTCCTTTTTTTGATGCAAAGCGCCTCATAGAATTTGCTCACAAACGTCTGTGCTCGGTTTGCAGTAAATTCTCCACGTCAGCAATTGATATGAATAAAAAAAGACTTAAAGCTGAGGCGGAGCAGACTTGAGGATGTGTTTGGCACCACCCTCAGGCAAAGATGGTAATAACTGCTGCAATTTTGAAAACTTACGTGTCTGTATTTTTACATTTGATACATGTTAACTAAGACGAGAACTGAAACGATGTTGACTTAACATAAATAAAAATATTAAATGTCAGATTGGAATTTGTGCAGTTTTCTTTACCTGTAGGTGGCGCAAAGGAGTGTGTGTGCATGTAAAATGGCCTAACCTGCTAGTTTGAGTGCTTTGCATCAATACTATGTCCTGGTTTACTATTTAAAGTAGCTACTATGATGAATATTGAAACATCTCTATTGAGAACCTTTTATAAGTTTGTTTTAATGGTGTTCTGCTTTCCTTTCTCTTTTTATATAAACAATGTTTTTGTTGGGTGTTTTGTATCGTTTCGACCATGTATGGACACATGAAGCTGCAGTACCATGTCCTCAAGTATCTTGTACCATGCATATGAAATAAATTGGGATTTAATGACACGTGGGCTCTGTTTGACCTTGCCTGAGTCATCGAGCAGCTGCGGCAGCTCCAACGGGAGCTTCACTGATGCAGCACGCTAGAACAATCTTCATCTTCGTCCTCGTGTTTGTGTGAGTGAGTAAAAAGAAGGTGTTTTTCTTTCAGATGCAGTGTTGTTTTTTTCCCGTGCCGCTCATCAGTATTCCAGAAGAGTAGGAGATGTTGCATAATGATCACATCCACACACAGGGGAGCAGTGTTGCATAACATCAGCAGCCTCAAAGACCTGATGTGTGTGTGTGTGTGTGTGAGAAGAGGGTACAAGGGAGGGGGTCTGGGAATCATGAGGGAGGATGAAGAGAAGAAAGAAGCAGGTGAAAAGAAGGATGGAAAGGAGAGGAAATGCTGAGGTCGGTTGAACAAGATGGCAAAAGGATGGATGATGGAGGAGAGCAGGGATGCAGTTCGAGAGCGGAGGGAGGGAGGGAGGGATGCGGTGAGTGTGTGATGAAGAGGAGAGCCAAGGAGGACGCGGCCATGCATGTTAATGTTACTACATGTTACTACAGAACGCACCGCCCTGTGTTTGGCTCCCAGGAGCCAGCCAACCTCGCAGCTTACTGTGCCTGCCAGAGACATCAGCACAGGACGGCGAGCTGGGTGATGAAATGTAAGGTAATATGTGCTGGTTGGGACGTGTCCAGCAGAGGTGGGTGGTGGAGAGGAGTCTGGCTCCTCACCAGTGGAGAAATCTATCTTTGAATAATTGATCAAACATCACTTGGATTTGTTTACTGGGATAATTGGATTCATCTGAAGCTTTTCACAGCATCTGCAGTTCATATATAAACTTTATTAATCCCTCAACAGGGATGTTCATGTTAAGACTAAAAATAAAATACAGTTTTTACTCAATTATTTGCTAAAAACACCACCTTTCCCTTACATGTAATACAGTGTGGCACACACCAGTATCAAGCGGTCAGAAGTCTTATCTAAGTATCACACTCTATTATTGCCATTGTTTCAGTACCCAGCTGATACATCAGTGTGGGCGGTATCAGCCCATTGGTATCTGTGTATGTTGTCCTATATGTGTTGATATAGAGAACTTAATCAACAGAAATATACTTGGAGTAAAATAAAATGTCCCAGTGATGCTTCAGTACATCAGCACATTGATGTCCATCACTGCTCCCTCATTTTGGGCAATGAAATTTATCATTAAGCTGTACGTTGCCTCCATTACGGATCACCTTTGACTGATGGTTCCAAACAAATACAATACATACTTCAGCTGATAAATGGAGGCAGGAGAATAAGTCCAAAAATATTGTCCTGTGTTAATTTATGATTAATGAGCTTTGGACTTCTTAACATTTTCCTCCACTGAATAAAATTTCTTAAATTTTTCTGTGTCCTAAAGGTGTCCAAAGTTAGATATACTTGACTTTCTTTCAAAACAAAATGTGTGAATCTCATAAAAACTGTTTGACAATTTATTCCAAGCAATGACCAAAATCCAATGTAAAAATCTTTATGGTTTTTGGGTAAGAGAATGGCGGCACGGTTAATTTAAAGCTAAAACTTGTCGCCTCACAGCAAGAAGGTTCCGGGTTCGAGCCCCGCATGGGATCTTTCTGTCTCCATGTTCTCCCTGTTCCTGTGTGGGTTCTCTCTGGTACTCCAGCTTCCTCCCACAGTCCAAAGACATCAAGAGAGGACGAGGCTGATTGATACTCTAAATTGACTGTAGGTGTGACTGTGAGTGTGAATGGTTGTCTGTCTCTATGTGTTGGTCCTGTGATGGACTGGCGACCTGTCCAGGATGAACCCCACCTCTCACCTGAAGGCTGCTGGGATAGGCTCCACCCCCCCCATGACCCTTAACATAGATAAGAGGTAGAAAATGGATGGATAGGTTAGCGAACCCATGGTGATGCCAACTGCCATGCTCCAGCCCCTGAAACCCTGCATCAACGAATCTCTCTTCAGCCTCATTTATTGCCCTGCATACCCATAAATAAGGATGACACAATTAGTTTATTTTCCATGCTTATTGTTGCCAATCTGTTTTATTACAAACTTAAAAAAGAATCTGATACAATAAGAAACCGCAGTAGTAACTCCCCCATTCCTGAGGGGCAGCACAGAAAACAGGTCATTGCATCTCAGTAGTGAAAGATTCATTATCCATCTACAGGGTGTACAGATCCGATACAAAATAGGAAAAATAATAAAATACAGGCAAGAAAGAAAGCACTATATAGTACATCGTTTTGAACTTTTATATATTTTACTCTTAAATGTTAAATTTTACATAGAAAATAAACTTTTTTTATGACAATGAAATATTCCAAAGTGCAAAATAAAATGCACACATCGATATAAGCAAAAGGACATCAGAATACAAAATTTTTTTGACTTCATCAATTCTCAACCCTGATTGTAGAGTAGCCTGCGTTTAGTTTGTGGTGCGTTTCAAACACTGTAGTATGTTTGGAAGTTGACATCCTCAGACCTCCAGAGCCAGATTTGTACGCAGGAGAAATTTAGACACACCTCGTTTACACTGAATCTGACAAATACAGAGGAAAGAGAGAAAAAAAAGGGGGGGGGATTTAAAATAAGCACACAGTTAAAGAAGCGGTTTCCACATTTGTTTCCCCGCAGGCCATCTCAACCAGGGTTAACTAACTGCAGATCACATTCACGGCACATTCATGTCCTTCATCCTTCCAAACCTGCTGTAACACTGTCTGCCTATTAAAGGAGACAGAACACTGGATTTTTTTTTTCCAGGGCAATGAGAGGTAGAAACCCCTTGAATCGTTCAGGGTAATTTAAAATATGGCGTTGCATTGCACAGAAGAGTGCGTAAAGACTGTCGGGGATATGGCTATTTTATCAGATGGACCGGGCTGATGGGGAGGGGATGACAACAAGGGGAGGTACGGTCAAATTTAATAGGGACATTTGGAATGACAGATTGGGGTTAAGCTACATTGGTAGTATTCAGATAAAAACAGAAGGTAGTGAGCAATTTAAAAGGAAAACACCAACTTTTTGGTTAATACTCTTATTCTCCACCCTCCCTGGTGCCAGGCAATAAGACAGATGCCCATCTGTGTGTGTGTGTGTGTGTGTGCGCGCGCGTGTGGAGAAGCTAAAACTCCCAGAGACTGACTAGCCACTACATAGTTTAGCACAACGAATGGTAGTGAGTGGCAAGTGTTAGCTTACCTCCATCAAAAGTAATCAAATTCCCTTCTGATTTGATGCAGCATCACAAAACGTCTTCCAATAAAATATTTGTAGGGAGACTGCTCTTGCACATCCAACAGACTGGATCTGATAACTTCAGTATACCAACACTTACCATCCACTACCCTTAACTGTGCTCAGCTAACCAACAGTCAGCAGGTCTCAGATCCCGAATGTGCACACAGAGTAGCGAAGGGTATCCATCTTCTTATCTGGTTCTGAGGATGCACAATAAACGTTTTCCCCAAAAAGTTGGCCTGTTCCTTTAGTTGTTTTGTTATTTAGAGGAGAGAAAAATTAGTGGTATACATTTAGGAAAAACACTTTTTTTTTTTTGATTCAACAAAATAGGAGGATACACTCATTAAATGTGAAAAAGTGAGATTTTTGGTTTAAAAGTACTGCCTATGACTGCCCCGGGAGCGCAGAAAAAGTGATAATCAGCCTTCTTTTCCAACACAAACCCACTGTAAACATTCATTTCTTTAAACTCCAAATCCAACTTGAAGAATGAATACATTTACCCGTCTTATTAGACAAATGCTGTACAGGGTACAATACACATTCAATACTTTACTCTGTACATCTTTATTTTTGTCTCAAGTTTGCATATATTCATGTTATTTTCTGAAAAAATAACTTCAGCAATGTAAGAAACTAAACCAAGAATCTGAACATAAGAACTTTCTATATACATATTCCTGTAATTTCTTTACAAATGTTAAGTGACGTTTGCAAAAAAAAAAAAAAAAGGACCACAAAAAATAGAAACGTTGGAAATAAATTATAAACATAAACTTGAACTGCATATTTCCCTCACATTCCTAGCATTTACAGAGATGTGTAGCTAGTCTTCACCCATCCCTTTGGGAAAGAAAAAAAAGGAAAGAAAGAAAATTTGCATGCATATAAACCAGCTGTCACACCGCAACACCAGCGTGGACAGGGGCTGTGGGTCACCGAAGTCAAAAACACCGATGGATGTATGCACAACTAAACATTCAAATACGCAGACAGGACCAGTTGTTTTGCTTCTCTTTAAATCTCTACTGACGGCTGAATTGAATATGCCATGGGAACGATGGGAGGACGCGAACCTCTGCTGTCTGCAGGAGCCTAGTAATAAAGTGCCGGACACCTCAAATGAATGATTTGGTGTGTTTGTGTGTGGGGTGTCACTGCTCTCTAATGTGTAAGAAAACAGAAAACTTCCAAAGACTTGACAAACTAAAGCCACACATCCATAAAGAACATTCATCTGTGTCCGCATCATGGGGACTGCGAGCCGCACTGTATCTGCCGTCTCTTTGTAACAGCCGGAGATCAGTGAAGAATTTCAAGGGGGTGGGGGTGGTGGTAGTGGTGGTGGTGGTGGTGTGAGCCTTTAGCTTCAATACCGTTTAAGCTCACTGCAAACGTGCTCAGGGTTTAAAGTGTCGCCTGGACACGAGCGAGGCAACACAAGCCTTCAGCAGAGGAAAACCACTCCGACATAGTCAAAGTCATGCTAAGCCATTTATCACAATCCCTACTGCTTAACTGCTGCACTCCCCCCACCAGCACCACGGCCTTTCTCTTGCCTGTCACCTCACACAATAAGTGCTATTATGTCTATGCACATGGCTTTATGTGCATTTGTATGAAACAATAATAGCAACTGAGGTATCAATAACATGGCTGCCGTGTTCGAATGCAAAGCGTCATTTGTGTTTCAGCAAGGTTTCCCCGACCTTCGCAGCTGCAATTTCCCCTGACAGGTCCAATACGTTCCACTCCATCGCTCCCTCAACGCCCCGATGTTCCCTTTCAGCTCCCCTCTGCTGCTCATTTACACACACCTCATGTACACATTCTGCTTTACAGGAGGGCGGAACCATGCATGTGCATTTCAAGGGCCTACCATACAATGACACTACAGATCATGCTGATCCATAGCAAAACAACAACAACAACCACACACACGCACGCACGCACGCACGCACGCACGCACGCACGCACGCACACACACGAGCCCCCCCGAATGTATTTGTGGCAAGAAGGAAGAGCAGATTGCAGAGCAAAGTGCTGAGCTTTCTGCAGCCGTCGTCCCCTGCAGGACTTGGCGAGGTCCTTTTTCACAGCATGACAGTGCAGTGCAAAATGGAGCTATACTACAAGAAACAAAAAGTCTCACATTAACATTCAATGAATAATGAATCTGAGGGATTGGCAATGACTCAAGGTAGAGAGGAACTTGACCCCAACCCACTCGTCTTCTAAGCAAACACAAAATATGGCGAGTAACTGCAGTGGACAAAACCGAAACACACATGAAATATTCAGCGGATGTGGTATTTTTAAATCTCCGTAATAAAACTAATCTTAACTTGCATTAGTATTAGAACAATTTGTTAGAAAAACTGAAAATATTCGGAGCATCTCTGTCCAATACCCAACTCCTCCAATGACAATTCTTGTTAGAAACAAAGGCTTAGTTAGCCAGCACCACAGGCTGGAAGGACTGGCTTGGGTATTGCAGATTGTAGCTTCCTAAACCCTCAACAAATGGTGGCTTTTCCATGTAGGAGATTCCTCCGTTGCTGCCAATGATGCCCACACTCTGGGCTGGAGGAGGGCTGGAGAAGGGGTCAAAGGTTGGATGGGTGTTGACAGAGTGGGGGGGCTGGAATGGGCTGGCATGAGGTTGCATGGGCTGGGTGTCAGCGTCGAAGTAAAGGGGGCCTGGGGATCCTGGGTAGACAAACTCTTTGGCGTTGGGAGAGAGCTGGCTGGGGATGGGACCTCCAAGGGAATGCAAGGACAGAGACAGCGGCTTGTGCTTCAGCAGCTCTGGAGCCAATATGGTGGTAGGAGAGCGGGAGAGCATCCTCTGGGCAGGCGGCACACCGACTGTGACCCCAGAACTACCCGCTGACCCAGCCCCACTGCACTTCTTCATCTTGGTGGAGCCAAATTTAGTGGCAGCAAAGCTGGCCGTGGTGAAGGTGATAGGTTGAGGACGGGCAGTTGGAAGAGCGGAGGGTGGCGGTTGGGTGGAGAGATAGGGCAGCCCGCTGGGAGGAGAAGGAGTAGAGGTATTGGAAGAGTGGGCTGCAGGGTCAGTGGGTGTGCTGGAGCTGGGGTAACTGAAGAGCCCGGGGCAGGACTGCCCAGATAGAGGTGTGGGGGAGCTCGAGAGTGACGGCATGAGGGCAGGAGATGCCTGGCTCCCAATCGGCACAAACACCTGAGCATCTGGATTGAAGCCCAGATTCTTAGCCTCATCTGCCTCTGTATCTCCTTTAACCTCTCTCATCACCCCCTCAACCCTCTCACCATCACAGCCAAGGCCTGGAGGGTCCTCAAGGTAGAGTACCTTCACCGCCCCCTTCTCTCCAATCTGGTAGGACACCTCATAAGGGTCGATCCACACACTGAGCTCCGCAGGAACATTTGCACGCACTTCCTCTGTGTCCAGTCCGCTTCTCTTGGCAGCCAACTCCACTACGGGGTCCCTCGGTGCTCCAAGGTGAATGCAGCGGAAGGCAGAACCCCGGAGTGGGGCTTCAGGGTACCAGTGACCCTCAAAACGAGATACCAGTATCCTCTCAAGCTCCTCTCCGAACAGGTCAGCTCGACGGCGAGGCAGCTTGTTATACAGGTAGGACACGATAAAGTTGAGAGCAACCTTGACTTCGAGATGCATGGCTGCACCGGCTCAGCGCCGTCTTGGGAGCGCAACGTTAAAGATGGTGGCGTTAAAGTGAGGCGATAAAACTGTGACAAGGGTTTATTTTTCCTCTGGCTTACTGTAAAGTGTCCGATTTGTTTATTGTCACCATGTTAAAAAGGCACCTTGAAGGCAGGGGCAGCAGGTTGCAGGCTGTTTGCTGTCGTCTCAAGTGTCTCGGATTGTTTCAGGTCCCAACTGTAAAGTAGAAGAAAGAACAAAGCAGTCATTTTACCTTGAAACAAAAGCAGGAAGATCTAAGGGGCGAAGGATGAAAAGATCATGGGGTGGAGACAGTCAACATTAATTCAAACGTTACAGAAAAATAACTTGTATGGTGGCTGGAGTGTGTCACGAAAATGAATAGATCAGCCATACAAATCAGTTATTTTATACATGATCATATTATCCATGATGTATAAGGCTACAAATCCTCCTCGTCAATACCATAGCCTTCTAGGTTATTTTACTATTTAACCATCTTTTTCCCTGAATTTAGATTAAACATCTAACCCATGTTACAAGTTTGTACTTTCATTGGAATCTTGGTTTCTCAAATTCTAATTCTCCAATCCAAATCCATATTGTTGAGTATTTGATGACTGAACTAAATGTATTTTTGGGTTCAGGATGTGTTTGCAGGGCTCTTACTAATGTATGATAATGTAAAATGTTGCAAAAATAGTCTGTTATATTTTTGTTTTGGAAAAATATTTAAAAAATCCTGACAAATTTTACATCTACATAACCCTCATCTATTGTTAAACAAGTATTATCTATGTTTATTTCCATTTTCCTTTGATTCTGTGTTAAGTAAAACTATCAATTTTCTGTTGCTAATTTTTTTTTTAAACTCAGAAGTGTTGAAAAACAAACCACTGAAAAATCACAGTAAAGAAGAACTACAAAGGCAGGCACTTTCTCAAGACCAAATAACCAGAATGCAAAATAGGTTCATTCATATTTTTCTGCTTATTTATCCAATGTTTAATGATCTTGATACTATTTGTACAAGAACTGTTTTAAACATGTTTTTTTAAGCCAACGAAATCCCAATAATTCATAAATAAAAAAAAACACTTATTTATTTCCAAATTGTATTTATTTCCTCTGTAGGCCAAGAACAGACACTAAAAATGACGTGCCAATTTTACCTTACGGAAAAATTAGTAAATGTATAGGCAAATTATTATGATACATATAATTCCACTTACACGCTCCAGCCTCCATAGAGGTCCTGAACCTAATAAAAGCAGGAAAAACACACTTCTACAATGACAACTGCAAGTGTCACCCACCCAACAATATACACACTGATTCCATTCGGACCTCTGAGGCATAATACTGACTTCAATAAGAAACGTGACAGTCTCATTCACTGTAAAAGACTTCAAACCTGTTTAAAATGGAACCTAGCATCCTGGGAAAAGTGATTTTCAAGCCTTGCGTGATGCCTTTAGGAGTGAAACGAAACATCCAGCATTTATGAGTGTGCTCTTCTATATTTTGGTTTTATAAAGTACAGGATGTACTGATGGACGTAACAGATGCTGCATTGTGGGCTTCATAAATCCTTTATAATCTGAATCCGATCCCATGGAGTGCCTCCTGCTTAATGCTTCAGAACACTCAGAGTCCATTCATCGACATGCCAACTGGATGACACATTAACAGCAGAAAACATCATAAGACACATGTGAGGAGCGATTGCAAAATGGCAGGACAGTCCACTGAACACCATTTCCCACCATGCAGCGCACATGATCACCCCCTCCCCCTCATGCACATACACAAACAATCCACTCACATTCACTTCTCTGCCAGATGGGGATTCGGCAGCTAAGATTTGAAAGACGCCTCTGATTAAAAGACAATTATGTTGTAGCCGCAGATAAAGCTCCTGTGGCAGGCTGGATGCAAGGATTTGGGAGTTATAGTTCAAGATTTTCATTTTCTTCTCACATGAATAAGGTGACATTGAGGATGGGGGGTTGGTTAGAACAGGCTATAAATAGGGCTCTATTTTGCATCATGTTTTTTCCCAGATTCCTCTCCACCACTACCTGAGTTTCATGGTGACCTAAAGAGGATGCAGCCTTCCTTGAACAGCAACAGCTTTGTCTCAAAAACCTCCACACAGCTGAGCTACCATCTGCTGCATTTCATTATAAAAAGGACATTATAACTCTAGAGATCCAATGTCATTCAATGACATTAGTGGGATGGCCAAAATGTGCAGGCGTGTTGCTTCAAAGGTGCAGTAAATGCTCTCAATGATCACCCACGGCTTGGAATTTGAATAATAAACATGCACCGTATTTGTATTGTTCACCTGCCGACGTGGTACTCATCTTAAAAGGGGCTGGATTTGTTTCTAGAGGCCTATTGTTGGGTCAGAACAACTGCAGGATTTACGGGGCTATTTTTGTTTATATGGAGCTTCAAATATGTGGCGCTGAGATCAAAATAAGCAGGCCTGAATGAAAATAAATACTTTCCAAGTTTTTTATCGCTATTTTCCTGTAGTGTAACTGAGAGCTGCATCCCAATACAACATTATTCACAGAAGGAACTGTAAAAATTATGCACATCTATATGACAGAAATGGGGGTAAAAAAAAAAAAAGGGAGTAGCATTGAGATAATACCATCCAGGTATGCCAGGATGGAAACAGACAACAAGGTAACGGGATCTACCTGGGGGATTACAGCATATGTCAGTCAAAAGGCAGTGGAGCAGAAAGGAGACCGGTTTAGCTGACATGCTACTGAATGTCAAACTGTAGCTGTAAATTAAATTATGACGCTAATTAAGAGGTGAAAAGCTAATCGAATGTATGTGGACCGAGGAATGTCGAGGAGAGTCCCTCCTCGTCATAAACATGATAGAGGCACGAGCTCTGAGAGGGTCTCCACTTCAGTTAATATATAAGCTAATACAAACGGGAGAGGACAAAAACAAGATTGAATCTTCAACGGTCGATCCAGTCATATCCTTCATTTTTTTCAGCACATTTGGATGGACAACCGAGAGACAATGTGAATGGACTAACAGTACGACACTGACATTAAAACGCAGTACACCATTTTCATGCTAACTGTTATTTTCTTACCTGTGATGCCTTAGCTTGACTTCCACATTCTACGTTAATTCTCCAGTGCTGTCTCGGTTTTCCAGGCAAAAATAACGAGTCCTCGGTGTTAAGAATATGACCAGTAGATATTTCTTCACCTTAGCATGATTATTGTTTTAAAATGCAACCTTATTTTTCAGACAGCCAGAGGGTTCATCGTCAGCTGACAGCTCGCATGGAGGATCCAAAGAAACTTTAATGTTTGTCAACCCGGCGTATTTATACAGTGTGAGTCGCCCACACCCCCGTGACGACAGGAACTACTTTCTGTGTATTATAATGGCCAGTGATTCAAATGTTTTACAAATTATTTGAGCGATTTTTGTCCTCGCAGCAAACCACTGACAGCCTCCAATGAACTAGATTCATCTATGCTAACATTAGTCCATACGCTTTTTCAAAACAAATGTAAAAAGGAACATGCCACGCCTCATTTTTCAGGAAAACTGTTATTATAACGACAATTAAAATCATCTTCCGAACGGAGCCCAAACCAAATGATGTTTTAATAATTTATAGAATATACGCGTTTACCCAGTGGACACTAGCTTATCATGCGGAGGGATATTTGTAGTTCCATATGGTGCTGAACAGTTTGCTAAAAATATAAGCGGTGATGGCAACAGAGTCTCTATTGGCTGAGAAGGGGGAGGACCCACAAATTATTGGGCTGCTGCATCCATTCAGCAGCAGAAGCAACTGACTTTTACCAAAGGCTTGTGGGAAATGAGGTCCTTATGATTTAATAATTATACTGCTACTGTTGTATTAAATAATTCTACGTGGTTTCGATGCTTTGACTATGTTTTTACTCAGGGCTTTATAATACAGTCACACATTTCTATAAGGAAATTATCCTTATAACTATCCTGTTCGTTTGATTGATTATAAGCCCAATTATTTTACAAATCAATATTGGAAAATTATGATTTAAAACACACACAACACCAGATTTTAGACTAGGAAGCATTTTGTGCAAGACATCTCAGAATAGGTTTAACATCATTATTAGTAAAGCAGCAGTCTATCATGATCACTGTTATCAGTTCAGTAATTTAAAATAAAAACAGGGTTCTGAATTCTTTTATGCAAACTTTGGACTGAATGATCATTGAGTCTTAAGATAGATGGGAATTTAAGGCTGATATGTTATCACTGACACAAAAGTTTAAAAAAACATACTTTTTCAGTCTGTGCAAAGTATTTAAGGTAGAGAATATTTTCAGAATTGGCTAACTTCAATATTTTTATTATTTATATTTATATAATTATTTGGCTGTCATTAAAATCCTATATGAAAATCTATCATGGCTGTATGTGAGCATTTATGCCAGTGCATACGATCTTTCTTTGTAATCATTAACAAACAATTTAAGCATTATCATTTTTGGTCTATTTTTCATATAATGGATTGGCCTTTTATATAGATAATGTATGCATGTATAAATCAAATGTATTAAAATATGGAAAATGCAGCATCAACAGCAGCAGCTGCAAAAACAACAACAACAACAACAACAATAATGTTTTATCTTACTTTTTTGCCCTACAAAGAGGATAAAGTGCAAAAAAGCAAGTGCGAATCCAGTGACGTCATATTAGTGCGACACTCATCTTTGTCAGTGAACAAAATGGCGTCTTACTGTTTGACTGTCACAAGAATGCGGGTAAGAAACCGTTATTTTATTGGAACAGAGCTTTCACGTGTCTTGCTGTCCGGTCTAAGTGTGTCAGCAAATATGTTCTTTTGCGTGGTACCGTCGCCATCGCCTACGGTTGACCGACGGTTAATATGGAGCCGACTACGCACCAAGTCATTTAGCCAGCCAGGTCACAGTGTCCCCGTATGACTCCAAAAAGCGACGCATGGAACAGCGAGAAATCACGTCAGATCTCTTATGACCAAAAGGAAGATTATGTTTTTGTTGATGATTGTCATTTTCGGACCCTCGTGTACTTAATTTTGGTTTTAAAAGGCCTGATTTTGACAAGGTGATCGCAAGGTTACATTGTTCTAGCTAACACACAGTTGACGACTGTTCTCTACTGACAGCTGTTCAGCTGATGCGCAGTTGTGTAGTTATGCTGTTTTGGTTGCCAATCAAATTACAGATTGTTAAATCGTTTAAAGCTTTCAGCAGACGACCGTTTATGAAATGATCTAAATTCAAGTGGGCCGGTATTTTTTTTAAGTGTCGAGTAAGAGTTACGCAAATGGTATTATGTCATTGTTTAAATAAAGCTTGTATGGCAATAAATTGTGTAAAATTTTAATTTTCTCTTGATGAGTTCTTGTTGATTCTTAATCAAACTATTATTGATCATTTTAGATTGACATTCCTAATATAAAATGAGATTGTTTCACTTGTAAACATCGACATGTTCCTATAGGCTGGTCATTAGATGATGATAATCCGATATTTTAAAGAAAATAGGAGATGGAGGAAAATGCTTTTTTTGAAAATAACTTGGAAAAAACTTGATATTTGATATATTTATTCAGCCCCGTCAGTTTACTTAAATGGCGAGTTTTGTTCTCATTGGGGTTGAATGTGTTCATTTCATCCAGCTAATTTTTGTACCTGTTTAAAGTCCAATTGCTGAACTTGCTCTCCTGCAGTTTTCAGCATGTTATAGTGTTGTTATATTGCATTTTCAAAGGCCAGTGTGAACATTTCAAACACTCCTGCTTTTATCACTGAAGGGTTACATGTGACTGAGTCTCTGTAAAATTATCTGATGTTGTTACGTTTTGAGGCAGGGCTGTGTGCTAGAATTCACTCGGGAGAATAAAATGGGAGATTGGAACAGCTGATGTATGATACTGTAAAACAAAGTGCTGAACTATCATCATATCCTATCAAATATCACTAAGTCTGTTGCAAGCAAACGGATGATTCTTCATTTGCCTTGTTTTACTGTTCCTGCACGTGATGGTATTCTATCTATCTATCCTCATACACGAGCCCATTCTTGCATCATTTTCATTGTCTCTCTTTCTTTTATAGAGTTACTATAGAACTCAAGATTTACTGTGTGACCCTAAACTGTCCAATAAAACTTCATTTATGTTGTTTCTCTGTATTGGCCCAGCTGGCCCTTGGTAGCGGGGCAAGGCGTCTTCATGTTTCCGCGGCCCTCAGTGCCAAGGCCAAAGTGGCAATGAGTCGCTTTGAGCCTGGCTCCAGTATCGACTATGAGAAGATGCACAAGAACATCAGCATTGTTCGCAAGAGGTCAGTTCTCAGAAGTACACAAATAGACACTCACGCAAACGCACACACAGAGTCGCTCGAGAGTTCTTGTTGACTCATGAGGAACGGCTGGGGATTATTGTAGTTGCATCGGAATCATGTGACATCACAGTGTTGACTTGTCAGCGCGAGCAGAGCTAACTTTAGATGACTTGGTGTTACTGACCTGAACAATAGCTGATTTATTGTCAGCAGGGCCATGATTATCAGCGATGATCGAGAAGGAAAAAAAAACGTCCAGATGTATTCTACAAGTAAAAGTTATAAAGCAGTGAAGGATTTCAAAAGGCAAATTTGATGTTCAAGTGAAATTTGTCTTTTATATTCAGTGTACTCACTGCACCACATCTGTCCACCAGGCTAAACAAGCCTCTCACTCTGTCTGAGAAGATTGTGTATGGTCATCTGGATGATCCGGTGGGTCAGGAGATCGACCGTGGCCGCACTTACCTGCGCCTACGCCCAGACCGTGTGGCTATGCAGGACGCTACCGCTCAGATGGCAATGCTCCAATTCATCAGCAGTGGCCTGCCCAAGGTGGCTGTGCCCTCCACCATCCACTGTGATCACCTGATTGAGGCTCAGATCGGAGGAGCTCAGGACCTGCAGAGGGCTAAGGTGAGGAGAGATGAGTGGATGATGGGTAAGAGAGGGACAAAAGGCTCATATTAGGAGCTTATTATATCTGCAAAATCAGTTTCAGGGATTACAAATGATAAGACAAACTAGTGCAAGTCAGGTATGAGTTTTAGCATCTATGTTGTGTCTTGCTGCTGCTTTACTGTCCTCTAGTCTGTTTTTCCAGTAATCACATACAACCTCACATGCTAGGACACACAGTCCCGTTGAATGGGTGCGGTCAGACTTTTTCATTCCCCGGGAACAAATGGTAGAATGTGACTTGTAACTGTTGAAGTCAGGATTCGAACATGACACCACTACTTATAATGTGGATTAGTGGTGACAGTTCAAGGTGACTGAGCTTCTCAAAGCTTTTCCAGCTAGACACACACAGTTTATACCAATAACAATAGACCACAACACTAAGCTTGCTTGCGTGTGGAGTGTGTATACGAAACAAACTCACCGTGTTCCATTCATGTGTAAGCATATATTGTGAGGGCTTGTTATTGAATACAGCAAATATTGTGATGATCAGACTTGCCATAGAAAAGGCACAGGTTAATATTGATAAAGCAGATTTTTCTCCTCATCCAGCTGGGAATATTGTGCTTGTGGAGGGAGCTGCAAGATCTGACTGATCACACATAGGTTAACCACATGCTCAGCCAAAGAAAGGCACATTTTTTAATGTAGCACATCATCTTGCACAGGCAACCCAAATAGCTTCATAATATTCATAATATTGTACAAAACAAGTAAAAACGTAGCTGAAAAACAAACTTAGCAACAGAGAGCAGCTGGATTAAAAAAAACAAACTACAAGGCTAACCCTAACCCCAGAAGATAAAAATGACCTGTCTTCTGTTAGCATAGTAGCTAAAAGTATCCTTGCTAGTTTTTCTTTGGACACAGCGACCACCAGTATTCCCAAGCTGGCTGACGTGAGGGATCTTTGTGCCAGAAGGTCAGGTTGAATAACTGGTTTTAGGGTCATATGTAGGAGCCCAGGAGATCTTTCTGATTACTTAATGTAGGAATACACTATATTGGATTTGTTTCCAGTATTTTTCGATGTTAGTATTATCTGTATATGCAAGTTTATATGATAGTTACAATTTACACAGCTTGAAAATCTCATGGAAATAGTATGAATTTGAAAGATGTATGTATTTCTTATTTTATTGGCTATAATGCATATATTCACCACATGAGCAGGGAAAAAGTGTCTTAAGCCAATAAAATGACCAACATCTGGTGCTACGTATGACGTATCGCTATTATTCTTCATGACATGAATATTTGATGATGCCACACTTGACCTCAATCCGTATAACTCCTCCCCATTTACTTTAAACACAGGAAGTGAATGAAGAGGTGTACAACTTCCTTGCAAGTGCTGCAGCCAAATATGGTGTTGGTTTCTGGAAACCAGGCTCAGGTATCATCCATCAGGTATGAAGAATTATAAAACACACCAGCAGCCCCACCACCGCACACTAGTGTTGTCAAAAATATCGATTTATCGATTAAATATTGATTGTGAAAAGTAAAAACGGTACGAAATGACTTTTCAATAGTACCGATGTATCGATACTCTGCCTGCCTCCTTGGTTTACACTTGCGACGCCGCTGCTAACACACACACAAACAGACAGAGCGCTGCCCTGGGGAGCGAGCCATCGTGTAGCAGCCCCTCCCCTCCTGCCTCGCTCACACAAACAGCGCTGGCTGTATTTTTTTCTTTTCTTTTTTTAGTTTCGTTGCTCTACGTGTGAAAGCTGCCATGAGATGGCGTCTGCAGGACCTTCGCAACCAGTTTTAATAAATAAAGAAAACAGCAAAAGTGCTGTTTTGAGTTTCTTTGGCTTTCCTTGTTCATCCGACTCAAATCCAAAGGACATTAGCAAGTCCATATGCAAGAGATGCAACAGAACTGTGCCAACAAAAGGAGCGAACACGACAAATGTAGCAAAGCACCTCCAAGACAGACACCCGGATCCGTATAGATTTAGAGGTACAGAGGTTGGTAACAGTAGAACTTGAAGTATGTGTTGCCTAGAGTTAGCACATCTATTGGTGTTTACTTTAACGTGTTGTCTCGTTAGCGAGCGGTAGCTGAAGCTAATCGACGGTAGGTTACATATATTAAAACTTATTTGCATGCTGTTAATGTGTAAAGAATAACTTGGAAAAGTTCCCTACCTCAAGGATAAAGTTCTTTATTTTCCTTTATATAAAAACATTTTTGCACTAAATTTTCTGAGTGGTTGCGTAGTATCGAAAATCGAATCGAATATCAATATTTTTCAAAATATCGTATCAAAGTGTGAAATCCAGTATCGTGACAACACTACCACACATACCAGCAGTCCCTCAGGGAACATCAATAAGAGTGTCTCTCTCCTGGAACAGATCATCCTGGAGAACTATGCATATCCTGGAGTGATGCTGATTGGTACCGACTCACACACACCCAATGGTGGTGGCCTTGGTTGCATCTGTATCGGAGTGGGTGGAGCTGATGCTGTGGATGTCATGGCTGGAATCCCATGGGAGCTCAAGTGTCCCAAAGTGAGTTGCTGGCATCCGTATGTAAATGTTTTGGGAACACGTAACATTGACCGCTTGGATGTGAAAGCCTTGTGTGTTCTTCCTCCAGGTGATTGGCGTGAAGCTGACAGGTACGCTGTCTGGCTGGACCTCCCCAAAGGACGTCATCCTGAAGGTGGCTGGCATCTTGACTGTAAAAGGCGGCACTGGCGCCATTGTGGAGTATCACGGGCCTGGAGTTGACTCGATCTCCTGCACTGGTAAGGACACAACATAAGAATTATAACACAGTTTAAAGTTGTTGTTTTCTTTCTGTAGAGTGGAAAATACAATAGGGCACTTTATTCAAAGCTCAAAATGACTGACGTTTTCAGGAATGGCCACCATCTGTAACATGGGTGCTGAGATCGGAGCCACTACGTCCGTTTTCCCCTACAACCATCGTATGAGGACGTACATGGAGAAAACTGGCCGTGCAGGTCAGTCTCCTACCCTTAGTTTCTGCACGTGTAGTCATTCTTCAGTGTGTCTTACTCTCCCTCTTCACTGGCTCCGTAGAGATTGCTGCTGTGGCTGAAGAGTTCAAAGATGACTTGGTTCCAGATGAAGGTTGTCAGTATGACCAGCTCATCGAGATCAATCTGAGCGAGGTGAGTTCAGGAGTGCTGTTCAAGAAAATCAACATACTTAATCAGATGATACTAACAAGGCATGGTCATGTGTTGCTTTGATGAGCTTTGTCCATTGAAGTATTTTTTTCTGTGGCCAACATACCTTTTTAATTCTTTTCAATGAGAGTGCTGTGTTTCTATGCAAAGCTACAAACACCAGCAGTGTGACCAGGTGCTGAGGATCTTTTCTGCCTTTACTTGGTTGCTGAAAGTTAAAAAAATGTTCCACTTTGTTTAGAATGCTACATTGTCAAATTACAGTTTAGAAAGGGCGGGACACACACACCGCAAACACCAACCACCACATCAGATGTGTACGAATGCTGACCAACAACAGCGAAGGAGCACTTGAACCAGACAGTTGTACACGTCAAGGCGTTCCCTCTCCCACAGAATCTCATGAATCCACACAAACCAGTGGGTCTGTCTTCTCTTCCTCTGTGTTGTGGCTTTATTTCACCCAGAACAAGGAAGGAAAGAAGAAACTTGCACTGATATTTTTACTTTTGCAGACATTTTGTACCAAATCATCCATAGCGCTCTCAAACCCCAGTTACTTTTGGGAGACTACATGGTGTTCTGAGAAAAAAAAGATTTTGGTGGATGCAAGACCTTCGAAGAAGCATCACATGAACATCTTTGAATCTGTATTGTTATGATGACGAAGGAGGCTGCCTCGTAATGAACCCTCTAAATTTAGCAACCAATATTTATAGCATACCCAACATGTCCTCCGCTTGATTTCCTTTTTCTTTTCTGTCTTCTCTCAGTTGAAGCCACACATCAATGGCCCATTCACCCCGGATTTGGCCCACCCCGTGTCCGATATTGGGGCTATAGCACAGAAGAGCGGTTGGCCCCTGGAGGTCAAAGTGGGTCAGTATTTGTGTGTAACCTTACAATTGTTCTTTTTTCTTTTGCTTTGTCCAGTGAAATATGATATTCCTTTTCTTTGTTCCGACTCGCTTTGTAACCGACCAGCCATGACCAGGTCACATTACAGCTGTGTCAGTAAGCTGATGGGCTTCATCTGTTGACTTTTCAGAAGTACTCAGAGCAGTGTAGTATTCCAGTTAGGGACAGAAGGAGAAGAGGAGTAATGATGATGAAGATCTTTGTTGTTGATGAACAGGATGTGTTTCGAAGTAATCATTTTTCCTCTAACAAATATTAAACCGGCAGGTCTGATTGGTAGCTGCACTAACTCCAGCTATGAGGACATGGGTAGAGCGGCGTCTCTGGCTAAGCAGGCCTTGGACAAAGGTCTCAAGTGCAAGGCCCAATTCACGGTCACCCCTGGTTCTGAACAGATCCGAGCCACCATCGAGAGGGATGGATATGTAAGTCAGAATCTCACTGACACGTCTGAGACAACCGGTAGAATTGGTGCAGTTATTTAAAGGTGTGTGTGTGTGTGCGTGTGCGCGCGCGTGTGCAGGGGTGAGGCAAAGAATCAGGAAATGACTGATGTTGTCTCTCTTTCTTAGGCCAAGATCTTGAGTGATGTTGGAGGGGTTGTACTCGCCAATGCTTGCGGACCCTGCATCGGGCAGTGGGACAGGTAAGCACCTCATATTAAGAGTTAATTTAACAGCCAGCAGTGAAGTCTGAAGATGATGAAGGATAAAGCAAAGCCCCAGGCTAACACACTGTGTTTGGTTTGTCCTTAGGAAGGATGTGAAAAAAGGGGAGAAGAATACTATCGTCACTTCCTTCAACAGGAATTTCACTGCTAGAAATGACGCTAATCCAGCTACTCATGCGTTCGTCACCTCTCCAGAGGTAGGACGAGCGAAACACAAAATCTGCTGTTCCCTTATTAGTCGGTTATCGCTATATTTCATGTTTATATTTTTTTGTTTAAACTGAGCAAAACAGTCAGGAAATACTGTTACTGTTGGGTAACCGCTTCTGATATCGTTTACTGTAGATTGTCACTGCCTTGGCCCTTGCGGGAACCCTGGACTTCAACCCTGAGACAGATTACCTGACCGCTCCAAACGGAGAGAAGTTCAAACTGGACCCCCCTACCGGTGACGAGCTGCCCTCCAGAGACTTTGACCCGGGTCAGGACACGTACCAGCATCCTCCAGTCGAGAGCAGCTCAGTGAAGGTGATCCAATATTTACTCTTCACACAGGCAGAAGTCAGGACCACCTTTATTAATTACAGCTTTAGTCGGATTAACATCTTGTGTCAAGAGCCAATAAGAGTTTGAAAGATTAAGTAAGTAGGAGGAGTGAAGACGTGCACACTTAAAGAACAAGCCTAGCCTGTGTCTCAGCCAATGAGTAATTTAATTAGAATACACAAGTATTTGCACATGTAGAAAGTTAAATCATTGGTGGTCCATTAACAATCTGTGTTTCAATTGGACTTGTTTGGATATAAACTTGGAAGAATCTTCCTGTCTGACGTTGCTCAGGTGGACGTTAGCCCCTCCAGCAACCGTCTGCAGCTTCTGGAGCCCTTCGACAAGTGGAACGGGAGAGACCTGGAAGACATGAGGGTCCTCATCAAGGTGAGGGAATAGGAAGACTGAGTTTAAAACAGGCGAGGAGCTTTGTGAATTGTTTGTTTTAGATGACTTTCAACAGCCTCTGGGTGAAGGTGACTAAAATTCCTCTTCGTAATATAAATGGCTGGAACGAACGACATTTATTTAATCCTCCTCCTCCTTCCCTCCCCTTCCACAGGTGAAGGGAAAGTGCACCACTGACCACATCAGTGCTGCTGGGCCCTGGCTGAAGTTCCGCGGTCACCTCGACAACATCTCCAACAACCTGCTGATTGGTGCCGTTAACATTGAGAATGATGCTGTCAACAAGGTTAAGAACCAGCTGACTGGGGAGTACGCAGGCGTGCCTGACGTGGCCCGCCAATACAAGGTGAGTTTCCCAAAAAAATAGTTTTTAAATCCCTGCTGCCAAACAGCACTACATTTATCAACTGAGATGTGATTGTGTGATCCAGGCCGGTGGTGTTAACTGGGTGGTGGTTGGAGATGAGAACTATGGAGAAGGATCCAGCAGAGAGCATGCCGCCCTGGAGCCACGACACCTGGGAGGACGCGCCATCATCGTCAAGAGCTTCGCTAGAATCCACGGTGAGTTTCAGGTTACAGACACCAGGTACCAACATTATTTTCCCTTGACGGCCAAAACTTTTCTTTATTTTTTCCCTTTTTTTTTTTTTTTTTTTTAGTCTGGGGGTTTGACATCAAGTGTTTAACATCACTTGATCATGAAGGACAAGTTTTCCAACATGTTTTCGTGTAATATGTGTTAGTATTTGTATCTACCAGCGGCATGAGCCAGCAGCCTTTTATTTGTTTGGATCTTCCCTCCCAACAGAGACTAACCTGAAGAAGCAGGGCCTGCTGCCACTGACTTTTGCAGATGCCAGCGATTACGACAAAATTCGTTCAGATGACAAGATCTCAATCACAGGGCTGCAATCCTTGGTCCCTGGCAAGGTGAGTGAAGCTGATCCTAAGGCTCTAGTACTCTTAAGAGGTCTGGGACTTTTCATTTTTTCCTGCACTTGCATGTATATATATTTTATGTATTTTGGATTATTTGGACTTTGGGGTTTTTTTTTTTGTGCGTCTTGCAGGTTAAACTGCACCTCATGGTGGGCCAGATCTGATCTTCTGGCTCCACTCTGCTCGTAATTAAAGGGGCAACATTCAAACCCACCCTCTATTTACTTGGAGGGCCTGTAAGAATATTTATACTATGAGGGTAAAATTTAGTGTGGCTTCAAAAACCCAACAGGTTGTGAGGGAGTCAGGAGGGAGGCACTAACTGCTTTTTTTTCCCATGGCTAATCTGAATGTTTATTGTGAAGGAGGATGAATGATTGATTCTCTGTTTTGCCTCCTCCAGCCTCTGACTGCAGTGATCGAGCACAGCGACGGCAGCCAGGAGTCCATCTCTCTGAACCACACCTTCAACGAGACCCAGATTGAGTGGTTCAAGGCAGGCTCCGCCCTCAACAGGATGAAGGAGCTCCAATAATTTCGAGGAGAGCGAGAGGAGGGGAGGGGCCTGTTGGGCCCATGGAGGGAACTTGGTGTGGGTGCGGAAGGGGTGAAGACTGAGATATCGCAAAGAGGAAGAGACAGTGTGAACGGTAGATGGTGTAGGCTGTAGTCGTGCTCACTTAATGAAAGATGACACACACACACACACACCACACACACGACCACACACACACACACACTAAGGTCGCTGGACAGATGAAAAGCGCACACAGCCACACACATACACAGGCATGATTACTGTTGGCAGTTGAAAAGTGGAATTACACAAACGCACATAATCACAGGAAGCTGTGTGAGCAGCAGCAGTGTGTGTCTCTGTTGTAGTGGTGGTAACACTCCTTGCTCTCTACTTCAATTCGTCGCGTTTCACCCATAATCAGCCTCAGTGGATGGGAGCTTTATTTTCCTTGTATTACTGATTTGAATCACAATGGCATTTCGATGAAAAATAGTTTCAAGCTCATTGCATTGAAAGAAATAACCTTAACAATACTGTCTTTAATCAACATAACTGGCTGTAGTCGGACCCTCAGTTGTGAAGGTGCAATATAAAGTTGGTGTTTGATATCTAATACTGACAATCAAGCTCAAGACCAGAGGATTTTGTCTCACTGGCATCCGTCCAAATAACTCACCTGAATGTATGTTTCCCTCACTATCTCCACTCAAGTTTTGTCTTTTCTGTGTCGACTTGAACAAACGTGTCCTCCTCATTCACACAAAACAAACCCTCATCCTCACTTGTGTACTGTCCACGGCCTCAGTCTAACTTGTCCAGGTGCAGAAGCAGCCCTCCCCGCTCTCACTCCGTCCGCAAGCTGATGCTTTTGTTCTTTCCACTTAAAGTGTAATTCACTCCTGCGCATTTCGAACACTCCATACACTCCCTGCTGCTTGTTTGTGCATGCGATAACTGTGAATGTCTCTCTGATTGTGACAGCAGACCAGAACACATACTGCTAGCCTTGCCATTTTGTCTGTTCATTAGTGTGTGTGTGCGTGTGTGTGTGTGTGTGATAGAGAGAAGAATGATTCTTCTAACATCAGATCGTGTTTGCATCTGTCTGTCCCTCTTAGCTCATCCTACTCAGCTTTCACCAGGCCGGTTCATGCGGTCCAAACCACAACCTGAACTATAACTGAAGCAGGTTGTAATCAGGTGTGTCGCTTGACAGTAAAACTACCCCGTCTGCAGAATTGACATGCTGGGGTTATCTGTGGACACCAGAGTCTTCTGTGCACATTTAAACCCCCTTAACACACGTGCAAGTAAATATTTAGGCTGGTCACCCTTGAGATTAAAGGCGCACACACCAGTTGGTTGTTCAGTCTGGATATCAAGCTGTGTGTAGTTTTAACGGGAGGTGTGGTTTCAAATTTGCTCTCAGGTTGAGGTTTGGTTCCTCATAGACATGGGGATGTCCTGCTGTCTTCTTCCACAAAGTAACGCACAATCTAGTGTCCAGATGCCTGTACACTAGCACTTTGTAGAATTAGTGATGTAGCTTTAGGCACCACGTATGATTTGTTCTTCGCACACATCTTTAGTTGATTTCTTTGTTATTCTCTAAAATACATACTTGTGATATTCAGGAACAATACATGCATTGGTAGACAGTGGAATCGGTCGTATTCATCATTTGTTCATTAGGTTTGGCCAGGCCGTGATCGACATCAGACGCGGGTCACAGAATGTTAGAGAGGTTGCTGCTGCTGGTGGGATCATGTGAGAGGTCTGCACACACATTTCTGTTTATTCTCCCTCTAACACTGCCAATACATTTAAAAAAAAGTCAACTCCTTACGAGTTTGGTGTAAATTATGTGGCGTACAGATGCTGTTTGTATAGGGGCGTGTATATAAGAATTAAAACATAAGTGTATGTATATGTGTGTGTTTTATTTATATATATGTATGAATATATGTATGTGTGTGTGTTTATTTATATATATATATATATATATATATATATATATATATATATATATAAACACACACACATACATACATACATTCATATATGGAAAATGTATATATATGCACATATATGTACATATATGTGTAGAGAGAGCAATTCTGTATGCCAGTGGTTCTCAACCTGGGGTCAGGACCCCTATGGGTATTTCTGGGTGTTGCCAAATGCTTGTGCAGTGACAAATCATGGCATTGTTTTGGTAAGTGTGTGGGGGTCAAAACTGTTGCTGTTGCGATTGAAAACTAAGAAAACAGATCTGAAACTAAGGCCTGCAAGGCTGCACTTCTATTATCGTGAAAGGACTAAATGTATTCATGTTAACTTTGATGTTGCAGTTCCTTTTAGGTCAAATGCTCAAGTCATCATGGAATATAACGTTATTATCATTGTTCTGTCCCAAAGCTTAAAAGTACAGGAAGTGAGCAACAGTGGCAGGGGATGGGGTTGTAGACAATTTAAAAGATTGGGGGGGGGGGGGCATTAGGAGTCAAAAAAGGTTGAGAACCTCTTGCTTTGTGCTGCTGACATGTAGTCTTGAGAGGTAATGTGATGAGGTATTCTCCCCTTTTGTCATAAAATCAATCCAATTGTTTAAGAAACCATTCAAGCATCCTAATGCAAAGGACTTTTAAGAGCAGGAGTTGCTATGGCTATCATTATTTAATGTTTCATTTTAATTGTGGTTGTACTGAAGAGTAATTTGAAGCAGCAGCTGCCTAACTTTGATGACTTTTGGGACTGAATGACTCCCCATGACTCAACAAAATACTCACCCTTACACAGGTCGTTTCATGTCTCTGTGTTGCTCATTACTTCAGTGGTCAAACCCTCCTCATCAGCGTATCACAGTAACTGCCAAAGATGTCTCATAAAAATGCCTAGATGTTGAGAAGAATGGCGGCGTGCTTGACAGCAGAACTTGTTGCTCTTCACTTCACGTGGAATTGCAATAACTTCACAATGTCCATAATTATGTTCATACGCACAATGTGTTTCTGCCCACATAACTGATCAAAACGCTGTGGTGATCACCTGCAGACTATGATGCATTTCGCTTGGACTGTGGCGCGTTGTTCTTCACGGTTTCTGGCCTTTTGAGTGTTTAAAGCGCTACCATATAGTAACAAATGGTGTTGTTCATAAAGGCATCGTGTGGTGATGGTGCCAGCAGCATGCCCTTTGTGTTGTTTAGTACTTGTGTGTTTAGTCCTGGCTTCCTCTGATGTGTTAGAACTTCTTCAACGTTCAGCAAATAAACCTGAAATCTGAACAGATGTTACTGCATAGTGATGAATCCCCTCCACACATTGTTTAAAAATTAAACATGATTTTGTAAAAAAAAAAAACAGATTATTTAAAATGCTTGCGGTTTTATAGCTTGACATGTACCATTATAAATGATAAATTAATAAAGCTATAGTTCTTGAGTTGATGTTTTTGTGTTTCTCTTTATTCGATGATTTGTTCGTTGCATTCATCTTCTACTATGAAAAAAAAAAAAGTAAAGTCACTCATTTAGTTCCAAGTTGCATTTATGATTATCTGTGTAAAATGGAAATGACTCAACTTCTTCATGGACATATTCATGTTAAAATTGTATCTTTATGTTTGCAATTCAGATAACTGGTATTGGTAGGACCATGAATACCATATTGCAAATTAATTTGATATGATTGTTACTTCTGCTATGTATTCAATTACATTTATTCAATATAAATAAATACAACGACAACTTTAACTGTAAACACAGACTACTTAAGTTGCTTTATCAACTCCAAAGAATGAACAAAATGCAAAAAATAATACACGAATCAAGTATTGAGGTAATGAACAATAATGTACATGAGGGTGTTTCTTTGATTATAGGTTATTATATTTATTACAGAGAATTTTTGAAAAGACAAACTGGAAAAAAAGTTTAAATATAGAATTATTTCAATGGCAGATATTAGGTATAAGGGAATTTGCATCTATATATATATAATATCTAAAGTCATCACATTGACTTTAAAATCTAGAAAATTAAAAAAAAAACATCATGCTAATGACTGATAGCACGTGATCAAGCTATAATTAATGCATTTCCAGATGTGTTAGGTAGACATTTCTCTGTACCTACGGGTGAAAGAGGCAAATCCAAAGAAAAACTTTTCGTCATTCGTACACTTGAAAAAGAAAGACAGTGCCTTTCGGGTTTTTTTGCGACATGTCGTAAAACCTGACTGCCGTAAACTCACATGGGAGAAACATGGTTGTCATTTCTGCTGCAGACTGTCGAACTGTTTGTGTTTTCTACGGTTCATGGCAGAATCGTTGTCGACTGTAACGTAGAAAAGGAGCAGAAGAAATAAAGCTTTCCTGATACGTCAGCGGTTTTGTACGCGCACACGTATGTGCGTGTGTCGCCATCATGTTTCTGTTGGTAGAGATGGTCGACACGGTCCGGATCCCTCCGTGGTTCTTTCAGAGACAACTGAACGAGGCCATAGCGGAGGAGTTGAACAAGAAGCTAGCCAACAAGGTACGCGTGTGTTTGTGTCCGCCACATTTGATTTGAGGTGGTGTTTGGCACACAGTTAGCCTTGCGTTTTTAAAATTGCAGTCGACCATATCGTGATTAACTGTTCAGCCCTTACAGCCACCTCGAAGATCTGGAAAGAAACATGAACTCACACGCACACGAACACAAACACGCACTTAAGATGCGGACACATTCCATCAGAGAGCAAGATGAGGATGCAGGAAGTGTGGAGTGAGATGAACGACAGACAGAGGAATCTTGATAGACTGCATGTATCGGCTGACTCGAGTTTAACCGTGGGACAAAATACTGATACGACAGTATCTCGTCTTCTGTTGATAGATCATCGTGACAAATATGAATCTTATTAAAATGGCTTTGAACAGATTGCAACATTACCATATTGAAAAGATGTTTATTGTATGCTGTGTGTGTCTGAGAGAGAGAGAGAGGCACGATGAAGGGTGATGACAACACTCCTCTGAACATTTCTGCTCTTTTAAACTTAGACTTCTCTCGTCCCCCTCCCAGGTGGTCTACAATGTCGGACTCTGCATCTGCTTGTATGACATCACCAAACTGGATGACTCCTACATATTCCCGGGGGACGGAGCCTCGCACACCAAAGGTGCACTGCAACGCGTCAAAACTCTTGAAGTATATTTGAAGGCTTCGTAGTCAGATTGTTTCATTACAGTTCTCGAATCAGTCTTCGGTTCACGCTCTATAATTTTAGACTTGGTAATCAACTCTGGACTCCAGGATGCACTTGATATCACTTTCTATTTTTTAATGTCAAAGCACTGAGATCACTTGTAGGAAGGAAAGTTGCGTCACAAACCTTGACCCTGATATCCTGACACAAACGCTGTCATTGCGATAGATCATAGAGGGGAGTCTTAAAGGAGCACGCCAACATTTTGGAGTAACGTTATTGTACATCTACCCTAGAGCCAGAAAAGAAGATGAATGCGGTTGTTATGAAAAAAAAAACCCCAATGTAAAATGTGATTATATTGTCATTTTAGAATCAAACACATAGGTGGAACTACTTTACTTCCTGGGCGGAGTGATTTGATACTTACAAAGTTGGCCATAGTTTGTTTTCCTATTTGTGCATGTTACGCTCTTACACCAGTTACACAAACCTAGCACAGCATGCATGCGCCTTATTCCAGATGTTGCCAGCACAGGCGCGACTTCAGCCAAGTGACATGTCAGCAAGACAAACACGGCTGCGTCAAACAAGAGCATCTAACTTCTGGAGTGATGAAGAAACTGAGTTTTGTCTGTCAGTCATGAAAGAAATAAGTATTATTGGGCGTTACATTACACTCGTCTGTGGCAAACAGGTAACCTCAATCAAACTGCCCTGCTCGTTATCCGCCATGTTTGTTTACCCTCAAGTCAGGTTTGATTATGCAAGGTTTTGAGTTTTGAGAGTGTAGACTCTGGTAGTTGGTGGGCAAAATATGCTTTTGTGTGGTGCATCTCTCACTCACACACACAAACACACACACAGGCTCACACAATATAAGAACTAAGCGGTTAAATCTGTCATTATTTGTTGTTACGTGTGGAGTCCCTCACATTCTCTAAATCAGTTGAGATTTAAAAAGTCTTGTCGTGTGTGCCGGGCTTGAGTGAGGAGGGTTACTCCTGGACAAAGCAAGACCCTGAACAGCAAGTGTGCTAAGCTAACTAGTAGTCAACCGCTCTCTATGGGTCTCACCTTCCTAATGCAGCACAGAGGAGAGAAGGGTGTGGGTCTTATCTGGCACTGGGGTGGATGGACCGTAGGAGTACCGTACTTCTCTTGCCACGTTCCTTTAGCTCACCAACCTTGAGAGATTCAGCATCACACGGTTTTCCTTTCTGTTTTCTGTCAGTTCATTTCAGGTATGTTGTTTTCCACCCGTTCCTGGACGAGATCCTGGTCGGCAAGATCAAGTACTGCAGCCAGGAGGGAGTTCATGGTAACCTTCGTCTCTCCATAATTGTATTTGCTATGCACATACATACTCAGTGCACACAAAAAAAAACGAATATGAGGAATTATGGTGGCAACTGAGGACTCTAATCAAATAGGTTTGTTTTTTTTAAGTTAAAATCATAGTCCTTTAGTTAAACAAATAGGATGTCTGATTATATTGTTTTTTTTTCCTGACCTAAATTCTAAAAATGCTTTTGTTGTAATTTAAAATGGACGAAGAACGCAAAGACCCAACAAATAGGCAGCCAAGGTCTCAGGTGTCTCTGGCCATTGGGGTTGCCATGATACTAGAATTTCAATATTCGATACCCATACCAAGGAAAAAAACTCCACACTTGATACCACGGGGAAAAAAATGACAAAATAATAAGCATAAAAATGTTTTTAATCACCTCTGGGAAATATAATCAATAGATAACATACAAATAACATCTGTTACAAAACACTGGTTAATTAAGCGGCTGACGTGAAGGTGTACACCTGGCGGCATTCATCATAATTCAGGGCGCTCAAGTCTCACACGTTCGCCGCGTGACACACATTTCTGCCACCTGACACTCATGACTGTGTTTCTTACCCTGAAATATCATGTTCGGTCATGGTGAAGTTTATGTCGGTGTGTAGCATGTGGCCTAGCTGATGCTAGGAAACATAGTCGTCAGTGAATACAACACAACAATACAACGCATCTCTGGTCAAACTCCCCCCTTCTCCGATCTCACACCCACAGAGAAGGCAAACTTGAGAGCGCCGATCATAACAAGGCTTAATACTTCAGTGTTGTTGTAACGGGAGCTTTACTGACTTCTCGCAATTCGGTGTGAAGAGTGGGGCGTCTGTCTTTCAGGTGTCCTGTCAAGTTGCCAGTGCTACTTGACTCTGTCGCCGCTGCCTTGTCGCAGTGCTTTCAAACAGGCCTGTTGATATCTGTGACTTCCCCCTAACTGCTTGCCTCATGTGCAAAATTCTTGGATGCTGCGCTTTGGCTTTTGACATTTTCAACCAAAATTGGTCACGAAGGTCCAGCAGCAGCACTCGCCATGTTTCGCCAGCTCTGTCCGACACACGCTGAGCTTCTAGTAAGGGGAGGGACAAAAAGGTAGTCCGTGTGTGGCGGCAGTGCTGAGTAAAGCTGTGTGTCAACAGCAGGCGAAGGCGGCACCGTTGGTACCTATACTTCTGCAAATGAGTGTCTTATCCGAATACTAATTTTTAGTATTGAATGATATCTGGGTATCGATTTTTTGACAACCCTACTGGCAACTGGTTCTGAGGAGTTCTAGTATTAGGCCAAGTCACATCTGGTGTTCTTGTGTAGGCAAATATTCCCATGCCACCTAGAACTTTCCGGCACTGTTCTGTCCCCTGGAGCTGACCGAAGCTCCTTTAGACGATGTGTGTGAGTGCGACAGCCCTCTCCCAGTAACGGCTGCTGCTCCACTCTGCTAAAAATATACATCAAGTCTAGTTTTTGATGGAAGGAGGACATCAGACAGGAACAGCATGGAGCATCTGGTCAGTTTTCACAATAAAATTGCACTCCTCCTTCCAACAGACACTTTATATACTCATGAATGATCCGTAAGGATGAAGGTATTCTCAACAGTGGAAACAGCCTCGGATCTTTGATTCACAATAACTGGATTTACCTGCATCACCTGTGTCTGTACACAAGGGCACAACAAAGTAGGGCACAGCACTCGGTAGAAGCAACCGAAAAAGAAGAATGGCCGATATTGGGCACTTCTGAAACACTGCCTGTTAGCTTTTAGGCCGTAGGAGGATGCAACAAAACTTCAGAGACACAGATCTGGAGGAATCCAGGTTCTTAACCAAGTTTAATTTTAGCCGCTGCAGTGAGCATAAAAATACTAATCTGATCTGATCAGTACTGATCACATGAAAGTTGTCACTGTAATGTAGTTTAGATGAGTGATCCGTTGTTTTATTTTATAATGAGATAAACTCAAGGTCTGAATTCAGCTTGGAAAAAAAGAAACAATCAGCTATGGGCCTGAAACCTCCCATGATGCATCCGTCTGTTTCCCCTCAGTGACGATGGGCTTCTTCGACGACATCCTCATCCCGCCAGAGTCGCTTCAACAGCCTGCTAAATTGTATCCTTAACTCAAATCCTCCCCCAGATGAAGTCCAGCGGTTGTTCTTTTCATGTCACGAGAACACATATTGATGCAGAAGTGGCGTCCTTAGCTGGCGCCGCAGTGACGAGGCGGAGCAAGTTTGGCTTTGGGAGTATGAAACGGAGGAGGGGGCTCACGACCTCTTCATGGACCAAGGAGAGGAGATCCGCTTTCGAGTCACAGATGAAGTCTTTGTAGATACGTCACCGACGGGCCCGGCTACTGATGCGACAGACACAGCAACGCAACCGGGAACGTCTACTGCGCCGCTCCCAACAGAGGACAGCGGGGAGAAGAAGGAGGCACCGTACACTCTGATTGTGAGAACACACACTTCAGCCTTCACATCATCACATCTCATCAAATAAAAACAATGAAAGAGTGACGCACTGTGGCACGTTAACACCCTGCGTACCTGCGCTGCCGAGGCCTGTTTGCTTTTTCAACGTGACACCTGGATAAATATAACATGCGGGGTCAGACTCGGTCTTGGCAGATATTCAATATGAAAAGACTCCGAGTAGGATAGAAGCCAAAGAAAACTTGGCCAGGATGCGTGTAATCGCCCCGGCAGCCTAACTGATGATTTGGCCGACGCTCACTGTCGGCAGATCAGTAACAAGATATGTTTGGGGTCATGTGGGAACACCAGGGCCTACCTGGTCCACCTGAAAGAATTAAAATGTTGATTTTCCCGCACTATCGTTCCATGTAGACACGTTCCACTCTCTCAAATGGGGACGTCAGTATTGACCTTTAGTGTCCAGGGGCTTCACAGTTCTGAGAAGAGAACTAATCTGTCAACCTGACTGATCCATGGTGGTGTTGTTGCTATCGCAGGGGACCATCTGTGAGCCCGGGCTGGGGCTGCTGTCGTGGTGGAACAGTTAGCACCACAGAAGAAGAAGAGGACATGGGGCTGCGGATGTTCCAGCCCAGGAGCGAGGGACAATGATCCGTTTTGTGTCTGATGTGATCTGACTGAGGCAGAGTTGAGGAGAAATACTGCCCTCAACACGCCAGCTTCCTGTTTACACGTTTACTGACAAAATGGACTTTTATTCAGTTTGTACATTTCATACTCGAATGAGAAACAACAAGAAGGAAAGTCATTATCTTGAATTGTGTTATAAAAATTCTATTTCTTCCATCGGGGCGTAAAGTCATTTGTGAGGGATGAATGAAGGTGGGAAGGGTTTTTTATGGGGGGGGGGGGTCTGTGAGGCGTGGGATATCTCTGTTTCTGTGCCTCCAACTGCACCTTGCAGGTCTGATGCTTCTGAAACAACAATGAGCATAAAAACCCTGAAGGGAGTCTTTTCATTTGAACTCTGAGGTGTAGATCAGATGAATGTGGGCTCATTCTCCGCTCATCAGCCTCGCCAGTTTTAGTTTTTGCCCGTCTTGACAGTAAATGGCGTGCCATCAGCACCCGTGTGGTGAATCTGTCATTTTGTGTGATTATAGGAAATCAGACAGGATTAACGAGAAGCCTTTAAATCCTACAGTTTGAAGGGCAGTGAAAAAAACAGTCCTGCTGATTTATAGTCTGTTACACACACACACACACACACACACACTGGTGTGTAGCGGAGGGAACACAGGTATACAGAGTAGATCCACTTACTTTTCGGGTAACTTTGTAGTCATTCCACATAGTACAGATAAAATAAAAGGTTCTTTTACCTCTAGTTAGAGTACAGACGAGGTGCTGATCAGACGCTCCAGTGGGTGAACAGTGATGATGGGGGCTCATCATTGGTATCGGCGGACGCTGGTCAGTCTTGGTCTGATGATGATCTCGTTTGCTGAGGGGGTGAGGAATAAATACCAGAAATATGTTATTGATGGGTTTTTCCAGATGTTTTAGAAACAACTGAATTCATTGAATGCACAATGTTTGTGGTTTTTAGTATGAACAATGAAAAATGTGAGGATACATTTTGAAAAAAAAACCTGAAAATTTAAGTAAATCCATTGCGAAATATATTTTTTTTAAAAAACCTGAAAAACAAAAGATGCAGATCAATGAAATATGTACAGAAATGTTGCACGGTGCCGGTCAGATATGTTTTATTCTGATGAATACACGTTGGCTTTATACTGTACATAGATGAAATATTGTATCCATGCATATAAATATGAGCTGATCACAACTGTCTGAAAAAATAGATGGGCTGCATGCGACCCCTCCTCCTTCCCAGGGGTTTGAAGAATTTTGATGGTTTTCATTAAAGCGTGTTTTATGAGAATATACATTTATATACATGCCTTTGTTCTGAAAGCACAAGATTGCAAAATCCAGGCTTCCTTTGACAGATTTGTAGAATAGAGAAGTAGTACCGGAAGTGTAGGGACAGGAGACATAACAAGTCAGTATCTGTTTCACCACACACACACACACACACACACACACACACAAATACACACACACATTGAGTCACATCACGCCATCGGAATCTCCGCCAGCTGCGCAGACTCAGCAGCTCACACACACACACACACACACATACACACACACCATCACATCAGGGTTTTCCGTCGCTCTGCGCGGATTTAGCCGACTTATTTATTTAATTACGTGTTATATAATACACACAACGACTTCAAACATTCGCTCACTGTACTGGACGTCCTCAACCTACCGGAGAGTCCCACCGCAGTAAGTCATATTTCCGTTAATGACGATTCCACAGGGGTGTGTGTGTATGAGTGTGTGTGGCTTTGTGTTTGGATTGAGACAAATAGTCCGGGAAGAGAATAATCGCTGAACGATTAAAATACTTGACAGTGTGGAGGCATGGCGATGTTTGTTTGTCTACAAGTTATTGTCCAAAAGCTGTGATTGTTTTTGACTCAGTATTTTCAGAAACTCTTGTGATTCGCGGTCCTTGCAGTTCGCTGGTGGCTCGAATCCTTGAAATGCCACACGGGGGGCATGGTTTATTAGAGAGAGGTGTATCGGTCCACCGCTGAGGACACAGACGAGTACCGTCTTTGTCAGTAATGTCAAATACACACACATCCAGATGTTGTGCAGATGCACATGTAAAGAGGTTCTTAAGAAGAGGGAAGAAGAGGTTTTTAAGGTAACCGTGGTTACGCTGCAGTGTTACTCATCATGTAGTATTCCTGTCGGAGAATATGGAATTGTTCATTTTGCATCGGGCACTGACGTCACGAGAGCGCCACTAGCTGCAGCTGCTCTGACGTCACGCTCTGCCCGCATCAACTCATGATGGAGGAGGAGGAGAAGTGGGCGTATAAAAACATCCTTATTCTCTCTCTCTCTCTCTCTCTCTCTCTCTCTCTCTCTCTCTCTCACACACACACACACACACACACACACACACACACAGTCCCTTGTCAATTATTAAATCACTTCAGTTATACTAACACAGTATAACACAATGGAGTTGTGATAATTTCACTCTCTTTGTGTTGTCACATTTACATAAATTAAGATTGGCTAATATTCCTATAATCCTCATGAAGGGAGGATTTTTTTTTTGTATTAAGCCATTTATTTTATCAAAGTGTCCCTGATACGTTGAGAAGTGAGTGCACATCGAATGGCAACCTATTATGACTCATTATGACATCCTGTAACATGAATTAACGAGAAGTGGCCCAACCTTCATTAATTGTGTGGTGGGTAGTTGGAGATATAAACCCTTCAATAGAATCATGAGGGACTGCAGGGGGACGCAAAAATAAATGAAGCTGTCAGGTGCAGAAATTAGGAATGTGGAGAAATGATAGCAGTAGAGTAGAGGAGCTTCATCCAGCCTGAGGAAATAACCCTGATGTTTGAAGTTATTTTTAAAGAAAAGCCTGTGCTGCATTGTGGAGTTTGAATGATGTGAGAGTTTATCGGGCACACAAGCAGCACCATGGGAAATGTAGGACACGGCGGGTTGAAGCCAGGATGGATTGCAAGCTGCTGCGTTGATTCTGATTTTGAAATTTCAAATGTAAAGCAAAAAAATAAAAATAGAATGGTAAAATTCCTAAACCCTTCATCTGAAGCCTCAACAGATGACTCAAAAGATGACTTACACCATGCTTTTATGCTTTTATCATGTCTTTTTTATGCTGGATCATCCGTCAGCATGCATGTCAGCTGTTAAGGCTGCAGCACCCTGTCCTGTGAAA
This sequence comes from Aulostomus chinensis, assembly GCF_037954235.1. NCBI lineage: Eukaryota > Metazoa > Chordata > Actinopteri > Syngnathiformes > Aulostomidae > Aulostomus > Aulostomus chinensis. Next base: position 17,508,003 of record NC_141337.1, on the reverse strand, counting down.
CTACAGCAGAGTTTTGTAGACTAACATAATTCAGCCAACCCTCTATCAGCAATTAGATAACTACATTTTCATTTTTGGGCCAAGTCTCTTTTTTAAAACCGTCATTGACGAGTCCTCCATCATTATTAACACACAACGTTAACTTGATTGGCACATTGTTAAATATTTAAGACTCAAAGAATGGTGGGGTGTGGAAGTTTGACATATAATGATGAAACAACAAACTCCAGACACCAGGAGAAAATCACCCAAAGGCTTTTTTCACTTATGAACCCGAATGGCTTTTTGCTGGTCTCTTCCTTCTTCCTCCCCCCCATCAATTCTAAAGCTGTGTGACGTCTCTCATCTTCCTCTGCTCTCTCTGTGTTATTTCTTTCCTCACAGCTCGTCCTCTTGACTGACTTGACGTGACAGGGCTGACCTGGATAACGGCTGAAACTGTGTCCTACGCTGAGGGAGGGTTCTCCAAGCAGACGTACGCCAGCAGATAGACAGAGGAGCCAACATCCTCTTCCTCTTCCTCCTCCTCCTCCTCTTCCTCCCCTCACATCTGACATGGCAGACCCCAGCCTCACGTCACCCTCAGAAACCCCTCTACGATCTCCCAACACCTCGCTTACCATGTCTTTCCCCTTCCTGAGGGAGGGGAGTCGGGTATGGGAGGAAAAGGGGGAACAGGCGCTACCCAGGGATCTGCCCAGTCCGCTGCCAACCAAACGCACTCGCACCTACTCAGCGTAAGTGCCCAGAGCAGTTGACTTTCATCACAGGTTTTTTTCTACATCAGAGAGAAATCTTCTCGTCTTTCATCTCTGTTTGCTCTTTCAAGACACTCTGAAGGTGAAATCTAAGTTTACACTGTTGGCACAGTGTAGAAGCTGGTTCATCTTGTCAGTTCTGCATTTCTGTTTTATCACAGCTTGAACTCAGTCTCATTCATCTGTTTGATTACAGCACAGTACGAGCTCACTCAGGTCCGGTGTTCAAGGGTGTGTGTAAGAACTTCTCCAGGTCACAGGGTCATGGCTTCATCCGACCTTCCCACGGCGGCGAAGACATCTTTGTCCACATCTCAGAGTGAGTGACAGCGTCATGGATTGCGCTATTTAAAGAGGCAGCGACAGCAGACGGGCTCTTCGCTGAAATATTTTGCGTTTGTGTATGAGTATCTGGTAAAAACTCCACATACATACCGGATGGCCAGTTCGAGAAGTTGTGGTCAGATGGGGAAGTTAACATGTTTTTTTGAAAACAGGTTCTCGGCACAGTTACTGCATCAAGACGCGGTTGCCAAGAAATCAGATCTAAATAGATGATTTGAAGTTCAGAGATGCTGAAGGGAAGTTGATGCTGAACGAAGATTACCATCTATGTGGCACTGGATTACCATCTATGTGGCACTGGATTACCATCTATGTGGCACTGGATTACCATCTATGTGGCACTGGATTACCATCTATGTGGCACTGGATTACCATCTATGTGGCACTGGATTACCATCTATGTGGCATTGAGGCACGATATGTATTAGCTATTTTAGTTAGGTTTTGGTGGCAATTGTCTGACTGTTGGCAGGGCTATGCAAAAACTATGAGGGCGAGTATCATCGAGGGTGTAGGATGGGCTAAAGACGAACCCCATAACATTTTGGGCATAAACTGATTAGCATAGCAACAAAAAAAAGGCCTTTTTTTACATTGAGTTTGGCTAAGGTTGACCTTAGCTGAGGTATGTGCCCTCTGGTTATCATATCTTTTGGGAATTTCTTTATTAAAGTATTTTCTCCTCATGCTGAAGATGAGAAAACTCCAAAAACAAGTGTAGGAATCTTGTGCCAGTCATGCTTGATCATCCGGAACTGTTCTCCTCACCATCTTGCCTCTCTGTTTCAGCATCGAGGGCGAGTACGTCCCAACTGAGGGCGATGAGGTCACATACAAAGTGTGCCGGGTTCCACCTAAGAACCTGAAGGTTCAGGCAGTGGAGGTGAAGATCATTCATCTCAACCCGGGAACGAAACACGAGACCTGGTCTGGGCAGATCATCAGCTCATAGACCTGGGCAGGACGGGGAGGCGGAGCTGTTGTCAGACTGATCATGTTGATTTTGTGCTTCAAATCTTTCTTTTAAATTTAAATTTTTATTTAATTTTATTTTTTTTACAGTTTTACCAACACAACAAAGTGTCCAGTGTTACTAATCGTCTGTATGTGTTCAGTCATAGCAGTTTCTTTTCCGCTCACAGAACTGATTTAGCTGTGAAACCATATAAACTCACTGTTAGGAAGAAGTGACATTTGTTTTCTGTATTTTTACTTTTGGTTTAAGATGAGATGGTTTTTAAACACTTGGGCCTCATTTTTACGTGAGATCAGCTGTATAAGGTACGAAATGTTGCGTCCATAACTTTGTGTAGATCTTCAAACTGAGGCTTAACTGTCGAGCGTATTTGCAAGAAAAATAATGATGTGAGACAGAGAGTCAGTTTTACTTCCCTTCGTTGTGTCTGTTACGTATTTGTTTACTTCACCAAGATCACATGAGGGGCGCAAGCACGGGTCAGATGATCTCAACTGACACTGCTTTAAAGAGCAGATTTTGGAAAGACATCAGCAACTGATGTAATGGAGGTGAAAGACAGAAGTTTTGGAGTAAGGAAGTTGTAGAAATTTGAGGGTTTGCGTTGGAATTTGGGGGGAAAAAAAGGAAGTTTGGTTTAGAAAGGAGAGGGAATGAATTTGAAAGTTAGAGGGACAGAGGAGAGATAGACACGCATGAACCAGATCAGACACTGCATACACATCAAAAGTATACATATCAAAAAGCACTGAAAAACATATTTAATTGTGAAAACCTGAAAACTGCATATCCTTAGTTTTACTGTCTTGTCTGGGGTTATTTATTTTTATTATTTATTATATGAGTTTTTCCTTGTGTGTCCTCAGACTGAAGGTAACTCAGTCCAATATTTAAATTCCACCGTATGAAAACTGCTGCGGTGCAACAGGTTTACTCTGTTTGGCATCCTGTTTGAAAACACCTTTTTTCAATATAGAGCCATAAATTGATTACTATATATACACACACACATATATATATATATATATATATATATATATATATATATATATATATATATATATATATATATATATATATATGTATATGTATATATATATATATACATAATTCTTTCTGTTATTAGAAAAAAAAAACGTGTATGTGATTTGTTGTAGGTGTGCTGGTGAAATGCATATCTTCATAGCTGGTGCCAATAAAAGATCAGTGTCACAGAAATGTTAGTTCAGTTTTTGCTCGGTCACCGACTGCATTTGCTATAATTTCTCCAGTACGTCAGTGTCACTGCCTGAAAAGTGCTATTTTCTTATTTTCTGCCATGTCAAAAGGATCCTTTCTCTTGCAGAAGAAGCCACTGTGGAGGTGATTTCCACCAAGACTGCTACTGAGCCTTGTTAGACCATTAAAGCATCGAATGATTTACAGTTGGGTGGTGGTTTGTTAACTGTTAAGAGTCACGGTGACAGGAAGATGAGCTCTCACTTTGACATCCTCAGACCAGAAGCTCACCGATAATGAAGTTACGCTGCCATTTTGTTTCATTTCGTTCCTCCTCTACTGTTCTGAGCTGAGATTCTTACCACAACAGCTGTTCTACACACTGAAGAATCTTGTTGCTCACCTGCTCACACTTTCAGTCACAACTCTGATCAAATAGATTACACTAAGATAAAGCGCGTACCTTTACAGTCTTAATATAATGGGATATTATTTTTCTTCATATGTTTATGATTATTTCATGAACAGAAAACTCCTGAAATGTAATAATCCATGCGCATACATATAACAATTTTTAAAGCAACAAATCTAAGAGATATAAGTGCAAACATTGGATTGTAGCCGTAACCTGTAGCCTGACACTATAAAAAAAAACAATCCAATATTGTAATATGTTTATGTAAGTCTTTTTTGAACTGTTTTATTTATTTTGCAAAAAGCCTACACTCTGGGTATGACACTATCCCATCATTGTAGCCAAAGAAATCACACTGATCAAATTCTAATGATATTAATATTTGATATACATGGTGACAGCCTTCATTTCAAATTCCATCCATTTTCTACTGCTTATCCTGTTAAAGGTTGGGGGCTGGAGCCTATCCCAGCAGTCTTCAGGTGAGAGGCGGGGTTCACCCTGGACAGGTCGCCAGTCCATCGCAGGGCCAACACATAGAGACAAACAACCATTCACACTCACAGTCACACCTACAGTCAATTTAGAGTATCAATCAGCCTCGTCCTCTCTTGATGTCTTTGGACTGTGGGAGGAAGCTGGAGTACCAGAGAGAACCCACACAGGAACAGGGAGAACATGGAGACTCCACACAGAAAGATCCTGTGTTGGAGCCAGGACTCAAACCTGGAACCTTCTTGCTGTGAGGCGACAGTGCTGACCACTGCACCACCGTGCAGCACTTCATTAAACCTGTGAAAAAAATATAAACAAGATGTATACTGCATTTATTCGCTTATTCATATGTTTTCAATTGGCTCAATAGGTGTTTTATTGCAAAAAAAGCAGAAGAGATCAGACAGTATATTTATTATTTTTTGTGTTGTTATGTGTGGAAAGGATCGTTTCACAATTGATACACAGACAAGAACTAAGTGTTACAATACCAGATAATGTCTTTCCTGCAGCTGCAGTTTCTGCTTTTCATGTTATATTCCAAAGGAGAGCATTCTGGGTTCCTATTCTGCTGGATTTTGCAGCAAGAAGCACATTGAGTTCAAGAGTAGTTCTCTTGAGACTCCTCTCCTGGTCTGATGCAGGATAAAGCAATGATCCCAACACTGACCTAGATAGGTAATGTATGTTTATATTTCTGGTGACTCCCAGTGGAGGCTTTGAAAAAGACAGCGTGACAATCAGCAGCCTGCTCCATGCGACGGAGCTGAGTGAGTTAGTTAAGAGGCTCCCGCACGAGTCGCTTCACTCATTCGAAGACACCTGACAACTGAGCTTAGTGGCGTATCAAAAAAAGATTTATTACAATTAACTGACACAAAATACACTTTTATTCAGACTGAAAGCTGGACAAATCTTAAAGTTGGCGTCAGTGATACCTTTTGGTGTTCATCCTAAAGATCCTTGAAGTCTTTAAGACTGATGGAGTGTTGGGCAACAGAGTGCAGCAGGTAAAGTGCAAGTACCTCATATTTTGGTAACAGTACACTTGGTTAAAATATAGACTGGTTATGGCACATGGGAAGGTGTAAGTTTTCCCAACTTTTCAGTTACTAAAAAATCTTAAAGCAGCTGTTAAAAGAGTAAAAAGCAGTAGGCATCAACACATGAGGCCAATTTAAAACAGCAGGACATGAAAAGTTGTGATACTGAGAGTTCGGAGAGCGACTCAGACACGGTAGCTTAATTCACTGGTTGAGATGCATTTCTTGTGTCAGTAATGTTCAATGTTAAATATTAACCGGATAAATCCTCACGTCAATGCACTATTCATGTTATTTAAAACAACACCAACAGAATCCAATTATTTACAGCAGCTTTGTGAGTTTCAAACAGACATTCAGGGATCAGAGTCCAATCAACCAATCACATCAGCGCAGGTTCACTGTTGAAGGGTACTGTATTCACCTGAGAATAAAATTCAGCTTTTCTGAATCAATAGTTTCATAAAAAAAAAATATAGAAAAACAGGGCCTAGATATTTTCTTTACTGCAAAATTCTATCTTCATGTCAGAACAAGACGGAGTTCATGTTTTCAAGAACGCTCACCTCATTTAGAAAAAAAAAATCAAGAAAGAAAAACAGGACTATTTCAATTTTAATTAAAAACATCCTCTCATCAATTCAGGAAAGACGGCAGAATTGATTTTTTCATGAAATAGCATCTGTTTGGCAAAAACAGATTTCTTTTTTTAAAAAATTAATTTAGAATAACAGGAAAGACGGATATCATTAATTGAGGAAAAACTGCAGATTTTTCCTGTTCGTGGATACTTATCTCGTTCATTCAGGAAAACAGGGCTGATTAAAAAAACACTCGCCTTGTTGATTCATAAAATCAGGGAATTTCGTTTGCCTCAGGTGACTGCAGTTCACTTCTGTGCTGCACAGATATTCGCATACCTGGAATGCTCACTGTGTCTTTCCTCACATTTTCATTTAAGCTTCATTCGTTTGTCATTTTCATTATAAACTCAGCAAAGGTTTCCTCACCTGTTGGAATCTGTGGTGCTCACAGTCACAGACTTGACCAACTACCAGTGTAAAATCATGGTGATGTTAGTGCAAAACAGGAGTAGCTACATCATTCTGTACCGCGGCTATTCAATCTCTCTAAGCTTCATGGTTGCTTTCCTGTGAGGAGCCATGCGCAGTCACACACACACACACACACACACACACACACACACACACACACACACACACACACACACACACACACACACACACACACACACGCACATATACACGCACGCCCGCACAGTAGTAAAACACTTGAACATCAACATGTAACACTTCCTCACTGACTGCCCCTTTTTATAAAAGTTGACACAACTGTTGTACAAAATTAATCAAAACACCTTTTTTTAAACGTCTATTCACAATAAGGATACTGATAACAGCTTTTACAACCTGGGCCGAGTTACTGGGTACCAGCAGGGAGCCACAGGTGGAGTTCAAAGCGTTAAAGAAAGCGGTTGCGGGCAGGGATGGGATGCAGCTGCAGTCCAGGAGATCAGGACAGGTGAGGGGGAGCATCAAAGAAAAGCTCCCGGCAGAGTCTGGCGGTGTCCGCTGGAGAGTAGACGGTGAAGCCGATGGTCCGTGGGTCGTTGAATATTTCATAGTCATTTCCTCCCTGCAGAGAGAATCCAGACAGTGAGAAACAAACCAGTACGTGGATGCACACATCCATTTTAGCCTCAGGATCGCTGACAGCTGACTGAACAGTTCATGTAACAAAGAGCCTATCCCCGACCACCATGTTTGCACATCTGCATCATTTGTGACGCTCACAAAGCGAACCGAGAGTTTTAACTGTGCCACAATGAAAGCATATCTGAATCTCCTTGTTGCAATTATCGAATCAAAAACTGGACCATGTTGCTGAGTGAAAATGGGGCGAGTTCACGGCGCAAAACCCCCAAGATTCTGCAGATATTTAAGCCTGAATATTCCAAGATTATCATATTCCCATATGATGCAAATATAATATCCATGTGGATACGTTCTGCCAAGATTTCATGTTTGGTGCATATTCAGCTCTAGAACGGGACTGTTGAAAGATATCTGACACGTACGTAATAATATATGTAATATATCTAATAAATGTCCTCAAGATGTACAAAGAGCATGAAGTGCACATCAACAATACGCAGGATACGCAATGGGTGAATTTCAGTGATATTAAATGCTCATCTGCAGTTTTCTGTAGTGGACCCAAAGATGTTTGTCGGTAAAGAACAAGAATCGTAACTGTTCGACAACTAATTACGAGACCCGCCGCAATTCTTTTTATTATCGTCTTAATCCTGGGACAACTGAATTACATAACCGGCATGGGAGCAAATCCTTGCACCCAGGTTCCAAAAGTCTGAAGGAAAACCTTCATAGATTCACTTAGTTTTAACGGGGCGTTCAGCAATCACAACTTACACTGTTTGGGTGACTTTTGCGTAGACATATCAAAAGGGGGAAACGATTTCTTTCCCCACGTCAGTGGACGTTTCTCTAACAGCAAAAATGACAACTTACAGCTGAAGTCTCATTGCCAAAAAAGTAGATGGCATCAAGGCCCTCCCTCTCCAGCAGCTCCAGGCACAGCCTCTTGTCCCAGCCCTCTGGAAAAATGTCAAAGCTGATAAGACCACCTAAGACAAGAATAGAAGAAAGATATTGTGGAATGTGGTGACAACAGTCCCTCAGAATCACCTGCATCATCACGTGACTCCGCAGTTTTCAACTCTGCTCAGCCTTTTTTCTCCTTTTTTCGCTCCATTGTTTTGGGTAAACAGCAAGCAGCTAACAACGAGTTGGCGAACTAAGCAGAGCAATTACTTAAAAAAAAAACAGCAACAACCAAAAATGAAGCTCAGGTGTTGACACACACACACACACACACACACACACACTCCCCCAGCTAAGTGGAGAGTGACACAGACACTCTCTTCCAGTGGACTGCCAATGGAGCCTAGCGTGTGTGTTTTCTAGCTATCTGATATTGTTAAAAAGGGAAAATATAATGTCCTGACAGATTTTCTGCTTCGTTGAATTCATGAAGTTGACTTTTTTAAACTTGAAGACATAATTCCATAATAATTGAAGAAAGATTTATCAAGGGTGTCAATGCTTTCAGTCGTCCCTCCATGCTGCTGGAATAATGTTTACCCAGCCCCTCCACCTGTCTTCACCCTCAGCACCCCCATTGCTGTGCCCAGTATGGTGAAACAACTGTTATTTACACTCTCAGCGGAGGCTGTGACCGATGACCGTGTTGAGCTTTCTATTCAGAGGGGACAGATGTCTTTTGTTCACACAGCTTCTTGGCAGAGACACACACTGCACTCAGCAAATGGACCTGTCCCCCAAACAAACCCAATGACATGCCAAACATGCTCTGCATTCAAACAGCCTTGAGATAACATTTGGGTTTTGCAATATTTAATTATAATGCTTTTTTTTATATACATAAATACTGATCTGACCTTTTGACCTTCAGCAAGAGTTCTCTGCAGTGCTTCACCCCCCCCCCCTACTTTTCTCATTCTTTCCCTTTGTTGTCTCTCAGCTAAAGGATTTAAAGAGACTGTGACAAAGGCACCAGCTGAGGGGCATCCAGCCAATCAGAGGGCAGCTTCCCTCACACACCCTCCACACGCCTCCCTCCCCAACACCTTCCACCTTCGGCTATAAACACCTCCTATTGCTGCAGCCCATCCCCCCAAGCTTGTTGTTTTCAACCCAGGCTGAAGACAAATAGAGCCTCTGGGTGGAGATAGAATTTTTAGTGTGTGTGTGTGTGTGTGTGTGTGTGTGTGTGTGTGTGTGTGTGTGTGTGTGTGTGTGTGTGTGTGTGTGTGTGAGCCCTCTTTGTATCATGATCTGCTCCTACTTCCTGAATCCTGCAAACGTCCTTACATGAATGACACTGATACAATAGGAAAGAGAGCATTCTGGTTCATCTCTGAGGTACATAAAGAAGACACTTGTATTTACAGATATTGTATTTATATGTATTCCATATATTTTGTTACTTCAGTAAGTACAAGGCATATTTTTAATATACTTCTCATTTGTATATTATATATATATATATATATATACATATATATATATATATATATATATATACCTCTTAAGGTTGCAGAGGTGCAACGTGTCATTTTATCTGTTGTTATCTGTTTGAGATTTATCTATTATAAATATATATATATATATATATATTTATAATAGATAAATTTATCTATTATAAATATATATATATATATATATATATATATATATATATATATATATATAATAGATAAATCTCAAACAGATAACAACAGATAAAATGACACGTTGCACCTCTGCAACCTTAAGAGTATTTGTGTGAACAGAATCTAGTATCTGGAAAAGCCACACTTCTGAGAGCATAAATAGTACAAATGATAACAGAGCACTGTGGCCTCAATGAGCAGACATAAAAAAATGCGACGGGCCTCATCCCTCAGCCACGCTGGGGATCGAAAAAGCAAGCTCGTCGGTCTTTTTTGTTTGTTTCAGCAGACGCTCACACTTCACTTGCCAAACATTCACCCTGTGTTGCAAGAGTGTGTATACACGTGTGTGTGTGTGTGTGTGTCTGTGTGTGTGTGTGTGATAGATAACTGAGAATTCCAATGTTCATTACAAGGACCTCCACCTCCATATCAGAGGTTATTTTTCAACTGACATGAAGTAAAACAGGCTCGTCTTCAAACTGACAGACACACATTAATCAACGTAAACAAAGATGCTGTTACTGGTCCACCATTCGCGTTCACATGCGTTCCTGAGAGTTCCTGCCAACACTTAACAACTTCTTCCAGGCAGTTTTTTCCTGGGACACATGCCGATATTCCGGTATCAGTACATCTGCTGAAATATAAATTCAGATGCTGGAGAAACAGATGCGTCAGAGGTGTGTAATGGAGAGGGCTCGACCCCCGAGCAGCGAAGGCGCTGCACGTATTGTTGTAATAACGAGAGCTGAACCTCTTCTAAATTTTAGTCAAACTTTACTTATATTTAGGGGGGAAAAAAATCCCCAAATCAATTTCTTTTTGCACTCAAATGTAGTGTTTAAAAGCCTCTTGCAGCTGCTTTATGGTCCAAATGATGGATATCAGTGCACTGAAAATCTGTATTTTCCTGGGAATTTAATAATTTTAAGTTACAGGGTACCCACTCATTTTTACTATCAGTCTCCATGACTTTAAAATGCCTTTGAAGAAAACTTTAATGACCATAGAGTCTCTGGTCACACATAAAAAGTAAACAGGAACCAGCACCTTTGATCAAATCAGTACGTTTTTCAGGCCTGGAAAAAGCTATTTTCAAATTAATCAATCTTTATTTAAATGGCGCTGAATCACAACAAAAGCCACCTCAAGGCACTTTACACAAAGAGCAGGTCGAGAACTTTACTCTTTAGTTCAAATGAAAGAGACCCAACATTCCTACACGAGCAAGCACTCGGTGATTTTGGCGAGAAAAAACTCCCTTTTAACAGGAAGAAGCCTCAGGTGGAACCAGGCTCAGAGCGGGGGGCCATCTGCCTCAACCGGTTGGGGTTGAGAGGGGGAAGGAGAGCGATGGGGGGGGGGGGGGGGGGACACGCGTCCAGGGCAAGCGAGTAGTTGGTCCAGGACAAAGCTTTCATATTGGACAACATACATTCTGAAATAGCTTGGAGAGGCTAATCTCTGAATATTATCAGTCAAACTGGTGTCAGTTGGGCTCTACTTAGAGGTTTTTTTGACTTTATTACACGGTGGAAACTTAACAGATACGAAACTCAGCTACAGTGCTGATGCTGAAATAATGTAGGCCACAGTGAAACATCACCTTTCTTCCTTGCAATGCTAGAAGACCCAGCCTCATTTGACCCTCATATTTGGACTCTCACCTCGAGTGAACCGTAGTCCCTTCCCAGCAAATTCCTCTTTGAGGGCAGCGACAAATTTCTCCCTGATCTTCTCTCTCTGTGGACCAAATGACAGTCAATCAGACTCAAGTTATAATGACACAACAACGACAGACGATGACAACATGATCATATTACTTTCTGGCAGAGGCTGCAGCTAAATGTTAGCCAGGAGCCGAAAGGTTAACCTCTGCCTGCTCGTGAGAAGCATCAGTGGACGGCCTGTTCATCCGTCCTGAAAGCTCAAACATTGCTGGACCTCTCTCGGCTTAACTAAACACATTTCATGAAACCCAGAGAGACAGAGAGTCGCTCCGACACCACTCTTAGTTTGTTCAGCTGCTGCGTAAAGCTTTAGCAACGGAAACAGACTGACTTGACATTTACACAACAGCAGAATCAGCTTGAACTTAATATTTTACCTACACCCACACACACACACACACACACACACACACACACACACCATGATGCTATCTTTGGTGCAAAAATCCAGGAGATGCAAACATGGTGTGTTGTTATCTCTTGTCAATAACAGTTTTCTTTGTAATCTATCGACTACGTCATTCTTTGACCACCTGACTTCACGGATTGAACGCGGCCTCTTCGTTAAACATTGCAGACGCCTGGTTGAAGTCACTCTAGAAGAGAATTAAATACAGGCAACCGCTAAGATTTGACATTCTGCCTGTTTCATTCAAATTTTACAATTTTATTCTGTTTTTCCTTTTTCGCAAGTTTTCCTGTTTTTCATTTCATTATTTCTATTTTAACTTTTATTAATTCTGTGATTCTTATCCATCTCTTACTTTGAAGAGTCTCTTGTGTACAGTCTTTGCTCTCTCATTCAGTAATTTAATTTATTCATCATCTGTTCATTTCATTTTCCTTTCCTCTGGTGTTTCCTTTTTGCAGGTAGTGTTTTGTGGGTCTTTTTCTTTACCGTGTCTTCAAGCTCCTCGCCCACAAGCCAAAAAAAACCCAAAACAAAACAGCTAAAACATGCAAATATCCGGATTATATTTTTAATTATCACTACCAGATAAAATGACCCTGCAGTCAACACAGGTATTTGTGAATCTGACTGCTTCAAAGATTAAAAACAGCAGCTCCAGTAGAGGAAGCTGTTACTTTTGTGACTTTTTGTCATCTTGGCCATGAATTCAACTGCAAAGTCTATGTTGGGTTTGAAAAACAGACATGAGCAAAAGATGAACCTATTAACCACCATCACACTGATTTGTTACTGGAACTTTTTCTAACAATTTGCAGTATTATTTATTTATTTATTCCTGATGTGGAACGTGGGTCAGTCAGCCTTTCAGCAGGTTTGCCCTGGTTTTAAAAAGTTGCATGCAATGTGTTAGGGTTTAATTGAGTCTGTGTTTTATTGCGTTTGTATGAAAAGTAGCATACTCATAGCTGAGCTTGATAAAGTCTGATTCACCTTGTCGATTTCAGAGAATTCGATGCGCTCCTCCAGGGTGCAGCTCCGACCGATGGGGGAAATGTTGAGCATTCCGTTCCTGAACTCAATGAAGGTTCCCCTGCAGGCAGAGATGGTTACTTGTTCCATGCTTTAACAGCAGACACCCATTAGAACCTGGTTTAATCACACAAAGATCCAAACACCCTGCAGTAACATGTCAGTGCTGATGAATAAAGAGTCTCCTGCATCCCAGGAACGCAGCGCAGTCATTGGAAGTGTTTGAGTCCACCTGAATGTTTAAGTAACTGCTCCTGTGACTGGTTGTCACCTTTTCTTTGGCAGCTTGATGAGCCCCATGTAACTGAGGCAGAAGTTGATCAGGTCCTGCAGCAGCTCCTCACCAATCTGGTTCTGAATGGCCTGCCAATGTGAAAAGTAGAGAGAGAAAAAAAATGTGATAGTTGTATGGACAATTTACAGGACTTAAAACAACACGTTCGCGCCATAGATTCTCTTTAATAATCCATCTTTTAAAACAACAACTACGTTTGTACAAAATTACTTGCCTACTAAAGTCTGACATAAATGTTTCTGCTTCATTTTTTCCAGTTCCCTTTATTTTCCTCACATTTGACAAACACTATATGTGCTAAAACACGCGGAACAAACTGAAGAGTGACTTTTTTTTTAATCAGATCATCAAGGCAAGGATGTGCATTGTTAGCACTGGCACGCGGTGCCGTGAGACAGATAACATCCATCGCGACATAACATGATAAATGCGTCTACGTGTGTGTTTACTTACGTGTTTGGAGAGGAGTTTTCCATCTTTGTACTGCACGGTCCCGTTCTCAGCGAACACGTAGTCAAACTTGTGAATGACTGCGAAGGAGGAGACAGGTGGGATGTGGATAAATGTACACGACACTAAGATGCCATTAAATCAGGAGCAATTAGGGGTTCAGTATCTTGCTCAAGGACACTTGGACGTGGTCACCCGGGGAAGTGAGGATCAAACCAGCGACGCGTTGGTTACTAGGTGGTCACTCTTCTTCATAGCATGTTTCTTAAACCACTTTCAAGGCAGCAAAACCAGATTCCAAATTCTCAAAGCTTTTTTTAATCAAATCTAAACTCGTACTTGAAATGTAGTTGTGAAAAATACAGTTAACAGAATCGTGTTACGGCCATGATTATGATTTGAAGTTTCAGCACCAGGAGGAAACCGAAAAAAGAAAAAAAAAATGTTGGAACTGTTTAATTAAGAGGAATTTATACACATCAAATTCAAGCACAATATTTTGTATGGACAACAGCAATACGAAGAATTCTTTTGACAGGTTGTCACATAATCCAGCAGCACGGCAAAACCAGGGAAGTGCAACACATCAAAAGATTCTTCTCTGCGTCAAGTGGTGTGGCAGTGACACCACAATATAGCTCCATTCCAGCTGCAGCCAAATATTGATACACTCGGAGTCTGCAAAGGAACGGCTGGTGTGTCATAGGAGAAGCTTTGAGACTCCCAGGTCAATAATGTCAACTCTATGTTTACTAAGTTCCCTTTTTCGACCGTGGCTTCCTGCTACTGTTGTGACATAACGAGGCCGACATAGGAAAACTGTGCTACAGAGTTACTGTACAGTTACAGTTACACATACTTCTCCCTCTTCCATAGCAGGTTTCTGAAGAGGATGCTGTTCCTCCTCAAACTGCGGCCTCAATCAAACTTGGCCTAAATCCAGAATTGTCCTCTCAGTGGACTGATGTCTAATTAAGCAGGTTCTAGAGCGTGTAGGGTGAATGAGTGTGTCGAGGCCCACCATCGTCCCCCTCCCCCAGCTGCTCCGCTATCTTGCAGTAGTCGGACCCTCCCACGATGCCGATCTTTACTTTCCTTCGCAACGTTTGGAAGAACTCATCCAGCTGTGGGTCTATTTTCTGCAGATTACAAAGGAAAGTGTACATTAGTTCAGTTTATCACCCTTAAACAGACGGATGAGCCAAAAATCAGCACTTCACCAATTGAGGACACGGCGTTTGACAACAACACATCACCGTCGTCAACTCACCAATCTTAGAAGAAAAAGCAGTTTTTTGGGTGTATTGCCTCATTTTTAGAGCCAGACAAGCAGAGAGCCAGACCCTCACTAGACAGCATAGCTTAGCTTTGTTAGCTTAGCTGTCATGATTGCTAGCAGTGGGGCGCAGGAGACATCCTTCTTAGAAGTCATGACATCATTTAAAACAGTGTTTACCTGCGTTCGTAGGACAAGGGCTGTGTTTAACGCTGACTGTAAACAAAAATAACAACTGTGACACATAACAACCTGGAACTACTTTTCTGACCAGGCGCAGTGATTACACACAGCACTTCAAAAACTCTATCCTGGCTTTGATCAACAAAACCAAATGGCGACGACTAAAAGAGCGACTGCTCCTTCTAATCATGGATGAATAATTGAAGAGAGGATGAGTGGGAGCACTACTTCTCAACAAGTGAAGATCCTGAATCAGACCTGCAGGCTTTAGAAGATGAGAGAGCAAACTGGGATGGGAGGCAGAGGCGGTAGTTCAGTGTATCTGATGAAATAACAACATAGCAGTGATTTCATTCAGTTTTTGACCCCAGTGAACGTTGAGCACAACCTTCGTTCTATTAATCTTTCTCAGGCAAGAAGATCTTGCAGAAGAAACGTTGCCGTGCAACAGAGAATACAAGTTGCCCGTCCGGAGTCCGTCCAACTGTGTGAGGACCTTGTTTCTTTTATTTTCCTGTAGTGGACCACTTCTCATCCTGCACTTGTACATGTTTTTTGAATGTGTGCATATTTGTCACCCTCAAAAGTGGAAGTATGAGACATGAACCGTTCTGTACACGAACGGTGCTTTGTTACCTTCTTGAAATATATTGTCCTTCAAGATTCTGGGAGTGACCTTTCAGCTGACAGAAAGGCTACAAACTAGTGAACTAGTGAAGGGGACAGTTGTCTTCAAAGGGGTTGCCCCCTCCCTCAAGAGGCAAGCATTTGTAAATCACTGGTGGTGCCTCCATTTTTAAAAAGCAAATCTGTGTGTTGTACAGCGTAACCAGAGAACTGTACTCAGTAAGCATGACAATAATGCAATTTGGAACATTTTTTTAACTGAAGTGTTATGTAATATCTGGGCGCTGCAGATGATCACACACACACACACACACACACCCCACGCGCGCGCGCGCACACACACACACACACACACACACACAGACGTCAAGAACAGGAGGAAAAACGGAATTTTTGTGTAATTGTGTGACAAAAAAACTTGATTCAAAATTAAACGTATTATTATCATGACTATTTTTCTTTTCCTCAGAGAATGCAAAGAGAACATTACGTCCAACTGACTTAAGAAGTCAGGACGGTGATGTTACACTGGTTACACAGTATGAGGGGGCACGTGAGGTCACGAGAACACATTGTGCTATCAATACCCACCCCCCCCCCCCCCCCAAAAAAAAATCTGGAGATACTGTATTCTTTTTTTTCAACTGAGCGAAGAGCTGTGAGCACTCAATCAATAACCAGTACCGGTGTGTGTGCTGGCTGGAGCTCAGCTCACCTCTCTGGGTGCAGTCAGAGTGCCGTCCACGTCAAACAGGCAGAGGATGTTTCGGTCCGACGAGAAACCGCTGAATTGCTCCATCTCCAGGCTCGATTTCAAGAGTTTCAGGTCCACTCAAGCAAGCAGTCGTATGAACATACCCATGAAGACACGCACTCATATATAATTCATCATTCAGCGAAATAAATAAATAACAAAATAAATAAATAACAAAATAAATAAATGAATAAATATTAAGATGGGAGCTGACAGTCTTGTTCTTTCCTTCAGGTCCAAATGGTACGGGATCCAGGGTTCAGCTCACACTTCAGGATCACAGCGTGCAGAGCGAGTCCGGTTACTGTTACAACACAGTAACTCACCCAGCAGCCAATCATAGCCGAGGTACGGCCGTGACGTAAACAAAAGGGCGGGATTGTTCATTAACATGTCAGTCAACAGCAAGACGACCTTTTACCTACAAGAGGAGGTGATGGATGGAGGTGTGAGATCAAACTGCATTATGATTGGAAATATGACGTCATTGTTTTTATTCGGTACAGATTCAGGTACAATATTCTAACCTGTTAGAGGTATTCAAGGTCAGAATCCTGATTTTACTGTTCTTATTCCGCAGTTGTCACACGTCCGATTCTGCTGCTGCTGCTGCTGCTATGGACGACGATAGTTCAGTCGTGATTGGTTCAGTAAACATGAGACAAGATTAGATTGGATCAAATTAGATTAGAATTGGGATGAGCATTTTTTTCAGATGTTCTCTACACTCTGTATGTCACACGAGAAACTCATCAGTAGAATAATCAGCAATGAAATCATTGTTAGTGTGAGTTAGTGTTAGTCGCAGCCCTAGGAGCTAAACTTACCTGTTTATCTGGCTGCAGGTGTGTTGTTGTTGTTGTTGTTGTTGTTGCAGTGACAGTCTTGGAAATGTTCCTGTTCTTGTAAGGACAGATGATTTCTTGCCTCTATGAGGATCACCTTCCTATCTTCCTATCTAAACAGAATAGAAATGTTTGGAGTCCAACGGCTTCTTCTGAATATTGTCAGATGACATCTTGAATGATGTGTCTGATGTAGAGATCTGTGGTCAGGGATTTGCTAAACCTGGGTTTTAGAACAGCAACTTTAGTGTAAGCCAGAGACTGTACTTTGTAGTGTATTTCATAACAGTAACATAAGTGCCCATATTTTTGACTTATTAATTGCAATAAAATGTCATAATATGTTGACTCCTGGGTGGCACGGTGGTGCAGTGGTCAGCACTGTCGCCTCACAGCAAGAAGGTTCAGGGTTTGAGTCCCGGCTCCAGCACAGGATCTTTCTGTGTGAGTCTCCATGTTCTCCCTGTTCCTGTGTGGGTTCTCTCTGGTACTCCAGCTTCCTCCACAGTCCAAAGACATCAAGAGAGGACGAGGCTGATTGATACTCTAAATTGACTGTAGGTGTGACTGTGAGTGTGAATGGTTGTTTGTCTCTATGTGTTGGTCCTGTGATGGACTGGTGACCTGTCCAGGGTGAATCCCAGCTCTCGCTCGAAAGCTGGTGGGATGAACTTCAGCCCCCCCCCCCCCCCCCGTGACCCATAACAGGATAAGCGGTAGAAAACGGATTGATGTTGACACTTGTGAAATAAATGTCTGCTTTACAAGATCTCCACTGAGCCACAACCTCCACTAGAGGGCAGTGTTGGAGAGAGACACCAACGCTCAGTGTTGGGATTGTAAAACCAGTACACTTTTAATGGGCTTTGGTGGATCAATGTGAAGGGGGTTACAGGTGATGTACATGAACTAAAGCTCATGAACGATAAACACATGTATGATAACTCTCTAAAGTAATCTATTGTTAATGACAGAACTCCACAGGCAACTCCATATTCTTGCTCATGAAATCCACTTGTGTTGATTGGATTGTTTACCAGAAGAGGGCACACACACACACACATACACACACACACTCACTCACACACACACACTCATACACACACACACACAAAATGGCAAATGTCCTATTGTCCTGGTTGTGGAAATGAGAAATGGAAGTTTCTCAAAAACACATTTGTCTTTGTTGCAGTGCAAACAAAAAAATGTTGAGGTCAGTATTTCATAAAAAGTGGGGAACGCAGTGTTGAATAACTTTAAATCATGAAATTAATCCATTCATAAAACCCTTGACAGGATTCATATTGGCACCATAAATCACATGTAAGTTTTATCTTCCTGCATTTCACAGCGATCATAAATGACTGCGCGGACCAGCAGCTGGAAATAAGCAACAATATAACAACATAAAGACCACTTCTGACGTATGTCCTGCATATGTTGGGTTCTTAGGCGCGTGGTCCTGGACAACGCCAATATACTTTGACGCATTTGCTCAAGATGTTTCCTTATCACCAAAACCAAACTGTTTGTGTCATCGAGGTCAGTCAGTTACTTATTTTCCTGTTTTATTAATACGCTGCCACTTGATACCATCAACTCCTATGAGGAGTCATAAACAGACTAATCATTAGCTTCTTAAATTATGAACCTGCCCCCTTATCTGACTTCGACCTCGATTCCATGTCGTCTCCAACCCCACCTGACGGACTCTAACAGCCTTAACTTCTATTCGGGGCTGGCCTTCCTCTATTTATTTGTTATTGTTCACCAATCCCAGCACCAACAATATGGTCGTCTCGCAACAATCTCTGTCTCTCCTCCTCTGTCTTTGACTTCAGTTCATTCATTCCCAAGGAGAAGACATCTAATCCCACTTAAAAGTGAAGTGATTTCCTGCTGCGGATGGAGACTGGAATGTTTAGCTGAATTTACCCAACCAGGATTAAATAGACCATGAAGTCATGGATTATCACACACGGAACTTCATCTTTTTTTGGGGGGGGGGGACTGAACTGGTGGTCCACAACTTGAAATGGTTATTTGAGTGTTCAGGTTTAGGTTAGACACCCACTTTCCCTCCAAGTTTCTTTGAGTGACCAATGAGTATACTTTAAACCAAAAACAAAAAAGGTTTTCAGATTTCTTTTTATGTATTTATCTCAGTTTGCAAAACAAAAATAAAATACTTGCCGACATTGGAAAGTTTATGTTGCCTGTGAGTATTACAGTTTAATTTAAGCCCTCTAGAAAAAGGTTGTGTGGTGAAATCTATTTAGCAATGATGTCATTATATTACAATATTATGCAAATGACATTTATGTGGTCATAGGACCCACTTCCAGAAACTGTAAAGTGGAAAAGAAGTGATATCTTGTAAACTTGCAATATAATTTGAAGATAAATTTCATTGGATATTTGGAGTGAAAAATCTAATTTGGAAAATGGTTGCGCTACCAAAGATTAATAATCCACAAGTTTTGGAAGCTAAACCAGCAAGACAGATGTGTGCTAACATGTCCCTTCCACTGCCAATCATTGTGCTAAGCTAACTAGCAGTCAGCAGGTCTCTGAGGGTTTCAGCTCTGTCGTGCAGACAGAAGAGAGAAGGGTCTTTGAAGGTGATATGAGTATATTTATTTATTTGTCTCAGGTGGACAAATGATGAAAAAATATCCCTGAACTTTACTCACTTAAGTAAATTGAATAAAATGTCCCCCACCCACCCGTTTGAGTGCCTTGAGGCTGAAGATCTTATCTACCTTCGTGTTGATGATGGAAAGTGCTGCTGTGTTGCATTTGAACTACGAACAACAGCATCGACAGTATTCAGGTGCCATTAAACAGCCAGGAAGAGACAATAAAACAAAGCGTCTAGTTCCTTTTAACACATCCTTTTCTTGATAATAGGCTGGAGTGTGTTGACACACACTGCATTTTCACATGAAATTGGAATGGGACAAAATAGCTTTGTGGCTCGAGCCAACTGGGCAATTATGACGTCATACATGTGTGTTTATTCAGAGTGTTTATGACCCTGCAAGGTGGTAACCAAACAGGAAAGTGTGTGAGGATGATGGAAAGACAGAAGCTTTGGTCGGACATGCGAAGAATGGCTTGAAATGTGTACATAGTCGTTTTATGTTCCTGGTGAGGTTTTATTAAGGAAATGACTGATAATATTTAAACTTCTTATTAGTCAGAGCATAAAACTGGAGAAAAAAAATCCAAGAGAAGGCTGACACAAGCAAGATTTATTCAAGAAAACAAATCAGTTAAATCTGCCATTGGATTTGCTTGATTGGTGATTGTTTGCATTGATGAAGGGCAAACATCTGATTGCTTCCCTTCTTTGGACTTCCACAGCTCATCGTCACCTCTCAGCCCAGCGTTCATTTTGAAGATTGGAGTCAAGTCAAGTCAGTTTTATCTGTCTGGTGCCAAATCACAACAAAAGTTCTCTCATGACTCTTTCCAGGTAGAGCAGGTCCAGCACTTCACTCCTTCAGTGAATTTACACCCAACAATTCTCCATCAGCAGCACATCCTGCAACAGCAGGGATGAAAACCTTCCTTTTAACAGGCAGGAACGTGGAGCAGATCCAGGATCAGTGGGGACGGTGCTTTGACCTGTTAGGGGGAAAGAGAGCAGGAGAGCGGGGCAGAGACAAAGACAGATAATGGAGGAAGACATTTATGCAGAAGGAAAGAGAGGGACAGAGATAAAGAGTGAGAGAAAGGGAAGAGACTGATGGACAGACGGGGACGTGAGCAGGTGGAGCTACGGGTGGTAGCTTGAGCCTCTTCAGGTCTGTAGCCTCCTCCAGCAGCACCCGCGATCTGGGATGAGGGGAGCCTGAAGGCTCCAGAGAAGAAGATGAGTTAGTAACACATACCAGTATGATTTATGTATGACGCATATAGGAGGACAGAGAGGAAAGAGAGGAGAGAGAAGCCCAGTGCACCATGGGAGATCCCCCAGCAGTCTTAGCCTACAGCAGCATATCTAAGGGCCAGCCTAAGCAGCCCAACTATAAGTCTGATCAAAAAGTCTGCTCTTAAAGGTAGAGAGGGTGTCTGCATCCCGGACCGAAACTGGGAGACGGTTCCACAGGAGGGGAGCCTGATAGCTGAAGGCTCTGGCTCCCATTCTACTTTTAGAAACTCTAAGAACCACCAGTAACCCTGCATCCTTGGAGCGAAGGGTTCTAGCTGGGTAATAAGGGACTATGAGCTCTGTCAGGTATGGTACATGGATTTACCATATTTGAATTTATATAGCGCTTTTTTACCTTAGCGGCACTCAAAGCGCTTTACAGTGTCATCTCATTCACCCATTCACACACACACACACTCACTGGTGGTGAAGGCTGCCATGCAAGGCACCAACCTACTCATCAGGAGCAATTATGGGTCCAGTATCTTGCTCAAGGACACTTTGACATGGTCACCGGGGTCAAGGATAGAACCAGCGAGTCTTCGGTTGCTCGACGGCCACTCTACCCCTGATCCATGCCGCCCATATGAAGGTGCCTGACTGTTGAGGACTTTGTATGTTAGAAGGAGAATTTTGAATTCTATTCTAAATTTGACAGGGAGCCATGCAGAGAAGCCAGTACATGAGAGACATGGTCTCTTCTGTTAGTTCTAGTCAACACACGGGCAGCAGCATTTTGGACCAGCAGGAGAGTCTTTAGGGACTTATTGGTGCAGCCTGATAGGAGGGAGGTGCAGTAATCCAGCTTGGAAGTGACAAAGGCATGGACTAGTTTTTCTGCATCTTTTTGAGACAGGATGTGTCTGATCTTAGCGATGTTACGTGAATGAAAGAAAGCAGTCCTAGAAATTTGCTTAATGTGGGAGTTAAAGGACAGATCCTGATCAAAGAGAACTCAGAGGTTCCTTACGGTCGTGCTGGGGGCCAGGGTGATGTCATCCTATCTCATTTGTTAAGGTGTTCCTAAAGTGTTTTAAGCCCAGCACAATAACTTCAGTTTTGTCAGAGTTTATTAAAAGGAAATTATGGGTCATCCATGTTTTTATGTCCTTTCGACAGGCCTCCAGTTTAGTCAGCTGATTTGTTTCACGAGGATGCGTTGATGAGTACAGCAGTGTGTCGTCTGCATAGCAGTGACAATTCTGGATCTTCAAACAATAAAATTAGGACAAAGAAGTTCAACAAAACAACCTAGACGTGTAGGTTTTTTCTTTCTCTGAAATGAACAATGAACTTTGTTGGGACAGTTTTTTGTTTGTTCAGTGTTTTTTTCTCCTCTTCTTATGAACAAATAACTCACCATAGTGAGTTGATACTTGATTTTTTAAAAAAATGGGATTTTTGATTATATTGATTAAAAAAAATCAATAACAAATAATACTTCTCTATTGGCATTTTTTTTTGCATGTAATGTGTTCAAATTACATGCCATGCATTGTTGCGGTAATTTTCCTCATCACTTGACATGGTTGCATGGTATGGGGCTCACTTTGAGGTGAAACAAACTGTGTACATCTTTTGGTTTGCTAGGCTATCCTACTGTAAGTATTCTCAAAAATGAGGTGACACTGGTTCACAAGCAGTTTGGCCAAGACTTTTATAGCCATAATCCGCCCTGCTTTTATAGCAGACAGTGTTTATCAGCTCCATACAAGCGCTCAGTTTTACAGCCGCCTGTGACCTTTGCTCCTCTCACCAAACAAGCTCCCCTCTGCCTCTGGCTGCAATAAGAGAACCAGATTGTGTAAATAAATAAATAAAAATAACCAAAAAAACAAAAACAAAAAACCCCAAACCCAAAAGCTGAGTTATTATTAGTTATGGTGTCTGCTTGCGTGATCACGGTATACCAGGAGGAATCTGCGTCAAAAACCCGCCAGGCAAACTTTAGAAAAAGAGCAATCTGGAGGATATTTGTCTGTGAATCCAACAGACGACAAATCTAAACTCATGGTTCCCGACAGGATGAATTATGACCTGATAAGAGTATCAAAGTGAGTCAGTCCAGTACTGCAGTGTGAGACTATATCCTGCCCTGCCCTCCCTCTACCTGGTGCTCTGACTGTCAGTTGTTCATTAACACGTGGAGGACAGGTAGATCAGCCCCGAACCAAGGTGGAGGATTACTGAACTCATGCTTTCACCAGAGAAACAGCTCAGGAAAAGGCAGCTATTTGAGTCTACGATTGTCTGTATTATATATTCATGTCTTTATTGAACTAAAAATTCTTGAGAATCTGATTTTTGCTCATCTGGATGCTGGATACCGATTCAAAGGATTTCTGCTTAGTCACAGTGGATTTCTCTTCACCTCCGTGTTTGGACTTAATCCCTCGATGGAGATAAGCTCTTCTGGGTGGAAAATATAAAACCTGAAGTCAGCCTGAAAAGAGTTGGAGATTTTATTTTTTTGACATGTAGAAACTGTGGACAAGTTCTGAGACAGAAAAAACAAAATCTCAAAGATCGAGATGTACAGGACACACAGCTTACCGTACCTGGGAGTGTTGGTGATGGCGGTGATCGCTAACAAGATGCTGGATGACTGCCTGTCATCGAAGCGTGAATACACCATGAACGTGGTGCTGCTGGAAGACAACACTTATGAGTGGAGTCGGCCGTTTGTGCAGGCTGCAGTGACACAAGCCATTGAGGAGGACAAGCTGGAGAACATTGAGCATGGTAGGGATTTCATGAGGAGCTGCATGGAGCCTGGAGATGCAAACTGGTTCAAGGCAGTCAATAAAAATGTCCTATGACAAAACATAGGAAAACATCGAAGAAAAAAGAAAAAAAATGAATTCGAGGTATATTTATCAGACATGTATTATTTTCCTCTTTTTTTCCAGACACCAGCAAAGGTGTTTTACATATGTGAAAGTCAATAGCAGCTCCTAGAAAACCAGAGCACAGAGATCTGCTGGAGTCAAAATGGCCGGTCATCTTTTCACTATATTTCCTGTTGCATCCTGTTGACTCACCTCCCCAGTGTTGTAAATGGTACAAGCAGAAAGATCCCTAACCCTAACCCTAAACCCTAAACCCTAACCCCAACCCTAAACCCAAACCCTAACCCTAACCCTAAACCTAACCCTAAACCCTAACCCTAACCCTTTTGAAACATTTTATCCATCCTGAGACTGATGCTAACCGGCAGTTGCGCTCGAACGGTCAAACGGGCAGAACTCTGGAGTGAAAACACAGCGAGACTTGCAATTGTGACGGCGAAAAATAATAATTTAAGGTTCATTTTAATTTATTTTCCATTTCAAATTGAAATTGTGACCCTTGTCATGACAAATAATAGAGCACACAGTAACCACAGCCATTAAGTGTGCCAACTAACAGCTGGAATATTCTGGCATATTCTCAAGTGGGAGGTCGAGTACCTGTGTTGCTATGACACCTGTGTTTTGGTACAAAAAGCAAAATTACATTTTTCTATGAGAAACTTAAACGTGTTTTTTTTAAAAAACAAAATTAGCTTTTAACTCATCAAAATCAACACAATTCTTCCAATGTTCTTTATACAAGCAGCAACACGCAGGAATGAGTTTTCAGAACAAATAAGATTACTTTTTTTGGTGGATGAATGAATAAATTATGTTCCTTGAGGTCCCAGTTCCAGAGGGACAGGAGTCAAATGCTGTGCTGCAATCTAGAGCGCATAACAGAGGAGGAAACTGCAACTGGGATTCATTCTTTTTGATACCATTTATATTTTTACATGCAGCACGTAGAATAACAAGCCCGGCATTCATGAAGAGCTTCAGCTAAGGCCTCGTTCAATCCGGCGAGTCCCGGCGCTTCGAAACAGATTTAGAACGATTCCAGGAAACTGCAGCAGCCGAAGGTTACAGTTGCAAACCTGAAGTCTCAAATGCTTCACCTTGACAAATCTCCAAGAGTTGTTCTGGCCCTTTAAAACCTGAACAATCAAAAAAATTGACAGAAAATTCAGATGAAAAAAAAAAAGGAGTGTTTATTAGATATTCAAATTGAAAAAATTGAAAACATTATATATATTAATTTTGTTTTGTGTCTTTTCTTACGTCCAGATTTTTGGTTCAATTTATTGCTGACAGGACGTTGTTTTTTTTTTTTAAACAAACTAAAACATCACAACTTCACACACACACACAAAAAAAAAAGATCTCAATGATGATGTAGAGGTTGTAAACACTCGTGTCTAAAATATTACTCACCAGGTGCAACAGGGCTAAAATGCTGTCGTGATGTTTGGGAACGTCGCCAGTCGTTGGTCTGAACTGGGCCTCTGACGTCCTCTCCTACGCACTTTTAATAAAAAGATTGCATTTTTTTCCTGTTGTAGTTTTCTACAAATTTCCCTCTCTCACAGTTCTGAAGAGGATTTCGAAAGGCCTACAGTGAGATTCTGAGAAAAGCCTGGAAAGATAAACAGAGCTTTATCATTTTTCTTTCCATTTAAAAAAGAAGAAGCCATTTTTAGAGGTGAAAGTGGTGCCTGTATACCGTATGTTTCTTCGTATGCTTTAATCGTGTGTAATTTTGACTCTCCAACTGTTCTGTACTTTTATCGCAACTGCTGGGTTTGATAATGATTCTCCTCCAGTAGTCAGTCCAGTCCAATCTTTGCCTCTAATAGAGATAAATGTCTTCTTATTATTAACAACTCCTATCTTCTGTCCATGAATCAAGACTTAAACTTCACCTTGACGGCTAACTTCAACGGCTTCAACACCACCTTGTACAACCGGCAGGGCTGCGGGAGCAGTACCTGTGAGGGCGTGGCCATTCTCAAAATGCTGCAGGTGAGTTTGGGTCTATGGACAGAAAATATGGGTTTTTGTTGTTGTTGTTTGAGTTGAATTTTATTGCCTCCAAGCAGGCAACCGCAACGGCGCATTACCCTTTTTTTTTATTTGCTGCATGTATATTTTCTTTTTATCTTTTTACAATTTTATTTGCACTTAAATAGACAGCTTGCTTTTAACACAATGCTCATCCTGGTAAATTTATTCACTGTGCGTTTTTGCAATTATATTTATGTTCTGTTTTTTTTTCTCCCTCATGCTTTATGTATTCGTCAAATTCATATTCATTATAATGGCTGTGCTTGATTACCATCGCCATCATTACTGTTGGGGGATAAAGCCGTTCTTACACTCTTTGTGGATAATTTGAACGAAGGGAGCAGATGTGCGAGTGAATCTGATTAAATATCTAATATTCTGGCTTTAAATATCGAATTAAAACATCTCTCAAGGTCCGTTCTCCTCACAGTCCGCGATCAACCACCTCTCTGTCATTGTACCGTTTTCTTTGAAATATCTTCACCAATTGATCACGACGCAGCACAGCCACAGACGGAGGCAAGTTTAGGAATGGAAAACCTGCTGTTTTTATCTTGAATGAAATATCAAAAGTCTCATTCCAACCCTTCTAGGAACAATTGTTACACTGTGTATTCCAGTAAGTGTAATTTGTGAAATGTAGTTTTCTAACAGTTCAGGAATCCTGCAGGCTTCCAGGATCTTTGCATTGCTGTGTTTTCTCTCTGTGGCTGCTATTTATTGCATCTTTCTGCAGAATAAAGGTGAGGTCGGATGTGTCATGCTGGGGCCTTCCTGCACCTACGCCACCTTCCAGTTAGTGGAGTGAGTATGGCTCAGTTGTAATAAGTCACCATTTCACAACTGATTGATTTTTGGTTCTGAACCTTTTCGTTATCTCTTCCAGCGATGAGATCGGCCTGAGCCTGAGCATTCCCATCATCTCTGCTGGGAGCTTCGGTCTTTCTTGTGACTACAAACCAAAATTGACTCGAATTCTGCCGCCGGCACGCAAGATCTCTGACTTACTCTTGAACTTTATGAAGGAACCCTTGGTGTTCAAGGATGTTTGGAATAAGGTTTATGTCTACAAGAAGTCCAGCAATGTCTCTGAGGATTGTTTCTGGTAGGTGAGCCCAGGCTACAGGTGGCCTCTCAACTCTCCAGCATGTGCCAACCACCCCTCTTCTTATCTCTTCTGTCACAGGTACATCAATGCTCTGGAAGCCCCCTCTGCTAACTTTGCTGCAAAGACAAACAGAGAGATGTTGCGAGGGGAGGATGAACTGAAGAAGGCCCTAATTTCTGAGAGAAGACACAGCAACAGTGGGTATATATGTAGATATGTATATATACCACACCAAAGCCCACATTTCCACTGCTCTCAAGTCATTTCTTGAGTTTCTTGGCCCAAACAAATCTCCTCTGCTTGTTCCTTTTCCTTAGTCGTGGTTTCTTAGCAGCTATTCGACCATGAAGGCCTGGTTGGCCCAGTCTCTCTGAACAGTTGATGTAGAGATGTGTCTGCTGCTAGAGCTCTGGGTGGCTTTTATCTGGGCTCTGATCTGAGGTGCTGTTAGCTTGTGATTCTGAGGTTGGTGACTGGGATGAACTCATCCTCAGCAGCAGAGGAGACTCTCGTCTTCCTTTCCTGGGCCGGTCCTCATGTGGGCCAGTTTCATCGTAGCTCTTGATGGTTTTTGTGACTGCGCTCAGGGACACATTCAAAGATTTTGCAATTTCCAGACTGACTGACCTTCAGTTCTTAAAGTAACGATGCACCGTTGTTCCTCTTAGCCGACTGGTTCTTAATGTGAGTTCTAACAGTTGTCAAATAGAGCTGTCAGCTGAGTACCAACCTGACTTCTGTACAACACAACTGAGGGTCCCAACCCATCAAGAAGGCAAGAAGTTCCTCAAATGAACCCTGACAAGGCAAACCTGAGGAGTGCAAACCATTTCAGGTGATGACATCGTGACGCTCATTGAGAGAAGGCCAAGGGTTTGCAGCGCTGTCAACAAAGTGAAGGGAGGCTACTTTGAGGAATGTAAAATATTAAACAAATTTAGCTCTCTAAGTTTTCTCTCTGCTACATGATTCCATATATCTTGCTTCATATATTTGATGCCTTCTGTTTGTATCTACAATGTAGAAAGTAGTACAAATATAAAAATAAAGAAAAAACATTGAATGAGAAGGCGTGTCCAAACGTTTGACCGGTAGTGGATATATTCCTATTATTCAGTAAACCTTCAGCACAGCACAGAACACTTGATTTCTGTGGCCATGTCCCCACTTGCTGTGAAATGAAATCATTCAAATGCTTCAGAATTACATTTGTTGTTGTTGTTGTTGTTGTTGTTGTTGTTGTTGTTGTTGTTGCTGATGGTACAATGAATCCTGATATACTTGTTTTAATTGTCCCCGGTATTTCACTGCTACAGTCCCTCTGAAAATCTGGGACAGGTTTCTTTTGGTTGGACTATCAACAGGTCTAATAACAGGAAGCGGCATTACTTCAGTCCCAAGTTTTTTTTCTTATCTTTATTTTTGATATTTTAACTGTAACTGAGGGTATCAGTCACCGTTCTTAGACCAACATTATTATGTTATTATGGTTGTTTTAAAGCTTGTTTTAGGTAAACCACTTGATGTAGCTATTGGCTACTCCACCTGTATTGACTAATATTACTGTGGTCCTGTTACTCATAGGAGAAATCTTCCTTTGAAAAGACATTAAATTAATCGTAATTAGATGATCTGCTGAATTAAATTAGAAAAAGAGAAATTACAACATGCAGATGGCAGTGATGTTGAACCCTCTGGGCTCAATGTCTTCTCTGTTGTAATGATTTGTTTCTTTTAGTCTTCATCCTGTGTGGGAGCACTGACGATGTGGTTTCCATCAAGGGGAAGGTGGGCCAGATTCACAAGGATATTATGTTCATTCTCCTCGACATCTACAAGTAAGCACAGTCACCAGTCCACCTTTGCGTTACCGTGATAATTCTTCTCTCGCACAAGGAATCAAATGGTACTGAACATACCTTTGTCTTTCCTACAGTCCTGACTATTATGCAAACACGACATCCAGTAAGGGGATGCAGGACGTCCTGGTGATCACTCTCCCACCGAGGAACTACGACTCTGGGTCAAACCAACATTACAATGACACAGTGAGCTGAATGTCAAACATCCCCCCGCGGCGCCGTGCAGCCAGGTGGCTCTTGTTGAGCTCTGTCTTGTCTCTGTCCTTCAGATCAACGACTACGTGGCCGGCTATCACGACGGAGCGCTGCTGTTTGGTAAAGTGCTCAGAGAGAGGATGCTCGGTCAAAGACAAAACCAGAGAGCCGTGGACGTGCCTCTGAGTGACAACCCATTTGGGAACGTCTCCTTTGATGGTAAGCACGGTGAAGCTCAGGTTGGGGTTTTTTTGTGTGTGTCAAAAAACACATATTCTTTACAAACATTTTAAAAATATTCTGTGTTGTTAGCCAACTATAAAATCTTACACAAATGTGCCTCGGCTGTTCCGTGA
The DNA here is from genome assembly GCF_037954235.1 of Aulostomus chinensis. NCBI lineage: Eukaryota > Metazoa > Chordata > Actinopteri > Syngnathiformes > Aulostomidae > Aulostomus > Aulostomus chinensis. The sequence goes on along the minus strand of NC_141337.1, from coordinate 17,478,520 downwards.
AAGCAAGAGGCTGCAGGTGTGTGACAAGCCGGGTTAATGTACTGGCATCAGTAACGAACCTCTCAAGGCACCTCCACGGTTCCAAAGGTTCCTAATCCTAACTGTGAGTCCATGTAATATCTTGTTTCATCAAATCTGATTTACATGCTGGTTCCAGCTGTGTTCATGACTTGATTTCCAACATCACATGAACTTTTGAAAAACTGGAATTTCCCACAGGATACGATGTTCAACGGACCAAAACGGTTCATGTATTGTAATTGATCTTTCTTTTATTTCATTGCGATTGTTCAATTTCTGGTACAGGATTTGGAAAAAAAAAAAAAAACAAACCTTTATTCCAGCCTCAAGGCCATCATCCCATGTTTAGTGGATAGTCATTTCAGAATTGCGACGTGTGCTGTCGCAAAGACACGGAGTTTCCAAGAAATTTAAAAAATACGTGTCAGATATGACTCCAATATCAATAGCAATTTAAAAAAAAATCTGTTAAATGTTTATGTGCGTGATTTTTTTTTTAAATTTCTATCGATCCAACAAATATATTGTTTGTAGTTTGAAGAATATGACGCGTTGGCAGGACATCTTTGGGTACCCCAATATCTCATATACATTCGACACTTTTATTTAGCCTTTATTATTTTTTTCTGCTTCTTGTATTTTGGAAGTGCAGGAGGCCATATTGCTATTTCTGTTCATTGTGCAGGTATGGGAGGACACTACGTGCTGGATGAGTACGGCGACAGAGACGTTAACTTCTCTATGATTTACACCTCAACTTTAACTGGCAAGGTGAGAGGAGAGTGAATGTTCTGAACTGGAAATGACTCCCATCTGCTTTGCATCCAAGAGTCGGTGTGACGGTGAACGTTTGTACTCTTGCTTTGTTCCTGTTCAGTATCAAACCCTGTGTGTGTTTGACACGTCGCGGAATCAAACCATAATGGTCGAGGTAAACCCCTCGCTGCCCTGGAAAGGTGGTCGGCTGCCTAATGATGAGCCAGAGCGCATAGACGGTACACACACATGCGCGCACACACACTGATGACATTGATGGGGTGTGTCTGACACCGGCGGGACCTCAATAGCAGTTTCTCAACCTTCCCTGCCTCTGACCTTAGGGTCAGATTTTCTCACAACTCCAATTTCTTTTGTGCTCCCAGGCTTCGATATTGAGAACGTGACCGTGATCGTTCTGAGTCTCAGTGTTGTCGTGGTGACAGCCATTGCTCTCATCTTCTACCGGTAAGCAGCACGTCGACAGATGATGCAAAGGAGACGTTGACAGGACAAAACTTGAATGGCTGCATTCAAGAATGAGAGAAAAGAGTTCTTGACAAGAAACCAGAGGAAGCACGTGTTAATCCAGTGTGCCGTTTAAAGTTAATAAATAATAATGTCGTGTATCTCTATCTCTTTGTGACTCATGTTAGGCAGAACAGGAAAGAACGTCTCATGCAGAAAAAGTGGTCTCATATCAACCCTCAGCTGATTGGTCCACTGGACGAGAAGGAGGTTTCTCTGAAGGTAGATTAGAAATACAAACTTCTCACTGAGAGCTGATATTACATTTGACCAAAATTTGACAGCAGGTTGAAATCACGGTGAAAAGGAAATGCAATAAGGACATTTCATATTGTTAATGCGACGCATCGGCCAGGCAACTTTGTCTCGCAGTCATTTGGCCGCGTGAGAGTCCAAACTGTTCCTTGAATCCATGATTTACAAAACAAGTAGTCATAGCTCCAGGGGTATGCACAGGCAAGCAACGAAAAGAGTATATTCTTGCTCTCCATTCTTTCATTGCAATTCACATGGCTGAATATAGGCATCAAAAAGTCGTCGTCAAATGGGGAATAAGGCTGTGGGCTGGTCTGCTGGGAGGCGCACCCACTATATCCTGTCCCTCCTGAGTCAGAAACAATCCTTTAGGACTCAATATATCGTATGACTCGTTACAGTCAAATAGAAGAGTAAATAGCTGAGAGAACCCCTGCCTGCACCCATGGGAGCAGCAGAAGCTGTCTAACACTGTACATAAAGACCATGTCCTGGTTGTCGAAGCCATCCACTCCAGGTCTTCCAGTACCCTGTCGGACTGAGCTAACATTAATGTTAGCACTGCTAGCCTAGCCACTAGCGTTAGCCCAATTAACACAACACAACGTAGAAACACAACAGTATGAAAACTAGTCATACCTGAACTGACGCGCGTCATGTCAGTGGATTTGTGATGAATTATGAGTTGGATTATGAGGCTGAGTAAAGAGCAAAAAACTCGTAATAAAACTGTCATGTCCTCATTTAAAAGGACTAATTTGTTTTAATTTGTTTAAAAGGCTTGCAAAATAGACCCGTCCAGGGTGAACCCCGCCTCTTGCCCAAAAGCCGCTGGGATTGGCTCCAAAATGTGGCATTGTTCTGTAGAGAGAGAGAGGGATACACACCTGGATACTGACAAGATATAAAGACATACAAATCTGAAGACACTGAATAAGGACATGCAATACACAAGTAAGATCTGAGGATATGGGAAGTGAATATAGAATATGAGATGGCACATAATCATAAATTGGACCGAAAACTTATAAATCAGCTGCAGCCAGGCCAGATCTTGACAAATAATTCTCTAAACCAAAATATAAAGGGGAAAAAAACCCCAACCAATAACAGTGATAAGACTGGGTTACCAACCAGACGTGCGACCACAGAAGATCTGACCCCTGACACTGGGAACTAAACACCAAACCGAACTCATTTCACAATGACAGACGTGTGCAGAGCGCGGATTGGCTGAGTAGACGAAAGGTACAAGACCCGCCGTACAAGCACTGGTTGACTGACGAGACAAAGCCGCCCCAAACCCAATACTAACTGCTCTTTCATGGTGGGGGAGAACCAACTTCTTTTTATTTTTTGTTGATAATTATGGTGTTGTTAGCAGTCAGTCACTATTAGCTCCTAGCTAAATATACATGCCGGCTCTCTCTGTATTCTGGAGTCACTGACAAGAGTTGAAGTAGAGAAAAACATTTTTATAAGCCATAGAAACCCTTTTAGGGTGAATCAAATTTGACGAAATGTAAGAGTCCAGTCAAAAAAACAAACAATCAAGAAAACACAAAGTGGGAACTGTGAATTTTTTTATGAGCTGCATGTTACATTGTGTTATCATGAACAGTTTGTTATCAGCACTGTAACTATGTGTGTGTGTGTGTGTGTGTGTGTGTGTGTTTGCCTGAAACAGATTGATGATGACAAAAGGAAGGACAGCACATACCTCAGCCACCGATGCCGCTACGATAAGAAGGCACGAACGTCCCATCTTTGAAAAATCGATACTGAAACATGAAAAGAAAGATGACCTCCTTTCACTCTTGTGTTCTTCAGCCAGTCATATTGAAGGAGCTGAAACACTCCGACGGAGACTTCTCGGAGGACCAGAAGATTGAGCTGAACACTGTAAGACCCCTCAGTGTGACACCTGGGCTCTGTCATACCCCTGAGATTAATGGTTTGTCTGGTTTGTCATATTTTAGCTTCTGCGCATTGATTACTACAACCTGACCAAGTTTTATGGCACAGTGAAGTTTGAGTACGGCGTGTTCGGGGTGTTTGAGCTGTGCCAGCGAGGGTCGCTCAGGGTAAGATCGCCACTCACACACGACCGCTGCCTTCCCCTGCAATCAGCTTCTGGACATGATGGATGCTTCTGATGCTGTAGATGTGATGGAGACTTTAAAAAAAAAAAGTTTTTCCATTTACTGTAACTTAAGTCCTCTTTTGTGGTATCTGTGTGTCAGTAGGATCATGCAAAAAACTATGAGGCCAATTTTCGCCAGACTTGGTGGAGGGTTTTCATTTAGGCTGTTGAAGAACCCATTAAACACAGACGTTTCAGTGAGTTGACCACATCCATCCACTTTAGTTGGAAAAGGTTTTTGGAATAAGGAGGGGTTTTCTGTGAAGGCTGTGAGTTTTTGTTTATTACTGTTAATGTGATGAGTTGGTCAAATTTGGATTTTTTGCTGTATAAACTAACCGAGAGGGGCTCTTGTTGGGAGGGGGTGGGTAGGTCTGTCTGAGAGAAGGGGAGGAAGTGAGGTGTATTTGTCAGTGGAGGTTCTGACGGGTCACCAGTCCATCGCAACAACCATCACATAGAGACGAACAACCATTCACACTCACAGTCACACCTACAGTCAATTTAGAGTATCAATCAGCCTCGTCCCCTCTTGATGTCTTTGGACTGTGGGAGGAAGCTGGAGTACCAGAGAGAACCCAGCAGGAACAGGGAGAACATGGAGACTCACACAGAAAGACCTCGTGCCCGAGCCGGGGCTTGAACCTGGAACCTTCTTGCGATGGACTGTTGACCCGAAGGCAGTTGTGATAGGCTCCAGCCCCCCCGCAGCCCTTTACATGATAAGCAGTAAAAAAAATGGATGGAATGATGGATGGGTTTATGCCAAATATCTATACATCTGCTTTCCTTCCACAGAAGAATCTATTTACAAAGTAATATATTCTTAAAGAAACATGAAAAATAATTCTCATAAAAAAAGAATTTCACATCATTAGCCCACGATGCAAAATGTCCCAAATAAATATCTTCCTCGCCAGTCTCTGATCAGGCGTCTCCACCAGTCTGTTTCAAAGCCAGAGCACTTTGCATATGCACAGTAGCAGTGAAACCCCTGTTATTATGACACTTTGGTCCTCTGATATTTTCATGCTGTCATAGGAATTTCCTCTGCTTTCTTGCATGCTCTGTGCTGATCCTAAGAGGAGAGTTGTGTACATGAGCTGCAGCGTTGCAGTAACTGGGCTACCACGCTGTTTATGACAGCGCTCAGTGGCCTCCTTTTTCCATTTCACACAATGAATTTACTGTTCATTTGATAACTCCTGGGCACACACAGTTAAAAGAACATTGAATGTGTGTGTGCACGAATACATGCAATCATACACGTGCACCCGGGATAACGCATACACACAAGCACGCACACACACACACACACACACACACGCATATGAACAAGTTAAGTGTTTTTCTAGTCCACTTACTCAGAACAGCAGTTCAGGAAAGCAGTAAAATGATAAAATGGTGATACATCTTTCTTTTCCATAGTACATCCTGAATGACCGGATCTCCTACCCTGACGAAACCTTCATGGACATGGAGTTTAAAATATCTGTCATGTATGACATAGCAAAGGTAGTGTATTTTTTTTTTTTGTCTGCATATCAATCATCTAAACTTTATTTGCATTCATTCAATTAGCTATTTCCCGGGGGAAATAAATTACAGCTCTACAACAATAATGCTACATTTTGTGTTTCTCTTCTTTTTATTTTGATAATTTCCAAATGAACAACCTAACGCTTGATATCTTCAACAGGGCATGTCTTATCTCCATTCCAGTAACATCGCGGTCCACGGTCGACTCAAATCCACCAACTGTGTGGTCGACAACCGCATGGTGGTCAAAATCACAGACTTTGGCTGCCACACCATCCTGAGGCCAGGAAGAGGTGAGAGAATGAATATTGACCACAACCCTTTATCCAGCAAGGAACTATTAATGGTAACTTAAGGAGGCACCTGATATGGCGGTGCTATGCAACTCAGCGAGGTCGGGGAACCACGTGACAACCACTTCAGTTGTTAGTCATGAACAACAGTTTTGTGTGTGTGTGTGTATATATATATGTGTGTGTGTGTGTGTGTGTGTTCCAGTGTAAGCCAAGTCATGTTTTCCGGTATGTTCGAGACAAGAGTTCTGCTTCTCTCAGTTCTGGGTGGAAGGACTTGTGTAGATGGAAAAGAAGACTTTGTGAATTCAAGTCGTCTGACTTTTAGTACTTGATAAACAAATGACAATTTTTTTGGTGAAGTACTTTAAGACGGAAAGTTCTGTCCTCCCCTCCCCTCTTTTCTTCCCCTCATCCTTGAAGACGTATGGACGGCCCCGGAGCATCTTCGTAAAGACGGCGTATCTCAAAAAGGCGACGTCTACAGCTATGCCATCATCGCCCATGAGATCGTTATGAGGCGGCCTCCATTTTATACACAATGCTGCTTCAACCTCGGAGGTATAGATCTGGAAGTTGTAACAGTTACTCGGAACTTTCATCCTCATCTCAAAGTCCCAATCACCTTCTTCATCTCAACGTTGTACAGAGAAGCTCTCCAGGGTGCAGTATCCCAGTGGTCTGGCGGTCTTCAGACCTGTCCTCAACTTTGACGGTGCATCAGAGAGGGAGTCAGAGGTAAGAGAGACTCCAAACCCAGAGGAGGATGTTCCCATCAAAAATGAAAACTGGGAGCACACAATCCAATTTTCATACTCTGTTCACGGTATCCTGGACTTTTCTCGCAAAACCAAGCAATTTTGCCAAATCCCACTTCACACAAAAAATACTACTGAGCAGCCATTACACACTACTTTAAAGATGGAAAACACAATCTTCAGGGCATGTAGCGCAAGAAAAATGTTTATTGTTTCAAAAAATACTTTCAGCATTTTGAAAAACAAACAACAAAACACGAAATATTTTACGCTCCGTAAACCGTAGACTGTAAATTGAAGATTGAGTTTTGAATTTACAAGACATCGGTAGACGGTTTCAAGAGGTGTCTCAGTTTTTATGGAAAAACTGTAAAAAGCATGTTACGGAACCTTGTAAATGTGAGTACAAAAATCAAAAAATCAAGGCACACATGAATCCTACAGTAAAAACTCTTACTTTGCTCTCCGACAGTTTCAGTCCGTTGATGACGGGAACCTTCACAACTTGACCCCGCTGAACTGATTTCGTCACATCATTAGCAAAGTGTTCAATCTTTGACGCTTGTACTTGAATCGTGTTCAGCTTTTGCTTTCCGTGCTGATCTTTTTGCAAAATGGTGTTTGACTAAGTGAGAATGTCTTTAGAGTTTTGCAAAAAAGGATCAGTCAGACCTGCAACTTATTTATGGTTTTGCCAAAATCGGTTCAGTAAATGGGTTCAAGCCACTGAACATTTCATTCTGAGATAAGGGTTTAGTGCTGTAACAATTCAGACAAACTGCTAATAAAGCTGCAAAGAAACCTCATCTCTGGCTGAATGTGTTCACACAGCTCTACATGCTGATAAAGAACTGCTGGGATGAAGACCCAGAACGAAGGCCAGATTTCAAGAGAATAGAGCTGAGCCTGGGCAAGATTTTCAGGTACGTCAACACCACGTTTCTATGATATGCTATATGTCTACACAGTGTTATAATGTGAAATCTTTTTTTAAAAATGTCAGGAATGTACTATGTTTTTCTTCTGGCACAGTAACTTGCACAACCAAGCCACTGAGACGTACATGGACAACCTGATCCGTCGCCTGCAGATGTACTCCAGGACTCTGGAGCATCTGGTGGAGGAGAGAACCTCTTTGTACAAAGCTGAGAGGGACAGAGCCGATCGCCTCAACTTTATGCTCCTTCCCGGGTACGTGTATATGCTATCTGTGGATGTACATACGTGTGGAAAGCTTCAGAATCACCCCAGATTCTTTTCTGTTCAGAGTTTATTGGACTCCTCTGTTGGAACTCTCCCCTCGTGTCTCCTCAGCCCGGTGGTGCGTTCACTGAAGGAGACTGGCCGGGTTGAGCCAGAGCTGTTTGAGGAGGTGACCGTCTACTTCAGCGACATTGTGGGCTTCACCACCCTCTGCCACTATAGCACCCCCATGGAGGTGGTGGACATGCTCAATGAGATCTACAAGAACTTTGACAGCATCCTGGACCACCATGACGTCTACAAGGTGAGTCAAGGTGACCCCTTAATGGTAGGTTGATCCAGTCAGGCAAAGGTCAAGTTAAGGGTCATCGTCACTGTCACCAATGCGATATTTCTGGGATGACTTGGGGGATTCGGGTGGCAATGTGGTGCAGTGGTTAGCACTTTCACGTCCTTGTCTGTCCATCAGTCTCTTCACTTTCTCTCCCTCTTTATCTCTGTCCCTCTCTGTCCTTCTGTATTTCTGTCTTCCTCCATTATCTGTCTTTGTCTCTGCCCTGCTCTCTTTCACCCCAACCGGTCAAAGCAGAAGGCCGTCCCCATTCCTGCCTGATAAAAGGAAGGTTTTTGTCGCCGCTGATGCAGGATGTGCTGCTGATGGAGAACTGTTGGGTGTAGATTCATTGAAGGAGTTTGGTACTGGACCTGCTCTACCTGGAAAGAGTCATGAGAGAACTGTTGTTGTGATTTGGCGCTACACAAATAAAATTGACTTGACTTGACTTTTGCCTCACGGCAAGAAGGTTCTGGGTTCACGGGGTCTGTCTATGTGGAGTCTCCATGTTCTCCCTGTTCCTGCTGGGTTCTCTCTGGTACTCCAGCTTCCTCCCACAGTCCAAAGACATCAAGAGAGGACGAGGCTGATTGATACTCTAAATTGACTGTAGGTGTGACTGTGAGTGTGAATGGTTGTTCGTCTCTATGTGTTGGCCCTGTGATGGACTGGTGACCTGTCCAGGGTGAACCCCGCCTCTCGCCTGAAAGCAGCTTGGATAGGCTCCACCCCCCGCCACCCTTAACAGGAATAAGCAAAAGAAAATGGATGAACTTGGGGGATTTAATTTGGCACATATGTCCACTGGGACTCAAGGATGAACTCAAAAGATTTTAGTTGTAAAAGATTAAAGGTTGATGTAAGTGTGATAGGTAGACATTGTGGAGGCATATGTTTGCAATGCTGTATTTACAGGTCTTGCTGTATTTAAATAGTTAATCAATCAACTCATTTGTGAAGGTTAAATTTAATCAGACCGGATGGGATCTTGATGATTTTATTGCTTTCTGAGGTTAATTTCATGTACATACGGTCTTTATAAGTCAAGGTAATCCTCCATTGTTCCTCAGGTTGAGACAATAGGAGATGCGTACATGGTCGCGTCAGGTTTGCCAAAACGCAACGGTGACAGACATGCAGTGGACATCGCCCACATGGCCCTGGACATCCTGTCTTTTGTTGGGACGTTTGAGTTGCAGCACCTTCCTGGTATTCCTCTGTGGATCCGGATCGGGGTGCATTCAGGTAGCACAAGGAAATAGGATTTGGCCGATGTCATTTTTTTACCATAAAGGGGAATTCCTTTGACTCCAAGATTCAGCTGTTCTCATCACTTGTTTTTTTTAATTGTTTTTTTTAAATCAAGCATACTTATCTCTGTCAACCATTTTTTTGTTTTATATTTTGTTATAATTCTAGTTTGAAAGATGAGGAGCCCTTAATACACTATTATGCCAACACCTCACTTCCAAGAAAACAAAGAACCAGAATCTTTTTTTTTTCTCATAGTGAACATAATATTATTGACATGTACTGGCTGAATAATTCAAATGATGAGCACCTTTCCTAATTATCAGATTGAAATCATCCCAATTTTTTTTTGGATTGCACATGAGGAGTTTGGTGAAATAAAATGTCAGAAATTGTGTGTCTTTGTGTGAAGGACCATGTGCAGCAGGAGTGGTGGGAAACAAGATGCCTCGCTACTGTCTTTTTGGAGATACAGTCAACACCGCCTCACGCATGGAGTCCACAGGCCTGCGTAAGACACAACACACACACATGCACACACACACACACACACACACACACACACACACACACACACACACACACACTGTTTGTTTTTATAGTGAAAAAGATCTCAGTGATTCAGTCTCAGGTTTCTTTTCCAGCTCTGAGAATTCATGTCAGTCAGTCGACCATCAACATCCTGCTGAGGACGGACTGCAAGTTTGAGTACGAACAGAGAGGCGAGACGTACCTGAAGGTGAAACCTGCTTTGGCAGTTTTGAACCTATTCATCCAGGTGTTACCACAGAGTAAAAAAAATGTTCTGATAGTCGTTTCATTTTGTTTGTGTTTGTGTGTGTGTGACCCAAAGGGTAAAGGCAAAGAGATGACCCACTGGCTAACAGGAGTGACTGGAGGGAACTACAATCTGCCCACGCCACCAACAGCGTGAGTTAAAAGTCCCATGCAGATTAACTTACGTGTTACAATGTGTAAGTATGGATATATAATGTGAATCTATATTTACATCAGGTAAAGTGAGTATTGAACACGTCACCATTTTTCTCAGTAACTGTATTTATTAAGGTGCTATTGATATGAAATTTTCACCAGATGTCGGTAAAAACCCATGCACCCACACACATGCAAAGACATCAAACCTTAGATGTCCATAAATTAAGTTATGGAATGACAGTCAAAAGTATTGAACACATTTCCTTCAATTTATTGAATACTTTGTACAAAAGCCTTTGTTGGTAACAACGGCTTCAAGATGCCTCCTGAGTGGAGAAACCAGTTGCATGCACTGCTCAGGTCTGATTTGGCCCATTATTCCACATAAAGTCTTCAAATCCTGAAGGTTCCGTTGTCCTCTTCTATGAACTCTGATCTTAAGTTCTCGCCATAGATTTTCTTTTCTACTGGATTCAAGTCAGGTGATTGGCTGGGCCATTCTCGCAGCTTCATCTTCTTTCTCTGAAACCAAGAGAGAGTTTCCTTGGCTGTGTGTTTGGGATCGTTGTCTTGCTGAAATGTCCACCCTCGTTTCATCTTCATCATCCTGGTAGATGGCGGCAGTTTTTTTTATCAAGAATGTCTCGGTGCATTTTTACATTCATTCTTCAATTATATCAAGTTTGTCGTATGCTGAAAAACAGCCCCACGCCATGATGTTCCCACCTCCCAACTTCACTGTTGGTGTGGTGTTTTTGGGGTGATGTGCAGTGCCATCCGACCTCCAAACATCGTGTGTATTATGACATCCAAAAAGTTTAATTTTGGTCTCTTCTGACCAGACTATATCCTCCCAGTCTTTCACCAGCTTGTCTAAATGTTGCGCAGCAAACTTTAAACGAGCTTCAACATGTTTTTCTTCATTACTTCGTTACTTAATTTCTTTGAAACAATTGTCCCTGCTAATTTCAGGTCTTTCTGAAGCTCTCCACAAGTGGTCCGTGGCTCCTGGACAACTCTTCTGATAATGATTTTAGCTCCTCTGTCAGAAATCTTACGAGGAGCACCTGGTTGTGGCCAAATTATAGTGAAATTCTGAAATTATACCTCTGGATTATAGCCCTAGCAGTTCTTACTGAACATTCAGAGGTTTGGATATCCTTCTGTAACTAATGCCACCAGGGCGTTTTGCAACAATAAGGTTGCGACAGTCTTGAGAGAGGTCTTTGCTTTTACCCATCATGAGATGTTTCCTGTGTGACACTCTGGTGATAAGACACCTTTGTATAGGCCATCCGTTGGAACTGAACCAGCTGACATTCATGCGCACCGACAAGGGGCAGGATTGCTTGATGACTGATAGATTTCAGCTGGTGTCTTGGCTTTCTGTGCCTTTTTGCGCCTCCATTTCTTCATGTGTTCAATACTTTTCCCTGTGTCATTCCGTCTTTTAAGACACAACTTAATTTATGGACATCTAAGTTTTGATTTCTTTGCACGTGTGGGTTGCATGGGTTGTTACGACTGACATCTGGTGAAAATTTCATGTCAGTAGCACCTTTAGAACTCTATTTATTGAGAAAAATGGTGATGTGTTCAATAATTATTTTATCTGTTGTAAATCGGTACACACACACACGCACACGCACACACACATATATATTCTAGCAAAGCCTGATGGGTACCTCCTCTTTTAAGACTGGGTGATTGACAACTTCTGTTCCACGATGTTTTCATTATTTTGGTTTGACACACATCTTCTTCTGATGTTACTGTCTCAGGGAGAACTTCCAGCGACTCCAGCAGGACCTGGCAGAGATGATTGTGTCAAGCCTGGAGAAGCGTGGGGAGGGGAGTGAGAGCTTCCAAAAGAGGAAGACCTTGTCCACTAGAGTCCGACAGAGAGAGACTAACAGCGGCCTGCAGCAGGGGGACTGCCAGCCAGAGTACTTCCACCTGGTGGTCACTGACACCCCCAGTACCTACCTGTGACCCTACAGGACCTTTCCATACAAGATGTGACTCCGTACCTGTCTGTGGGAATTCTTTAGACTGTTAAATCTGAAGGTAGAGCAGCAGTGAAGCCATCGGGCTTGTTGGAGACTGAAGCCTCCACTGAATCAAGACAAACCATAACCCCTCCCGCAGCAAATCAGTAAAAGTCTCCCTCACATGCCGTTACCTATCATTCCAGATGTGTGGTTGTTTTGATTGTGGGAGGAAAAGTGTCAGAAATAAGCTGTTTTTCTTTTCAGCTCATCTCTGTGCTCTAGTGTGTAGGACATAACAAGAGTAAGAGAGTAGATACGTGATGGAACCGGGCCTCGCTTTCTTCCTACTGTACGTTATGAGGCATTTATGAGTTGCTGTCTGTCGCTTTGGTTATTTTAATATTTCCACCTGAGGGCACCAGTGTCAGAAATGTTAAAAAAAATCTAAATATGTAATTAATGCTTGAACGGACAAGAATCCAAGACAAGATATTGAATGTACTTCTCCATGAACAGTTCTCAATTCATGTTTAGATACTGCCTGCAGAAAGCTTATTGATCGAGAAAGTGATATTCACCGTGTAAATAGACTGTTTAGCTGCAGAGAGAGTGAAACTATATCTGCTTGTAGTACGAGATTACAGATCTGTGCATGTTCCTCTTCCACTACACAACAATGCTACCTTGTTTATAGAACATCAACAATATTTCAGAATTGATTTTTGTTTTGTGTTTTATTAAAGGATGTTAGGGGGCGGCATGGCTTCGAGGTAGAGCGGCCGTCTAGCAAACGAAGGGTCGCTGGTTTGATCGTCACTTCCCCTGGTGACCATGTGGAAGTGTCCTTGAGCGAGATACTGAGCTCCTTATGGCTCCTGATGGTCCTGTGACGGACTGGCGACCCTTCCAGGGTGAACCCTGCCTCTGGCCCAAAGTCAGCTGGGATAGGCTCCACCCCCCTGCAACCCTTAATGGATAAGCGGTGTAGAAAATGGATGGACAGATTGATAAAGGATGTTTGAAATGCAGCCTGAGAACAATAGTTTTGTTCCATTGGTATCATTTTGCACTGAAGTACATTGCATAAAAATCTATGTACAATCAGTACAGTGGAACTAAGAACAATCTTACATGGTTTTATCAGAGTAGAATCTACACCATAACAGAACAATTTGATAAAACTCGAGTCTAAGATCCTTCTGCCTCAGCACCTGCAACCATAGCATTTTCCTGAGGAAAAGTCTTCAAATGTGGCTCAAACGTTCATTGGTTCATAAAGGTAGAGAATGTAGCATGATTCATTGTAGATCGTAAAAAACAACAATCATTCAAAATTGGGCTCTCCTCCCAGACTCAGTGGTACCAGAAGTGTACACCCACCCCTGGCAATGTGAATATCCAGCCCTGCAATCAAGCTAAATCCCAGTTAGCACAAGCTAAATGCCACATAGGACAAGCAAACTGCCTGTGTTTGTCACTGACCTGTCTAGCAGAAAGAAGACCATCTCTGCCTCACTCTTCATCCCCAGCCTCTCCATTGGTGCTTGAAAGCACGTAAAGGTAAAACTGAGATCTACTCTTGTTCTGGAATCAGCTTAGGCTGTCCACATGAATGTCCACATGCTAGCTGGTTAACCTCTGTAGGGCTGTATTTCCTCTTCCTTGCCCTTTCTGTCATTTTTTCAAGAATGAATTTTGTGGTCACTGTGTTTTATTTTACACCCAACCTCACCTGCATGCTGTCATCGACCAGGGAATATGGAAGCCCTCCCTGCCCAGAAGCATCCCAACAAAACAAAATCACTGAAATACATGCAGAGAGCAGGGGTTCTGTAGCCAGAGTCACCACCACACATGTCCAGAGGCTCACTGGTGATGATTTCATTTGTGTAAGTCTATGTTTTGTAAGGAAGATGCTACAGACTCTACAAACTGAACTAAACCGACCAAAAAGATGTAGATCAAAAGTCAAAATTTGGATCCGAAAGATATGAAGTACATGTCATGAATACACACACACACACACACACACACACAGGTTTGCTCAGCTATCGATATTCGGACATTCTATTGACTTCCATCCATGTGGACAGCCTAACACAAGCCCTAATCCTAATCTTAATACTAACCAAATGATACTTAACTCTAACCTTCACCTAACCTCAGTTTACACCTTAACTTTAACCAAGAACTAAGAAATTGAGTCATTCCATTGGGTCTGTGGTTCCCATGAGGACTAGGGGTCCTAAAGAGGTTAGTGTTAAAGGTCTCCAGTAGATTACAAAAGCCACACACACACACACACACACAGACCCCTACACAGTTTTTGTTGTAACCAGCGCTGTGCCACCCAGCTCTGTGGCAGGAAGTGGGACTCTGTGTGCCCTCACTGGCCCCCCACCCTCTTCTGCCCCTGCATGGTTTGCAGGGCCCCTGCAATTGCTGGAGCCATCCTCTCTGTCTGAACCTGTCTGAGCCTCAGGGTGCAGGTGAGGACAGGGCGGTGGAGCTGATGCTGCCTTCTGCATCATTTCATCAGAACTGTTTCGCTCTGTAAGTGGTGAGTGGGTTTTGGTGGGGGTCTTCTGAAGAGGCTCCAGTCCAGGTTCTGTGTCTTCTGCAAAACAATCACATGAGACCAAAGATTCCATTTGAATGGAGTTCATCATGTATCACGATCTCCTTCAACATGGATGAGCGAATCAGAAATCTTAATATTGTAAAATAATTTTAATACTTTTTAGTCACAAATAGTCAAGAAAATTACCCACCTGCCTTGATTACTTCAAATGAGTTTCGTCAAGTTTACATACTGCAGCCTCATTTAGGCGCCAATCTTGTAACTATATCATATAATGATTTTTATATGTACATGGAATTTGCTGCATGGAAAGAAAATTGGGCGGTGGTGCAGTGGTCAGCACTGTCCCCTCACAGCAAGAAGGTTCCAGGTTCCAGTCCCAGCTCCATCACAGGATCTTTCTGTGTGAGTCTGCATGTTCTCCCTGTTCCTGTGTGGGTTCTCTCTGGTACTCCAGCTTCCTCCCACAGTCCAAAGACATCAAGAGGGGACGAGGCTGATTGATACTCTAAATTGACTGTAGGTGTGACTGTGAGTGTGAATGGTTGTCTGTCTCTATGTTGGTCCTGTGATGGACTGGTGACCTTTCCAGGGTGAACCCCACCTCTCACCTGAGGGCTGCTGGGATAGGCTCCACCCCCCACCCTTAACAAGAATAAGCGGAAGAAAATGGATGGATGGAAAGAAAATTGTTGTTCAGTTATGTAACAATTCCTACATTTAGCTATATTTTATCTATATCATCATCTATATGTTTTGCGTGTACATAAATGTGTTAAATATTTCCATATATATATATACATATATATGATAGCTGTTAATATTCTTCGTATGATGGGGGAAGAGTGGCTCCAGAAGACTGCACACAAAGTATTCTGGAAATGATTTAAGATACTGGATAGAATCCATGCAGCGATTTATCTTTAAACATATGTGCAGTTTTGACAAAATGTGTTGTGACTACAACATGACAAACTATTTTACTGCGTTACATCATGTGTAACACAATGATGTGCTTCACAACAAACTAAGCAGGATGCCTCCACTCTGCTGATCTTGTTTTTTACATTCTAGCGTGTGCTGAGGCTACAATTCCCTCACTGCTTCTCGACACTGACGTGTTGTTTTTAATTTAATTAGGTCGAGAATTTGCATTCCGGCAAATCAAGATTTGATACATGCTCATCTTGTACTGCATTTCATGAGGACAATACGCGCTATTTTGTGCATACGAACACAAGCCGATCACATGACTGTCAGAGCTGTTTTAGATTCAGAGGCCTTCTTATCACGTTGCATGAGATAAATGCAAATAAAAAGACACCTTCACGGTCACGGATACAAGATCATCTCAAACTCTGCTGTTAGTGTCTCAACACGTCTTCCTGTCAGTTTTCATATCGAGACCTAATTTGTCGTGCTGCCTCGCCAACGGATGTTTGTCAAAACCAGAATAACTAGTCGAGGAGAGGGACTGACCCATGGGACGCCAGAGAAGAAGAGAACAGAAACTGAGGAGTTTCTACTGCGATGAACGTTACGCTTCAGCAGCTGCAACCCCTGTTTTCCCCATGCTGCTCTCAGACCCCGGCTCTGTCTATCAGATCCCACCATATCCATCGGCCGCTCTCGTCACACAGGGAGAAACAGGGTTTACAACTGTGTAAAACAATTTGTGTGACATTTTGGGAGCTTTTGAATATTTTACCGATTCAGTATTCAGTATTTTTAACTTCAAGTTCACACATCCAATCACGTTTGCTTTCAAGAAGGATCCTGTGCAGACAAATGTCTACAAATATTTCTGATGTATTAAATGATGGGTTGTTTTTTTTTCCTTTGAGGATCACATAAGAGACCACTGGAATTGATTTCCTCTCCACATCGTCACCTGGTTCGTGATATGATATGTTCATAGAGTTGAACAAGTTCATTCTCAGATGGCAAATAATTCAAACATTATCAACGTTAATGCATTTGTTCCCCCCCCCCCCCCCAAGAATTAAACCCAGGTGAGAGTAGGGAGGCATCAGAAACAACATGCAAACAATTCTGTAACACTTACAGTCTCCAAACTGAAGATTGACAGAGGAACATTGTCAAAACAACACTTCCAGTTGTCGAGGATCTGGAGGCTACGTATCCTCTGCCCAGTTGGACTGAGCCAAATCCAGTGTAAAAAAGAACCACTTATTAAATAAGTTCTTTCTTGGGTCGTGCTACGCTCCTCCACCAGGTTTGGTGAAACATGGCCTAAATTTTTTGTTGTTGTTGTGAAACTCTGTTAACAGACAAATGATACAAAAATGTATATAAATATGATGTATCAATAATTATGTGATTCTTACCTGAGGTGCTGCTACTCCTGGTCTGTTGTCTGTATATGATCAACCAGAGAACCAAGGCCAAGCTGGAGCCGAGAGTGGCAAACACCACAAAAATCCACAGCGTCGGACTCAGCACCGTCACCGGGTCAGAGGGGGCAGTGGGGGATGTGGCTCCCCGTTGGACTGCAACCATCAGGTGTAGCTCTGTTGGACACACACTGATGAACTCAAAGAAAGCAGCATGAAATCGTCATGTGGCTGTGGTCACATCTCAAGCGGTACCTAAAAGATATCATCTTGGTTTTCCCAGACTGAAGAAGCAGATTAAACATGTTTAAAGGCAGTGAAATCTCACCTGTTTGTGGTTCTGGTTCTGGCTCTGGTTCCCTGTAGATGCACACATTGAGGAGGGTGTCCCACTTCCTGCCAGCAGGACAGTCCTTCTTTGACATCTTCTATGTTTAACCTCCTCTGAACATGTGCCTGTTCCTCATTCACACACTCTCACACACAATTTTCTTACGTCACTTTTTGGAGCATTTACATAGACTTACATTCATTTCCTGAAGACTTGCCTTACTTAATCTGACTCAACCACTGACCCAAAACTTTGTTTTAACTATTGTGGACACAGCTTTTGTCCTCACTTAACAAGCGTCAAGTCTGTTATGAGCACCTGAAGGAGCTTTAAGTCACACATACACACACACACACACATATATATATATAAAGGTGAAAACAGAACTGTAAAGGAAATGAATGCTAATAGCCTAACAGATGTTTCAGTTCCTCCATTTCATAGGAAGGAGTGAATCACTACAAGAGTCCCTCAGGGAGGTCAGGCAGAGAGAGAGAGAAAACGCTCTGTGCGTTTCTGCCTCAAAAACACAGAGATCCTCACATCAAAGCTCAAGTTTGTATACCTTTGTACAGAAACACCATTCCTGAACCCATTTTGATCAGTAATTCACAAGTGTTGAAATTATGACAGTTCTACCAGGATCACAAAAGTGGTCAGCTGAAACGTGCCATTATGACTCATGTGACTCATGTGAAGGTTCCACTTCTCGTTATCTACATGATCTACCGCATGTCTGCTTGGTGTGACGGAGAGGAGAGAAATAATAATTCCCGGCTCTATTTAACACGGAACGACTGAGCTGCACGTATCTGAGACTGCATTGTTAAGAGACAGAATAAAAGACAAGAGCATGGACAACTGTAAATCTTTAATATCGATGATCACATTACATGAACCGAGATACCATAAAATGTACATTATTGGATGTAGAAACAGGCTTACGCACAAATATCACCCTGAGATGTTTCGCTGTACGAGACGTTACACTGATCGCTTCATTCATAATTGAAATGATAGTCTTTGCATGTATAAACACAAAAAACTACTGATTGAGAGCAGATAGAACATTTCATAAAATCCTACTTGCTGAGTATTTAAGGCACAAACAATTCCAGGTATTAAACTGATTTCTACTGATTCACCCTGAGACATGTTCAATAAAATACTAATTTCAAAAATGGCACTTTAGCAATCGGAGTCACATGTTTGGCATTTTATCCAGAGGAGGAAGTATCTAAAAAAAAAAATCATAAATTAATAAAGGAGGAAGCTCATGCGAGAGGGATGAGATTCTGAACATAAAAATACAAATCATTCCTGTGTAAATGTATGTGCAAACAAGAAGAGGAGCATCTCTGTGCATGTTGCTTCGACCCTGCGCATCGTCTTCAGACACACAAATGAACTGAATTATGGTTTGAAGAGAAGAGGCTGCATCCTCACGAAGCTGAAGTTGTAGTACGGCGGCAGACCCTGATGGCTGATGCTGCTGAATTCCTCCCAGATGAACGGCGGGAGTCCATCCTGTGTCGTTGGCCCGTTAACCGCCTCCGCACGGAAGTCCCCAGCCATGGCGAAATCTGTTACCTGGATGGAAAAACGACACAGGAAAAACAGAAAATCTGAGCAAAAAACATTTGACGCTACAGAACTTTTATTAATGCACAGATATGGTAACAGGATAGTTACCTTCGTGTCATAGCAACCTCCCGGTGAAGGCTTTTCCGTTCTGAGGTCGTTACGGCAGCAGATGGACTTGCAAGGGTCATCCTTGGAGTAGGGATCTTTCTTGTAGTCTGGTAACGGTAAACGTGGTCAATGCCAAAATCAAGTCAATCTCTATGTAGACTGAAACAAGTGTGCATGCTCAATTGTGGACACAGAAGCAACCATCAGTGCTTTAATGCACAGGCCAAGGGAGGATCTATTAAATGTTGGACGAGTCCATTTAACCAAGAGAAAAATTTGGATTTATTTTACATCGAGTTTGGTTGAGAGGTGTGTGTGCTCTGGTTTGATACCGTCATCTGATAGCAACTACTTGGTAATTTCAAGAGCAGAAGGTTCATAGTTACTTGTCAGAAAAGTTTGTTAAACCACAACTGCGTCAGTCCAAAAATTTGCATCCCAAAAACACAAACTGGTTCTGTGCAGTTGAAGAATGTGAGTCACACACAGACCATTGAACCGCATGATGTGCTTCAAAGAGTCCAGGTCCTTGACATCAGCTTGGTCACGGCGGAAGATCTTGGCTCTGGGACAAAGATCATAAGAGAAGTCCTCTCCGTACTCCTCCCACATTTCCCCGTACCCACTCAGCGTGTAGATCTTCTGGTGGAAAGGGATGTTGTATGACGGCCAGTAACCTGAACAAGAAACAGGCTGCTACATGAAAACAAACCTTCCAGTGGAAATCCACCTGAAGAGTTTGTTATCACCTCTGCGCAGCGCCTGCGTCTGGTCTGAGTACTCCACTAATCCGGGGATCTGCTCCACCACGGTCAGAGCGCCATCGGCAACACTGTGGCCCAGCTTCACCTTGCTCCGGTCCAGCACCATGTACTGGTTATTGTAGGTACCTACAAAGTGGGACAATAGCAAAGAGGTTGGTTTTTTTTCTTGAAAAATATTCGACTTGAGCCCCACTATTATATTTTACTTCTTATTACATTCAGATACAGATTATTATCATCATGATCGCTGGATGTCTCCTCCGTACTTGAAGCATGGCTTGAGTCTAAGTTTGACTCTACCGGCCGACACTCTTCCTGGGCTAGGACGAATGTAACCAAATGTACAACGAAACAAAAAAGCTCATATGCAAAGTAGATATGATACATTCAATCAACTCTAGTTCAGGGACCATAGACTTTTCTCACAGAGAAAGAAAATCAAAAACACCAAATCATTGAGCGAATACTCAGTTTTCGAGACTTCTCCTCTGGTACTGCTTCTCCAGGCATCTTGGCCTGCCTGTACTTCAGCGTTGACATTCCTAAACCTATTTTATCAAACCAATTCTCACCTGAATTGTGCTTGGAGAAGACTTGAGCCCACTCTTCACCCGTATGGGCCAAACCGTGAGCCAGTCGGACCCTCTGCCACGCTAGAAGGCTGTTGGGGGTGAGTGAGTCAAAGAGGGAAGAGTTGAAGACATTGTTGGTGGTCTGAGTCATCATCAAACCACTGCCGAGGAGGTAGAAGTCGTCCAGAGACACCAGGAAACCTAAGGGGTGAATGTAGGACAGTTTCTCTCAGACAAAGCCACACTCACAGCAGGGATTCAGATCTACCTGGATCATTATTTGGTAAAAGTGACACCCAGCTATGAATCATCACAATGTGCCTGGTGAAAGAAAGAAATAATGTTTACCATCTACATCCAGTTCTTAGATTCAGACTTCATGAAACAAGCAGATGAGGCCAGTGTAAAACCACGCAGGACTGTGTGGTCTCTAGTTTTGAAGCCACAACTTTGACACTTTGGCCAATGTCCTCCTGGAACCATGAGTAACCATTTATGGACCATCTTGCCGTCAAAATAAAAGCAGAAGTCCTACCAGGGTAGCTGCTGAAGGACATTTTCCCAGTAGCGGCGTGGGGCTCCCGGATGTGGAAATCCCAGTGTTTGAAGATGCGCATGGTGGCGGCGTAGGTGTACCAGCTGGAATGGGCGAAGAGGAGGTTCTCAAAGCCTGGAAGCAACTGGCATTGGCAAAGTGAAAGTGAGACTTGAGGAACAGAATTCTTGCTTCATGACAAACGACTGCGTCACATGAAAAAGCTCCCACAGACTCCCAGGCGATTCCACAATGAAACAAGCGGGAGTCTGACATGTGAAGGTAAAGGACGATGAGGATCTGTGTTGCACTGCTTGTTCATCAACATCTTGTCAATGTAGCAGTGGTTTATGATCTGCTAGGACCATTCGCTGAAAACACAGATGAACAACACACCACAAGTAAACTGGAATCTGTCGTTGGACAGTTCAGAGTCCAGATGGTTCTGGTCTCGTTTAAAAAGGTACCGCAGAAGTTCTTTGCTGGAGTCAGTATCAGTGCCACTGGAACTGTCTAGCACAAGAACACACAGAAATACGCAGCCATTCTCAGCCATTTCTTTAAATCCAGTCCGAGTTAGTTGACTTTGGTTCATATTTTACAAAAATATTGCGGGAACTTAATATTTCGTGCATTTATCCAAAAGTATGTCGGGCATTTATAGCGGGGGCGTAAAACATCATTTGGAGGCACATACCAGAGATACAACGTGACCTTTTATTTTTTTTTAATCCATGTAAACTTGTGAACACCCAAATTTTGTGTTTCATCTTTGCTTTGCCATGATTTACTTTACTGACTTCCACAAGCGCTTCACATTCTTTCATGTTTATGATTTATGGCTAATTCTGCTCAGTTTTATCAGTCTGACTGGATCTGGATCGTATGGTTTGACAAGGTAACAAGAGCACTGGATCAACTACTGAGGAGCATAATAAGCTTCATATTTGCTATATTTGTGATAATGGAAGCTGTTTGGTTTGTATCTTGACATCGGCTCCACAGATTTACATGTTTTTAAGTTAGCAGGCCTCACTTCCTGACTGGAGCAGCTTTGGAACTCTGACCTTGATGAGTGCGGAGCAGTGTCCCATCCCAGGAAGCTTCGGGTGCTTGAACGGAGAGTCTGGGGTGGGGACCAAAGCTGGAATCAGATCCAGCAGGTCTCCGACCGCGTTGAGGAACTGGACGGCAAACAGGGACAGCGGCTGTGTGGGAAGGACAGCAGATAAACAGCTGTTGGCAGGTGGGGGGGGGAGTCCATCCACTTCCACACTGAGGTGGTTCAACAAGAGCAGATAGAAGGAGCTGAGAAAGCCAGAAAACACTTCATGCCAAGTCTTTTCTCTGCAGGCTGCTGCGGCGCATTGTCCTGACAATGATGTCCCAGTCAGGCAGGAGGAAAAAACTCAGTTCTATTAGGCAACCGTGACGTAATAATTGAAATGCAGATGAAAAAAAATGAAAAAAAACAGATAAAGCAGCAGGTGTGAACGATTATTAAATTACAGACTTGATACCTAAAATATGGGCCACTTCAGCAGCAGAATAAAACTGCTGTGAAGGAGAAGACACAGAAATTTAATCTTCACTGCAAGAATTAACCCTCGGTAATCAGCAGTCCACTACACCAAGCCAGCTGCTCAGCAGTCTTGAATACTCTAAGTGGCAGACTTGAGTTAAGACGATCCAACTTACTGCTGTTCAGCGTTGGTCAGGTTCTCTCACCGCCGTGCACCATGACATTGCCCATTTTTATTTTTTTTTGTTGCGTAATAGGTTTCAATAAGAAGATTCTGTGATATTATTTCATATTTCACATATACTCATTAAAACAATGACGAATCAGATGTCCGACATTCCCCCTAGGGCAGCACGGTGGTCAGCACTGTCGCCTCACAGCAAGAAGGTTCTGGGTTTTGAGTCCCGCCTTTGGCACAGGATCTTTCTGTGTGGAGTCTGCATGTTCTCCCTGTGCCTGTGTGGGTTCTCTCTGGTAGTCCAGCTTCCTCCCACAGTCCAAAGACATCAAGAGGGGATGAGGCTGATTGATACTCTAAATTGACTGTAGGTGTGACTGTGAGTGTGAATGGTTGTCTGTCTCTATGTGTTGGTCCTGTGATGGACTGGTGACCTGTCCAGGGTGAACCCCGCCTCTCACCTGAAGGCTGCTGGGATAGGCTCCAGCCCCCCGCCACCCTTAACAGGATAAGCGGAAGAAAATGGATGGATGGACATTCTCCCTCACACTCTATGCCACCTCATAAACTAAAACTAAACAGACTGTCAAATACAGATGGCAGGAACGAAATGTACACGAGATGAAGCTGCCAGACTTCATAATTAACTCTCTAAAACGATGCTCAGAGGTGTGAATGTCCCACCTTGTTTTAAACCTGCGGCCTGGATTCCTCTCTCCTCCTCCTCCACTCACATTCTAGGTGGGCGGGACTACGACGCGAGAAGAGGAAGAGCAGAAATGTGCAAATTGGGAATTGAGAAGAAGTCTGTATGTGACTTTCAGATTGCATCTAGAGAGTGACGCCTGATCACATGTTTGGTTCGCTCAGAAACTTCCTCACTTTAAATCAGAACCTCATCAGATTTGTACATAAACACGTTTTGTAGTTTTCATAACACGTTTTGTAGTTTTCATCAGATGTTGTGACCATGATAAAATTCAGATGTGCGCTGGGGTAACACATCAGATAAATAACTGGATACGACAGCAGAGTAATTTCCTTTTTACATTTCACAGCTAACATGTCCTGTAACACCTCACCGTCCGTCTGGACCATCTTGATTACGGGCTTTTCAGTGAATTATTGATCTTTTGAATTCTTTGTTCCCTTTATTGTTATGTACCTAACTTGTTTGTCCACTTCCGTTCTTTGTCTTTTTCCCCTCCGTTTTTTTGGTTGCGATCACCTGTCGGTCCTCTTGTCCTCAGCCTTGTTATCCAGTCAGCTCCTCCCCCGCACTTGTGTTCTCCTTCCTGTTTCTTGAGTCGCGGAGTTTGGTTGACTTTTGTATGATGATGATTTGTTTATTAGGGTTTTTTTTCTTCTTCATTTTATTTAGTTGTCTTTTGCTTGTTGATTCCTGATCTGAATTTTTTTTTTTTTTTTTTTTTAAATGAATCCATTAATGAATGCCTGACTGCCTCTGCATCAACCTGACTATCAGCGCAGTGCAGGCGCTCTGGGAGTGCATTCAGGAGCCGGCTAACTACTGGTTAGTCAGAACTCTGCTATTGTCTACTGCAAAAGGAGAAATGCTTTTTTCCCCACTGATCTTTATCTTAAGTTTCTACCATCTTTTCTTGATATTTTGTGATTGTTCACCGGTTTAAGGGTGTTTTTATTTATTCTTTTTAGTCTTGCCTGCACTATTGTCTTTACCGTGATTCCTTTCTGTTTTAGGTACGCGACCTTGTATGAGCCCCTCAGGCATTCTTGTCCCTGCCTGCACACTTTACTTTATTAACTGATCTACTGATTATTATTTTCATGTAATACGTGCAAATAAAAAGGAAATTCTCCATGCAGACATGTTGATATTTAAGAGGTAAAATGTAACCTGGTGACCTTCTTACCTTCTTGCCCTGTTTCTTGGCCCAGTCTGCCACGCCTGCCTGTAGTCCGTCCATCTGGGCCACGATGAAGCCTGCATGCTTCCACAGAGGATCAGAGCTCTTGTTCAGTTTCACCTGCTCTCTGGTCCATGAGTCCTGTTTCCTGAAGAAGCAAGCGCCGTTCACATAGAGGTAGACTCAAGTGTAAAGAACCAAAAACCAAGCTCCTTGTGATCAAAATCTCAAATTTGCAGTTGTTCTGCACCTTCAAAGTCAAGCTAACATGACCCAGAGAAGAGGATGAGGGAAAGGAAGTGGACTCACTTCATGAAAGTCTGAACCGGCTCAAGGATCTTGGGGTTGTGGATCAGCTGAGGATACATGTTGGTGTAGTGGTCCATCATCTGCCTGGGACGAGAGAGAAAGTATCTGTGCTTTTAAAAATGTAAAACGAAGCAAAAGTTACTGATTGTTGATCTGTTGACACATTCGTTGTTTCCCATGATCCCGATCTTTCTGCTGTCCCAGCTCAGAGACCGTCAAGATCGAGACCAAGTCTCTCGACTGAGCATCGCAGACGCCACTGTTTAACACGCCACCTGCTTCATAACCAGCACATTCATGACACTCACTGTGCCGTGAGGAAACCCTCCAGGTAGCCCGCCAGGAAGAAGGTGACCTCATCAGTCTCAGGGGTCTGTCCATAGCCAGCCCGGATCTCCAGGACACTCCAGCCTGTACTGGACAGGGAGTCATTCAGGTACCCGTAGGCGTCTCCCTCTGTCTCCAGCACCCCCTCCTTCAGCAGGGGGGTTTTGTGCTGTGGGTCCCAGTAAACTGTGGCTGCTGTCATGTCTGTGCAGTACAGTACATTCAGTTACTAATACCACCGTTTTAATCTGATACCTGTGTGATATCCAAGCGGTGCCTTTCTCCTTTTATTCTAGCATTAGTGACCTCCCACTCACTGAAACCTTACATCAATCAGCATACTCTTTCTTTGCTTTTACGTTAAACGTGGACCACAGTAAAAAAAATAAAAAAATAAAATCACACCTTAAACATTTCATTGACAGAAGGCTTCCCTCTACCTGGGGAGCAAAACAAGGCTCAAGACGCCGCTGACACAGAGTGAGGCTCATTATTGGTGAGGCTCATTATTGTTGGACAACGCCAACGATTACAACGAACCTCTGGGAAACTCGGGATAAATAAGATCGAACTCGTGGTTTCGATCGACTTGACCTACTTACCGTCAGGAGAGGCGACGGCCGAAGCCACATGGAGAAGCAGAAACACGTACAGCCTCTTCATTGAAAGCATGGCTGCGTGAAGTTAGAGCCAAGAACACGGCCGCTTCGACGGGAAGCCGATAGTGATTCGGTCGAGGGGGGAACGCATTTGTTAAATGCGACGGAGGGTAATTCCAAGTACCCGGAACGGAGTCTTTCTGGATTGGCTGAGGTCGGAGGAAGCAGGGCGGCGTACCGGATTAATTTTGAGAGCAACGAAGCTTGGAAGAAGGCTTGCTCTCTACCGCTGAAGTACCTTCTAACAAATAAGGTTAAAGCGGGCTCGTTTGAGTTAATTCATAGATTTTATCCAGTGAAGCATTTTTTATTTTATTTTATTTTATTTTATTTTATTTTATTTTATTAAATTGAAGAGAGACGTAAACTGCTCTGTCTGTGAATTACATCCTGAAACCTGTTCTGATTTATTCTGGTTCGTAAATTTACAAATGACTTCTGGAAAGATGTTAATGCCTACATTACACATGTTGCTGTCTGCTACAGGGAAGTTACATTCGGATGTTTCGAGGATCAAGAAAGAGGATACATTTTTTATCAATCTAATGTTACTACTTTGTATACTCCATATTCACAAATTTAACTTTCCAAACGAAAACACCCCATTTTTTTGTTTTACTGAAGGAAATAAAACAACATATATTTTTTAACTGAGTCCTCAAAAGACAAAAATCTATCAAAACTGTCAATATTTGTTTTCACTTTGATGTCCTAAAGTAAATCTCATGTCAAAGTCTTGAAAACTTAATTCATTTATCTATTATTTATTTATGTACTTATTTTTTCAATAATTTCATTGAGCTGATTTGTGTTCTCAGTATGCTTTGATATTTTATACTCTCCATACTATTATTTCTTCTCCACTACTTGTTTGTTTGAAATAAAGAGAAAAAAGGACGTGTCTTGTGAAAATGAGGTGAAAAAAAATTATACATGAACAGTTCCCGGTCCCCGCTTGTAGACACAGGTATTAACAGTCAACAGTCAATCCGACTGTATTGTCACATTCAAAAAGCTTCCACCCCAGATGGGACTCGAACCCACAATCCCTGGCTTAGGAGGCCAGTGCCTTATCCATTAGGCCACTGGGGCTGCTTAGCTACTGGTGAAGTCGCCTTTGCTTTTAATGATAGACAACTGTCTTTGATGTGCCATTTACTATGACATTATGTCTTTGCAACTTGTATATTTTTATGTCCTGTAATTTTTTAGATGTGCACATTCTGCCTGTGCATTTAACGAGTGATCTAAAAGTAAAGGTAAAAAAAATGGCATACGCAAGAAATATAAATATACCTAAAGAAACCTTTTATTCAGGAATTCTAGGAATTTGGAAAAACAATACAAGGACAAAACATTTGATTTCCCTTTAACACGTTCATAAGAGTTCAGGCGTTACAGCATTGTGATCTGAAGCGATGCTGCCCCCTAGTGACACTCTCAGCCTCAAAATGCATAAACAATATATTTATCCGAGGGAGAAATAAAAAGGACATAAACTCAAGTTACATAGTAGTGTATAAGTATCCATCAGTCCATCCATCCATTTTCTATATCGCTTATCTGTTAATGGCGGAGGGGGTGGGGGGGGGGTGCTGGAGCCTATCCCAGCTGACATTGGGCAAGAGGTGGGGTTCCCCATGGTCAGGTCGCCAGTCCATCACAGGGCCATCAGGAGCAATTCGGGGTTAAGTATCTAGCTCAAAGATACTTGACACATCGCCACTGGGGACATGAGGACTGAACCAGCAACCCTTGGGTTGCTACGGCCACTCTACCCATGCTGCCCCGGTGTATGAGTATATTCACATCACTTTCATATGGAATCACTTTTTAGCATTTTTTCATTTTTCAGATATTTTGACAAAAATAAATACACTGAGAATGCCTAAGAAAAGTTACAGCGCTCTTTCCCTTTATGCATAAATATTTACATGTAATGTTTTAATTTTTTTTACATTTCACAGTACAGTAAAGCTAGGTGAGGCCATCAGTTTTCTACCTCAACACCAAAACACTATGAAACTTTTGGTTAATTAACGTCACCACATGAATCTCTGTCCAAACATTTGTAGCAAATAATTTAGGGGATTAAAAGAGCATTGCTTCATGAACCCACAACCCAGACCCACCACACCTCATCAAACTAGGAGTCACAAAAAGGCACACCTGAGAAACGATCAGTTCCAACTCTGCAGCAGCTAAACCCTCCGCCTCCTTTGCCTTCTGGTGGTTGTGACTGTATGAGTGGAGCACAGCCACATCAAAAAGCAGTTTAAATAAAGAATTCCACAAAGAAAACATCTGCAGAAGAGGACATAGAGGACTGGAGCAGCAGTTTCTACTGTTGAAACAACGGTGTCAGCAGCGGTATTCCACTGCGGGTCACAGCGTGGGGGAGTGCTGACATGAAACATAAGGGAAGAGGTAACACTGCGCACTCATTCAATCGTCGTCGATGAGTTTCTCTGCGCCGTTCTCTGCTTGTCTGCTTCCTCCTTCCTCTCCTCCTCCACCCTCCTCCTCCTCCTCCTCAGTGTAGGAGAACGACTGGCTGCTGTAGTTGATCATGGTGCGGGAGAGGTCCACTTCAATCGGGAAGACGTCGGCCTCCTTCAGGACGGCGTAGCACTCGTCATAGTAGTGAGACATGCCGGACACGAAGCGCTGGAGCTGGAACACGATATCCTGGACTGTACGTGAAGAAGAAACAAGGGAGAAAAATGAGCAAATGGACAGTTGAGTTTGAAAAAGAACCAGTTCTGCTGAAGAGAAAGATCACCTCGAATCAAACGTAAAATGACTGCTGTGTACCTCCTCAGGCACAAGTCCTTCTCACGTGCTTCCTTTATATTTTCCTGTTTTCATCTACAATGTGGTCTTTGTCTTTGCATCTCACTTGTTTCTGCATTTTTACTGATTAAATCCTCATACTTCTACTCGAGGGTAAAAATGTTTTACCAAGAGTCCCCGGTCCATCAAGTCAGATGCAGATGTGTAATGATGAATAGGCACAACACGGTGACCCAGGGAGGTTTGGATAATTACTAGAAAAACCTTCACATTAGCTTGATATTATACCATCTTGGCAATTACTGATGGAAAATGAACATCTAAAAAAAAAAACAGTTAAAACATTTGCCATGCAAACCCCCCCCCCTGAAAAAAACCCTACATTATCAGCTGTTGTAGAATTGTAGAAGAACTGTAGAATTAATCAGTAACATCTTGTTTTTGTCCTCCAATTTTTGACATTTGCACATCTATAGTTCAATGCAGGACTTTACTGATGACGGTAAATGATTCTGCCCCGATCACACTGTAATACTGAGTTTGGAAAAGGAGTACATTTTGTTCAGTGGTGGACAAAGTACACAACCTCAGTACTTGAGTCAGTACATCGTAGCTGCTCCTGGTCAAATATTACTCATGTACCACGATGCTACACAAAGCCTAGAAAAACAGCAGTAACAGCTTCAGCATAGAATGGAACGGAACTGAAAAGAACAGCCACCATTATTTCTTTTCTTTCTTTTTTTTTGCTGAATGTGAGTGACTGGAGAAAAGCGCCAACAAACCATGTTTCTGATCCAGCAGTTCTATCTTCTCCAGAACGTCCTTCCTCATCTTAGCAAAGCGAGCGCGAGCCTCCTGCCGACATCGCAGCACCAGACGGTATTCATAGTTGCCAGTGCTGACGCGGTACAGCGGTTCACCCATGGCCTGCAGCAGGAAGCGCATTTATCACTGCCTCACATCCAAGGGGTTGCTCACACAGCTGGACGCTTGTCTAGGACTGAACCCTTCAGGATAACAGTAGATTCCTCATCTTGTTCTCATCAGCAGGGATTTCTGGAATCTTTTTTTTTAATTCCTATTTGTCCTCACACAACTTGCCCTCTATCTGTCACCCCCCCCCCCCCACACACACACACACACACACTGACTTTATTTTCTCCTGCTCTGTAACCCAAGGTATAATGTAGGAGTGCTGGTTTTGAAGCAGCTGAGACCTCTAATGAGTCCTTTCTTTACAAACCATCCTGCAGAGGTAAAACTGAGATTCTGAAGGTCGCATGAACGCCGTTCAACAGCTGTAACTGGTGACTGATACGAGTGAATGTTTTTTAAATTAAAAAGTCGTAAATTAAATTTTTTTTTTTTTTTTTACAGCATGTTGGGTTTAAAAACTCAACAAAGGTAAAATTCCAACGACATTTCTTTCTGTCCTGAAGCGTCTTCCAAGAATCCCCAGGGAGAAAAGCAACACGTTTTTAAACAAA
Organism: Aulostomus chinensis; assembly: GCF_037954235.1. NCBI lineage: Eukaryota > Metazoa > Chordata > Actinopteri > Syngnathiformes > Aulostomidae > Aulostomus > Aulostomus chinensis. The sequence continues at coordinate 17,448,516 of NC_141337.1, read as the reverse complement.
TCAAGCTGGTGTTTTGTTCCCTTTGTTAAATGCTAAGTATAATTTTTTATTCTGGAACTGAGATTATGACTCACAATACTGCTGTATTCTTCATCATCCATTTCCTTCACTTTCAAACAGTATGACTGAAAAACAAAAAGAAGGTCGTACTGTTAGTCGATCGATTGGCAGCTTCACAAGCGATGTTGCTATGCTTTGGACTCACCAGATATTCAAACTTCACGTCCAGGTACTTGCGGATGGTGAGCTTGGTGTCTGGTATGGCCTTGTGGAGGTACGTGTTCAAATCGTGGAGCATCTGCACAGCAAAATATGACCAGTAAGAGGCTTCATATGAAGCAAGACTGTCGTATACAAAAACCCTTTCGACTCCTGACTCAAGATCCTTCAAAAAAAAAAAAAAAAAAAGGTCTCATCTTTCACTATAAAAGTCCATTCCAGAGCTCTCTTCCAAAGTCGTTTACAAATAAGAGTGGGGTTGTTTTATACAGTAGAGTATCTCACATTTGGCTTTTTAACAGACCACGGTACATTCAAGTGCTCTCCGAGCTTCAAAGCCAACCTGGCGCACTCACAGGCTTGATGGTCTTTAGTAGTTGAATGCCGTACTTCTCGATGCTGCGATGAGCATCAGCGAACTTTACGAAGGCCTCGCTGGCCGCAGCCTGCGGCTCTCTCACTCCAATGACTGAAAACACATCCCCAAATGCTGCAAGGGTACAAGTATCAAAGCCCAGTCGCATAGATGAGAAATGACAGCTCACAGAAGAAGGGCAAAGATGAAGATGACAGCAACTCACCTCTGTGTGTTTGGGAGAGTTCAAAGAAAGCTCTGAGCAGTCTCTTCGTGTGCTCCATCAGCCCTTCAAGAAAAGCACAAAGGAACAAGTTCACCGAATGCTTGTGATTCCTAATTTTCCTCCGAGTGTTGGGCAATATATCACTTTAGAGCTACTGAATCTTGTTTTTTCATATAAGATATTTTAGGTCATTATGTCCACGACCATAAAGACCTAGAAAAAATGCAGGGCGGTTTAACGCCTCTGTGACGTGTTACCTCCAGTATTTTCAGTTCATAGTACAAGTTCACGTCCGTCCAATTTGAAAATTCTCTCAAAGAGTTCTTCAGATACGACATGAAAACGGATGACATGGACAGACAACCCGAAAACATGCTGGCGTAAGACAGGCATCCATTCTAACTTCTCTCATGTTGTCCAGCTCTAATGACGCGCCTCAAGTGGACCGTTCCATCACACCTATGAATGAAGATTGAGTTCATGTTTTCCTTCATCCTTACCTTTGTACAGCTCTGCTGTTTTTTCGAGTTCTTCCAGTCTTTTAACAAGCCCATCTGCAAAATCAAACAAGTCGTCACAGTCGATGAAGTCATAAAATCACAAAATTAACGAGCAAATGTTCATTGTTTCACTCAGTAAAGTGACTCGACAAAATCTCACCGTTGCATAAAATTGCTCGACTTAGTCCAAGAGCGTCTGCTGTACCGGAGCTCATATTCTCGACCAGCCGGTGTTTGACTTTTTTCAGCACTGAAACACAAATATGTGTGAAGTTGTTGAGATAATGGAAGAATGTATAAGAAGCATTAAAGGACTGAATCAATGGAGGCTGAGCAGAGGACACACCTATGTCCAGAGACTTCCCCTGCTTTGGGTCTGCTTGTAATTTATTATAGTGGATTGTTGCTTCACCCTGTTAAAACATAAAGACGACAAAAAAACTGAACATATTTACAGGAGGAAAAAAAAATTATAATATATACAGACATACGCCAAGAAAATAATGTGACATAGAAACATCAATCCCATTGCTTTTCTTATTTTCACTTTTGTCTTTCCCCCTAATTTCATGATACTAAGAGTGACACCAACATGTAGTATTTGCCCTGAATGCACAACGGTCAAATCCTTTAACACCCACAATGAACCTCTTCTTTAATCCACCACACAGGAAGTCATGGAATTTCCTGGGTGCAAACAATGGAGCCCAAAAACAACACGGCCCCACATAGGTCACGTTGAGTCAGATGCTATGGGCTATTGTCCAGACCTCTTTAGATCAGCCCAGCCGGCCTGTCAAGTCCCTCTTCTCTACAGTCCAATGGTGGGCTTCTGCCTGTAATTATTCGTCATTTACTCCCAAACCAGGACACAAAACAGTAAGTCTTATTTACTAAAGTTACTGCGGATAACATATTTGACACATCCGTCAGAATGTGCTTCATTTCCTGTTACTCATTAAAAGGCATTGGCAAGGTATGGTGGAGTTTGCTGCTTTGTCTAGTAAGTTTATTGGCTAGACGAGGGCTGGATGTTGGCGATCACCTCAAGGTACGACAAATATCCTGGTACGATTTCACGATACGGCACGATACATAATGGGCTACCTTATGATGCGATACTCAAGATAACTGATGGAAAATGGAAGAATGGGGCAGAAAATACAATTTGCTGTGTACCACTTGGGTAGTCTAATAATATGTATGTCACGTTTCATTATTATCTCAACACAGACAAACTGAGTCAAAACTATTTATTTCAACTTAAAGCACACAGTGGTCAACGGCTGTATAACTGTATTCACCAAATGCAGCCGCCATGATGAGAAGGGAAGAGCATATCAGTGAGAACATAAGTTGTTGTTTCACTGAACACTATCTCACTGAATAATAATATACATAGGTCACAATACCATTTTATCAGGCTACTTTGCAGTAAGATATGGCAATAATACTTGGGGCTGGAGTATTTACACAGTATGGTGAAAAAGCAAAAGTGGGATATATTGCTGTATCAATGTTAGCAGACAACACCGGACTACAGAGACTCTGAACTGAACATGAATTGAAACTGATTTCCAGCCTGAGTATGCATCAAGGGACAACTACGGCCTGCATCTGACAGGCGGCTGCCACTCACCTTGCAGTTCAGTCATCAGCTAGTAAACTGAGATGACTAAATACTTCACTTACAATCTAAAGAAGTTGCTTTGTTTTTAAATGTCACTGAACAAGAGGTGTTAATTATGACGTTTGGAATGTTAAGAGAAGGCAGCCATCGCTGTGGGCATCAGATCAGCTCAGAAAGGTGTTTTCAATAGAAGTGATCAGGTGAACTTAATCAAGTCAGCAAGCAGCGACAATGGTGAAACCAAGAGCTAATTAGAAAGGAAGATGGAGGAAAGAGAGGAGAAGTGAGGTAAAGGAGTAGAGGTAGATGAGGAATTAAGAGAGAGAGAAACTAGGGCTCTCATCATCGCCTAGTAAAATATTGTTCCAATTGAGAGTAACTACAGATGGTGTTCCCCTCCCCAGCACTTGTATACCTGCACAACTTGAATCATCTTGGCCACCTCCACCTTAGTCTTCCCCTTTACCGGTTTGCCATTTACGCCTGTGATTTCATCACCTGCTGCAAGTGTTCCATCCAGAGCTGCCGGGGTGTTGTCAAAGACCTGCCAGACAACAGGAGCCGCATTTGAAAAGGTACACTTAATATTAAAATTTCCCTTCTGACTCAACCAAACTGGGCTATATTGAGTTAATAGTTCGCATGTTGTTCTTCCAGTGAGGCAAAACATATGAATGTCTTTGTGCAGGTCAAACTCTAGTAATCAAATGAACTCTACCTACCTGGACAATGTAGAGACAAGGACAGTATTGTGCCCCGCCCCCAATGCTGATCCCAATAAGATTATTAGCATCCTTCTTCAGGCTCACAGTGCCAGGTACTGTTGGTATCCCCCTTAAGAGGAAGATAAAAGTTACTTTGTATATGCACCATTAGTTGACTTGTGCTACTGATTTAAAGTTGGATTTGTCAACGTGCCTGGTCCCACGTATCAACAGCAGACTTAAAATCGTCCATCCTTTAAATGTTACACACTTCAATACCCAACTGTGTGAACCTTCATGTATCATGAACCAATAACAATGAACTCACAATTTGTCCTCCTCCAATTCATAGTCCATGTCCGTGAACATTGCAGAACAGTTTCACTCCCGTCCCCGGAAAATCTGTTGGTGATGACAAATCCATAACCACTGATATGAAGGCTACAGACAATGTTCGTACTTGTCTCTATGTCCCTCTAATAACAGAAAATAAGGTTACTGAACTACATATATATCGAAAGAGAGTCATTTCAGGCCATCTAGCATGATCAGGGTTAACTTCCATCTTCAACGGAAAGGGAGCCCTAAACCCCGCTGACTGTAGGGTTTGAGAGGACGCTGCATCGGGGCACCAGTTGCTGGTAACTTGCGATACATGACAATAACAGGAAGCTATTTTAATTGGTATAGTCTCATTGTTAATAGATAATCGTTAGTCAGGTGTACTTCTCTTTGGTGACGTAGCCTTAGGCAGAACAACTGCTAGCTTGCCTCCGCTAATTAGCGTCTAGCTACTGTCAGCGAGCCGCAGTTGAAAGGCCACATGCGTGTTCGGTAAATTTACCTTATATTGGAATTCACACCAAATCGCGTACAAATGTCCCCTCACGTGCATAAAAAGCGATATGTCTTTCATAAGTTGCTCGTTTTGGCTGAAAGATAAATTTCTGGACTCAATGACAGCTTCTCTGTTTACTTTCCGCAGTCAACTTCCGGCACGAACCGGAAGTATATTTTGAGGATGACTAGTTTGTTCTTTACTGTTTTCTAATGTGGACAACTAATTAATATTAACGATCAATTTCAGCTTCCTCGCATGTTTCAAATCCTCAGTTTTAACTATAAACGTTAAACCAACAACAACGTAAGTCATTCATGTCCGCAGTACTTGTGTCGCGAATGTCTGTTGCAGTCTGTGACCACTAGGAGGAGGTAAAGATCACGTTTTTGTTTCATGGCCCTCGACTTGGACTTTATTAATTTGATAAACTCAATAAGTTTTGTGCAGTGGTAACAGTGGTTATAAATGACAGCTAAAGTGTTTTTTTATGACAAAACATGAATAGTATTTTCTAGAATTTTTGTCGACCATTTTAATTAAACTGTAGATAGCAAAGAATAAATTATGTCAGAAAACATGCATACAAATTAATATGTATAAATTTATGCTATTGCAACTAGGTGGTTGTTTAGTTTTTTGTAACTAGACAGTTGTTGGAAATGACACGGAACCAACTCCCACACAGTTGATTAAATAAAAGGTAAATAGCGCAACCAAATCAAGTCCAAAGTGCTACTTCCTGTCAGAGACAGTAGAGCCGACTGCATCGGTGGTAGATGCCTTAACATTTTATTAAATCGCAAAGTATTACAGCCGAAATAATTAACAAGGATCAGTATGTATAGTAAGAAAGTGATTATTTGAACTAAAACTTTACGTTGTTTTTATCACAGACAAGACAGTTGGAATACATCAGTGCAGTGAAATCTACAATGTAATCAATATTTTCCTAACTTGACATGATGAAAAGATCTTAAATGGCTCTTCCAAGCTGACAAGAGAGAGAGTGGTTGGTTGAAAGAGCTGACTGATGATTAGTGGCAGCATGTTCGGTGATCAAGGAGGCTGTTGATCTCATTAATTTGCATGAAGCTGAACAGCCATGGTAAATGTATGGAGGCCCCTGCATTGAAGAGGCTGATTGTGGTGATGCATTCACATGAAATCCTTTCACTTAACCACTTCTGCTTTGCTTTATAAATTGTGTGAAACTTGCTCTTGTCCCAGACCAGAGGAGAACCCCCTTCCATCTCATCATCTGGAGGGCCATTCACCAACACGCAAAATGAGCATGGTAAGTTTAAGGTTTTTTTTTTATGCTGATTTTATGTCTGCACATATACATCGTGGATTTGCACCTGTACAAAAGATTATATTGACTCGTGTGAGCCCAGAGTTGCTTTGATAAATAACTCATGTTTTTAATTTAAGAGTTGGAAACTTTGACCTGTGCATTTTGGTTTTGTAGAAACTTGAAATGAACAATGTGAACCTGACAGCTGGAGATCAGGTGAAGATAAAGGGAGAAATTCTTCATGATGCTGAAAGGTGAGTTGCACAAATATGTATTTTACACATTCGTGGGAAAAAATAATGATTTACATTTGTTCTAGGAGGAAAACATTTGAATCGTAGAAACTTGTGCATTTTCATTTTGGCGCATTATTGGTTTTCACTGAAAACCCAGTGGATAACTGTGTAATGTTGTAATATTTTGTGTCGTTCTGAGTTTTGATGTTAAGATTTCACATTAATTTTGTCATCTGTGATCCACTCAGATTCCAGATCGACCTTGGGTGCAATGAAGACGAGCTGGCTCTGCACTTTAACCCTCGTTTCAATGATGACACTGACGGAGCTGTTCTGGTGTGCAACTCCAAGACTGCTGGTTGCTGGGGCGACGAGAAGAGGGAAATACACAATCCCCTACAGAGGGGTGCAGAAGTTAAGGTGTGAATAGAAGTGAAGATGTGCAATCTTTGTGAAAGGGGATAAAAATAACATACTTCCTCACTTAGGCCAAGCCATGATGTTTTCTAAAGGACGTTTAGCATCGGTTAGACTCTCTCCTTCCAGAGACTAAATAAGTTTTTCTAATTTTTTTTAAATTTCAGATTGTGTTGAAGCTTGCTGGCGATGTGTTTGAGGTGGAGCTTGCTGATGGACAGGAAGTCCAGTTCCCTAACCGGATCGGCATGGACATCATCAATTATATCAGGGTCGCAGGAGACTTCAAACTCAGTTGCCTGAAAATCTCCTAAGAGATGCAAACACTGCATGCAGTGATGGTTATAGATGAGACATGAATTATCGAGAAACCTATACCTTCCCGACATGGGAACTGTTTGTATCTTATTATTTCTGTAGTGAACCAAAATATAAAAACCTTCAAATTCAAATGTTTGTTGTTGTTGTTGTTGTTGTTGTCACAAAGCATCACTGCTCCCAAAATGAGGCCTTTTCCTGCCTTTGAAACGTAGCCTGTTTCACTTTGTGTGTAACTTTAGAATCTCAGTCATCGCCTTTTTTCAGATTGACTGTATTAATGATGATGGGGGGGGGGGGCACATTTTCCAACATACAGTCACAGATGCAATTATAATGTGAACATTGGAGAAATAAAATCTCAAAATGAGAATGAAAACATTGTCAACATGGAACAGAAGGTTTTAGTTAATTTAGTAGCTGCACATAGAAGTTTTGAGTCATGCAATCAGAAGGATCTGTCGTCATAAGCAAGATCAGCATCTTCAGGTGTCAAATATGGGATTAAATCAACCACCTCACCTGTTGGTGGGTGTGTTGCAACCTCCCATTGCCGAACCAAGCCCAAATACTTGGGAGACGAAGCTTTCTCCTTTGCTGCTCCCACCCTTTGGAACTCACTCCCTAAAGTCATCAGAGACTCCTCTCCACGCACCATATTTAAAAAAAAGGACAAAAATCACTGAGGATCCACTTCTCCTTGTGCCGACACAGCAAAAACTCCACAGTTGAAATGACTCCCACAGAGTTCATTTCAACACTTTTTCAGGGTTTAAATAGCTCTCCACTCTCCACTCTACAATGTCTCCAGAGTGAAATTGACACTTTTAAAACAGTCAAACATTTAACACTGTTACAGAGTTCCAGAGTTAAACCCTAAGGGATGACACAAGTAACGCTGCTCTGAGTTCCCTTTGTGTTGCTGTCTGGGTGTTAATTTCACTTCCTAACGTGTCAAGCTACACTGAAAAAGGTTAAATTACCAAATATGTATCGCAATAAACAAAAACTTCTCAATTCTCTGTATGTAGCCTGTTTGTCAATAAGATAATGTCATCTTCAACCAAAAGCGAATCACTTATTGGACAAGACTGGCATGTCTTCCTCTATTTTACTGCAAATACTGTAAGTCCAGCTCTGTGCTCCACATCAACCTTGACCTCACAAGTTGACAAAACTTCCTTAGACATTTCAAGCATTTCACTGTTGACAAAATGCTCATTTCTGAAATTAAAAGATTTTATTGGCCCACATTCATTTTGTAAGAGATGTAAGGTTTCCCAACGATAAACAGCTTCCATCTTTTTGGAAGTGATTTGGTTCTGATTTTGAGAATCTTAAAAGAATCGTTAAACAGTCACCAGTAGACACCAAGAGGCCAACTCTCCTTTTAGAAGATGGGTAACGGATCATAAAATGATGCCCAGGTAGCAAGTTTTTATCTAGAAACAAGTGCTTAAACAGTTTGTGGTGGTCGGCAATCAATTGCTTTAAATACATTGTCATACCCAGAGTGACAGAAAGTGAAAAAACTATGTTCATTATTTGCGTTAACAACACTAACAAATTCCAGTTTTTGATTCCTGAATAATTTCACCAAACAAGAGCGGGATGTTTTTCACAAGACACAATGTCTGCAGGAAGTTTAGACCAATGCTGTCACCGGCACTCTCCAAAACAGGCTTTGAGGGACGGTTTTTCTGTTCTAAAAACCCATCATCCCAACCGTAAAGCCTGGAGAGCAAGTCCCCTTCTGACATACAGTTTTGTGTGAGGTTTCCAAAGAGCAATTCTGTCTCGTACTGAGCCACTCCCTCAAGGAAATCATGTATTGTGTCAAATGAAAAGCTCCTGCAGACATGGAAATACTTCAATGAATTAAGTATAGAATTGCTTTTTTTCTTCCAAACAATACGTTGGCTTTAATTGAGGGGTGTCCTGGAGAAATTGGCAGTGCATTTCAAAAATGTCTTTTCCATGGAGGATCACTTTAGGAGCGTCCTCACTCTATGCCACTTGGGAATCATGTATGCATCCCGAGATTTTCTCCGGTAACCTAGGAGATTGTACCAGAAACCTGCTCATCAGACAGTGTGAGGACGAAGCCCTTGGCTTTCCCTCTTTTTAAAAAAAAATCATTTATCAATGGTTCATTTAGAACATCAAACCATACATGCAAAGATCTTGTGTGGGAAAAAGTGAAACTAAATGAATGTTCATTAGAACAGAATTAAATGGGGGGGGGGGGGGGGGGGTCATACTACAAAGTAAACACAGCCAGTTTAGTGAATTCTACTTTTGGAGCCCAAGGGGATTGGCTCTTTCTAAATAATCACTGTATGCTTGGAGGGATGCGAGGATACACTCAGCTCAGCTCAGCAGACGAGACACGATCTTGGGTTCACGAGAACGAGGCCAGATTTTAAGAAAACTACAATGACAAAGTAAATGACTTGACCAACTGACTTTTATTTAACTGAGTCGAATTTTGAAATGTAACTCTTTACATGCATGATGTAAGCATGAGCTTTTAATAAACTTCTACTTCCACAAATTGAAACGAAAACTAAAATGTATAAAAGTTAAAAAAAAATGAAATACTTTCATTTTTTTTCCAAGATCAAAACAAAATAAAAGTTCTACTCTGTCAATGCAGGGTGCAAATCGTGCAAACAGAGCCTGAACATGTATGGCACTGACAACTTGCTGCACTACACATCCATGTTCGTTTTTAATATTATTATCATTTATAATATGTATGTATTATTATGTGTGCAATATATTATTTTTAATATAAGCATGTCCACATTCTCTGCCAGCAGTTGGGACCTTTGCGCATTGACTACGTCTCCTGTTGTTGAAAAGATGCGCTCACTTGGAACGGAGGTAGCAGGGACAGAAATTTCCACTGGGAAACCAAAATGCTGCCAAACAAACCATTTGAAAGTGGCGGGGGCTTCTTCAACGGTATCACGACCGGTCTTTTCAGACGTCATTGTTGAAGCGATCCTTCCCTCCTTCTCCTCAGCGTCGCACTCGTAACACAGCGAGTGTGAGGAGGTGAGTGTTGCTGTGGTCGGAGGGTCGAAAAAACGCAGTTTTGAAAATGAGGAAGAACTTCCTTCTTGACAAGATGCATTCTTATGCACGGAAGTAACTGAAGAGTCGCTGCAAGTCATGGACGAGCTTCTGAACTCTGAGGGGGCACAGTCAGAGCCCTCTCCGGAGTCTCCACATGTGCCACCATCCAAACAAACAAAGACACCGAACAGTGGAGAGGAGGAGCAGCCTGGGCTCACCTCTCGCTTGCTGTCAGCCACGGAGAGAGAGAGGATGCAAGAAGAATCCCTCAGACGGCTACGGTCCCTGGAAAGCTCTGTTCAATCCAACACAGACACTTTGAGAAGCGTCACAGAGTCCCTTGAATTCTTGGGGAGACAAGTGAAGCATGTGACGACGAAAACTGACGATTTCCAGACCAGAGTTGACACTCCGGAGAAAGAAAACGCAGCGCTCCATGAGAGGTGCAACGACCTGGACGCCTACAAGAGAAGGTGGAATCTCCGGGTCGCAGGGATCCCCGAGCGGTCCGGAGAAACCGTCAAGTAGATCATCGCTGACCTCTTCAGCCAGATCTCCCCAGACATCGGTAACCCGCTGCCCCTCTCCGTGGACATCGCGCACCGCCTGGGTCCCCGCTCCGGAGAAGATCGCTCCAGCCGCCGGATCGTCGTCCAGTTCCTGTCCCGGTCCCACAGAGACAAGATCTGGAAGGACGCCAGAACCTCTGGTGTCCTCAAAGAGAGAAAGATCAAGATCCTGGAGGACCTGACCCAAGAAGATAAAGACGCAAGGAGCAAGCTGTGGCCCCTGGTGGAGAAGGCGGGAAAGGAGGGGAAGAGCGCAGGCGTCAGAGGTGCAGCAGCGCTTATTGTACACAATAACAGGACGAGCAATTCTTTGACAAGAAAAGGACATTTTTATTTATTTTGAAGGAAATCTGGACAATGATACAGTTTTTTTGTCCAACTAATCCAGCTGCTTGGGAAATTTCACATTCACAAAAGAAAATGCACAGACTGCAAACCAAATATTGATCTCTTTCTTATGGACATCCAGCAGCATTGTTCTACAATTAAAGACTGTACAAACAAGAAAGCGATTGGAACGAATCATGTGTTTGAACTCTTTAATGCTCTTTTAAGTTAATAAGGTGTGTGTATACCACAACTGGAAAACCCTGGCAAACCCTGACTGCAATGTGCAACACTTTGCACTTAGACAACTACAGAATACCACCTTTAGATGTGTCATATTCAGATTTATATTTTTATTTGGTTCATTTGTAAATTTAACTTTGTCTTCACTTCCCAGTGTTGTTTTCTCTCTGCACTTTGTTTTTACTCTGTTCATGTCTCACGTGTTGTCTGTCCCTGTAGTTCGAGATGTTTAATTATAGACTACGATCTGTTTTAAACCTAATTGATTCAACACTTGTGAAGTAAAAAAGAATCCGTTGTTGAAGGAGTTTTATGTCTGTTTGATCATAAGAGATTTAAAACTTTGCTTATTTGTACCAATACCAAACCTACTGAGGTGGGCCTTCTGTTAATTTACACATATTTAATCAGTTGAAATCTTCATTGACTTTAAAATCTCCTTTTCAATAAAAGAACGACTGTCGCATGACATGCATGATGAATCATTTTGGTTCTCCACAGTTAAATAAATGTGGCAAGCAATAAAATCATCCTTTTTAGTCAGACTCCTTTTATTTATTTATTAAACTACATTGGGTTCCTAACACTAAGACACGATATATTTAGATGTAATTGATACATTTATTCATTTATTGAAGGAATGTTCTATAGCCATAACAATTTATATAAATATATATGTTGACCATGTATATCAATATTGAATGAGCCATCAGTCCGGACGGGATGAGGAGAATTAAAAAACAACAATGACGCACCTAGCAACCAGGTGCTCCCTCATAGCCCCGCCCATCATGAGATGAGTGACGTATGTAAAGCAGCCTATATAAAGGCAGCGGTCATTAACGGTTGGTTCACCTCGAGCCGCCAGGGAAGTCACGTACTGTTGGAAGCGCCACTGAGACTTTCAGGGAGTTCATTGAAGGAGTTTCCCAGACTTTTTTGGAGCTTCGGTGTCTTCAGCGACCTTGGGGGAGCCTCTGAGCGGTGAGACCAGACCCACCTGCTTCTTACCAGACGAATGTCCCACCATGCTAGGCTAGGCTGAATTAGCCTTCCTGCGCCGGGAATGCTGTTCAAAATTAGCCGGGATGCTAATTCTACGTAAATGTTCGGACATTTCTGTTCATACTGTTTGAAGCTTTGAACAGTGTGAATATGTAATTTAATACGCTGAGCAAATTAACCCTGCTAGAAGCATTTAGACTGGAGTTTTTATTCGGTGATAAAGGCAAATGTTTTTACGCTACATCGTCCATGCTTTATTTCCCGACATTAATATGATTCACTGGCTAGTTTGATTTCAGTCTTTGGACTCGGACTTTTTCAGAAATAAATTATGAATGTCACAGATCAATAAGTGACAAACCTGCCAAACCCACATTTATATTCAACAGTTTAAGATGTGTGTCTGTGTTCGAATGGTGGAGACTTGGCGATGGAGTTGTTAAGGAATCAATCCTTGGAAGGATTCCTGGAAGGTTGAGGAGGAAGTTTATACTGTTTTAATGTGTTTGGAGAGGTCAGGCATCTCTAAGGTCAAGGTCGTCCATGTATCGCTTTACTGTGGTAGAGAAGCTCCGGGATATTTAGTTCATGTCACGTTGGATGGATCTATTGCTGGTTTAACACTGTATTAAAGAGCTAATAAATGATGGAAGAATGCAGATTTAAGTTTCTCCTCCTCACCAGAAACCTCATAGTTTCTAGTTTCTTCTGAGTGCAGGGAAAGTTGAGGTTTGGGGGTTGGAGGTCAACTGTTGGATTGAGCCTTGTTTCATTTTCAGACCTAACTTTACACACTGTACATGTTTGAGAAGAACTTCTCTAAATCACATTATTAAATGGAGACATTTACATAAATGAAATAGCAGAAGTATAAACTCCTGTTTCATTTTCATGTTGTGTCTATATTATTCTAGTGTTCTCATTTTTCTAGAGTTCACAAGCAGAGGACTGAACAGCAGCAGAAGGAGGCAGGTAACAGAAGGTCAGTGTGGAGAGACAGAGTTCAGCTGATTTGTTGAAGGATTGTGATTTTATTGTTGCTGATTTGAAAGTTGATATTTACATATGATTGTGTATTTATTTGTCAATTAATGTATTTATATGGTCACGTGGTCATTTTGACTGGTGTCAATTAGGGTGTTTGAATTTGGCTGGGAAGCAAGCAGAGAGACGATGGGGAAGGAGTGGTGGAGGATAGTGGAGGAGGCTGAGGAAGAGGAGGAGAGGCAGAGAATCCAGGAGAGCTCCAGAGGGAGCAGAGCAAAGATGGTGGAGACAGAGAGGCTGAAAAGGGAAGAAGAGGAAATGGTAAGAAAGGCAGAGGAGGAAGAAAGGAGGATAAAGGAAAGGTACAGAAAGAGGAGGGATACCTGTTTGGAGAGGGAGAGGTTAGAGCAGGAGATGGCTGAGGGGAGGGTGTGGGGGAGGAAGATGAGGGAGGAGTTAGTTCGACAGAGGGGTGAGGTGGGCAAAAGTGCCTTGATGAAACAGGCGAGGCTGAGGCAGGCCATCCTCCGCCGAGAGGAAACGGTAAGACAGGAGAGGCTGCAGGAAGAAGAGAGAATGAGACAGAGGGAGGAGAGGGAATGGAGGCAGAAAATGATTTGGGAGCATCGCAGGGAGAAGAGGCTGAAGGTTACGGACAGAGGTTTTAACAGCAGGGAGGAGAGGGACTGGAGGGTGACGGTTTACTGGGCGTTTCGTAAAGAGAAACGCCTTCAGTTAAGCACCCAAGCCTCCAACAGAAGGAAGGCTGTGAGAGTCAAACGTTTTAAAACTGTCCTCCCACGTAAGTGAGGTGGTAGAGGAGTGGAACGGGGGGGGGGGGGACAGTAAGAGTCTAGGTGAGGGATGGGGGAGTTGGTGAGTAAGGTGGCTAGATTAGACTGTAGTAGGTGAGGACATGGGGGGGGGGGACAGTAAGAGTCTAGGTGAGGGATGGGGGAGTCGGTGAGTAAGGTGGCTAGACTGTAGTAGGTGAGGACATGGGGGGGGGGGGGGGGTACAAGGTTTCTTTTTCCTGCATTCCAACAGCATTTAGAAGCAGAAGCTAAATTGGCTCCAATAATCAGACCTGCAGTCTTGAGCTGTACCACAGGACCAGTATGACCAGTAGTACTGCTGGTGGTTCCAGTAAGAGTGGTCTTACCTGAACTCTGGTCACTTGAAGCGTTGCTGAGTTCATTTATGATCTGAAACATTTGGATAAATCTCTCTCTCATGCTGGTGGAATGCAGGTTTTGCTTCCTTTCATGTAGCATCAAAAAGTAAAAGACGCTGGTAACGGTACTCCTGGTTTACTGGGACGGGGTTCGATTCCCTGCAGTGTCTTGCTGATTGACTTGGCTTTTACATGAAGGATTCCTATTTTATATTATTGGAGGGGGGGGGGGGTTGTAGACAGCACAGCAGTTAGTACTTCGCATCCACTACCATTCATTGTGCTAAGCTAACTAGTGTTCAGCAGGTCTCACAGGAGTGAAGATTATCTACCTTTTAGGCTCTGGTGAGGAGAGAAACTAAACCCGTACCCCCAAAATTTGGTGCGGTCCTCAGAGCTCATTGATGAAATATTAGTTTGAAATTGGAGCGATCAGTCAGATAATATTCAAATGTTCTTCAGTATACGAACCAAAGTTTGAATTTATAAGAGAAATGGGAGAAAGAGACAAACGTCTTACTATCAGTGGAAGAATGGGAAGAGATGAACAGGCAACAGTAGAGGGAAACCTGCTCCTGATCCTGGAGAGAACGGGACCAGATGTTGCGTAACATCAGCACAGAATAAATGGGATCGAAGATGAAGGAGTTATTAAAGCTGACCATTTCCACACACGATGCAGATCCCTGACAATCAGCTTGACTGCATGGATAAAACACTGAGCTCTTGTGTTTGGGTAAATGAAACTTTGAACTTGAAAGAAGTGGAAACATCAAAATGTTCAGGACAATGTTGATTGCTGGGAGGGGGGGGGGGGGGGGGGTACCAGAAAATGTCTGAGGACAGAGGTGCCTAAGCTGGAAGACTTGGTTGATGTAATACATGATGTATTTACACATGATGGGGAAGCTTACTGCTCCCTGTAGACTGGGACTGGGTACATGTACACAGGCACACCTTTGATTTACTAAACTCAATGAACTGACTGCATGTGGAGGGATGGATGAAGGTGTGAAGAGTGAATGTGGAGGAAAAGGTAAATGTAGGTGCAGGTAAATGAGAACCCATGAGGGAGGTATAAATGTGTGTTCACTGAAGTAAACGAAGTACTCAGAAACTGATCGCAGTAAATGATCATACAGTAGTCTCATTAATTCAAGGTAACTGTTTAGTGTCCCTCCTCCAATTTTAAACCCTTTTTTATTGATTCATTTATTTGTGATTTTTATTCATTCATTTATTATTATGATTGTTCACATATTAAAACTGGCTCATGTCTAAGGGAAAGGGTCTCATCATGGCCTCTAAATATATATTTTCATGTCCTCTAATGAGCCCAAAGTTACCGTTGTCCTCCATCCTGCTGCGCACACATTCACGCGTGTAGCTGAACATACTTGTGTTTCACTGTTGTTTTTGCTGTGTAAATTACTGAGGAGGAATTGTTTTCGCATTTGTTGGTCGTGTGTCACCAATGGACCAAAGCGTGTGTACACTCCCTGTGGAGGGCCGCACATTCTCACTGTCATTGTTCCCGAGATACATGTGAATACAAAAAGGCACACCACGTTTTTCTGCGTTCACACAGTCTGTACCTGACCCTGAGCCTGCTGACCGCTAGTTACCTTAGCACAAAGAATGGTAGTGGAAGAGAGGTTATAGCCGACCTCTTTCTTGCCTGCTCTCCTTCCAAAACCTGCACTTCCTCTCCTAAAACCTGGACTTCCTCTTCTGTGTTCTCTGGTTCAAAAGATCAGGTTCAGGATCTTGGCTACTTTAAAAGTAAAACTTCTCATCCTCTAAAAGTTGTCTGTGACTGGTAGCATCAGCAGCTCCCTGGAAGCTGAACTGAGCTTAACAACGTGGACCAATCAGAGCTGTCACAGGAAGTGCCTGGCTTGAACAAGGAGTCCTGGGTAATGTAGTTTGGTGACTAATTCATTTGTTTTCACAAACAGAAATACACTGAGCCCATAAATGTTAGTACAAAATGTATATATCAATATACATACACACAATATGTCTAAGTACATGTACCAAGTACACACAGTGCATAATTATACTCTATTATTGTCTTCCTTTTTTATACACCAACCACTCCTGGCCTGATGTCTGGGCTGATCAGAGTGAGGAGGTGAAACCCGTGTTGGTGGTTCCCAGCCACCTCCAGGTCTTGGAACACGTGGTTCGACAGGACTACTTCCTCAAAGAAAGCATGAACCAATCAGCAGACAGCATCCAGGTACACAACTCTAGATGTCACCATGATTGTTTTATCACCTGCAGCATCTCTACTCTCTGGTCTCACTCTCTCATTTTGGTGTTGGGATGAGTTTGTTGTCTTTTTGGAACTTAACATTGAATTTCAAGTGTTGTGGTTGTGAGTGCTATGAACACTGACACATGAGATTCTTCTGGAAACCTGAACACATCATTTTACCTCATTGCAAACTGAGCTGAAAATTCAGCGACCGTCTCACAGGCGATGGGGGGGGGGGGGCTCATCCAGGAGGTCACCACACACGATGTCGAACCTCCCTGAGACTTGTTCACTCAGCAGATTCTAATTTAGGAAGCATCAAAGTTGAGATGTATTTTTTGACACCCCCCCCCCCCCAAAAAAAAGTAATAATAATAATTTAAACTGAGGATCCGTTTGTGTTGTCCACAGAAGCAACAAGGTGCTGGAGTCATGCGGCCATTCCAGACACAACCTCCAGTCAACACTGCAGAGATTGAGTGTGAAGACGTACACAGAACTTTGATTGACAGACCTTTGGAAACCAGCGCACACTCGAGCCCATGTGAAGCAGAGCAACACTCCACTCTGCTTCACACCTCACTCGGACCTCGTCGAGCATGTTTTCAAGTAGATTCTGCTTTTCTGCTGTGGATTCACTCGAGTGCTCCTCGTACACTTCGACCAACATCACCTTCCCTCCAAGGGTTAGGGTTAGGGTTATGCTAACCCTAACCCTAACCCTAACCCTAACCCTAACCCTGACTGAAGCACTGATTGTACTTCCACGTGATCCACATCTGCTCATGTCAGTTTTTATCCAGGATTTTTTATATTAAAGGCAGAAAATAGGTTTGGAACTCGTGTAAAATAAACATGAAACCTATTTTCTGCCTTTAATGAGGCGCAAGCTGTTTTGGGCTTTGCATGGTGACAATAAAGATCCTTTGATTGTTGGAAGTCATCGTGGGCTTTTCATATCATAACACATTTTATGCATGTTTCATCAGCTTGATGAACGAGTGCCGAGCAAAATATCCAAAACAAAACATATTTAAATGCAATGAGGTTTTCAAGGGGGCTGCACGGTGGTGCAGTGGTCAGCACTGTCCCCTCACAGCAAGAAGGTTCCAGGTTTGAGTTCCAGCTCCAGCACTGGATCTTTCTGTGTGAGTCTGCATGTTCTCCCTGTTCCTGTGTGGGTTCTCTCTGGTACTCCAGCTTCCTCCACAGTCCAAAGACATCAAGAGGGGACGAGGCTGATTGATACTCTAAATTGACTGTAGGTGTGACTGTGAGTGTGAATATTGTCTGTCTCTATGTGTTGGTCCTGTGATGGACTGGTGACTCATCCAGGGTGAACCCCACCTCTTGCCTGTTGACGCTGGGATAGACTCCAGCCCCCCCCCCCCGCGACCCTTAATAGGAATAAGCGGAAGACGATGGATGGATGGATGGAGGTTTTCAAGGAGGATTATACAATGGTTCATCAAGGTCCTTGATGAACCAGAGTCCATACATATCCTAGATTCTAGGATATGTATGGACTCTGGTGATGGAGCTCACCCCCATATCTGACTGTGTTTTTTGAAAAATGCCAAACCTGGTGAACCTGGTGAACCTAGACTCTCAGACAATGCAGGAACGGCATAATCTTGATAAGCAGGACTTTTTCAGAAACCTACAACTGCGCCATTACTTAATGAAAGAAGTTGCCGACAGGCAGTCAAATGTTGATTCCAGTGGGATTATACAGCTGGTCAGGAAGGCATATGTTGACAGCTCTAAATCCCTCCTCTCAAAACTATACAGGGGAGTTGCAGAGGGTCGGAGAAAATCAACAGATTGTATGAAAGAGAACTGGGAAACGGAATTGCAGGATACCATCACACCCCGACAACGGGACAATGTGTAGGACTGTCTTCTCGACTATTTGTTCAGTGCATTCGCCCGAGTTCAGTTGGAAGAACCTGATTCGTTTTTTATTACTCCTCTGTTGCAAAGATACCAGTCGTCATCAGCACCCTCGTGTCAGAGGGGACGTGGAGCTGTAGAGGCAAGTCATTACCACGTCTTCTAGGCAAGCACAAAGATGCAGGTGTTCTGGGAAACTATTGGCAAATTAATGCAACAAATTCTGATTCTGCACATTGCTACGTCATGGAAACTCTTGCATTTGGGTGATTTGCCAGAGGAAGTGATGATGCCTTTTGAAAATATGGAGTTTGGCAGCCGAGGCCACATGAGCTTCCCTGGGCTGAAGCAAGAGACACGATGGGACACGATGAGCTCAAAAAGTCACATTGTTTTGTAACTTGTCAGTTTTCCTGTGTACCGTATAGCCTATATTATAAATAGGGACTACTTTATGTTGTAGTAACACATTACATGCGCTATTAGCTCTGTTACGTTCTGGATTTTGGATTTGAACTCAGTCCATCTCTCCTGTGTCTTTATTAATGATGTAGTTGTGTTCATAGGCCACATACACAACATCCTGTCAATCACTTAACATATGAACCCTTTGCTAAGCCCAGTCCCGCCCCTTTATGTGTCAAGCTTTCACCCTTTGCATGAGTGAGTTGCAAAATGATGGAGGAAAAAATAAATTTGAGAGCGTTGCCCACAAAAGAAAATTAGCTGCAGAAAAGCAAAATCAGGGAAAAGACTTAGTCAAGAGCATCCCAAAGCTCACAGGATTCTTGAAATCACCGGATGATAGTAGGCCCCCAGCAGGGCGCTCACTATCTAACCCCCCTGGAGGCAGCACATGAAGCAGAGCCCCTGGCAGGTGGAGGTAACAGCCACAGCGGAGGAGGAGGAGGAGAGGGAGGGACACCACGGGCATCAGAGAGGGGGACACAAGTAAGACAGCACTGATGGGACAGGGCCTCCAAAACCTCTCAACCGCGAGGTCAAGGCGGCCCTGGTGGCAGCAAGAAGGCGATCACTCGCAGCTGATTGCTGCCCCACACCCCTCAGTGACTGCGTGGCTCGACATTATCAGAGAAATCCACGAGACTGAAAGGTTGACGTTAAGCTGGAGGTAGAGAAGTGATTGAAAAGTGTTTTCTATTTACCCTTTTATATCTTGAATGTCAAGGGTTAGCCTGGATCCTATCCCAGCGGCTACGGGCGAGAGGTGGGGTTCATCCTGGACAGGTCACCAGTCCATCACAGGGCCAACACATAGAGACAGACAACCATTCACACTCACAGTCACACCTACAGTCAATTTAGAGTATCAATCAGCCTCGTCCCCTCTTGATGTCTTTGGACTGTGGAGGAAGCTGGAGTACCAGAGAGAACCCACACAGGAACAGGGAGAACATGGAGACTCCACAGAAAGATCCTGTGCTGGAGCCGGGACTCGAACCCAGAACCTTCTTGCTGTGAGGCGACAGTGCTGACCACTGCACCACCACCAGCTTTTGAGAAGTTTCTAATCCAAAAATCTAAAAGTCACTGATGTCTCAAAGTTTTTCTGCCATTTTCAGTCACAAATAGATTTGTCTTTGTGGTGACAAAATGTAGTCCAAAATGAGTTTCGATTATTGTGAAGCTTCAGTCTTCAGGGTGATGGATGAAAAAATAAAAATGTGTCTGCAAACCACGGACATTCATGATCTCACAAGAAGGACCTTTAATAGCAACACCGCGTCTCCACTTCTTTTCAGACATGTTGCTACACACAGCGCTGCTTGTTGAAATGAGATTCACAATGAAATGATGTTTCATGATGAGTCAGCACGATACTGAAGGCCTTGTGGGATACACCCCCCCCCCCACACACACACACACACACACGTACACGCAAAATACAGATTGAATAATGAATAAATGACCGAATCCTCCTCAGAGAGCGAAACGAGTCGGCTCAGCCTCAGAATTCTGAGATCTGTGTTGGACCAGACTGGTCAGTGATGTCACAACTTCTCTCCAGGCTCTGCTGACATCAGAGACTGTGGACTTCAATGCACACACTTATCTTGGCTGAGTTCAGCTGTTCTGACATCGCTAATATGAGCCCATTCTGCTTCATCCGTAAACTTCAAGCCTTCTTCTGGCAACACCTCGACAACCAAACGCTTGTGAATCAGTGTAGGCCTTCAGCGTATTCGCACTTGTGTCTCAATAAAGACAAGTGTGGTGTATAGGTGAGCGAAAAAAGCAGTGATATTCTTTGATAATAGTTACCAAGCCAATAGAAGGTATTACTCTCTCAAGGTATAAAGGGTATGAGTACGCAGTGTGCACAGGCTTCGTTGTGCTCCATTTAAAAAAAAAAGGCTGGGACAAATATTCCTATTCTGCGCTCCGTATCTAGTCCCAAAGTATAGATGTTTCTCATGTCGATACAGATGTAGTGATAGTGTCACATCGTGAATCAATGTTGTGTCTACTCTTCTCTCTCATAGTTGAATTCATCACACCCACAAATATGTCATTCAGAATCAATGAACCGTTGATCCCCGGAGGAATCGTCTTCTCCTCTAACGCCACCTACGAGGTCTTGTCCATCCTGGGCGAAGGAGGCTTTGGCAAAGTCATGAAATGCAGGAGGACTGACGTGAACGGTGGTGAAAGAACTGTGGCGCTTAAAACACTGGAGAAGAGCGATGGCATACGTGAGGTACTGCATCTCCCTGTGACGATACTTCCTTGAACTTGAGCTCATTCCTTTAGGTGTAGAACCCTAAAATACACAAACTGCGACAACTCTCAAAGGAATACAACCTTATTTTCATTTATCTCCAGGTGCTCATGCTTCAGAGGATCAAAACACTCAATTCAAGCTTCTTTGTACACTGGGAGCAAGCTTTCATTGACCGACAACATTTTTGTCTGGAGTTTGAAACTTTAGACCAATCTCTGCTGGACATCATGCTTGAGAGACAAGGCTCATCATTGCATCTGATGGAGATCAGGCCTATCATTGAGCAGGTATGTCCCACAACGTTCATTTATGCATTCATCCAAAGAAGAACGTGTCATCACATCGCCCTTTTCTCCTTTAATAACCTTTCAGCTCGCTAGTGGACTCTGCCAACTGAAGGAAGCAGGGATCCTACACGCTGATCTCAAGCTCAACAACGTGATGCTGGTCAACCATAAGCAGGAGCCTTGGCGGATCAAAATCATTGACTTTGGCCTCGCCATGGAAGCCTCCCAGGCCCAGCGGGGTCGAAAGCTTCAGACCATCATGTTCCGGTGAGGACCTGGACCTTTACTTGATCTCTTAGTGGTGTATTGGTTGCTGGTATAGTTCATACTGTCCCTTCATCCATTCATACACATGTATAAATATGACTTAGCGAGGAGCTGAAATATAATAATAATAATTATAACAGGAATAAGAGTCATTTTAAAGGTTTATCATAACTTATCATATAATCAATGATATAATAGTGAAAGTGGCATTCACTCTTGTGTGTTCATTCCCTCTCAGTTCTCCAGAGATAATCTTGGGGCTTCCGTATTCAGAAGCCATAGACATGTGGTCTGTGGGCCTCATGGCTGCTTGCATGTTCCTCGGTGACCTGCTCTACCCTGGGATGGATGAATACGACATGGTAAGTTCCAGTCACAGAAACGTCACGGACGTGTTTTGTAAGCGATGGCGATGAATATGGAAATGATTGGTTGCTTGATTATGAACTGCCTTTGTGAGCTGACACTGCGTTGTATCCTCAGCTCAGGTACATCACGGACACCCAGGGACCCATACCACAGCACATGCTGTCGTCAGGATTAAAGACCAAACAGTTTTTCAAGAAAGACTCAGAGGGTCTGTGGAGACTGAAGGTTCGTACCTCCTCACTCATGCTGACACAAGTGACAGAGCTGCGCAACATGTCTGAGCTTTGTTTTTAAAACTGAGTATGAATTCAAAAAAAGTCCATTCATCAGTGTTTTTTTCTCTCTTCAGACACCGGAGCAGTTCCTCTCGGAGACAGGGATCCACTCATATGATACCAGGACCCACGGGGCCAGCACTCTTGATCAGCTTGAGTTTGTAAGTGGGGACCGTAAAAATGTGGAAATGAAAACATTGCCGTAGTTCAAATTTGGGGGGGTAGTTGAAGATACATCTGACCTTGATTGTTGTTGTTGGTTCCAGTTCCAGGTTACTGAGTGGCAGGCTCCTGAAGACGAGGCTGCCAACAAGGCTGACCGCCAGATGTTTGTGGACCTGCTAAAAAAGATGCTGATTCTTGACCCCTCACAAAGAATAACGCCTCACGAGGTGCTGGCTCATTCTTTTATTACCCTGGACCACCTGAAGGCCTTTAACTCTGACAGCAACTAGTAAGTTCACACCATGATTCTACTGGCTATTTTTGATATATTATACATTTGTATTCACCCAATTGATGGACTGTTTCCCTATCTTACAGTGCACTGTCGTCCATCTCAACTTTGACTGAACCCTGGATACCCAAGCTTGAAAAGCAGAGGTGTCATCGACCTTCCGGGGTGAAGAGGAAGAGAAATGCTGACGACGGCGATGATGATTATGATGAGAAAAATTCACCTCAGACATCTCATCAGCCTTCAAAAAAGATCAAGACTTCTAGTCATCTGGATGGGTAGGCTCTCCTTCATCACCACACCATTATTACAGATGCTTTTTTATTTCAAAGTAAAGAATCTTCTTAATGCCATTTTACAGGCCCAGTCATGCATATCCACATGTGGAGGAACATCCAGCCCAGCCTCCCCACCACAGCATCCAGCAGTCAGGCCGGTGGAAAAAGAGAAGGGCTGATAGAAGACGGAAGGAAACAAACCGTGACAGAAAGAAGCAGAGAAGGGACCCTGCAAGTCCTGAGGCCAAGACCCAGATGCATCCCACTACTGGGGTGGAACACCAGGATGCTGGACCAATAAAAGCTGTGAGCCAGAGCAGCCAGGTTCAGCCTGACAGACCCGCTTCAGGCCACAATAAGAGGAAGAGAGATGACGAGGACCAGGCAGAAACCACCAGGATAAGGAAGATGCCGAGAAGGGACCCAGCAGGTTCTGAGGTGAAGACCCAGAAGTGTGTGACTGCCTGTGTGAAAAACCAGGTTGCTGGGCCAATGAAGGCTGGAAAACAGTGCAACCAGATTCAGCCTGACTCACCTGCTTCCAGAAAGAATAAAAGGAAGAGGGATGACAAGGACCAAGAAGAAACTGCTGAGATCATAAAGAGGCAGAGAAGGGACCCTGCAGCTCCTGAGGCCAAGACCCAGGTGTGTGCCAATGCTGGGGCGGAACACCAGGGTGCTTCAGGCCATTATAAGAGGAAGAGGGATGACGAGGACCAGGTAGAAATGGCCAGGGTCAGGAAGAGGACTAGAAGGGACCCTGCAGCTCCTGAGGCCAAGACCCAGGTGTGTGCCAATGCTGGGCCAGAACACCAGGGTGCTTCAGGCCATTATAAGAGGAAGAGGGATGACGAGGACCAGGTAGAAATGGCCAGGGTCAGGAAGAGGACTAGAAGGGACCCTGTAGCTCCTGAGGCCAAGACCCAGGTGTGTGCCAATGCTGGGGCGGAACACCAGGGTGCTTCAGGCCATTATAAGAGGAAGAGGGATGACGAGGACCAGGTAGAAATGGCCAGGGTCAGGAAGAGGACTAGAAGGGATCAGGCAGGTCCTGAGGTCAAGACACAGAGGTGTGTGACTGCCATGGTGGAACACCAGGTTGCTGGGCCGATGGAAGCTGCAACAAGGAGAAGCTCGATTCGGCCTGACCCTCCTGCTTTTGGCCGGAATAAGAGAAAAAGGGACGACGAGGACCAGGTAGAAACCACCCCTACCAGGAAGAGGCCAAGAAGGGACCCAGCAGGTCAAAGGAAAAAAGAAGGGCTGTAGTTTGTGTGAGGGAAGGGGACGAGGGGTAGACAGATTGAAGTTCACATCCAGTGTTCCTGTGAAACTCCATCGACTGTGTAACCAGGGAAGACAATACAGGTGGCATCACCTTGATGTCCTCTCTACACGTCCTCATCCTCACACCTGACCAGAGGTTGGCTCAATCCCTACGACGAGCAGCATAAATCTGGGTTGGGAAAGTGAAGAAGCAGCACTGGCAGTGTCCTCATTAATGCCACTGAGATGACGTGACCCTGCTCCAGCGGAGCTGCTCAGATGCTGCCGATCAGACTGGGAAAAAAAAACAAGAGATTAAAAACTTGTGGTCGGATCAGTTGAGAAATTCAAAGTAATTTCTGTATGATAACTTGTGAAAGTGATCAAGATAATTGATATAAAGCGTAGTCTACTTCTGGCACTGATGATGAAAGTTAAAACACTGTGACAAATAATGAATGGAGTGCGAGCGGTGAAGTAAGAAATCATTAACGGCAAAATAAGTTTCACTCATGGATGTCTTTGTCTGCTTTCATTAGCCACGCGGTGCTTGTTAGCCCTCAGTTCAGCGAAGTCATCAAAACATTATATCAGAAATATCAAGGTCCATCTTAGTGTCAGTGTCACTGATGTTCAGCTGTGTAAAACCTGAGACCGTGAGAGTTTCACTGCCTGAGCAGCCTTGAAAAGGTCATATTAGTCCAAGCAGTGTCCCTCACAGTGACTGTCACCATAGTTGATCCCTTGCCAGTAGGTTCATGTGCATTCCTACACTATAAATGGCCTTTCTTTGTTTGTGGCATCTCTCATTGGGGTTGCAGCAATATATCGTGAACTATAAAGTTATTCTGTGGTATGAACACCAAACCATGTGCCTTTTATTAGCAAACTTCCGACTGTTGCAAATCTACTCTCATAGCCTACGCCGCACTTCTGTCGTCACCACCTAGCACACATAAACAAGAGAAAAACAGAACCGTGTGTTGTGACTCCAGCTTTAACCCCCTCCCAATCTCAATCATCATCTCCCTCTCAATCAAGTGTGGCAGCAACATCCCATCAACATCAGGGACGCGCAACTAATCAACGTCTGAGATGCCGACCGCACAAGAAGTGCCTCAGATGGCGGCCCGGTGCTTGAAAGTAGTGGTCGTTGTGAAATTCCTCATCCAGAAAATCCCCTGGATTCACACAACGCTCCCATACCCCTGGACCTGGACTGCTCCTCCAAGTCCCCCCACTCTTGATCACGGACTCGGTTATCGCCCACACATATACAACACTGCCACCATCTACATTTACATAGCGGCACCACACGAGATTCCACACGCGAGACACCAGCAGCCACAACACACTTGAGGTCGTACGACACACTCCATTTACGCTCTGTCTCCTCCGGACAGCCACACATTCCCCCCACTTAGGCCCCATTAGTTTAAGTTTTATTATAGATTGGCAATTTTATTTAATCCTTAAATAAAAGCATTAAATTTGGAATTCCTTCTGTGTCTGTCTGCCTCTGGGGTTCTACCTCACTTGACTCGCCAGTTCTGGTTCCAAGCCTAACACTGAGTTCTTTCTGGTCCTCAATGAGCTGCACTGCCTGATATTGGCTCTGCCTGAGGAGCTCATGTTTCCAGAGGCTTTTGTCTTTGTGTCTATCCTTCAGCAGGATTGTGCCAAAACTAAAGCATATTTTCTCCAAACCTGGTAGAGGGATATAGCAAGAACAAAGAGAGAACCCACTCAAATTTTAAACCAGGTTCTAATGATATAATTTAAAAATGGCAGTTTTTGGGACTTCCAGTTTAACTGCCATGAGGCAGGAAGCACATTGCCAGAGCGCCTCGTTCATCAAGAAAAATGACATTTTGTTGAAAGATTTTTTTCATCTTAACAGAAGAAGTTAGAGGTGTTTATAATACGCCCAAACCAAAACTAAAAAAGGTTTCACAGACGAAAGAAAGGGCTCATACAGCTGCGCACAAGTCAGGTGATGACAAAGCAGCTAGCCATCCTGACACAGGGGCTACAGGTTGATGTGGACATAGCTAGCCCACATACGATATTGAAAGAGCTGAGCGTTTCGGTGTGAAAACGCAGACACTCTCCGATAGATATGACAGGACATTAAGGCAACTAACAGCAGAGTTGATTAAGTCAAAATGTGACTATCAGAGACAGAGGAAAGAGTGTAGGGGATGGGGGAGGCTATGAGGGAACCGCTAAAGCTACAGGCTAGGTTGGAAGATAAGCTAACGGATCAAGAGTGAAGAGCAAGATGGGAGAATATAAGAATTCGTGGCATAGAGGAAGGGTCAGAGAGCAAGTCCACATCTATGATAACAAAGAAGGTGTTGCGGGAGAATAATAGATGGATTGACGGGCGAACTTATGTCTCGGCGCGGATTCTCCACGCTAAGGAGGCATGGTAGTCTTGGCTGTGGAACAAACAATTAATAAATCCCTGCCATGGAAGGCGTTAGGGCGAGGTGAAGGACATGAATAACATAATTTGTGTGATCGGGGAAGATCTGACTCAGCTAAAACAAGGATCCCTGTGAAAAATGGCCCTCCACTGCTGGAAACGCATGGAGGCTTTCCCTACGAACCAGCAAAACATCTCGGCTCCCTCAGGGTCACAAACAAGACCTCAAAACAATAAGTCCAACTTGAGACGTGGGCGAAATGTATGAAGTTTTCATTCAACTAGGCTGTTCTAATCAGGTTTTTTTTTTTTGTGTGTGTTCATGTTCTTTTAGCGTTTTGAGTGTGTGTGTGTGTGTGTGTGTGTGTGTGTTTCTTAAAATTTGTTATTCTACTACTACTACTACTTCCTGGTAGCCTTGCATGTGATCCTATCTGTATCTAGAAGAAGGAGAGTGTTGATGGTCCCAAAGACGCCACAGCTGGCCACACCAGGATCTTGGTCCATTCACTGCCAACGTCTGTGGTTTGCTCGCCTCCGACCATCAGGGTCAGGTTCAGATGATTTCGCTCTCTTTAATAAAAAACAATCGGAGGTGTCGTGAGGAGCTATCAGATTCATTCAGCTCCACTCTTTCTCTCACGGCTTTTATCCAGGGTCTCAGCAAGATAGTCATGCGCTCTAGTAACGTCTCGTTTCAGGGAGTGAATACATGCTGAGGACCCCCATTGTGGCGTACGTAGTTTGAGCATGCTAAACTTAAAAGGCAGGGCTTTAACCAGGTTTACTCCTCATCCTATAAAACAGGACACAAAGGGGGGGGGGGGGTGAGATGATCTTGAAAAGAGTAATTTTTGAACAGATATCAGAAATTAAGGGCAAAGAAAGAAGGTATAATATGCTTGTAGGAACATTCGAAGGATCAGAAGCCTCTCTCCTAAATGTATATGCACCTCCAGGTGCAACGTGGGGGTTCTACAGACAAATCTTTGATCTCATGATCACAAACGCCAAGGGAATGGTGGTTTGTGGTGGTGACTTTGATCTGAGACTGAGAAAAAAGTGGGATGTGTCGGAAAAGATGATAAGAGAGATGGAAATTTGTGACATATGGAGGGAGTTCAGCCCCACAACTAGACACTACACTTTGTATTCCCCCAACACATAAAACCTACTCAAGGATTGGTCTTTTTTTTATGTAAAGATATCAGTTTTGTAAGGTCTGGTAAATGTGGCATAAAGGACTTGTCAAACCACAGCCCAGTTTGCCTACATTTCAGTTTAAAACATAATAAAAAAAAAATTTTTCCCTGGGACTTAATTTAAATGTACTTAAAGGAAAAATGAAAGACTCTTTATCTCCATTGTAACTGACAACATTCAATTGGGTCCTTAAAAAAAGGAGAGATTCCTCCATCTTGGACGGAAGCATTTATAACTGTAATACCAAAAGATGGTAAAGATTGGACAGATTGCTCTTGAACCAGGATGATAAACTCCTCATGTCAATTCGGGTAAAATGCTTGGAAATAATACTTGACGATGTTATCCAGTTGGATCAAACGGGGTTCATTAGACAGAGACAAACAGGGGACAACGTCAGGAGGATATTACCACCACATAAAGACAATTTAGAGGCTGTCTTGTTAGATGCAGAGAAGGCATTCGACTCTGTCAACTGGTCGTTCTTACATAAGAAAATATATAAATTTTATATATGTATTCGGATTAATGGAGGATTATCAAATAATTTTGAACAAGACAGGAATGTCGACAGGGTTGCCCTGTGTCCCTGCTATTATTTGCCATCTTTACAGAGTCCTTGGGTCAGTGGATGAGGCAGAATCAGAAGATCGAGGGCATCAGGGTGTCTCAAGAAGAACACAAAGTTGCCCTATTTACTGATGACAATTTGATAAACTTGGGGCAGCCATTCGCTTCCCTTTCCTCATAACCCTGAGGGAATGTGACATATTATCAGATTATCAACTAAATACACACAAATCTCAAATTTTGACATTTAATTGTCCTCCTTGCCAGTCCATCAGCGAGGAATTTAAAGTTAGCCGGGAATCAAAGTCAATTAAATATCAAGGTGTGAACATTCAAAAAAAGACATGAACTTGACCATATAAGAGAACTACGACCCCCTATTGTCCAAAATTAAATCTGATCTGATGAGGTGGAATCTGGTTCCCTATTTAGGATTAGGACAGAGGGTGGAAGCAATAAAAATGACCTTGTTACCCAGATCATTGTATCTGTTCCAAAACATACCTGCAGAACTCCCAAAGGGAAATATCAAGAATGAGACAAATTAATATCACAATTCATTTGGATGCATTTGCACAGAAAAAAAAAATCTGAAGGGATTTCGATACCACAGAAACCGAAACCCTAACCTACAAATCCCACCTGGATCATTCCACAATAAAAAAATCTAATATCCACATATTGCCTGATGTGAGCTGAGGCTGGTGATGTCGGCCCCACCTGTAACTGCTAGTCTGTAGATAGGCTTATTGGTAGCTTAGCACTTGATGACCTTGTGGGCCCTGCACATTGGATGATGTGAGTGAAGGAGGGGCGGCGCTGTAGTGGCTGATCACCGCTGTTTTAGTCAATGCTACAATTTCACCACCCTGACAATGGAGACACCCAATGTTGCGTCACAACAGTTAGCTGCAGTAAAAGATGTGACTGAGTGAACAGGTTGGTGATTCTACAAGCTAAGTCAAGCTAACCGCTGGCTAGCACATGCTAACTGCAGGCTAGCACATGCTAACTGCAGGCTAGCACATGCTAACTGCAGGCTAGCACATGCTAACTGCAGGCTAGGACAATCTAAATGCCAGCTAACACAAGTAACCCTGCTGGTGTATTTTTCTCAGGAATAAATGTTGTCTGATAGCAGTTGATATCCTCTGGAAGGTCTCATCTGCAGTTCTTGCATCAGCGAAAGACATTCTCTTAAATCGAGGGTCAAGAGCAGCAGCATCTGCAAGGATGTGGTTTGATTCGATTCGATGGAATCTAGTCGACATGCTTGCACAAATACAGTTGACCAGTCTTTTGTCGTTCGTGGCTCTTTGCAGTCCCCTAGCCAGTAGTAGGACTTTTGAGGCTGTAGCTAGTGACCAAAAAAATACATATTACTTTGAGGATACGATTATAAAGTGGTT
This sequence comes from Aulostomus chinensis, assembly GCF_037954235.1. Classification (NCBI taxonomy): domain Eukaryota; kingdom Metazoa; phylum Chordata; class Actinopteri; order Syngnathiformes; family Aulostomidae; genus Aulostomus; species Aulostomus chinensis. The sequence continues at coordinate 17,418,685 of NC_141337.1, read as the reverse complement.
AAACAATGACAAATATTACAATGTACTAAACAGATATCTACTATGGTAACAAATATTCATAATTTAGTATCAGGTAATTTGCACGCATGCGTTAGAAATCTACTCCTTAACAACATACCTTTCTGCACTGAGTTCAACAGTGACCTCCTCAAATGGTTTCAAGATGGTGCACATTTCCTGCAGTGTCGTCCATTCTTCTTGGGATAAAAGGCGGACTGGTGCATTGGTGATGGCCAGGGTGGACACGATGGGATTTTTGTTGGTCAGAAAACTCTGCAACATGTCATACGTGGAGTTCCATCTTGTGACACAATCCTGTTGGAGTCGTAGTTCATCCACCTCCATTTGGAGCTGTGTTTCCTTCAGTTTTTGTGCAGCTTCTGTGAAAGTGCTCCACTGCCTCTTCAACTTTATCGATGATAGATTGTGGACCTTTAAGGGCATCTCTGACCACAAGATTAATGGTATGTGCCAGGCATGGGAGTTGGCTCCATCCTGTTATTTGAATAGCCTTAGTAATGTTTGCAGCATTGTCAGTTAAGCAGCACACCACTTTCTTATCAATCCCCCACTCTGCTGCAACACTACGAAGCTTTTCTGCCAGGTTGTCTGCTGTGTGCCGCTCACTGAATTCAAAACAGTCCAGTAGGCAGGAGGACACGTGGACATCTTCAGTAAAGTGACATGTTACAGACATGAATGAGGTGGTAACCCTTGACGTCCCACAATCCGTTGTTAGGCACACTGCTGACACTTTGGACACCCTTCTCCTAAGTGATGCTACTTCTCTCTCATGCATTTCAGACACTCTCTGAAAAATACCTTCCGATGGAGGAATATAGGAGGGGTTGAGAGCATAGCAGAAGTTTTTGAATCCTCTGTCTTCCACAATTTGAAATGGCTGCAAGTCAGTAGCTATCATCTTTGCCAGCGCTTCATCTTTCTTCTCCTGTCTCAATGGGGTCAAGACAGGAGCTGTAAAGTACTGACTAAGAGATGTCTGCTTTGTTTTTGTGGTAGCAGCAGCAGGTGGCTGGTCAGGCAAAGTGTATGTGGGCCCAGTGGTATCAGAGGCTGCTGTAGCTGTGGCTAGAGTGATGGGAGCACTGGTATGACGTCTAGCACTACCTGATGTGGAGGCAGAAGAAGCACTGGCATTTTCAGAGACTTGATTGTCATGTGAGTCATCTGGCTCTGTTCTCACCTCTGCCACTTTGATTGTTGGATGTTGCGTTTTCAGGTGTCTGTGCAGATGGAGCCTGACTTAATAGAAATATTTTTTTGGCATATGTTACATTTAGACTTACTGTCTGCCACTAAAGAAAAGTGCATCCAAATGCTGCTTCGTTTCCTTGAGCTCATTTTGTCAACGTCTGACTCTCCTCCTCCTCAATAAAACCGCTCGCCGCTGCTGCTGTTTTTTTTGTTTTTTTTTTTACTGGGGCACTCACGTGAAGGCAGCGTGCACAATGCAGGGTGCAAATCGTGCAAAGAGCCTGAACATGTATGGCACTGACAACTTGCTGCACTACACATCCATGTTCGTTTTTAATATTATTATCATTTATAAGATGTATGTATTATTATGTGTGCAATATATTATTTTTAATATAAGCATGTCCACATTCTCTGCCAGCAGTTGGGACCTTTGCGCATTGACTACGTCTCCTGTTGTTGAAAAGATGCGCTCACTTGGAACGGAGGTAGCAGGGACAGAAATTTCCACTGGGAAACCAAAATGCTGCCAAACAAACCATTTGAAAGTGGCGGGGGCTTCTTCAACGGTATCACGACCGGTCTTTTCAGACGTCATTGTTGAAGCGATCCTTCCCTCCTTCTCCTCAGCGTCGCACTCGTAACACAGCGAGTGTGAGGAGGTGAGTGTTGCTGTGGTCGGAGGGTCGAAAAAACGCAGTTTTGAAAATGAGGAAGAACTTCCTTCTTGACAAGATGCATTCTTATGCACGGAAGTAACTGAAGAGTCGCTGCAAGTCATGGACGAGCTTCTGAACTCTGAGGGGGCACAGTCAGAGCCCTCTCCGGAGTCTCCACATGTGCCACCATCCAAACAAACAAAGACACCGAACAGTGGAGAGGAGGAGCAGCCTGGGCTCACCTCTCGCTTGCTGTCAGCCACGGAGAGAGAGAGGATGCAAGAAGAATCCCTCAGACGGCTACGGTCCCTGGAAAGCTCTGTTCAATCCAACACAGACACTTTGAGAAGCGTCACAGAGTCCCTTGAATTCTTGGGGAGACAAGTGAAGGATGTGACGACGAAAACTGACGATTTCCAGACCAGAGTTGACACTCCGGAGAAAGAAAACGCAGCGCTCCATGAGAGGTGCAACGACCTGGACGCCTACAAGAGAAGGTGGAATCTCCGGGTCGCAGGGATCCCCGAGCGGCCCGGAGTAACCGTCAAGTAGATCATCGCTGACCTCTTCAGCCAGATCTCCCCAGACACCGGTGACCCGCTGCCCCTCTCCGTGGACATCGCGCACCGCCTGGGTCCCCGCTCCGGAGAAGATCGCTCCAGCCGCCGGATCGTCGTCCAGTTCCTGTCCCGGTCCCACAGAGACAAGATCTGGAAGGACGCCAGAACCTCTGGTGTCCTCAAAGAGAGAAAGATCAAGATCCTGGAGGACCTGACCCAAGAAGATAAAGACGCAAGGAGCAAGCTGTGGCCCCTGGTGGAGAAGGCGGGAAAGGAGGGGAAGAGCGCAGGCGTCAGAGGTGCAGCAGCGCTTATTGTACACAATAACAGGACGAGCAATTCTTTGACAAGAAAAGGACATTTTTATTTATTTTGAAGGAAATCTGGACAATGATACAGTTTTTTTTTTGTCCAACTAATCCAGCTGCTTGGGAAATTTCACATTCACAAAAGAAAATGCACAGACTGCAAACCAAATATTGATCTCTTTCTTATGGACATCCAGCAGCATTGTTCTACAATTAAAGACTGTACAAACAAGAAAGCGATTGGAACGAATCATGTGTTTGAACTCTTTAATGCTCTTTTAAGTTAATAAGGTGTGTGTATACCACAACTGGAAAACCCTGGCAAACCCTGACTGCAATGTGCAACACTTTGCACTTAGACAACTACAGAATACCACCTTTAGATGTGTCATATTCAGATTTATATTTTTATTTGGTTCATTTGTAAATTTAACTTTGTCTTCACTTCCCAGTGTTGTTTTCTCTCTGCACTTTGTTTTTACTCTGTTCATGTCTCACGTGTTGTCTGTCCCTGTAGTTCGAGATGTTTAATTATAGACTACGATCTGTTTTAAACCTAATTGATTCAACACTTGTGAAGTAAAAAAGAATCCGTTGTTGAAGGAGTTTTATGTCTGTTTGATCATAAGAGATTTAAAACTTTGCTTATTTGTACCAATACCAAATCTACTGAGGTGGGCCTTCTGTTAATTTACACATATTTAATCAGTAGAAATCTTCATTGACTTTAAAATCTCCTTTTCAATAAAAGAACGACTGTCGCATGACATGCATGATGAATCATTTTGGTTCTCCACAGTTAAATAAATGTGGCAAGCAATAAAATCATCCTTTTTAGTCAGACTCCTTTTATTTATTTATTAAACTACATTGGGTTCCTAACACTAAGACACGATATATTTAGATGTAATTGATACATTTATTCATTTATTGAAGGAATGTTCTATAGCCATAACAATTTATATAAATATATATGTTGACCATGTATATCAATATTGAATGAGCCATCAGTCCGGACGGGATGAGGAGAATTAAAAAACAACAATGACGCACCTAGCAACCAGGTTCTCCCTCATAGCCCCGCCCATCATGAGATGAGTGACGTATGTAAAGCAGCCTATATAAAGGCAGCGGTCATTAACGGTTGGTTCACCTCGAGCCGCCAGGGAAGTCACGGACTCTCGGAAGCGCCACTGAGACTTTCAGGGAGTTCATTGAAGGAGTTTCCCAGACTTTTTTTGGAGCTTCGGTGTCTTCAGCGACCTTGGGGGAGCCTCTGAGCGGTGAGACCAGACCCACCTGCTTCTTACCAGACGAATGTCCCACCATGCTAGGCTAGGCTGAATTAGCCTTCCTGCGCCGGGAATGCTGTTCAAAATTAGCCGGGATGCTAATTCTACGTAAATGTTCGGACATTTCTGTTCATACTGTTTGAAGCTTTGAACAGTGTGAATATGTAATTTAATACGCTGAGCAAATTAACCCTGCTAGAAGCATTTAGACTGGAGTTTTTATTCGGTGATAAAGGCAAATGTTTTTACGCTACATCGTCCATGCTTTATTTCCCGACATTAATATGATTCACTGGCTAGTTTGATTTCAGTCTTTGGACTCGGACTTTTTCAGAAATAAATTATGAATGTCACAGATCAATAAGTGACAAACCTGCCAAACCCACATTTATATTCAACAGTTTAAGATGTGTGTCTGTGTTCGAATGGTGGAGACTTGGCGATGGAGTTGTTAAGGAATCAATCCTTGGAAGGATTCCTGGAAGGTTGAGGAGGAAGTTTATACTGTTTTAATGTGTTTGGAGAGGTCAGGCATCTCTAAGGTCAAGGTCGTCCATGTATCGCTTTACTGTGTTAGAGAAGCTCCGGGATATTTAGTTCATGTCACGTTGGATGGATCTATTGCTGGTTTAACACTGTATTAAAGAGCTAATAAATGATGGAAGAATGCAGATTTAAGTTTCTCCTCCTCACCAGAAACCTCATAGTTTCTAGTTTCTTCTGAGTGCAGGGAAAGTTGAGGTTTGGGGGTTGGAGGTCAACTGTTGGATTGAGCCTTGTTTCATTTTCAGACCTAACTTTACACACTGTACATGTTTGAGAAGAACTTCTCTAAATCACATTATTAAATGGAGACATTTACATAAATGAAATAGCAGAAGTATAAACTCCTGTTTCATTTTCATGTTGTGTCTATATTATTCTAGTGTTCTCATTTTTCTAGAGTTCACAAGCAGAGGACTGAACAGCAGCAGAAGGAGGCAGGTAACAGAAGGTCAGTGTGGAGAGACAGAGTTCAGCTGATTTGTTGAAGGATTGTGATTTTATTGTTGCTGATTTGAAAGTTGATATTTACATATGATTGTGTATTTATTTGTCAATTAATGTATTTATATGGTCACGTGGTCATTTTGACTGGTGTCAATTAGGGTGTTTGAATTTGGCTGGGAAGCAAGCAGAGAGACGATGGGGAAGGAGTGGTGGAGGATAGTGGAGGAGGCTGAGGAAGAGGAGGAGAGGCAGAGAATCCAGGAGAGCTCCAGAGGGAGAATCCAGGAGAGCTCCAGAGGGAGCAGAGCAAAGATGGTGGAGACAGAGAGGCTGAAAAGGGAAGAAGAGGAAATGGTAAGAAAGGCAGAGGAGGAAGAAAGGAGGATAAAGGAAAGGTACAGAAAGAGGAGGGATACCTGTTTGGAGAGGGAGAGGTTAGAGCAGGAGATGGCTGAGGGGAGGGTGTGGGGGAGGAAGATGAGGGAGGAGTTAGTTCGACAGAGGGGTGAGGTGGGCAAAAGTGCCTTGATGAAACAGGCGAGGCTGAGGCAGGCCATCCTCCGCCGAGAGGAAACGGTAAGACAGGAGAGGCTGCAGGAAGAAGAGAGAATGAGACAGAGGGAGGAGAGGGAATGGAGGCAGAAAATGATTTGGGAGCATCGCAGGGAGAAGAGGCTGAAGGTTACGGACAGAGGTTTTAACAGCAGGGAGGAGAGGGACTGGAGGGTGACGGTTTATTGGGCGTTTCGTAAAGAGAAACGCCTTCAGTTAAGCACCCAAGCCTCCAACAGAAGGAAGGCTGTGAGAGTCAAACGTTTTAAAACTGTCCTCCCACGTAAGTGAGGTGGTAGAGGAGTGGAACGGGGGGGGGGGCAGTAAGAGTCTAGGTGAGGGATGGGGGGAGTCGGTGAGTAAGGTGGCTAGATTAGACTGTAGTAGGTAAGGACATGGGGGGGGGGGGACAGTAAGAGTCTAGGTGAGGGATGGGGGAGTCGGTGAGTAAGGTGGCTAGACTGTAGTAGGTGAGGACATGGGGGGGGGGGGGGGGTACAAGGTTTCTTTTTCCTGCATTCCAACAGCATTTAGAAGCAGAAGCTAAATTGGCTCCAATAATCAGACCTGCAGTCTTGAGCTGTATACCACAGGACCAGTATGACCAGTAGTACTGCTGGTGGTTCCAGTAAGAGTGGTCTTACCTGAACTCTGGTCACTTGAAGCGTTGCTGAGTTCATTTATGATCTGAAACATTTGGATAAATCTCCCTCTCATGCTGGTGGAATGCAGGTTTTGCTTCCTTTCATGTAGCATCAAAAAGTAAAAGACGCTGGTAACGGTACTCCTGGTTTACTGGGACGGGGTTCGATTCCCTGCAGTGTCTTGCTGATTGACTTGGCTTTTACATGAAGGATTCCTATATTATATTATTGGAGGGGGGGGGGGGGTTGTAGACAGCACAGCAGTTAGTACTTCGCATCCACTACCATTCATTGTGCTAACTAGTGTTCAGCAGGTCTCACAGGAGTGAAGATTATCTACCTTTTAGGCTCTGGTGAGGAGAGAAACTAAACCCGTACCCCCAAAATTTGGTGCGGTCCTCAGAGCTCATTGATGAAATATTAGTTTGAAATTGGAGCGATCAGTCAGATAATATTCAAATGTTCTTTTCAGTATATGAACCAAAGTTTGAATTTATAAGAGAAATGGGAGAAAGAGACAAACGTCTTACTATCAGTGGAAGAATGGGAAGAGATGAACAGGCAACAGTAGAGGGAAACCTGCTCCTGATCCTGGAGAGAACGGGACCAGATGTTGCGTAACATCAGCACAGAATAAATGGGATCGAAGATGAAGGAGTTATTAAAGCTGACCATTTCCACACACGATGCAGATCCCTGACAATCAGCTTGACTGCATGGATAAAACACTGAGCTCTTGTGTTTGGGTAAATGAAACTTTGAACTTGAAAGAAGTGGAAACATCAAAATGTTCAGGACAATGTTGATCGCTGGGAGGGGGGGGGGGGGGGGTACCAGAAAATGTCTGAGGACAGAGGTGCCTAAGCTGGAAGACTTGGTTGATGTAATACATGATATATTTACACATGATGGGGAAGCTTACTGCTCCCTGTAGACTGGGACTGGGTACATGTACACAGGCACACCTTTGATTTACTAAACTCAATGAACTGACTGCATGTGGAGGGATGGATGAAGGTGTGAAGAGTGAATGTGGAGGAAAAGGTAAATGTAGGTGCAGGTAAATGAGAACCCATGAGGGAGGTATAAATGTGTGTTCACTGAAGTAAACGAAGTACTCAGAAATTGATCGCAGTAAATGATCATACAGTAGTCTCATTAATTCAAGGTAACTGTTTAGTGTCCCTCCTCCAATTTTAAACCCTTTTTTATTGATTCATTTATTTGTGATTTTTATTCATTCATTTATTATTATGATTGTTCACATATTAAAACTGGCTCATGTCTAAGGGAAAGGGTCTCATCATGGCCTCTAAATATATATTTTCATGTCCTCTAATGAGCCCAAAGTTACCGTTGTCCTCCATCCTGCTGCGCACACATTCACGCGTGTAGCTGAACATACTTGTGTTTCACTGTTGTTTTTGCTGCGTAAATTACTGAGGAGGAATTGTTTTCGCATTTGTTGGTCGTGTGTCACCAATGGACCAAAGCGTGTGTACACTCCCTGTGGAGGGCCGCACATTCTCACTGTCATTGTTCCCGAGATACATGTGAATACAAAAAGGCACACCACGTTTTTCTGCGTTCACTCAGTCTGTACCTGACCCTGAGCCTGCTGACCGCTAGTTACCTTAGCACAAAGAATGGTAGTGGAAGAGAGGTTATAGCTGACCTCTTTCTTGCCTGCTCTCCTTCCAAAACCTGCACTTCCTCTCCTAAAACCTGGACTTCCTCTTCTGTGTTCTCTGGTTCAAAAGATCAGGTTCAGGATCTTGGCTACTTTAAAAGTAAAACTTCTCATCCTCTAAAAGTTGTCTGTGACTAGTAGCATCAGCAGCTCCCTGGAAGCTGAACTGAGCTTAACAACGTGGACCAATCAGAGCTGTCACAGGAAGTGCCTGGCTTGAACAAGGAGTCCTGGGTAATGTAGTTTGGTGACTAATTCATTTGTTTTCATAAACAGAAATACACTGAGCCCATAAATGTTAGTACAAAATGTATATATCAATATACATACACACAATATGTCTAAGTACATGTACCAAGTACACACAGTGCATAATTATACTCTATTATTGTCTTCCTTTTTTATACACCAACCACTCCTGGCCTGATGTCTGGGCTGATCAGAGTGAGGAGGTGAAACCCGTGTTGGTGGTTCCCAGCCACCTCCAGGTCTTGGAACACGTGGTTCGACAGGACTACTTCCTCAAAGAAAGCATGAACCAATCAGCAGACAGCATCCAGGTACACAACTCTAGATGTCACCATGATTGTTTTATCACCTGCAGCATCTCTACTCTCTGGTCTCACTCTCTCATTTTGGTGTTGGGATGAGTTTGTTGTCTTTTTGGAACTTAACATTGAATTTCAAGTGTTGTGGTTGTGAGTGCTATGAACACTGACACATGAGATTCTTCTGGAAACCTGAACACATCATTTTACCTCATTGCAAACTGAGCTGAAAATTCAGCGACCGTCTCACAGGCGATGGGGGGGGGGGGGCTCATCCAGGAGGTCACCACACACGATGTCGAACCTCCCTGAGACTTGTTCACTCAGCAGATTCTAATTTAGGAAGCATCAAAGTTGAGATGTATTTTTTGCCCCCCCCCCCCCCCCCAAAAAAAAGTAATAATAATAATTTAAACTGAGGATCCGTTTGTGTTGTCCACAGAAGCAACAAGGTGCTGGAGTCATGCGGCCATTCCAGACACAACCTCCAGTCAACACTGCAGAGATTGAGTGTGAAGACGTACACAGAACTTTGATTGACAGACCTTTGGAAACCAGCGCACACTCGAGCCCATGTGAAGCAGAGCAACACTCCACTCTGCTTCACACCTCACTCGGACCTCGTCGAGCATGTTTTCAAGTAGATTCTGCTTTTCTGCTGTGGATTCACTCGAGTGCTCCTCGTACACTTCGACCAACATCACCTTCCCTCCAAGGGTTAGGGTTAGGGTTAGCATAACCCTAACCCTAACCCTAACCCTAACCCTAACCCTGACTGAAGCACTGATTGTACTTCCACGTGATCCACATCTGCTCATGTCAGTTTTTATCCAGGATTTTTTATATTAAAGGCAGAAAATAGGTTTGGAACTCGTGTAAAATAAACATGAAACCTATTTTCTGCCTTTAATGAGGCGCAAGCTGTTTTGGGCTTTGCATGGTGACAATAAAGATCCTTTGATTGTTGGAAGTCATCGTGGGCTTTTCATATCATAACACATTTTATGCATGTTTCATCAGCTTGATGAACGAGTGCCGAGCAAAATATCCAAAACAAAACATATTTAAATGCAATGAGGTTTTCAAGGGGGCTGCACGGTGGTGCAGTGGTCAGCACTGTCCCCTCACAGCAAGAAGGTTCCAGGTTTGAGTTCCAGCTCCAGCACAGGATCTTTCTGGGTGAGTCTGCATGTTCTCCCTGTTCCTGCTGGGTTCTCTCTGGTACTCCAGCTTCCTCCCACAGTCCAAAGACATCAAGAGGGGACGAGGCTGATTGATACTCTAAATTGACTGTAGGTGTGACTGTGAGTGTGAATATTGTCTGTCTCTATGTGTTGGTCCTGTGATGGACTGGTGACTCATCCAGGGTGAACCCCACCTCTTGCCCGTTGACGCTGGGATAGACTCCAGCCCCCCCCCCCCGCGACCCTTAATAGGAATAAGCGGAAGACGATGGATGGATGGATGGAGGTTTTCAAGGAGGATTATACAATGGTTCATCAAGGTCCTTGATGAACCAGAGTCCATACATATCCTAGATTCTAGGATATGTATGGACTCTGGTGATGGAGCTCACCCCCATATCTGACTGTGTTTTTTGAAACCTGGTGAACCTAGACTCTCAGACAATGCAGGAACGGCATAATCTTGATAAGCAGGACTTTTTCAGAAACCTACAACTGCGCCATTACTTAATGAAAGAAGTTGCCGACAGGCAGTCAAATGTTGATTCCAGTGGGATTATACAGCTGGTCAGGAAGGCATATGTTGACAGCTCTAAATCCCTCCTCTCAAAACTATACAGGGGAGTTGCAGAGGGTCGGAGAAAATCAACAGATTGTATGAAAGAGAACTGGGAAACGGAATTGCAGGATACCATCACACCCCGACAACGGGACAATGTGTAGGACTGTCTTCTCGACTATTTGTTCAGTGCATTCGCCCGAGTTCAGTTGGAAGAACCTGATTCGTTTTTTATTACTCCTCTGTTGCAAAGATACCAGTCGTCATCAGCACCCTCGTGTCAGAGGGGACGTGGAGCTGTAGAGGCAAGTCATTACCACGTCTTCTAGGCAAGCACAAAGATGCAGGTGTTCTGGGAAACTATTGGCAAATTAATGCAACAAATTCTGATTCTGCACATTGCTACGTCATGGAAACTCTTGCATTTGGGTGATTTGCCAGAGGAAGTGATGGGAAGTGATGATGCCTTTTGAAAATATGGAGTTTGGCAGCCGAGGCCACATGAGCTTCCCTGGGCTGAAGCAAGAGACACGATGGGACACGATGAGTTCAAAAAGTCACATTGTTTTGTAACTTGTCAGTTTTCCTGTGTACCGTATAGCCTATATTATAAATAGGGACTACTTTATGTTGTAGAAACACATTACATGCGCTATTAGCTCTGTTACGTTCTGGATTTTGGATTTGAACTCAGTCCATCTCTCCTGTGTCTTTATTAATGATGTAGTTGTGTTCATAGGCCACATACACAACATCCTGTCAATCACTTAACATATGAACCCTTTGCTAAGCCCAGTCCCGTCCCTTTATGTGTCAAGCTTTCACCCTTTGCATGAGTGAGTTGCAAAATGATGGAGGAAAAAGTAAATTTGAGAGCGTTGCCCACAAAGGAAAATTAGCTGCAGAAAAGCAAAATCAGGGAAAAGACTTAGTCAAGAGCATCCCAAAGCTCACAGGATTCTTGAAATCACCGGATGATAGTAGGCCCCCAGCAGGGCGCTCACTATCTAACCCCCCTGGAGGCAGCACATGAAGCAGAGGCGGGGCCCTAGCAGGTGGAGGTAACAGCCACAGCGGAGGAGGAGGAGGAGGAGAGGGAGGGACACCACGGGCATCAGAGAGGGGGACACAAGTAAGACAACACTGATGGGACAGGGCCTCCAAAACCTCTCAACCTCTCGGCCCTGGTGGCAGCAAGAAGGCGATCACTCGCAGCTGATTGCTGCCCCACACCCCTCAGTGACTGCGTGGCTCGACATTATCAGAGAAATCCACGAGACTGAAAGGTTGACGTTAAGCTGGAGGTTGAGAAGTGATTGAAAAGTGTTTTCTATTTACCCTTTTATATCTTGAATGTCAAGGGTTAGCCTGGAGCCTATCCCAGCGGCTACGGGCGAGAGGTGGGGTTCATCCTGGACAGGTCACCAGACCATCACAGGACCAACACATAGAGACAGACAACCATTCACACTCACAGCCACACCTACAGTCAATTTAGAGTATCAATCAGCCTCGTCCCCTCTTGATGTCTTTGGACTGTGGGAGGAAGCTGGAGTACCAGAGAGAACCCACACAGGAACAGGGAGAACATGGAGACTCACACAGAAAGATCCTGTGCTGGAGCTGGAACTCAAACCTGGAACCTTCTTGCTGTGAGGCAACAGTGCTGACCACTGCACCACCACCAGCTTTTGAGAAGTTTCTAATCCAAAAATCTAAAAGTCACTGATTTCTCAAAGTTTTTCTGCCATTTTCAGTCACAAATAGATTTGTCTTTGTGGTGACAAAATGTAGTCCAAAATGAGTTTCGATTATTGTGAAGCTTCAGTCTTCAGGGTGATGGATGAAAAAATAAAAATGTGTCTGCAAACCGCGGACATTCATGATCTCACAAGAAGGACCTTTAATAGCAACACCGCGTCTCCACTTCTTTTCAGACATGTTGCTACACACAGCGCTGCCTGTTGAAATGAGATTCACAATGAAATGATGTTTCATGATGAGTCAGCACGATACTGAAGGCCTTGTGGGATACACCCCCCCCCCACACACACACACACACACTCACACGTACACACAAAATACGGATTGAATAATGAATAAATGACCGAATCCTCCTCAGAGAGCGAAAAGAGTCGGCTCAGCCTCAGAATTGTGAGATCTGTGTTGGACCAGACTGGTCAGTGATGTCACAACTTCTCTCCAGGCTCTGCTGACATCAGAGACGGTGGACTTCAATGCACACACTTATCTTGGCTGAGTTCAGCTGTTCTGACATCGCTAATATGAGCCCATTCTGCTTCATCCGTAAACTTCAAGCCTTCTTCTGGCAACACCTTGACAACCAAACGCTTGTGAATCAGTGTAGGCCTTCAGCGTATTCGCACTTGTGTCTCAATAAAGACAAGTGTGGTGTATAGGTGAGCGAAAAAAGCAGTGATATTCTTTGATAATAGTTACCAAGCCAATAGAAGGTATTACTCTCTCAAGGTATAAAGGGTATGAGTACGCAGTGTGCACAGGCTTCGTTGTGCTCCATTTAAAAAAAAAAGGCTGGGACAAATATTCCTATTCTGCGCTCCGTATCTAGTCCCAAAGTATAGATGTTTCTCACGTCGATACAGATGTAGTGATAGTGTCACATCGTGAATCAATGTTGTGTCTACTCTTCTCTCTCATAGTTGAATTCATCACACCCACAAATATGTCATTCAGAATCAATGAACCGTTGATCCCCGGAGGAATCGTCTTCTCCTCTAACGCCACCTACGAGGTCTTGTCCATCCTGGGCGAAGGAGGCTTTGGCAAAGTCATGAAATGCAGGAGGACTGACGTGAACGGTGGTGAAAGAACTGTGGCGCTTAAAACACTGGAGAAGAGCGATGGCATACGTGAGGTACTGCATCTCCCTGTGACGATACTTCCTTGAACTTGAGCTCATTCCTTTAGGTGTAGAACCCTAAAATACACAAACTGCGACAACTCTCAAAGGAATACAACCTTATTTTCATTTATCTCCAGGTGCTCATGCTTCAGAGGATCAAAACGCTCAATTCAAGCTTCTTTGTACACTGGGAGCAAGCTTTCATTGACCGACAACATTTTTGTCTGGAGTTTGAAACTTTAGACCAATCTCTGCTGGACATCATGCTTGAGAGACAAGGCTCATCATTGCATCTGACGGAGATCAGGCCTATCATTGAGCAGGTATGTCCCACAACGTTCATTTATGCATTCATCCAAAGAAGAACGTGTCATCACATCGCCCTTTTCTCCTTTAATAACCTTTCAGCTCGCTAGTGGACTCTGCCAACTGAAGGAAGCAGGGATCCTACACGCTGATCTCAAGCTCAACAACGTGATGCTGGTCAACCATAAGCAGGAGCCTTGGCGGATCAAAATCATTGACTTTGGCCTCGCCATGGAAGCCTCCCAGGCCCAGCGGGGTCGAAAGCTTCAGACCATCATGTTCCGGTGAGGACCTGGACCTTTACTTGATCTCTTAGTGGTGTATTGGTTGCTGGTATAGTTCATACTGTCCCTTCATCCATTCATACACATGTATAAATATGACTTAGCGAGGAGCTGAAATATAATAATGATAATTATAACAGGAATAAGAGTCATTTTAAAGGTTTATCATAACTTATCATATAATCAATGATATAATAGTGAAAGTGGCATTCACTCTTGTGTGTTCATTCCCTCTCAGTTCTCCAGAGATAATCTTGGGGCTTCCGTATTCAGAAGCCATAGACATGTGGTCTGTGGGCCTCATGGCTGCTTGCATGTTCCTCGGTGACCTGCTCTACCCTGGGATGGATGAATACGACATGGTAAGTTCCAGTCACAGAAACTTCACGGACATGTTTTGTAAGCGATGGCGATGAATATGGAAATGATTGGTTGCTTGATTATGAACTGCCTTTGTGAGCTGACACTGCGTTGTATCCTCAGCTCAGGTACATCACGGACACCCAGGGACCCATACCACAGCACATGCTGTCGTCAGGATTAAAGACCAAACAGTTTTTCAAGAAAGACTCAGAGGGTCTGTGGAGACTGAAGGTTCGTACCTCCTCACTCATGCTGACACAAGTGACAGAGCTGCGCAACATGTCTGAGCTTTGTTTTTAAAACTGAGTATGAATTCAAAAAAGTCCATTCATCAGTGTTTTTCTCTCTTCAGACACCGGAGCAGTTCCTCTCAGAGACAGGGATCCACTCATATGATACCAGGACCCACGGGGCCAGCACTCTTGATCAGCTTGAGTTTGTAAGTGGGGACCGTAGTTAAAATTTGGGGGGGGGGGGGGGGGGGGTAGTTGAAGATACATCTGACCTTGATTGTTGTTGCTGGTTCCAGTTCCAGGTTACTGAGTGGCAGGCTCCTGAAGACGAGGCTGCCAACAAGGCTGACCGCCAGATGTTTGTGGACCTGCTAAAAAAGATGCTGATTCTTGACCCCTCACAAAGAATAACGCCTCACGAGGTGCTGGCTCATTCTTTTATTACCCTGGACCACCTGAAGGCCTTTAACTCTGACAGCAACTAGTAAGTTCACACCATGATTCTACTGGCTATTTTTGATATATTATACATTTGTATTCACCCAATTGATGGACTGTTTCCCTATCTTACAGTGCACTGTCGTCCATCTCAACTTTGACTGAACCCTGGATACCCAAGCTTGAAAAGCAGAGGTGTCATCGACCTTCCGGGGTGAAGAGGAAGAGAAATGCTGACGACGGCGATGATGATTATGATGAGAAAAATTCACCTCAGACATCTCATCAGCCTTCAAAAAAGATCAAGACTTCTAGTCATCTGGATGGGTAGGCTCTCCTTCATCACCACACCATTATTACAGATGCTTTTTTATTTCAAAGTAAAGAATCTTCTTAATGCCATTTTACAGGCCCAGTCATGCATATCCACATGTGGAGGAACATCCAGCCCAGCCTCCCCACCACAGCATCCAGCAGTCAGGCCGGTGGAAAAAGAGAAGGGCTGATAGAAGACGGAAGGAAACAAACCGTGACAGAAAGAAGCAGAGAAGGGACCCTGCAAGTCCTGAGGCCAAGACCCAGATGCATCCCACTACTGGGGTGGAACACCAGGATGCTGGACCAATAAAAGCTGTGAGCCAGAGCAGCCAGGTTCAGCCTGACAGACCCGCTTCAGGCCACAATAAGAGGAAGAGAGATGACGAGGACCAGGCAGAAACCACCAGGATAAGGAAGATGCCGAGAAGGGACCCAGCAGGTTCTGAGGTGAAGACCCAGAAGTGTGTGACTGCCTGTGTGAAAAACCAGGTTGCTGGGCCAATGAAGGCTGGAAAACAGTGCAACCAGATTCAGCCTGACTCACCTGCTTCCAGAAAGAATAAAAGGAAGAGGGATGACAAGGACCAAGAAGAAACTGCTGAGATCATAAAGAGGCAGAGAAGGGACCCTGCAGCTCCTGAGGCCAAGACCCAGGTGTGTGCCAATGCTGGGGCGGAACACCAGGGTGCTTCAGGCCATTATAAGAGGAAGAGGGATGACGAGGACCAGGTAGAAATGGCCAGGGTCAGGAAGAGGACTAGAAGGGACCCTGCAGCTCCTGAGGCCAAGACCCAGGTGTGTGCCAATGCTGGGCCAGAACACCAGGGTGCTTCAGGCCATTATAAGAGGAAGAGGGATGACGAGGACCAGGTAGAAATGGCCAGGGTCAGGAAGAGGACTAGAAGGGACCCTGTAGCTCCTGAGGCCAAGACCCAGGTGTGTGCCAATGCTGGGGCGGAACACCAGGGTGCTTCAGGCCATTATAAGAGGAAGAGGGATGACGAGGACCAGGTAGAAATGGCCAGGGTCAGGAAGAGGACTAGAAGGGATCAGGCAGGTCCTGAGGTCAAGACACAGAGGTGTGTGACTGCCATGGTGGAACACCAGGTTGCTGGGCCGATGGAAGCTGCAACAAGGAGAAGCTCGATTCGGCCTGACCCTCCTGCTTTTGGCCGGAATAAGAGAAAAAGGGACGACGAGGACCAGGTAGAAACCACCCCTACCAGGAAGAGGCCAAGAAGGGACCCAGCAGGTCAAAGGAAAAAAGAAGGGCTGTAGTTTGTGTGAGGGAAGGGGACGAGGGGTAGACAGATTGAAGTTCACATCCAGTGTTCCTGTGAAACTCCATCGACTGTGTAACCAGGGAAGACAATACAGGTGGCATCACCTTGATGTCCTCTCTACACGTCCTCATCCTCACACCTGACCAGAGGTTGGCTCAATCCCTACGACGAGCAGCATAAATCTGGGTTGGGAAAGTGAAGAAGCAGCACTGGCAGTGTCCTCATTAATGCCACTGAGATGACGTGACCCTGCTCCAGCGGAGCTGCTCAGATGCTGCCGATCAGACTGGGAAAAAAAAACAAGAGATTAAAAACTTGTGGTCGGATCAGTTGAGAAATTCAAAGTAATTTCTGTATGATAACTTGTGAAAGTGATCAAGATAATTGATATAAAGCGTAGTCTACTTCTGGCACTGATGATGAAAGTTAAAACACTGTGACAAATAATGAATGGAGTGCGAGCGGTGAAGTAAGAAATCATTAACGGCAAAATAAGTTTCACTCATGGATGTCTTTGTCTGCTTTCATTAGCCACGCGGTGCTTGTTAGCCCTCAGTTCAGCGAAGTCATCAAAACATTATATCAGAAATATCAAGGTCCATCTTAGTGTCAGTGTCACTGATGTTCAGCTGTGTAAAACCTGAGACCGTGAGAGTTTCACTGCCTGAGCAGCCTTGAAAAGGTCATATTAGTCCAAGCAGTGTCCCTCACAGTGACTGTCACCATAGTTGATCCCTTGCCAGTAGGTTCATGTGCATTCCTACACTATAAATGGCCTTTCTTTGTTTGTGGCATCTCTCATTGGGGTTGCAGCAATATATCGTGAACTATAAAGTTATTCTGTGGTATGAACACCAAACCATGTGCCTTTTGTAACTTCCGACTGTTGCAAATCTACTCTCATAGCCTACGCCGCACTTCTGTCGTCACCACCTAGCACACATAAACTAGAGAAAAACAGAACTGTGTGTTGTGACTCCAGCTTTAACCCCCTCCCAATCTCAATCATCATCTCCCTCTCAATCAAGAGTGGCAGCAACATCCCATCAACATCAGGGATGCGCAACTCATCAACGTCTGAGATGCCGACCGCACAAGAAGTGCCTCAGATGGCGGCCCGGTGCTTGAAAGTAGTGGTCGTTGTGAAATTCCTCATCCAGAAAGTCCCCTGGATTCACACAACGCTCCCATACCCCTGGACCTGGACTGCTCCTCCAAGTCCCCCCACTCTTGATCACGGACTCGGTTATCGCCCACACATATACAACACTGCCACCATCTACATTTACATAGCGGCACCACACTAGATTCCACACGCGAGACACCAGCAGCCACAACACACTTGAGGTCGTACGACACACTCCATTTACGCTCTGTCTCCTCCGGACAGCCACACATTCCCCCCACTTAGGCCCCATTAGTTTAAGTTTTATTATAGATTGGCAATTTTATTTAATCCTTAAATAAAAGCATTAAATTTGGAATTCCCTCTGTGTCCGTCTGCCTCTGGGGTTCTACCTCACTTGACTCGCCAGTTCTGGTTCCAAGCCTAACACTGAGTTCTTTCTGGTCCTCAATGAGCTGCACTGCCTGATATTGGCTCTGCCTGAGGAGCTCATGTTTCCAGAGGCTTTTGTCTTTGTGTCTATCCTTCAGCAGGATTGTGCCAAAACTAAAGCATATTTTCTCCAAACCTGGTAGAGGGATATAGCAAGGACAAAGAGAGAACCCACTCAAATTTTAAACCAGGTTCTAATGATATAATTTAAAAATGGCAGTTTTTGGGACTTCCAGTTTGACTGCCATGAGGCAGGAAGCACATTGCCAGAGCGCCTCGTTCATCAAGAAAAATGACATTTTGTTGAAAGATTTTTTTCATCTTAACAGAAGAAGTTAGAGGTGTTTATAATACGCCCAAACCAAAACTAAAAAAGGTTTCACAGACGAAAGAAAGGGCTCATACAGCTGCGCACAAGTCAGGTGATGACAAAGCAGCTAGCCATCCTGACACAGGGGCTACAGGTTGATGTGGACATAGCTAGCCCACATACGATATTGAAAGAGCTGAGCGTTTCGGTGTGAAAATGCAGACACTCTCCGATAGATATGACAGGACATTAAGGCAACTACCAGCAGAGTTGATTAAGTCAAAATGTGACTATCAGAGACAGAGGAAAGAGTGTAGGGGATGGGGGAGGCTATGAGGGAACCGCTAAAGCTACAGGCTAGGTTGGAAGATAAGCTAACGGATCAAGAGTGAAGAGCAAGATGGGAGAATATAAGAATTCGTGGCATAGAGGAAGGGTCAGAGAGCAACTCCACATCTATGATAACAAAGAAGGTGTTGCGGGAGAATAATAGATGGATTGACGGGCGAACTTATGTCTCGGCGCGGATTCTCCACGCTAAGGAGGCATGGTAGTCTTGGCTGTGGAACAAACAATTAATAAATCCCTGCCATGGAAGGCATTAGGGCCAGGTGAAGGACATGAATAACATAATTTGTGTGATCGGGGAAGATCTGACTCAGCTAAAACAAGGATCCCTGTGAAAAATGGCCCTCCACTGCTGGCAACGCATGGAGGCTTTCCCTACGAACCAGCAAAACATCTCGGCTCCCTCAGGGTCACAAACAAGACCTCAAAACAGGAAGTCCAACTTGAGACGTGGGCGAAATGTATGAAGTTTTCGTTCAACTAGGCTGTTCTAATCAGGGTTTTTTTTGTGTGTGTTCATGTTCTTTTAGCGTTTTGAGTGTGTGTGTGTGTGTGTGTGTGTGTGTGTGTGTTTCTTAAAATTTGTTATTCTACTACTACTACTACTTCCTGGTAGCCTTGCGTATGATCCTATCTGTATCTAGAAGAAGGAGAGTGTTGATGGTCCCAAAGACGCCACAGCTGGCCACACCAGGATCTTGGTCCATTCACTGCCAACGTCTGTGGTTTGCTCGCCTCCGACCATCAGGGTCAGGTTCAGATGATTTCGCTCTCTTTAAAAAAAAACAATCGGAGGTGTCGTGAGGAGCTATCAGATTCATTCAGCTCCACTCTTTCTCTCACGGCTTTTATCCAGGGTCTCAGCAAGATAGTCATGCGCTCTAGTAACGTCTCGTTTCAGGGAGTGAATACATGCTGAGGACCCCCATTGTGGCGTACGCGCCACCTGCTGGCGAGGCAGGGAATTACACTTTCACAAAGCAAACTCTGTAGCCTGTTGTGGGTTACGTGGGCAAAATGAAAAAAGACAAAATAGATATAACGTTCATGCCAGAGAGCCATTTAACCAATTCTGAGCATGCTAAACTTAAAAGGCAGGGCTTTAACCAGGTTTACTCCTCATCCTATAAAACAGGACACAAGGGGGGGGGGGGTGAGATGATCTTGAAAAGAGTAATTTTTGAACAGATATCAGAAATTAAGGGCAAAGAAAGAAGGTATAATATGCTTGTAGGAACATTCGAAGGATCAGAAGCCTCTCTCCTAAATGTATATGCACCTCCAGGTGCAACGTGGGGGTTCTACTGACAAATCTTTGATCTCATGATCACAAACGCCAAGGGAATGGTGGTTTGTGGTGGTGACTTTGATCTGAGACTGAGAAAAAAGTGGGATGTGTCGGAAAAGATGATAAGAGAGATGGAAATTTGTGACATATGGAGGGAGTTCAGCCCCACAACTAGACACTACACTTTGTATTCCCCCAACACATAAAACCTATTCAAGGATTGGTCTTTTTTTATGTAAAGATATCAGTTTTGTAAGGTCTGGTAAATGTGGCATAAAGGACTTCTCAAACCACAGCCCAGTTTGCCTACATTTCAATTTAACACATAATAAAAATATTTTTTTCCCTGGGACTTAATTTAAATGTACTTAAAGGAAAAATGAAAGACTCTTTATCTCCATTGTAACTGACAACATTCAATTGGGTCCTTAAAAAAAGGAGAGATTCCTCCATCTTGGACGGAAGCATTTATAACTGTAATACCAAAAGATGGTAAAGATTGGACAGATTGCTCTTGACCCAGGATGATCAACTCCTCATGTCAATTCGGGTAAAATGCTTGGAAATAATACTTGACGATGTTATCCAGTTGGATCAAACGGGGTTCATTAGACAGAGAAAAACAGGGGACAACGTCAGGAGGATATTACCACCACATAAAGACAATTTAGAGGCTGTCTTGTTAGATGCAGAGAAGGCATTCGACTCTGTCAACTGGTCGTTCTTACATAAGAAAATATATAAATTTTATATATATATTCGGATTAATGGAGGATTATCAAATAATTTTGAACAAGACAGGAATGTCGACAGGGTTGCCCTGTGTCCCTGCTATTATTTGCCATCTTTACAGAGTCCTTGGGTCAGTGGATGAGGCAGAATCAGAAGATCGAGGACATCAGGGTGTCTCAAGAAGAACACAAAGTTGCCCTATTTACTGATGACAATTTGATAAACTTGGGGCAGCCATTCGCTTCCCTTTCCTCATAACCCTGAGGGAATGTGACATATTATCAGATTATCAACTAAATACACACAAATCTCAAATTTTGACATTTAATTGTCCTCCTTGCCAGTCCATCAGCGAGGAATTTAAAGTTAGCCGGGAATCAAAGTCAATTAAATATCAAGGTGTGAACATTCAAAAAAAAGACATGAACTTGACCATATAAGAGAACTACGACCCCCTATTGTCCAAAATTAAATCTGATCTGATGAGGTGGAATCTGGTTCCCTGTTTAGGATTAGGACAGAGGGTGGAAGCAATAAAAATGACCTTGTTACCCAGATCATTGTATCTGTTCCAAAACATACCTGCAGAACTCCCAAAGGGAAATATCAAGAATAAGACAAATTAATATCACAATTCATTTGGATGCACTTGCACAGAAAAAAAAAATCTGAAGGGATTTCGATACCACAGAAACCGAAACCCTAACCTACAAATCCCACCTGGATCATTCCACAATAAAAAAATCTAATATCCACATATTGCCTGATGTGAGCTGAGGCTGGTGATGTCGGCCCCACCTGTAACTGCTAGTCTGTAGATAGGCTTATTGGTAGCTTAGCACTTGATGACCTTGTGGGCCCTGCACATTGGATGATGTGAGTGAAGGAGGGGCGGCGCTGTAGTGGCTGATCACCGCTGTTTTAGTCAATGCTACAATTTCCCCACCCTGACAATGGAGACACCCAATGTTGCGTCACAACAGTTAGCTGCAGTAAAAGATGTGACTGAGTGAACAGGTTGGTGATTCTACAAGCTAAGTCAAGCTAACCGCTGGCTAGCACATGCTAACTGCAGGCTAGCACATGCTAACTGCAGGCTAGCACATGCTAACTGCAGGCTAGGACAATCTAAATGCCAGCTAACACAAGTAACCCTGCTGGTGTATTTTTCTCAGGAATAAATGTTGTCTGATAGCAGTTGATATCCTCTGGAAGGTCTCATCTGCAGTTCTTGCATCAGCGAAAGCCATTCTCTTAAATCGAGGGTCAAGAGCAGCAGCATCTGCAAGGATGTGGTTTGATTCGATTCGATGGAATCTAGTCGACATGCTTGCACAAATACAGTTGACCAGTCTTTTGTCGTTCGTGGCTCTTTGCAGTCCCCTAGCCAGTAGTAGGACTTTTGAGGCTGTAGCTAGTGACCAAAAAAATACATATTACTTTGAGGATACGATTATAAAGTGGTTAAACAATGACAAATATTACAATGTACTAAACAGATATCTACTATGGTAACAAATATTCATAATTTAGTATCAGGTAATTTGCACGCATGCGTTAGAAATCTACTCCTTAACAACATACCTTTCTGCACTGAGTTCAACAGTGACCTCCTCAAATGGTTTCAAGATGGTGCACATTTCCTGCAGTGTCGTCCATTCTTCTTGGGATAAAAGGCGGACTGGTGCATTGGTGATGGCCAGGGTGGACACGATGGGATTTTTGTTGGTCAGAAAACTCTGCAACATGTCATACGTGGAGTTCCATCTTGTGACACAATCCTGTTGGAGTCGTAGTTCATCCACCTCCATTTGGAGCTGTGTTTCCTTCAGTTTTTGTGCAGCTTCTGTGAAAGTGCTCCACTGCCTCTTCAACTTTATCGATGATAGATTGTGGACCTTTAAGGGCATCTCTGACCACAAGATTAATGGTATGTGCCAGGCATGGGAGTTGGCTCCATCCTGTTATTTGAATAGCCTTAGTAATGTTTGCAGCATTGTCAGTTAAGCAGCACACCACTTTCTTATCAATCCCCCACTCTGCTGCAACACTACGAAGCTTTTCTGCCAGGTTGTCTGCTGTGTGCCGCTCACTGAATTCAAAACAGTCCAGTAGGCAGGAGGACACGTGGACATCTTCAGTAAAGTGACATGTTACAGACATGAATGAGGTGGTAACCCTTGACGTCCCACAATCCGTTGTTAGGCACACTGCTGACACTTTGGACACCCTTCTCCTAAGTGATGCTACTTCTCTCTCATGCATTTCAGACACTCTCTGAAAAATACCTTCCGATGGAGGAATATAGGAGGGGTTGAGAGCATAGCAGAAGTTTTTGAATCCTCTGTCTTCCACAATTTGAAATGGCTGCAAGTCAGTAGCTATCATCTTTGCCAGCGCTTCATCTTTCTTCTCCTGTCTCAATGGGGTCAAGACAGGAGCTGTAAAGTACTGACTAAGAGATGTCTGCTTTGTTTTTGTGGTAGCAGCAGCAGGTGGCTGGTCAGGCAAAGTGTATGTGGGCCCAGTGGTATCAGAGGCTGCTGTAGCTGTGGCTAGAGTGATGGGAGCACTGGTATGACGTCTAGCACTACCTGATGTGGAGGCAGAAGAAGCACTGGCATTTTCAGAGACTTGATTGTCATGTGAGTCATCTGGCTCTGTTCTCACCTCTGCCACTTTGATTGTTGGATGTTGCGTTTTCAGGTGTCTGTGCAGATGGAGCCTGACTTAATAGAAATATTTTTTTGGCATATGTTACATTTAGACTTACTGTCTGCCACTAAAGAAAAGTGCATCCAAATGCTGCTTCGTTTCCTTGAGCTCATTTTGTCAACGTCTGACTCTCCTCCTCCTCAATAAAACCGCTCGCCGTTGCTGCTGTTTTTTGTTGTTTTTTTTTTACTGGGGCACTCACGTGAAGGCAGCGTGCACAATGCAGGGTGCAAATCGTGCAAAGAGCCTGAACATGTATGGCACTGACAACTTGCTGCACTACACATCCATGTTCGTTTTTAATATTATTATCATTTATAAGATGTATGTATTATTATGTGTGCAATATATTATTTTTAATATAAGCATGTCCACATTCTCTGCCAGCAGTTGGGACCTTTGCGCATTGACTACGTCTCCTGTTGTTGAAAAGATGCGCTCACTTGGAACGGAGGTAGCAGGGACAGAAATTTCCACTGGGAAACCAAAATGCTGCCAAACAAACCATTTGAAAGTGGCGGGGGCTTCTTCAACGGTATCACGACCGGTCTTTTCAGACGTCATTGTTGAAGCGATCCTTCCCTCCTTCTCCTCAGCGTCGCACTCGTAACACAGCGAGTGTGAGGAGGTGAGTGTTGCTGTGGTCGGAGGGTCGAAAAAACGCAGTTTTGAAAATGAGGAAGAACTTCCTTCTTGACAAGATGCATTGTTATGCACGGAAGTAACTGAAGAGTCGCTGCAAGTCATGGACGAGCTTCTGAACTCTGAGGGGGCACAGTCAGAGCCCTCTCCGGAGTCTCCACATGTGCCACCATCCAAACAAACAAAGACACCGAACAGTGGAGAGGAGGAGCAGCCTGGGCTCACCTCTCGCTTGCTGTCAGCCACGGAGAGAGAGAGGATGCAAGAAGAATCCCTCAGACGGCTACGGTCCCTGGAAAGCTCTGTTCAATCCAACACAGACGCTTTGAGAAGCGTCACAGAGTCCCTTGAATTCTTGGGGAGACAAGTGAAGGATGTGACGACGAAAACTGACGATTTCCAGACCAGAGTTGACACTCTGGAGAAAGAAAACGCAGCGCTCCATGAGAGGTGCAACGACCTGGACGCCTACAAGAGAAGGTGGAATCTCCGGGTCGCAGGGATCCCCGAGCGGCCCGGAGTAACCGTCAAGTAGATCATCGCTGACCTCTTCAGCCAGATCTCCCCAGACATCGGTGACCCGCTGCCCCTCTCCGTGGACATCGCGCACCGCCTGGGTCCCCGCTCCGGAGAAGATCGCTCCAGCCGCCGGATCGTCGTCGAGTTCCTGTCCCGGTCCCACAGAGACAAGATCTGGAAGGACGCCAGAACCTCTGGTGTCCTCAAAGAGAGAAAGATCAAGATCCTGGAGGACCTGACCCAAGAAGATAAAGACGCAAGGAGCAAGCTGTGGCCCCTGGTGGAGAAGGCGGGAAAGGAGGGGAAGAGCGCAGGCGTCAGAGGTGCAGCAGCGCTTATTGTACACAATAACAGGACGAGCAATTCTTTGACAAGAAAAGGACATTTTTATTTATTTTGAAGGAAATCTGGACAATGATACAGTTTTTTTGTCCAACTAATCCAGCTGCTTGGGAAATTGCACATTCACAAAAGAAAATGCACAGACTGCAAACCAAATATTGATCTCTTTCTTATGGACATCCAGCAGCATTGTTCTACAATTAAAGACTGTACAAACAAGAAAGCGATTGGAACGAATCATGTGTTTGAACTCTTTAATGCTCTTTTAAGTTAATAAGGTGTGTGTATACCACAACTGGAAAACCCTGGCAAACCCTGACTGCAATGTGCAACACTTTGCACTTGGACAACTACAGAATACCACCTTTAGATGTGTCATATTCAGATTTATATTTTTATTTGGTTCATTTGTAAATTTAACTTTGTCTTCACTTCCCAGTGTTGTTTTCTCTCTGCACTTTGTTTTTACTCTGTTCATGTCTCACGTGTTGTCTGTCCCTGTAGTTCGAGATGTTTAATTATAGACTACGATCTGTTTTAAACCTAATTGATTCAACACTTGTGAAGTAAAAAAGAATCCGTTGTTGAAGGAGTTTTATGTCTGTTTGATCATAAGAGATTTAAAACTTTGCTTATTTGTACCAATACCAAACCTACTGAGGTGGGCCTTCTGTTAATTTACACATATTTAATCAGTTGAAATCTTCATTGACTTTAAAATCTCCTTTTCAATAAAAGAACGACTGTCGCATGACATGCATGATGAATCATTTTGGTTCTCCACAGTTAAATAAATGTGGCAAGCAATAAAATCATCCTTTTTAGTCAGACTCCTTTTATTTATTTATTAAACTACATTGGGTTCCTAACACTAAGACACGATATATTTAGATGTAATTGATACATTTATTCATTTATTGAAGGAATGTTCTATAGCCATAACAATTTATATAAATATATATGTTGACCATGTATATCAATATTGAATGAGCCATCAGTCCGGACGGGATGAGGAGAATTAAAAAACAACAATGACGCACCTAGCAACCAGGTGCTCCCTCATAGCCCCGCCCATCATGAGATGAGTGACGTATGTAAAGCAGCCTATATAAAGGCAGCGGTCATTAACGGTTGTGTCACCTCGAGCCGCCAGGGAAGTCACGTACTGTTGGAAGCGCCACTGAGACTTTCAGGGAGTTCATTGAAGGAGTTTCCCAGACTTTTTTTGGAGCTTCGGTGTCTTCAGCGACCTTGGGGGAGCCTCTGAGCGGTGAGACCAGACCCACCTGCTTCTTACCAGACGAATGTCCCACCATGCTAGGCTAGGCTGAATTAGCCTTCCTGCGCCGGGAATGCTGTTCAAAATTAGCCGGGATGCTAATTCTACGTAAATGTTCGGACATTTCTGTTCATACTGTTTGAAGCTTTGAACAGTGTGAATATATAATTTAATACGCTGAGCAAATTAACCCTGCTAGAAGCATTTAGACTGGAGTTTTTATTCGGTGATAAAGGCAAATGTTTTTACGCTACATCGTCCATGCTTTATTTCCCGACATTAATATGATTCACTGGCTAGTTTGATTTCAGTCTTTGGACTCGGACTTTTTCAGAAATAAATTATGAATGTCACAGATCAATAAGTGACAAACCTGCCAAACCCACATTTATATTCAACAGTTTAAGATGTGTGTCTGTGTTCGAATGGTGGAGACTTGGCGATGGAGTTGTTAAGGAATCAATCCTTGGAAGGATTCCTGGAAGGTTGAGGAGGAAGTTTATACTGTTTTAATGTGTTTGGAGAGGTCAGGCATCTCTAAGGTCAAGGTCGTCCATGTATCGCTTTACTGTGTTAGAGAAGCTCCGGGATATTTAGTTCATGTCACGTTGGATGGATCTATTGCTGGTTTAACACTGTATTAAAGAGCTAATAAATGATGGAAGAATGCAGATTTAAGTTTCTCCTCCTCACCAGAAACCTCATAGTTTCTAGTTTCTTCTGAGTGCAGGGAAAGTTGAGGTTTGGGGGTTGGAGGTCAACTGTTGGATTGAGCCTTGTTTCATTTTCAGACCTAACTTTACACACTGTACATGTTTGAGAAGAACTTCTCTAAATCACATTATTAAATGGAGACATTTACAAAAATGAAATAGCAGAAGTATAAACTCCTGTTTCATTTTCATGTTGTGTCTATATTATTCTAGTGTTCTCATTTTTCTAGAGTTCACAAGCAGAGGACTGAACAGCAGCAGAAGGAGGCAGGTAACAGAAGGTCAGTGTGGAGAGACAGAGTTCAGCTGATTTGTTGAAGGATTGTGATTTTATTGTTGCTGATTTGAAAGTTGATATTTACATATGATTGTGTATTTATTTGTCAATTAATGTATTTATATGGTCACGTGGTCATTTTGACTGGTGTCAATTAGGGTGTTTGAATTTGGCTGGGAAGCAAGCAGAGAGACGATGGGGAAGGAGTGGTGGAGGATAGTGGAGGAGGCTGAGGAAGAGGAGGAGAGGCAGAGAATCCAGGAGAGCTCCAGAGGGAGCAGAGCAAAGATGGTGGAGACAGAGAGGCTGAAAAGGGAAGAAGAGGAAATGGTAAGAAAGGCAGAGGAGGAAGAAAGGAGGATAAAGGAAAGGTACAGAAAGAGGAGGGATACCTGTTTGGAGAGGGAGAGGTTAGAGCAGGAGATGGCTGAGGGGAGGGTGTGGGGGAGGAAGATGAGGGAGGAGTTAGTTCGACAGAGGGGTGAGGTGGGCAAAAGTGCCTTGATGAAACAGGCGAGGCTGAGGCAGGCCATCCTCCGCCGAGAGGAAACGGTAAGACAGGAGAGGCTGCAGGAAGAAGAGAGAATGAGACAGAGGGAGGAGAGGGAATGGAGGCAGAAAATGATTTGGGAGCATCGCAGGGAGAAGAGGCTGAAGGTTACGGACAGAGGTTTTAACAGCAGGGAGGAGAGGGACTGGAGGGTGACGGTTTATTGGGCGTTTCGTAAAGAGAAACGCCTTCAGTTAAGCACCCAAGCCTCCAACAGAAGGAAGGCTGTGAGAGTCAAACGTTTTAAAACTGTCCTCCCACGTAAGTGAGGTGGTAGAGGAGTGGAACGGGGGGGGGGACAGTAAGAGTCTAGGTGAGGGATGGGGGAGTCGGTGAGTAAGGTGGCTAGATTAGACTGTAGTAGGTGAGGACATGGGGGGGGGGACAGTAAGAGTCTAGGTGAGGGATGGGGGAGTCGGTGAGTAAGGTGGCTAGACTGTAGTAGGTGAGGACATGGGGGGGGGGGGGGGGGTACAAGGTTTCTTTTTCCTGCATTCCAACAGCATTTAGAAGCAGAAGCTAAATTGGCTCCAATAATCAGACCTGCAGTCTTGAGCTGTATACCACAGGACCAGTATGACCAGTAGTACTGCTGGTGGTTCCAGTAAGAGTGGTCTTACCTGAACTCTGGTCACTTGAAGCGTTGCTGAGTTCATTTATGATCTGAAACATTTGGATAAATCTCTCTCTCATGCTGGTGGAATGCAGGTTTTGCTTCCTTTCATGTAGCATCAAAAAGTAAAAGACGCTGGTAACGGTACTCCTGGTTTACTGGGACGGGGTTCGATTCCCTGCAGTGTCGTGCTGATTGACTTGGCTTTTACATGAAGGATTCCTATTTTATATTATTGGAGGGGGGGGGGGGGTTGGAGACAGCACAGCAGTTAGTACTTTGCATCCACTACCATTCATTGTGCTAAGCTAACTAGTGTTCAGCAGGTCTCACAGGAGTGAAGATTATCTACCTTTTAGGCTCTGGTGAGGAGAGAAACTAAACCCGTACCCCCAAAATTTGGTGCGGTCCTCAGAGCTCATTGATGAAATATTAGTTTGAAATTGGAGCGATCAGTCAGATAATATTCAAATGTTCTTTTCAGTATATGAACCAAAGTTTGAATTTATAAGAGAAATGGGAGAAAGAGACAAACGTCTTACTATCAGTGGAAGAATGGGAAGAGATGAACAGGCAACAGTAGAGGGAAACCTGCTCCTGATCCTGGAGAGAACGGGACCAGATGTTGCGTAACATCAGCACAGAATAAATGGGATCGAAGATGAAGGAGTTATTAAAGCTGACCATTTCCACATACGATGCAGATCCCTGACAATCAGCTTGACTGCATGGATAAAACACTGAGCTCTTGTGTTTGGGTAAATGAAACTTTGAACTTGAAAGAAGTGGAAACATCAAAATGTTCAGGACAGTGTTGATCGCTGGGAGGGGGGGGGGGGGGGGGTACCAGAAAATGTCTGAGGACAGAGGTGCCTAAGCTGGAAGACTTGGTTGATGTAATACATGATATATTTACACATGATGGGGAAGCTTACTGCTCCCTGTAGACTGGGACTGGGTACATGTACACAGGCACACCTTTGATTTACTAAACTCAATGAACTGACTGCATGTGGAGGGATGGATGAAGGTGTGAAGAGTGAATGTGGAGGAAAAGGTAAATGTAGGTGCAGGTAAATGAGAACCCATGAGGGAGGTATAAATGTGTGTTCACTGAAGTAAACGAAGTACTCAGAAATTGATCGCAGTAAATGATCATACAGTAGTCTCATTAATTCAAGGTAACTGTTTAGTGTCCCTCCTCCAATTTTAAACCCTTTTTTATTGATTCATTTATTTGTGATTTTTATTCATTCATTTATTATTATGATTGTTCACATATTAAAACTGGCTCATGTCTAAGGGAAAGGGTCTCATCATGGCCTCTAAATATATATTTTCATGTCCTCTAATGAGCCCAAAGTTACCGTTGTCCTCCATCCTGCTGCGCACACATTCACGCGTGTAGCTGAAGATACTTGTGTTTCACTGTTGTTTTTGCTGTGTAAATTACTGAGGAGGAATTGTTTTCGCATTTGTTGGTCGTGTGTCACCAATGGACCAAAGCGTGTGTACACTCCCTGTGGAGGGCCGCACATTCTCACTGTCATTGTTCCCGAGATACATGTGAATACAAAAAGGCACACCACGTTTTTCTGCGTTCACTCAGTCTGTACCTGACCCTGAGCCTGCTGACCGCTAGTTACCTTAGCACAAAGAATGGTAGTGGAAGAGAGGTTATAGCCGACCTCTTTCTTGCCTGCTCTCCTTCCAAAACCTGCACTTCCTCTCCTAAAACCTGGACTTCCTCTTCTGTGTTCTCTGGTTCAAAAGATCAGGTTCAGGATCTTGGCTACTTTAAAAGTAAAACTTCTCATCCTCTAAAAGTTGTCTGTGACTAGTAGCATCAGCAGCTCCCTGGAAGCTGAACTGAGCTTAACAACGTGGACCAATCAGAGCTGTCACAGGAAGTGCCTGGCTTGAACAAGGAGTCCTGGGTAATGTAGTTTGGTGACTAATTCATTTGTTTTCACAAACAGAAATACACTGAGCCCATAAATGTTAGTACAAAATGTATATATCAATATACATACACACAATATGTCTAAGTACATGTACCAAGTACACACAGTGCATAATTATACTCTATTATTGTCTTCCTTTTTTATACACCAACCACTCCTGGCCTGATGTCTGGGCTGATCAGAGTGAGGAGGTGAAACCCGTGTTGGTGGTTCCCAGCCACCTCCAGGTCTTGGAACACGTGGTTCGACAGGACTACTTCCTCAAAGAAAGCATGAACCAATCAGCAGACAGCATCCAGGTACACAACTCTAGATGTCACCATGATTGTTTTATCACCTGCAGCATCTCTACTCTCTGGTCTCACTCTCTCATTTTGGTGTTGGGATGAGTTTGTTGTCTTTTTGGAACTTAACATTGAATTTCAAGTGTTGTGGTTGTGAGTGCTATGAACACTGACACATGAGATTCTTCTGGAAACCTGAACACATCATTTTACCTCATTGCAAACTGAGCTGAAAATTCAGCGACCGTCTCACAGGCGATGGGGGGGGGGGGGCTCATCCAGGAGGTCACCACACATGATGTCGAACCTCCCTGAGACTTGTTCACTCAGCAGATTCTAATTTAGGAAGCATCAAAGTTGAGATGTATTTTTTGCCCCCCCCCCCCCCAAAAAAAGTAATAATAATAATTTAAACTGAGGATCCGTTTGTGTTGTCCACAGAAGCAACAAGGTGCTGGAGTCATGCGGCCATTCCAGACACAACCTCCAGTCAACACTGCAGAGATTGAGTGTGAAGACGTACACAGAACATTGATTGACAGACCTTTGGAAACCAGCGCACACTCGAGCCCATGTGAAGCAGAGCAACACTCCACTCTGCTTCACACCTCACTCGGACCTCGTCGAGCATGTTTTCAAGTAGATTCTGCTTTTCTGCTGTGGATTCACTCGAGTGCTCCTCGTACACTTCGACCAAAATCACCTTCCCTCCAAGGGTTAGGGTTAGGGTTAGCATAACCCTAACCCTAACCCTAACCCTGACTGAAGCACTGATTGTACTTCCACGTGATCCACATCTGCTCATGTCAGTTTTTATCCAGGATTTTTTATATTAAAGGCAGAAAATAGGTTTGGAACTCGTGTAAAATAAACATGAAACCTATTTTCTGCCTTTAATGAGGCGCAAGCTGTTTTGGGCTTTGCATGGTGACAATAAAGATCCTTTGATTGTTGGAAGTCATCGTGGGCTTTTCATATCATAACACATTTTATGCATGTTTCATCAGCTTGATGAACGAGTGCCGAGCAAAATATCCAAAACAAAACATATTTAAATGCAATGAGGTTTTCAAGGGGGCTGCACGGTGGTGCAGTGGTCAGCACTGTGGCCTCACAGCAAGAAGGTTCCAGGTTTGAGTTCCAGCTCCAGCACAGGGTCTTCTTGTGTGGAGTCTCCATGTTCTCCCTGTTCCTGTGTGGGTTCTCTCTGGTACTCCAGCTTCCTCCCACAGTCCAAAGACATCAAGAGGGGACGAGGCTGATTGATACTCTAAATTGACTGTAGGTGTGGCTGTGAGTGTGAATGGTTGTCTGTCTCTATGTGTTGGTCCTGTGATGGACTGGGGACTTCTCCAGGGTGAACCCCACCTCTTGCCCGTTGACGCTGGGATAGACTCCAGCCCCCCCCCCCCCCCGCGACCCTTAATAGGAATAAGCGGAAGACGATGGATGGATGGATGGAGGTTTTCAAGGAGGATTATACAATGGTTCATCAAGGTCCTTGATGAACCAGAGTCCATACATATCCTAGATTCTAGGATATGTATGGACTCTGGTGATGGAGCTCACCCCCATATCTGACTGTGTTTTTTGAAAAATTCCAAACCTGGTGAACCTGGTGAACCTAGACTCTCAGACAATGCAGGAACGGCATAATCTTGATAAGCAGGACTTTTTCAGAAACCTACAACTGCGCCATTACTTAATGAAAGAAGTTGCCGACAGGCAGTCAAATGTTGATTCCAGTGGGATTATACAGCTGGTCAGGAAGGCATATGTTGACAGCTCTAAATCCCTCCTCTCAAAACTATACAGGGGAGTTGCAGAGGGTCGGAGAAAATCAACAGATTGTATGAAAGAGAACTGGGAAACGAAATTGCAGGATACCATCACACCCCGACAACGGGACAATGTGTAGGACTGTCTTCTCGACTATTTGTTCAGTGCATTCGCCCGAGTTCAGTTGGAAGAACCTGATTCGTTTTTTATTACTCCTCTGTTGCAAAGATACCAGTCGTCATCAGCACCCTCGTGTCAGAGGGGACGTGGAGCTGTAGAGGCAAGTCATTACCACGTCTTCTAGGCAAGCACAAAGATGCAGGTGTTCTGGGAAACTATTGGCAAATTAATGCAACAAATTCTGATTCTGCACATTGCTACGTCATGGAAACTCTTGCATTTGGGTGATTTGCCAGAGGAAGTGATGGGAAGTGATGATGCCTTTTGAAAATATGGAGTTTGGCAGCCGAGGCCACATGAGCTTCCCTGGGCTGAAGCAAGAGACACGATGGGACACGATGAGCTCAAAAAGTCACATTGTTTTGTAACTTGTCAGTTTTCCTGTGTACCGTATAGCCTATATTATAAATAGGGACTACTTTATGTTGTAGTAACACATTACATGCGCTATTAGCTCTGTTACGTTCTGGATTTTTGATTTGAACTCAGTCCATCTCTCCTGTGTCTTTATTAATGATGTAGTTGTGTTCATAGGCCACATACACAACATCCTGTCAATCACTTAACATATGAACCCTTTGCTAAGCCCAGTCCCGCCCCTTTATGTGTCAAGCTTTCACCCTTTGCATGAATGAGTTGCAAAATGATGGAGGAAAAAATAAATTTGAGAGCGTTGCCCACAAAAGAAAATTAGCTGCAGAAAAGCAAAATCAGGGAAAAGACTTAGTCAAGAGCATCCCAAAGCTCACAGGATTCTTGAAATCACCGGATGATAGTAGGCCCCCAGCAGGGCGCTCACTATCAAACCCCCCTGGAGGCAGCACATGAAGCAGAGGCGGGGCCCTAGCAGGTGGAGGTAACAGCCACAGCGGAGGAGGAGGAGCAGAGGGAGGGACACCACGGGCATCAGAGAGGGGGACACAAGTAAGACAGCACTGATGGGACAGGGCCTCCAAAACCTCTCAACCACGAGGTCAAGGCGGCCCTGGTGGCAGCAAGAAGGCGATCACTCGCAGCTGATTGCTGCCCCACACCCCTCAGTGACTGCGTGGCTCGACATTATCAGAGAAATCCACGAGACTGAAAGGTTGACGTTAAGCTGGAGGTTGAGAAGTGATTGAAAAGTGTTTTCTATTTACCCTTTTATATCTTGAATGTCAAGGGTTAGCCTGGAGCCTATCCCAGCGGCTACGGGCGAGAGGTGGGGTTCATCCTGGACAGGTCACCAGTCCATCACAGGACCAACACATAGAGACAGACAACCATTCACACTCACAGCCACACCTACAGTCAATTTAGAGTGTCAATCAGCCTCGTCCCCTCTTGATGTCTTTGGACTGTGGGAGGAAGCAGGAGTACCAGAGAGAACCCACACAGGAACAGGGAGAACATGGAGACTCCACACAGAAAGATCCTGTGCTGGAGCCGGGACTCGAACCCAGAACCTTCTTGCTGTGAGGCAACAGTGCTGACCACTGCACCACCACCAGCTTTTGAGAAGTTTCTAATCCAAAAATCTAAAAGTCACTGATGTCTCAAAGTTTTTCTGCCATTTTCAGTCACAAATAGATTTGTCTTTGTGGTGACAAAATGTAGTCCAAAATGAGTTTCGATTATTGTGAAGCTTCAGTCTTCAGGGTGATGGATGAAAAAATAAAAATGTGTCTGCAAACCGCGGACATTCATGATCTCACAAGAAGGACCTTTAATAGCAACACCGCGTCTCCACTTCTTTTCAGACATGTTGCTACACACAGCACTGCCTGTTGAAATGAGATTCACAATGAAATGATGTTTCATGACGAGTCAGCACGATACTGAAGGCCTTGTGGGATACACCCCCCCCCCCCCCACACACACACACACACACACACACACTCACACGCACACACAAAATACGGATTGAATAATGAATAAATGACCGAATCCTCCTCAGAGAGCGAAAAGAGTCGGCTCAGCCTCAGAATTGTGAGATCTGTGTTGGACCAGACTGGTCAGTGATGTCACAACTTCTCTCCAGGCTCTGCTGACATCAGAGACGGTGGACTTCAATGCACACACTTATCTTGGCTGAGTTCAGCTGTTCTGACATCGCTAATATGAGCCCATTCTGCTTCATCCGTAAACTTCAAGCCTTCTTCTGGCAACACCTCGACAACCAAACGCTTGTGAATCAGTGTAGGCCTTCAGCGTATTCGCACTTGTGTCTCAATAAAGACAAGTGTGGTGTATAGGTGAGCGAAAAAAGCAGTGATATTCTTTGATAATAGTTACCAAGCCAATAGAAGGTATTACTCTCTCAAGGTATAAAGGGTATGAGTACGCAGTGTGCACAGGCTTCGTTGTGCTCCATTTAAAAAAAAAAGGCTGGGACAAATATTCCTATTCTGCGCTCCGTATCTAGTCCCAAAGTATAGATGTTTCTCATGTCGATACAGATGTAGTGATAGTGTCACATCGTGAATCAATGTTGTGTCTACTCTTCTCTCTCATAGTTGAATTCATCACACCTACAAATATGTCATTCAGAATCAATGAACCGTTGATCCCCGGAGGAATCGTCTTCTCCTCTAACGCCACCTACGAGGTCTTGTCCATCCTGGGCGAAGGAGGCTTTGGCAAAGTCATGAAATGCAGGAGGACTGACGTGAACGGTGGTGAAAGAACTGTGGCGCTTAAAACACTGGAGAAGAGCGATGGCATACGTGAGGTACTGCATCTCCCTGTGACGATACTTCCTTGAACTTGAGCTCATTCCTTTAGGAGTAGAACCCTAAAATACACAAACTGCGACAACTCTCAAAGGAATACAACCTTATTTTCATTTATCTCCAGGTGCTCATGCTTCAGAGGATCAAAACGCTCAATTCAAGCTTCTTTGTACACTGGGAGCAAGCTTTCATTGACCGACAACATTTTTGTCTGGAGTTTGAAACTTTAGACCAATCTCTGCTGGACATCATGCTTGAGAGACAAGGCTCATCATTGCATCTGACGGAGATCAGGCCTATCATTGAGCAGGTATGTCCCACAACGTTCATTTATGCATTCATCCAAAGAAGAACGTGTCATCACATCGCCCTTTTCTCCTTTAATAACCTTTCAGCTCGCTAGTGGACTCTGCCAACTGAAGGAAGCAGGGATCCTACACGCTGATCTCAAGCTCAACAACGTGATGCTGGTCAACCATAAGCAGGAGCCTTGGCGGATCAAAATCATTGACTTTGGCCTCGCCATGGAAGCCTCCCAGGCCCAGCGGGGTCGAAAGCTTCAGACCATCATGTTCCGGTGAGGACCTGGACCTTTACTTGATCTCTTAGTGGTGTATTGGTTGCTGGTATAGTTCATACTGTCCCTTCATCCATTCATACACATGTATAAATATGACTTAGCGAGGAGCTGAAATATAATAATGATAATTATAACAGGAATAAGAGTCATTTTAAAGGTTTATCATAACTTATCATATAATCAATGATATAATAGTGAAAGTGGCATTCACTCTTGTGTGTTCATTCCCTCTCAGTTCTCCAGAGATAATCTTGGGGCTTCCGTATTCAGAAGCCATAGACATGTGGTCTGTGGGCCTCATGGCTGCTTGCATGTTCCTCGGTGACCTGCTCTACCCTGGGATGGATGAATACGACATGGTAAGTTCCAGTCACAGAAACTTCACGGACGTGTTTTGTAAGCGATGGCGATGAATATGGAAATGATTGGTTGCTTGATTATGAACTGCCTTTGTGAGCTGACACTGCGTTGTATCCTCAGCTCAGGTACATCACGGACACCCAGGGACCCATACCACAGCACATGCTGTCGTCAGGATTAAAGACCAAACAGTTTTTCAAGAAAGACTCAGAGGGTCTGTGGAGACTGAAGGTTCGTACCTCCTCACTCATGCTGACACAAGTGACAGAGCTGCGCAACATGTCTGAGCTTTGTTTTTAAAACTGAGTATGAATTCAAAAAAAGTCCATTCATCAGTGTTTTTTTCTCTCTTCAGACACCGGAGCAGTTCCTCTCGGAGACAGGGATCCACTCATATGATACCAGGACCCACGGGGCCAGCACTCTTGATCAGCTTGAGTTTGTAAGTGGGGACCGTAGTTCAAATTGGGGGGGGGGGGGGGGGTAGTTGAAGATACATCTGACCTTGATTGTTGTTGCTGGTTCCAGTTCCAGGTTACTGAGTGGCAGGCTCCTGAAGACGAGGCTGCCAACAAGGCTGACCGCCAGATGTTTGTGGACCTGCTAAAAAAGATGCTGATTCTTGACCCCTCACAAAGAATAACGCCTCACGAGGTGCTGGCTCATTCTTTTATTACCCTGGACCACCTGAAGGCCTTTAACTCTGACAGCAACTAGTAAGTTCACACCATGATTCTACTGGCTATTTTTGATATATTATACATTTGTATTCACCCAATTGATGGACTGTTTCCCTATCTTACAGTGCACTGTCGTCCATCTCAACTTTGACTGAACCCTGGATACCCAAGCTTGAAAAGCAGAGGTGTCATCGACCTTCCGGGGTGAAGAGGAAGAGAAATGCTGACGACGGCGATGATGATTATGATGAGAAAAATTCACCTCAGACATCTCATCAGCCTTCAAAAAAGATCAAGACTTCTAGTCATCTGGATGGGTAGGCTCTCCTTCATCACCACACCATTATTACAGATGCTTTTTTATTTCAAAGTAAAGAATCTTGTTAATGCCATTTTACAGGCCCAGTCATGCATATCCACATGTGGAGGAACATCCAGCCCAGCCTCCCCACCACAGCATCCAGCAGTCAGGCCAGTGGAAAAAGAGAAGGGCTGATAGAAGACGGAAGGAAACAAACCGTGACAGAAAGAAGCAGAGAAGGGACCCTGCAAGTCCTGAGGCCAAGACCCAGATGCGTCCCACTACTGGGGTGGAACACCAGGATGCTGGACCAATAAAAGCTGTGAGCCAGAGCAGCCAGGTTCAGCCTGACAGACCCGCTTCAGGCCACAATAAGAGGAAGAGAGATGACGAGGACCAGGCAGAAACCACCAGGATAAGGAAGATGCCGAGAAGGGACCCAGCAGGTTCTGAGGTGAAGACCCAGAAGTGTGTGACTGCCTGTGTGAAAAACCAGGTTGCTGGGCCAATGAAGGCTGGAAAACAGTGCAACCAGATTCAGCCTGACTCACCTGCTTCCAGAAAGAATAAAAGGAAGAGGGATGACAAGGACCAAGAAGAAACTGCTGAGATCATAAAGAGGCAGAGAAGGGACCCTGCAGCTCCTGAGGCCAAGACCCAGGTGTGTGCCAATGCTGGGGCGGAACACCAGGGTGCTTCAGGCCATTATAAGAGGAAGAGGGATGACGAGGACCAGGTAGAAATGGCCAGGGTCAGGAAGAGGACTAGAAGGGACCCTGCAGCTCCTGAGGCCAAGACCCAGGTGTGTGCCAATGCTGGGGCGGAACACCAGGGTGCTTCAGGCCATTATAAGAGGAAGAGGGATGACGAGGACCAGGTAGACATGGCCAGGGTCAGGAAGAGGACTAGAAGGGACCCTGCAGCTCCTGAGGCCAAGACCCAGGTGTGTGCCAATGCTGGGGCGGAACACCAGGGTGCTTCAGGCCATTATAAGAGGAAGAGGGATGACGAGGACCAGGTAGAAATGGCCAGGGTCAGGAAGAGGACTAGAAGGGATCAGGCAGGTCCTGAGGTCAAGACACAGAGGTGTGTGACTGCCATGGTGGAACACCAGGTTGCTGGGCCGATGGAAGCTGCAACAAGGAGAAGCTCGATTCGGCCTGACCCTCCTGCTTTTGGCCGGAATAAGAGAAAAAGGGACGACGAGGACCAGGTAGAAACCACCCCTACCAGGAAGAGGCCAAGAAGGGACCCAGCAGGTCAAAGGAAAAAAGAAGGGCTGTAGTTTGTGTGAGGGAAGGGGACGAGGGGTAGACAGATTGAAGTTCACATCCAGTGTTCCTGTGAAACTCCATCGACTGTGTAACCAGGGAAGACAATACAGGTGGCATCACCTTGATGTCCTCTCTGCACGTCCTCATCCTCACACCTGACCAGAGGTTGGCTCAATCCCTACGACGAGCAGCATAAATCTGGGTTGGGAAAGTGAAGAAGCAGCACTGACAGTTTCCTCATTAATGCCACTGAGATGACGTGACCCTGCTCCAGCGGAGCTGCTCAGATGCTGCCGATCAGACTGGGAAAAAAAAAACAAGAGATTAAAAACTTGTGGTCGGATCAGTTGAGAAATTCAAAGTAATTTCTGTATGATAACTTGTGAAAGTGATCAAGATAATTGATGTAAAGCGTAGTCTACTTCTGGCACTGATGATGAAAGTTAAAACACTGTGACAAATAATGAATGGAGTGCGAGCAGTGAAGTAAGAAATCATTAACGGCAAAATAAGTTTCACTCATGGATGTCTTTGTCTGCTTTCATTAGCCATGCGGTGCTTGTTAGCCCTCAGTTCAGCGAAGTCATCAAAACATTATATCAGAAATATCAAGGTCCATCTTAGTGTCAGTGTCACTGATGTTCAGCTGTGTAAAACCTGAGACCGTGAGAGTTTCACTGCCTGAGCAGCCTTGAAAAGGTCATATTAGTCCAAGCAGTGTCCCTCACAGTGACTGTCACCATAGTTGATCCCTTGCCAGTAGGTTCATGTGCATTCCCACACTATAAATGGCCTTTCTTTGTTTGTGGCATCTCTCATTGGGGTTGCAGCAATATATCGTGAACTATAAAGTTATTCTGTGGTATGAACACCAAACCATGTGCCTTTTATTAGCAAACTTCCGACTGTTGCAAATCTACTCTCATAGCCTACGCCGCACTTCTGTCGTCACCACCTAGCACACATAAACTAGAGAAAAACAGAACTGTGTGTTGTGACTCCAGCTTTAACCCCCTCCCAATCTCAATCATCATCTCCCTCTCAATCAAGTGTGGCAGCAACATCCCATCAACATCAGGGACGCGCAACTCATCAACGTCTGAGATGCCGACCGCACAAGAAGTGCCTCAGATGGCGGCCCGGTGCTTGAAAGTAGTGGTCGTTGTGAAATTCCTCATCCAGAAAATCCCCTGGATTCACACAACGCTCCCATACCCCTGGACCTGGACTGCTCCTCCAAGTCCCCCCACTCTTGATCACGGACTCGGTTATCGCCCACACATATACAACACTGCCACCATCTACATTTACATAGCGGCACCACACTAGATTCCACACGCGAGACACCAGCAGCCACAACACACTTGAGGTCGTACGACACACTCCATTTACGCTCTGTCTCCTCCGGACAGCCACACATTCCCCCCACTTAGGCCCCATTAGTTTAAGTTTTATTATAGATTGGCAATTTTATTTAATCCTTAAATAAAAGCATTAAATTTGGAATTCCCTCTGTGTCCGT
Organism: Aulostomus chinensis; assembly: GCF_037954235.1. Lineage (NCBI taxonomy): Eukaryota > Metazoa > Chordata > Actinopteri > Syngnathiformes > Aulostomidae > Aulostomus > Aulostomus chinensis. The sequence continues at coordinate 17,378,854 of NC_141337.1, read as the reverse complement.
CTGCCTCTGGGGTTCTACCTCACTTGACTCGCCAGTTCTGGTTCCAAGCCTAACACTGAGTTCTTTCTGGTCCTCAATGAGCTGCACTGCCTGATATTGGCTCTGCCTGAGGAGCTCATGTTTCCAGAGGCTTTTGTCTTTGTGTCTATCCTTCAGCAGGATTGTGCCAAAACTAAAGCATATTTTCTCCAAACCTGGTAGAGGGATATAGCAAGGACAAAGAGAGAACCCACTCAAATTTTAAACCAGGTTCTAATGATATAATTTAAAAATGGCAGTTTTTGGGACTTCCAGTTTAACTGCCATGAGGCAGGAAGCACATTGCCAGAGCGCCTCGTTCATCAAGAAAAATGACATTTTGTTGAAAGATTTTTTTCATCTTAACAGAAGAAGTTAGAGGTGTTTATAATACGCCCAAACCAAAACTAAAAAAGGTTTCACAGACGAAAGAAAGGGCTCATACAGCTGCGGACAAGTCAGGTGATGACAAAGCAGCTAGCCATCCTGACACAGGGGCTACAGGTTGATGTGGACATAGCTAGCCCACATACGATATTGAACGAGCTGAGCGTTTCAGTGTGAAAACGCAGACACTCTCCGATAGATATGACAGGACATTAAGGCAACTACCAGCAGAGTTGATTAAGTCAAAATGTGACTATCAGAGACAGAGGAAAGAGTGTAGGGGATGGGGGAGGCTATGAGGGAACCGCTAAAGCTACAGGCTAGGTTGGAAGATAAGCTAACGGATCAAGAGTGAAGAGCAAGATGGGAGAATATAAGAATTCGTGGCATAGAGGAAGGGTCAGAGAGCAAGTCCACATCTATGATAACAAAGAAGGTGTTGCGGGAGAATAATAGATGGATTGACGGGCGAACTTATGTCTCGGCGCGGATTCTCCACGCTAAGGAGGCATGGTAGTCTTGGCTGTGGAACAAACAATTAATAAATCCCTGCCATGGAAGGCGTTTGGGCCAGGTGAAGGACATGAATAACATAATTTGTGTGATCGGGGAAGATCTGACTCAGCTAAAACAAGGATCCCTGTGAAAAATGGCCCTCCACTGCTGGCAACGCATGGAGGCTTTCCCTACGAACCAGCAAAACATCTCGGCTCCCTCAGGGTCACAAACAAGACCTCAAAACAGGAAGTCCAACTTGAGACGTGGGCGAAATGTATGAAGTTTTCGTTCAACTAGGCTGTTCTAATCAGGTTTTTTTTGTGTGTGTTCATGTTCTTTTCGCGTTTTGAGTGTGTGTGTGTGTGTGTGTGTGTGTTTCTTAAAATTTGTTATTCTACTACTACTACTACTTCCTGGTAGCCTTGCGTGTGATCCTGTCTGTATCTAGAAGAAGGAGAGTGTTGATGGTCCCAAAGACGCCACAGCTGGCCACACCAGGATCTTGGTCCATTCACTGCCAACGTCTGTGGTTTGCTCGCCTCCGACCATCAGGGTCAGGTTCAGATGATTTCGCTCTCTTTAATAAAAAACAATCGGAGGTGTCGTGAGGAGCTATCAGATTCATTCAGCTCCACTCTTTCAATCATGGCTTTTATCCAGGGTCTCAGCAAGATAGTCATGCGCTCTAGTAACGTCTCGTTTCAGGGAGTGAATACATGCTGAGGACCCCCATTGTGGCGTACCCGCCACCTGCTGGCGAGGCAGGGAATTACACTTTCACAAAAGCAAACTCTGTAAGCTGTTGTGGGTTACGTGGGCAAAATGAAAAAAGACAAAATAGATATAACGTTCATGCCAGAGAGCCATTTAACCAATTCTGAGCATGCTAAACTTAAAAGGCAGGGCTTTAACCAGGTTTACTCCTCATCCTATAAAACAGGACACAAAGGGGGGGGGGGGTGAGATGATCTTGAAAAGAGTAATTTTTGAACAGATATCAGAAATGAAGGGCAAAGAAAGAAGGTATAATATGCTTGTAGGAACATTCGAAGGATCAGAAGCCTCTCTCCTAAATGTATATGCACCTCCAGGTGCAACGTGGGGGTTCTACAGACAAATCTTTGATCTCATGATCACAAACGCCAAGGGAATGGTGGTTTGTGGTGGTGACTTTGATCTGAGACTGAGAAAAAAGTGGGATGTGTCGGAAAAGATGATAAGAGAGATGGAAATTTGTGACATATGGAGGGAGTTCAGCCCCACAACTAGACACTACACTTTGTATTCCCCCAACACATAAAACTTACTCAAGGATTGATCTTTTTTTTATGTAAAGATATCAGTTTTGTAAGGTCTGGTAAATGTGGCATAAAGGACTTGTCAAACCACAGCCCAGTTTGCCTACATTTCAGTTTAAAACAGAATAAAAATATTTTTTTTTCCCTGGGACTTAATTTAAATGTACTTAAAGGAAAAATGAAAGACTCTTTATCTCCATTGTAACTGACAACATTCAATTGGGTCCTTAAAAAAAGGAGAGATTCCTCCATCTTGGACGGAAGCATTTATAACTGTAATACCAAAAGATGGTAAAGATTGGACAGATTGCTCTTGAACCAGGATGATAAACTCCTCATGTCAATTCGGGTAAAATGCTTGGAAATAATACTTGACGATGTTATCCAGTTGGATCAAACGGGGTTCATTAGACAGAGACAAACAGGGGACAACGTCAGGAGGATATTACCACCACATAAAGACAATTTAGAGGCTGTCTTGTTAGATGCAGAGAAGGCATTCGACTCTGTCAACTGGTCGTTCTTACATAAGAAAATATATAAATTTTATATATGTATTCGGATTAATGGAGGATTATCAAATAATTTTGAACAAGACAGGAATGTCGACAGGGTTGCCCTGTGTCCCTGCTATTATTTGCCATCTTTACAGAGTCCTTGGGTCAGTGGATGAGGCAGAATCAGAAGATCGAGGGCATCAGGGTGTCTCAAGAAGAACACAAAGTTGCCCTATTTACTGATGACAATTTGATAAACTTGGGGCAGCCATTCGCTTCCCTTTCCTCATAACCCTGAGGGAATGTGACATATTATCAGATTATCAACTAAATACACACAAATCTCAAATTTTGACATTTAATTGTCCTCCTTGCCAGTCCATCAGCGAGGAATTTAAAGTTAGCCGGGAATCAAAGTCAATTAAATATCAAGGTGTGAACATTCAAATAAAGACATGAACTTGACCATATAAGAGAACTACGACCCCCTATTGTCCAAAATTAAATCTGATCTGATGAGGTGGAATCTGGTTCCCTATTTAGGATTAGGACAGAGGGTGGAAGCAATAAAAATGACCTTGTTACCCAGATCATTGTATCTGTTCCAAAACATACCTGCAGAACTCCCAAAGGGAAATATCAAGAATTCGACAAATTAATATCACAATTCATTTGGATGCATTTGCACAGAAAAAAAAAATCTGAAGGGATTTCGATACCACAGAAACCGAAACCCTAACCTACAAATCCCACCTGGATCATTCCACAATAAAAAAATCTAATATCCACATATTGCCTGATGTGAGCTGAGGCTGGTGATGTCGGCCCCACCTGTAACTGCTAGTCTGTAGATAGGCTTATTGGTAGCTTAGCACTTGATGACCTTGTGGGCCCTGCACATTGGATGATGTGAGTGAAGGAGGGGCGGCGCTGTAGTGGCTGATCACCGCTGTTTTAGTCAATGCTACAATTTCACCACCCTGACAATGTAGACACCCAATGTTGCGTCACAACAGTTAGCTGCAGTAAAAGATGTGACTGAGTGAACAGGTTGGTGATTCTACAAGCTAAGTCAAGCTAACCGCTGGCTAGCACATGCTAACTGCAGGCTAGCACATGCTAACTGCAGGCTAGCACATGCTAACTGCAGGCTAGGACAATCTAAATGCCAGCTAACACAAGTAACCCTGCTGGTGTATTTTTCTCAGGAATAAATGTTGTCTGATAGCAGTTGATATCCTCTGGAAGGTCTCATCTGCAGTTCTTGCATCAGCGAAAGCCATTCTCTTAAATCGAGGGTCAAGAGCAGCAGCATCTGCAAGGATGTGGTTTGATTCGATTCGATGGAATCTAGTCGACATGCTTGCACAAATACAGTTGACCAGTCTTTTGTCGTTCGTGGCTCTTTGCAGTCCCCTAGCCAGTAGTAGGACTTTTGAGGCTGTAGCTAGTGACCAAAAAAATACATATTACTTTGAGGATACGATTATAAAGTTGTTAAACAATGACAAATATTACAATGTACTAAACAGATATCTACTATGGTAACAAATATTCATAATTTAGTATCAGGTAATTTGCACGCATGCGTTAGAAATCTACTCCTTAACAACATACCTTTCTGCACTGAGTTCAACAGTGACCTCCTCAAATGGTTTCAAGATGGTGCACATTTCCTGCAGTGTCGTCCATTCTTCTTGGGATAAAAGGCGGACTGGTGCATTGGTGATGGCCAGGGTGGACACGATGGGATTTTTGTTGGTCAGAAAACTCTGCAACATGTCATACGTGGAGTTCCATCTTGTGACACAATCCTGTTGGAGTCGTAGTTCATCCACCTCCATTTGGAGCTGTGTTTCCTTCAGTTTTTGTGCAGCTTCTGTGAAAGTGCTCCACTGCCTCTTCAACTTTATCGATGATAGATTGTGGACCTTTAAGGGCATCTCTGACCACAAGATTAATGGTATGTGCCAGGCATGGGAGTTGGCTCCATCCTGTTATTTGAATAGCCTTAGTAATGTTTGCAGCATTGTCAGTTAAGCAGCACACCACTTTCTTATCAATCCCCCACTCTGCTGCAACACTACGAAGCTTTTCTGCCAGGTTGTCTGCTGTGTGCCGCTCACTGAATTCAAAACAGTCCAGTAGGCAGGAGGACACGTGGACATCTTCAGTAAAGTGACATGTTACAGACATGAATGAGGTGGTAACCCTTGACGTCCCACAATCCGTTGTTAGGCACACTGCTGACACTTTGGACACCCTTCTCCTAAGTGATGCTACTTCTCTCTCATGCATTTCAGACACTCTCTGAAAAATACCTTCCGATGGAGGAATATAGGAGGGGTTGAGAGCATAGCAGAAGTTTTTGAATCCTCTGTCTTCCACAATTTGAAATGGCTGCAAGTCAGTAGCTATCATCTTTGCCAGCGCTTCATCTTTCTTCTCCTGTCTCAATGGGGTCAAGACAGGAGCTGTAAAGTACTGACTAAGAGATGTCTGCTTTGTTTTTGTGGTAGCAGCAGCAGGTGGCTGGTCAGGCAAAGTGTATGTGGGCCCAGTGGTATCAGAGGCTGCTGTAGCTGTGGCTAGAGTGATGGGAGCACTGGTATGACGTCTAGCACTACCTGATGTGGAGGCAGAAGAAGCACTGGCATTTTCAGAGACTTGATTGTCATGTGAGTCATCTGGCTCTGTTCTCACCTCTGCCGCTTTGATTGTTGGATGTTGCGTTTTCAGGTGTCTGTGCAGATGGAGCCTGACTTAATAGAAATATTTTTTTGGCATATGTTACATTTAGACTTACTGTCTGCCACTAAAGAAAAGTGCATCCAAATGCTGCTTCGTTTCCTTGAGCTCATTTTGTCAACGTCTGACTCTCCTCCTCCTCAATAAAACCGCTCGCCGTTGCTGCTGTTTTTTTTGTTTTTTTTTTTACTGGGGCACTCACGTGAAGGCAGCGTGCACAATGCAGGGTGCAAATCGTGCAAAGAGCCTGAACATGTATGGCACTGACAACTTGCTGCACTACACATCCATGTTCGTTTTTAATATTATTATCATTTATAAGATGTATGTATTATTATGTGTGCAATATATTATTTTTTAATATAAGCATGTCCACATTCTCTGCCGGCAGTTGGGACCTTTGCGCATTGACTACGTCTCCTGTTGTTGAAAAGATGCGCTCACTTGGAACGGAGGTAGCAGGGACAGAAATTTCCACTGGGAAACCAAAATGCTGCCAAACAACCATTTGAAAGTGGCGGGGGCTTCTTCAACGGTATCACGACCGGTCTTTTCAGGACGTCATTGTTGAAGCGATCCTTCCCTCCTTCTCCTCAGCGTCGCACTCGTAACACAGCGAGTGTGAGGGAGGTGAGTGTTGCTGTGGTCGGAGGGTCGAAAAAACGCAGTTTTGAAAATGAGGAAGAACTTCCTTCTTGACAAGATGCATTCTTATGCACGGAAGTAACTGAAGAGTCGCTGCAAGTCATGGACGAGCTTCTGAACTCTGAGGGGGCACAGTCAGAGCCCTCTCCGGAGTCTCCACATGTGCCACCATCCAAACAAACGAAGACACCGAACAGTGGAGAGGAGGAGCAGCCTGGGCTCACCTCTCGCTTGCTGTCAGCCACGGAGAGAGAGAGGATGCAAGAAGAATCCCTCAGACGGCTACGGTCCCCTGGAAAGCTCTGTTCAATCCAACACAGACACTTTGAGAAGCGTCACAGAGTCCCTTGAATTCTTGGGGAGACAAGTGAAGGATGTGACGACGAAAACTGACGATTTCCAGGACCAGAGTTGACACTCCGGAGAAAGAAAACGCAGCGCTCCATGAGAGGTGCAACGACCTGGACGCCTACAAGAGAAGGTGGAATCTCCGGGTCGCAGGGATCCCCGAGCGGTCCGGAGTAACCGTCAAGTAGATCATCGCTGACCTCTTCAGCCAGATCTCCCCAGACATCGGTGACCCGCTGCCCCTCTCCGTGGACATCGCGCACCGCTGGGTCCCCGCTCCGGAGAAGATCGCTCCAGCCGCCGGATCGTCGTCCAGTTCCTGTCCCGGTCCCACAGAGACAAGATCTGGAAGGACGCCAGAACCTCTGGTGTCCTCAAAGAGAGAAAGATCAAGATCCTGGAGGACCTGACCCAAGAAGATAAAGACGCAAGGAGCAAGCTGTGGCCCCTGGTGGAGAAGGCGGGAAAGGAGGGGAAGCGCGCAGGCGTCAGAGGTGCAGCAGCGCTTATTGTACACAATAACAGACGAGCCAATTCTTTGACAAGAAAGGACATTTTTATTTATTTTGAAGGAAATCTGGACAATGATACAGTTTTTTTTTTGTCCAACTAATCCAGCTGCTTGGGAAATTTCACATTCACAAAAGAAAATGCACAGACTGCAAACCAAATATTGATCTCTTTCTTATGGACATCCAGCAGCATTGTTCTACAATTAAAGACTGTACAAACAAGAAAGCGATTGGAACGAATCATGTGTTTGAACTCTTTAATGCTCTTTTAAGTTAATAAGGTGTGTGTATACCACAACTGGAAAACCCTGGCAAACCCTGACTGCAATGTGCAACACTTTGCACTTGGACAACTACAGAATACCACCTTTAGATGTGTCATATTCAGATTTATATTTTTATTTGGTTCATTTGTAAATTTAACTTTGTCTTCACTTCCCAGTGTTGTTTTCTCTCTGCACTTTGTTTTTACTCTGTTCATGTCTCACGTGTTGTCTGTCCCTGTAGTTCGAGATGTTTAATTATAGACTACGATCTGTTTTAAACCTAATTGATTCAACACTTGTGAAGTAAAAAAGAATCTGTTGTTGAAGGAGTTTATGTCTGTTTGATCATAAGAGATTTAAAACTTTGCTTATTTGTACCAATACCAAACCTACTGAGGTGGGCCTTCTGTTAATTTACACATATTTAATCAGTTGAAATCTTCATTGACTTTAAAATCTCCTTTTCAATAAAAGAACGACTGTCGCATGACATGCATGATGAATCATTTTGGTTCTCCACAGTTAAATAAATGTGGCAAGCAATAAAATCATCCTTTTTAGTCAGACTCCTTTTATTTATTTATTAAACTACATTGGGTTCCTAACACTAAGACACGATATATTTAGATGTAATTGATACATTTATTCATTTATTGAAGGAATGTTCTATAGCCATAACAATTTATATAAATATATATGTTGACCATGTATATCAATATTGAATGAGCCATCAGACGGGATGAGGAGAATTAAAAAACAACAATGACGCACCTAGCAACCAGGTGCTCCCTCATAGCCCCGCCCATCATGAGATGAGTGACGTATGTAAAGCAGCCTATATAAAGGCAGCGGTCATTAACGGTTGGTTCACCTCGAGCCGCCAGGGAAGTCACGGACTCTCGGAAGCGCCACTGAGACTTTCAGGGAGTTCATTGAAGGAGTTTCCCAGACTTTTTTTGGAGCTTCGGTGTCTTCAGCGACCTTGGGGGAGCCTCTGAGCGGTGAGACCAGACCCACCTGCTTCTTACCAGACGAATGTCCCACCATGCTAGGCTAGGCTGAATTAGCCTTCCTGCGCCGGGAATGCTGTTCAAAATTAGCCGGGATGCTAATTCTACGTAAATGTTCGGACATTTCTGTTTATACTGTTTGAAGCTTTGAACAGTGTGAATATATAATTTAATACGCTGAGCAAATTAACCCTGCTAGAAGCATTTAGACTGGAGTTTTTATTCGGTGATAAAGGCAAATGTTTTTACGCTACATCGTCCATGCTTTATTTCCCGACATTAATATGATTCACTGGCTAGTTTGATTTCAGTCTTTGGACTCGGACTTTTTCAGAAATAAATTATGAATGTCACAGATCAATAAGTGACAAACCTGCCAAACCCACATTTATATTCAACAGTTTAAGATGTGTGTCTGTGTTCGAATGGTAGAGACTTGGCGATGGAGTTAAGGAATCAATCCTTGGAAGGATTCCTGGAAGGTTGAGGAGGAAGTTTATACTGTTTTAATGTGTTTGGAGAGGTCAGGCATCTCTAAGGTCAAGGTCGTCCATGTATCGCTTTACTGTGGTAGAGAAGCTCCGGGATATTTAGTTCATGTCACGTTGGATGGATCTATTGCTGGTTTAACACTGTATTAAAGAGCTAATAAATGATGGAAGAATGCAGATTTAAGTTTCTCCTCCTCACCAGAAACCTCATAGTTTCTAGTTTCTTCTGAGTGCAGGGAAAGTTGAGGTTTGGGGGTTGGAGGTCAACTGTTGGATTGAGCCTTGTTTCATTTTCAGACCTAACTTTACACACTGAACATGTTTGAGAAGAACGTCTCTAAATCACATTATTAAATGGAGACATTTACATAAATGAAATAGCAGAAGTATAAACTCCTGTTTCATTTTCATGTTGTGTCTATATTATTCTAGTATTCTCATTTTTCTAGAGTTCACAAGCAGAGGACTGAACAGCAGCAGAAGGAGGCAGGTAACAGAAGGTCAGTGTGGAGAGACAGAGTTCAGCTGATTTGTTGAAGGATTGTGATTTTATTGTTGCTGATTTGAAAGTTGATATTTACATATGATTGTGTATTTATTTGTCAATTAATGTATTTATATGGTCACGTGGTCATTTTGACTGGTGTCAATTAGGGTGTTTGAATTTGGCTGGGAAGCAAGCAGAGAGACGATGGGGAAGGAGTGGTGGAGGATAGTGGAGGAGGCTGAGGAAGAGGAGGAGAGGCAGAGAATCCAGGAGAGCTCCAGAGGGAGCAGAGCAAAGATGGTGGAGACAGAGAGGCTGAAAAGGGAAGAAGAGGAAATGGTAAGAAAGGCAGAGGAGGAAGAAAGGAGGATAAAGGAAAGGTACAGAAAGAGGAGGGATACCTGTTTGGAGAGGGAGAGGTTAGAGCAGGAGATGGCTGAGGGGAGGGTGTGGGGGAGGAAGATGAGGGAGGAGTTAGTTCGACAGAGGGGTGAGGTGGGCAAAAGTGCCTTGATGAAACAGGCGAGGCTGAGGCAGGCCATCCTCCGCCGAGAGGAAACGGTAAGACAGGAGAGGCTGCAGGAAGAAGAGAGAATGAGACAGAGGGAGGAGAGGGAATGGAGGCAGAAAATGATTTGGGAGCATCGCAGGGAGAAGAGGCTGAAGGTTACGGACAGAGGTTTTAACAGCAGGGAGGAGAGGGACTGGAGGGTGACGGTTTATTGGGCGTTTCGTAAAGAGAAACGCCTTCAGTTAAGCACCCAAGCCTCCAACAGAAGGAAGGCTGTGAGAGTCAAACGTTTTAAAACTGTCCTCCCACGTAAGTGAGGTGGTAGAGGAGTGGAACGGGGGGGGGGGGAGTAAGAGTCTAGGTGAGGGATGGGGGAGTCGGTGAGTAAGGTGGCTAGACTGCAGTAGGTGAGGACATGGGGGGGGGGGGGGACAGTAAGAGTCTAGGTGAGGGATGGGGGAGTCGGTGAGTAAGGTGGCTAGATTAGACTGTAGTAGGTGAGGACATGGGGGGGGGGGCAGTAAGAGTCTAGGTGAGGGATGGGGGAGTCGGTGAGTAAGGTGGCTAGATTAGACTGTAGTAGGTGAGGACATGGGGGGGGGGGGACAGTAAGAGTCTAGGTGAGGGATGGGGGAGTCGGTGAGTAAGGTGGCTAGATTAGACTGTAGTAGGTGAGGACATGGGGGGGGGGGGGCAGTAAGAGTCTAGGTGAGGGATGGGGGAGTCGGTGAGTAAGGTGGCTAGACTGTAGTAGGTGAGGACATGGGGGGGGGCGGGGTACAAGGTTTCTTTTTCCTGCATTCCAACAGCATTTAGGAGTGGAAGCTAAATTGGCTCCAATAATCAGACCTGCAGTCTTGAGCTGTACCACAGGACCAGTATGACCAGTAGTACTGCTGGTGGTTCCAGTAAGAGTGGTCTTACCTGAACTCTGGTCACTTGAAGCGTTGCTGAGTTCATTTATGATCTGAAACATTTGGATAAATCTCCCTCTCATGCTGGTGGAATGCAGGTTTTGCTTCCTTTCATGTAGCATCAAAAAGTAAAAGACGCTGGTAACGGTACTCCTGGTTTACTGGGACGGGGTTCGATTCCCTGCAGTGTCGTGCTGATTGACTTGGCTTTTACATGAAGGATTCCTATTTTATATTATTGGAGGGGGGGGGGGGGGTTGTAGACAGCACAGCAGTTAGTACTTCGCATCCACTACCATTCATTGTGCTAAGCTAACTAGTGTTCAGCAGGTCTCACAGGAGTGAAGATTATCTACCTTTTAGGCTCTGGTGAGGAGAGAAACTAAACCCGTACCCCCAAAATTTGGTGCGGTCCTCAGAGCTCATTGATGAAATATTAGTTTGAAATTGGAGCGATCAGTCAGATAATATTCAAATGTTCTTTTCAGTATATGAACCAAAGTTTGAATTTATAAGAGAAATGGGAGAAAGAGACAAACGTCTTACTATCAGTGGAAGAATGGGAAGAGATGAACAGGCAACAGTAGAGGGAAACCTGCTCCTGATCCTGGAGAGAACAGGACCAGATGTTGCGTAACATCAGCACAGAATAAATGGGATCGAAGATGAAGGAGTTATTAAAGCTGACCATTTCCACATACGATGCAGATCCCTGACAATCAGCTTGACTGCATGGATAAAACACTGAGCTCTTGTGTTTGGGTAAATGAAACTTTGAACTTGAAAGAAGTGGAAACATCAAAATGTTCAGGACAATGTTGATCGCTGGGAGGGGGGGGGGGGGGGGGTACCAGAAAATGTCTGAGGACAGAGGTGCCTAAGCTGGAAGACTTGGTTGATGTAATACATGATATATTTACACATGATGGGGAAGCTTACTGCTCCCTGTAGACTGGGACTGGGTACATGTACACAGGCACACCTTTGATTTACTAAACTCAATGAACTGACTGCATGTGGAGGGATGGATGAAGGTGTGAAGAGTGAATGTGGAGGAAAAGGTAAATGTAGGTGCAGGTAAATGAGAACCCATGAGGGAGGTATAAATGTGTGTTCACTGAAGTAAACGAAGTACTCAGAAATTGATCGCAGTAAATGATCATACAGTAGTCTCATTAATTCAAGGTAACTGTTTAGTGTCCCTCCTCCAATTTTAAACCCTTTTTTATTGATTCATTTATTTGTGATTTTTATTCATTCATTTATTATTATGATTGTTCACATATTAAAACTGGCTCATGTCTAAGGGAAAGGGTCTCATCATGGCTTCTAAATATATATTTTCATGTCCTCTAATGAGCCCAAAGTTACCGTTGTCCTCCATCCTGCTGCGCACACATTCACGCGTGTAGCTGAAGATACTTGTGTTTCACTGTTGTTTTTGCTGCGTAAATTACTGAGGAGGAATTGTTTTCGCATTTGTTGGTCGTGTGTCACCAATGGACCAAAGCGTGTGTACACTCCCCGTGGAGGGCCGCACATTCTCACTGTCATTGTTCCCGAGATACATGTGAATACAAAAAGGCACACCACGTTTTTCTGCGTTCACACAGTCTGTACCTGACCCTGAGCCTGCTGACCGCTAGTTACCTTAGCACAAAGAATGGTAGTGGAAGAGAGGTTATAGCCGACCTCTTTCTTGCCTGCTCTCCTTCCAAAACCTGCACTTCCTCTCCTAAAACCTGGACTTCCTCTTCTGTGTTCTCTGGTTCAAAAGATCAGGTTCAGGATCTTGGCTACTTTAAAAGTAAAACTTCTCATCCTCTAAAAGTTGTCTGTGACTGGTAGCATCAGCAGCTCCCTGGAAGCTGAACTGAGCTTAACAACGTGGACCAATCAGAGCTGTCACAGGAAGTGCCTGGCTTGAACAAGGAGTCCTGGGTAATGTAGTTTGGTGACTAATTCATTTGTTTTCACAAACAGAAATACACTGAGCCCATAAATGTTAGTACAAAATGTATATATCAATATACATACACACAATATGTCTAAGTACATGTACCAAGTACACACAGTGCATAATTATACTCTATTATTGTCTTCCTTTTTTATACACCAACCACTCCTGGCCTGATGTCTGGGCTGATCAGAGTGAGGAGGTGAAACCCGTGTTGGTGGTTCCCAGCCACCTCCAGGTCTTGGAACACGTGGTTCGACAGGACTACTTCCTCAAAGAAAGCATGAACCAATCAGCAGACAGCATCCAGGTACACAACTCTAGATGTCACCATGATTGTTTTATCACCTGCAGCATCTCTACTCTCTGGTCTTACTCTCTCATTTTGGTGTTGGGATGAGTTTGTTGTCTTTTTGGAACTTAACATTGAATTTCAAGTGTTGTGGTTGTGAGTGCTATGAACACTGACACATGAGATTCTTCTGGAAACCTGAACACATCATTTTACCTCATTGCAAACTGAGCTGAAAATTCAGCGACCGTCTCACAGGCGATGGGGGGGGGGGCTCATCCAGGAGGTCACCACACACGATGTCGAACCTCCCTGAGACTTGTTCACTCAGCAGATTCTAATTTAGAAAGCATCAAAGTTGAGATGTATTTTTTGACCCCCCCCAAAAAAAAGTAATAATAATAATTTAAACTGAGGATCCGTTTGTGTTGTCCACAGAAGCAACAAGGTGCTGGAGTCATGCGGCCATTCCAGACACAACCTCCAGTCAACACTGCAGAGATTGAGTGTGAAGACGTACACAGAACTTTGATTGACAGACCTTTGGAAACCAGCGCACACTCGAGCCCATGTGAAGCAGAGCAACACTCCACTCTGCTTCACACCTCACTCGGACCTCGTCGAGCATGTTTTCAAGTAGATTCTGCTTTTCTGCTGTGGATTCACTCGAGTGCTCCTCGTACACTTCGACCAACATCACCTTCCCTCCAAGGGTTAGGGTTAGGGTTAGCATAACCCTAACCCTAACCCTAACCCTGACTGAAGCACTGATTGTACTTCCACGTGATCCACATCTGCTCATGTCAGTTTTTATCCAGGATTTTTTATATTAAAGGCAGAAAATAGGTTTGGAACTCGTGTAAAATAAACATGAAACCTATTTTCTGCCTTTAATGAGGCGCAAGCTGTTTTGGGCTTTGCATGGTGACAATAAAGATCCTTTGATTGTTGGAAGTCATCGTGGGCTTTTCATATCATAACACATTTTATGCATGTTTCATCAGCTTGATGAACGAGTGCCGAGCAAAATATCCAAAACAAAACATATTTAAATGCAATGAGGTTTTCAAGGGGGCTGCACGGTGGTGCAGTGGTCAGCACTGTCCCCTCACAGCAAGAAGGTTCCAGGTTTGAGTTCCAGCTCCAGCACAGGATCTTTCTGTGTGGAGTCTCCATGTTCTCCCTGTTCCTGTGTGGGTTCTCTCTGGTACTCCAGCTTCCTCCCACAGTCCAAAGAAATCAAGAGGGGACGAGGCTGATTGATACTCTAAATTGACCGTAGGTGTGACTGTGAGTGTGAATATTGTCTGTCTCTATGTGTTGGTCCTGTGATGGACTGGTGACTCATCCAGGGTGAACCCCACCTCTTGCCCGTTGACGCTGGGATAGACTCCAGCCCCCCCCCCCCCGCGACCCTTAATAGGAATAAGCGGAAGACGATGGATGGATGGATGGAGGTTTTCAAGGAGGATTACACAATGGTTCATCAAGGTCCTTGATGAACCAGAGTCCATACATATCCTAGATTCTAGGATATGTATGGACTCTGGTGATGGAGCTCACCCCCATATCTGACTGTGTTTTTTGAAAAATGCCAAACCTGGTGAACCTGGTGAACCTAGACTCTCAGACAATGCAGGAACGGCATAATCTTGATAAGCAGGACTTTTTCAGAAACCTACAACTGCGCCATTACTTAATGAAAGAAGTTGCCGACAGGCAGTCAAATGTTGATTCCAGTGGGATTATACAGCTGGTCAGGAAGGCATATGTTGACAGCTCTAAATCCCTCCTCTCAAAACTATACAGGGGAGTTGCTGAGGGTCGGAGAAAATCAACAGATTGTATGAAAGAGAACTGGGAAACGGAATTGCAGGATACCATCACACCCCGACAACGGGACAATGTGTAGGACTGTCTTCTCGACTATTTGTTCAGTGCATTCGCCCGAGTTCAGTTGGAAGAACCTGATTCGTTTTTTATTACTCCTCTGTTGCAAAGATACCAGTCGTCATCAGCACCCTCGTGTCAGAGGGGACGTGGAGCTGTAGAGGCAAGTCATTACCACGTCTTCTAGGCAAGCACAAAGATGCAGGTGTTCTGGGAAACTATTGGCAAATTAATGCAACAAATTCTGATTCTGCACATTGCTACGTCATGGAAACTCTTGCATTTGGGTGATTTGCCAGAGGAAGTGATGGGAAGTGATGATGCCTTTTGAAAATATGGAGTTTGGCAGCCGAGGCCACATGAGCTTCCCTGGGCTGAAGCAAGAGACACGATGGGACACGATGAGCTCAAAAAGTCACATTGTTTTGTAACTTGTCAGTTTTCCTGTGTACCGTATAGCCTATATTATAAATAGGGACTACTTTATGTTGTAGTAACACATTACATGCGCTATTAGCTCTGTTACGTTCTGGATTTTGGATTTGAACTCAGTCCATCTCTCCTGTGTCTTTATTAATGATGTAGTTGTGTTCATAGGCCACATACACAACATCCTGTCAATCACTTAACATATGAACCCTTTGCTAAGCCCAGTCCCGCCCCTTTATGTGTCAAGCTTTCACCCTTTGCATGAGTGAGTTGCAAAATGATGGAGGAAAAAGTAAATTTGAGAGCGTTGCCCACAAAGGAAAATTAGCTGCAGAAAAGCAAAATCAGGGAAAAGACTTAGTCAAGAGCATCCCAAAGCTCACAGGATTCTTGAAATCACCGGATGATAGTAGGCCCCCAGCAGGGCGCTCACTATCTAACCCCCCTGGAGGCAGCACATGAAGCAGAGGCGGGGCCCTAGCAGGTGGAGGTAACAGCCACAGCGGAGGAGGAGGAGGAGGAGAGGGAGGGACACCACGGGCATCAGAGAGGGGGACACAAGTAAGACAACACTGATGGGACAGGGCCTCCAAAACCTCTCAACCTCTCGGCCCTGGTGGCAGCAAGAAGGCGATCACTCGCAGCTGATTGCTGCCCCACACCCCTCAGTGACTGCGTGGCTCGACATTATCAGAGAAATCCACGAGACTGAAAGGTTGACGTTAAGCTGGAGGTTGAGAAGTGATTGAAAAGTGTTTTCTATTTACCCTTTTATATCTTGAATGTCAAGGGTTAGCCTGGAGCCTATCCCAGCGGCTACGGGCGAGAGGTGGGGTTCATCCTGGACAGGTCACCAGACCATCACAGGACCAACACATAGAGACAGACAACCATTCACACTCACAGACACACCTACGGTCAATTTAGAGTATCAATCAGCCTCGTCCCCTCTTGATGTCTTTGGACTGTGGAGGAAGCTGGAGTACCAGAGAGAACCCACGCAGGAACAGGGAGAACATGGAGACTCCACACAGAAAGATCCTGTGATGGAGCTGGGACTCGAACCTGGAACCTTCTTGCTGTGAGGCCACAGTGCTAACCACTGCACCACCACCAGCTTTTGAGAAGTTTCTAATCCAAAAATCTAAAAGTCACTGATGTCTCAAAGTTTTTCTGCCATTTTCAGTCACAAATAGATTTGTCTTTGTGGTGACAAAATGTAGTCCAAAATGAGTTTTGATTATTGTGAAGCTTCAGTCTTCAGGGTGATGGATAAAAAAATAAAAATGTGTCTGCAAACCACGGACATTCATGATCTCACAAGAAGGACCTTTAATAGCAACACCGCGTCTCCACTTCTTTTCAGACATGTTGCTACACACAGCGCTGCCTGTTGAAATGAGATTCACAATGAAATGATGTTTCATGATGAGTCAGCACGATACTGAAGGCCTTGTGGGATACACCCCCCCCCCCACACATACACACACACACACACACACACTCACACGTACACACAAAATACGGATTGAATAGTGAATAAATGACCGAATCCTCCTCAGAGAGCGAAAAGAGTCGGCTCAGCCTCAGAATTCTGAGATCTGTGTTGGACCAGACTGGTCAGTGATGTCACAACTTCTCTCCAGGCTCTGCTGACATCAGAGACTGTGGACTTCAATGCACACACTTATCTTGGCTGAGTTCAGCTGTTCTGACATCGCTAATATGAGCCCATTCTGCTTCATCCGTAAACTTCAAGCCTTCTTCTGGCAACACCTCGACAACCAAACGCTTGTGAATCAGTGTAGGCCTTCAGCGTATTCGCACTTGTGTCTCAATAAAGACAAGTGTGGTGTATAGGTGAGCGAAAAAAGCAGTGATATTCTTTGATAATAGTTACCAAGCCAATAGAAGGTGTTACTCTCTCAAGGTATAAAGGGTATGAGTACGCAGTGTGCACAGGCTTCGTTGTGCTCCATTTAAAAAAAAAAGGCTGGGACAAATATTCCTATTCTGCGCTCCGTATCTAGTCCCAAAGTATAGATGTTTCTCATGTCGATACAGATGTAGTGATAGTGTCACATCGTGAATCAATGTTGTGTCTACTCTTCTCTCTCATAGTTGAATTCATCACACCCACAAATATGTCATTCAGAATCAATGAACCGTTGATCCCCGGAGGAATCGTCTTCTCCTCTAACGCCACCTACGAGGTCTTGTCCATCCTGGGCGAAGGAGGCTTTGGCAAAGTCATGAAATGCAGGAGGACTGACGTGAACGGTGGTGAAAGAACTGTGGCGCTTAAAACACTGGAGAAGAGCGATGGCATACGTGAGGTACTGCATCTCCCTGTGACGATACTTCCTTGAACTTGAGCTCATTCCTTTAGGTGTAGAACCCTAAAATACACAAACTGCGACAACTCTCAAAGGAATACAACCTTATTTTCATTTATCTCCAGGTGCTCATGCTTCAGAGGATCAAAACGCTCAATTCAAGCTTCTTTGTACACTGGGAGCAAGCTTTCATTGACCGACAACATTTTTGTCTGGAGTTTGAAACTTTAGACCAGTCTCTGCTGGACATCATGCTTGAGAGACAAGGCTCATCATTGCATCTGACGGAGATCAGGCCTATCATTGAGCAGGTATGTCCCACAACGTTCATTTATGCATTCATCCAAAGAAGAACGTGTCATCACATCGCCCTTTTCTCCTTTAATAACCTTTCAGCTCGCTAGTGGACTCTGCCAACTGAAGGAAGCAGGGATCCTACACGCTGATCTCAAGCTCAACAACGTGATGCTGGTCAACCATAAGCAGGAGCCTTGGCGGATCAAAATCATTGACTTTGGCCTCGCCATGGAAGCCTCCCAGGCCCAGCGGGGTCGAAAGCTTCAGACCATCATGTTCCGGTGAGGACCTGGACCTTTACTTGATCTCTTAGTGGTGTATTGGTTGCTGGTATAGTTCATACTGTCCCTTCATCCATTCATACACATGTATAAATATGACTTAGCGAGGAGCTGAAATATAATAATGATAATTATAACAGGAATAAGAGTCATTTTAAAGGTTTATCATAACTTATCATATAATCAATGATATAATAGTGAAAGTGGCATTCACTCTTGTGTGTTCATTCCCTCTCAGTTCTCCAGAGATAATCTTGGGGCTTCCGTATTCAGAAGCCATAGACATGTGGTCTGTGGGCCTCATGGCTGCTTGCATGTTCCTCGGTGACCTGCTCTACCCTGGGATGGATGAATACGACATGGTAAGTTCCAGTCACAGAAACTTCACGGACGTGTTTTGTAAGCGATGGCGATGAATATGGAAATGATTGGTTGCTTGATTATGAACTGCCTTTGTGAGCTGACGCTGCGTTGTATCCTCAGCTCAGGTACATCACGGACACCCAGGGACCCATACCACAGCACATGCTGTCGTCAGGATTAAAGACCAAACAGTTTTTCAAGAAAGACTCAGAGGGTCTGTGGAGACTGAAGGTTCGTACCTCCTCACTCATGCTGACACAAGTGACAGAGCTGCGCAACATGTCTGAGCTTTGTTTTTAAAACTGAGTATGAATTCAAAAAAAGTCCATTCATCAGTGTTTTTCTCTCTTCAGACACCGGAGCAGTTCCTCTCGGAGACAGGGATCCACTCATATGATACCAGGACCCACGGGGCCAGCACTCTTGATCAGCTTGAGTTTGTAAGTGGGGACCGTAAAAATGTGGAAATGAAAACATTGCCGTAGTTCAAATTTGGGGGGGGGGGGGGGGGGGGTAGTTGAAGATACATCTGACCTTGATTGTTGTTGTTGGTTCCAGTTCCAGGTTACTGAGTGGCAGGCTCCTGAAGACGAGGCTGCCAACAAGGCTGACCGCCAGATGTTTGTGGACCTGCTAAAAAAGATGCTGATTCTTGACCCCTCACAAAGAATAACGCCTCACGAGGTGCTGGCTCATTCTTTTATTACCCTGGACCACCTGAAGGCCTTTAACTCTGACAGCAACTAGTAAGTTCACACCATGATTCTACTGGCTATTTTTGATATATTATACATTTGTATTCACCCAATTGATGGACTGTTTCCCTATCTTACAGTGCACTGTCGTCCATCTCAACTTTGACTGAACCCTGGATACCCAAGCTTGAAAAGCAGAGGTGTCATCGACCTTCCGGGGTGAAGAGGAAGAGAAATGCTGACGACGGCGATGATGATTATGATGAGAAAAATTCACCTCAGACATCTCATCAGCCTTCAAAAAAGATCAAGACTTCTAGTCATCTGGATGGGTAGGCTCTCCTTCATCACCACACCATTATTACAGATGCTTTTTTATTTCAAAGTAAAGAATCTTCTTAATGCCATTTTACAGGCCCAGTCATGCATATCCACATGTGGAGGAACATCCAGCCCAGCCTCCCCACCACAGCATCCAGCAGTCAGGCCAGTGGAAAAAGAGAAGGGCTGATAGAAGACGGAAGGAAACAAACCGTGACAGAAAGAAGCAGAGAAGGGACCCTGCAAGTCCTGAGGCCAAGACCCAGATGCGTCCCACTACTGGGGTGGAACACCAGGATGCTGGACCAATAAAAGCTGTGAGCCAGAGCAGCCAGGTTCAGCCTGACAGACCCGCTTCAGGCCACAATAAGAGGAAGAGAGATGACGAGGACCAGGCAGAAACCACCAGGATAAGGAAGATGCCGAGAAGGGACCCAGCAGGTTCTGAGGTGAAGACCCAGAAGTGTGTGACTGCCTGTGTGAAAAACCAGGTTGCTGGGCCAATGAAGGCTGGAAAACAGTGCAACCAGATTCAGCCTGACTCACCTGCTTCCAGAAAGAATAAAAGGAAGAGGGATGACAAGGACCAAGAAGAAACTGCTGAGATCATAAAGAGGCAGAGAAGGGACCCTGCAGCTCCTGAGGCCAAGACCCAGGTGTGTGCCAATGCTGGGGCGGAACACCAGGGTGCTTCAGGCCATTATAAGAGGAAGAGGGATGACGAGGACCAGGTAGAAATGGCCAGGGTCAGGAAGAGGACTAGAAGGGACCCTGCAGCTCCTGAGGCCAAGACCCAGGTGTGTGCCAATGCTGGGGCGGAACACCAGGGTGCTTCAGGCCATTATAAGAGGAAGAGGGATGACGAGGACCAGGTAGAAATGGCCAGGGTCAGGAAGAGGACTAGAAGGGATCAGGCAGGTCCTGAGGCCAAGACCCAGATGTGTGCCAATGCTGGGGCGGAACACCAGGGTGCTTCAGGCCATTATAAGAGGAAGAGGGATGACGAGGACCAGGTAGAAATGGCCAGGGTCAGGAAGAGGACTAGAAGGGATCAGGCAGGTCCTGAGGTCAAGACACAGAGGTGTGTGACTGCCATGGTGGAACACCAGGTTGCTGGGCCGATGGAAGCTGCAACAAGGAGAAGCTCGATTCGGCCTGACCCTCCTGCTTTTGGCCGGAATAAGAGAAAAAGGGACGACGAGGACCAGGTAGAAACCACCCCTACCAGGAAGAGGCCAAGAAGGGACCCAGCAGGTCAAAGGAAAAAAGAAGGGCTGTAGTTTTTGTGAGGGAAGGGGACGAGGGGTAGACAGATTGAAGTTCACATCCAGTGTTCCTGTGAAACTCCATCGACTGTGTAACCAGGGAAGACAATACAGGTGGCATCACCTTGATGTCCTCTCTGCACGTCCTCATCCTCACACCTGACCAGAGGTTGGCTCAATCCCTACGACGAGCAGCATAAATCTGGGTTGGGAAAGTGAAGAAGCAGCACTGGCAGTGTCCTCATTAATGCCACTGAGATGACGTGACCCTGCTCCAGCGGAGCTGCTCAGATGCTGCCGATCAGACTGGGAAAAAAAAACAAGAGATTAAAAACTTGTGGTCGGATCAGTTGAGAAATTCAAAGTAATTTCTGTATGATAACTTGTGAAAGTGATCAAGATAATTGATATAAAGCGTAGTCTACTTCTGGCACTGATGATGAAAGTTAAAACACTGTGACAAATAATGAATGGAGTGCGAGCGGTGAAGTAAGAAATCATTAACGGCAAAATAAGTTTCACTCATGGATGTCTTTGTCTGCTTTCATTAGCCACGCGGTGCTTGTTAGCCCTCAGTTCAGCGAAGTCATCAAAACATTATATCAGAAATATCAAGGTCCATCTTAGTGTCAGTGTCACTGATGTTCAGCTGTGTAAAACCTGAGACCGTGAGAGTTTCACTGCCTGAGCAGCCTTGAAAAGGTCATATTAGTCCAAGCAGTGTCCCTCACAGTGACTGTCACCATAGTTGATCCCTTGCCAGTAGGTTCATGTGCATTCCTACACTATAAATGGCCTTTCTTTGTTTGTGGCATCTCTCATTGGGGTTGCAGCAATATATCGTGAATTATAAAGTTATTCTGTGGTATGAACACCAAACCATGTGCCTTTTATTAGCAAACTTCCGACTGTTGCAAATCTACTCTCATAGCCTACGCCGCACTTCTGTCGTCACCACCTAGCACACATAAACTAGAGAAAAACAGAACTGTGTGTTGTGACTCCAGCTTTAACCCCCTCCCAATCTCAATCATCATCTCCCTCTCAATCAAGTGTGGCAGCAACATCCCATCAACATCAGGGACGCGCAACTCATCAACGTCTGAGATGCCGACCGCACAAGAAGTGCCTCAGATGGCGGCCCGGTGCTTGAAAGTAGTGGTCGTTGTGAAATTCCTCATCCAGAAAATCCCCTGGATTCACACAACGCTCCCATACCCCTGGACCTGGACTGCTCCTCCAAGTCCCCCCACTCTTGATCACGGACTCGGTTATCGCCCACACATATACAACACTGCCACCATCTACATTTACATAGCGGCACCACACGAGATTCCACACGCGAGACACCAGCAGCCACAACACACTTGAGGTCGTACGACACACTCCATTTACGCTCTGTCTCCTCCAGACAGCCACACATTCCCCCCACTTAGGCCCCATTAGTTTAAGTTTTATTATAGATTGGCAATTTTATTTAATCCTTAAATAAAAGCATTAAATTTGGAATTCCCTCTGTGTCTGTCTGCCTCTGGGGTTCTACCTCACTTGACTCGCCAGTTCTGGTTCCAAGCCTAACACTGAGTTCTTTCTGGTCCTCAATGAGCTGCACTGCCTGATATTGGCTCTGCCTGAGGAGCTCATGTTTCCAGAGGCTTTTGTCTTTGTGTCTATCCTTCAGCAGGATTGTGCCAAAACTAAAGCATATTTTCTCCAAACCTGGTAGAGGGATATAGCAAGGACAAAGAGAGAACCCACTCAAATTTTAAACCAGGTTCTAATGATATAATTTAAAAATGGCAGTTTTTGGGACTTCCAGTTTAACTGCCATGAGGCAGGAAGCACATTGCCAGAGCGCCTCGTTCATCAAGAAAAATGACATTTTGTTGAAAGATTTTTTTCATCTTAACAGAAGAAGTTAGAGGTGTTTATAATACGCCCAAACCAAAACTAAAAAAGGTTTCACAGACGAAAGAAAGGGCTCATACAGCTGCGCACAAGTCAGGTGATGACAAAGCAGCTAGCCATCCTGACACAGGGGCTACAGGTTGATGTGGACATAGCTAGCCCACATACGATATTGAAAGAGCTGAGCGTTTCGGTGTGAAAACGCAGACACTCTCCGATAGATATGACAGGACATTAAGGCAACTACCAGCAGAGTTGATTAAGTCAAAATGTGACTATCAGAGACAGAGGAAAGAGTGTAGGGGATGGGGGAGGCTATGAGGGAACCGCTAAAGCTACAGGCTAGGTTGGAAGATAAGCTAACGGATCAAGAGTGAAGAGCAAGATGGGAGAATATAAGAATTCGTGGCATAGAGGAAGGGTCAGAGAGCAACTCCACATCTATGATAACAAAGAAGGTGTTGCGGGAGAATAATAGATGGATTGACGGGCGAACTTATGTCTCGGCGCGGATTCTCCACGCTAAGGAGGCATGGTAGTCTTGGCTGTGGAACAAACAATTAATAAATCCCTGCCATGGAAGGCGTTAGGGCCAGGTGAAGGACATGAATAACATAATTTGTGTGATCGGGGAAGATCTGACTCAGCTAAAACAAGGATCCCTGTGAAAAATGGCCCTCCACTGCTGGCAACGCATGGAGGCTTTCCCTACGAACCAGCAAAACATCTCGGCTCCCTCAGGGTCACAAACAAGACCTCAAAACAGGAAGTCCAACTTGAGACGTGGGCGAAATGTATGAAGTTTTCATTCAACTAGGCTGTTCTAATCAGGTTTTTTTTTTTTGTGTGTGTTCATGTTCTTTTAGCGTTTTGAGTGTGTGTGTGTGTGTGTGTGTGTGTGTGTGTGTGTGTTTCTTAAAATTTGTTATTCTACTACTACTACTACTTCCTGGTAGGCTTGCGTATGATCCTATCTGTATCTAGAAGAAGGAGAGTGTTGATGGTCCCAAAGACGCCACAGCTGGCCACACCAGGATCTTGGTCCATTCACTGCCAACGTCTGTGGTTTGCTCGCCTCTGACCATCAGGGTCAGGTTCAGATGATTTCGCTCTCTTTAATAAAAAACAATCGGAGGTGTTGTGAGGAGCTATCAGATTCATTCAGCTCCACTCTTTCTCTCATGGCTTTTATCCAGGGTCTCAGCAAGATAGTCATGCGCTCTAGTAAGGTCTCGTTTCAGGGAGTGAATACATGCTGAGGACCCCCATTGTGGCGTACGTAGTTTGAGCATGCTAAACTTAAAAGGCAGGGCTTTAACCAGGTTTACTCCTCATCCTATAAAACAGGACACAAAGGGGGGGGGGGGGTGAGATGATCTTGAAAAGAGTAATTTTTGAACAGATATCAGAAATTAAGGGCAAAGAAAGAAGGTATAATATGCTTGTAGGAACATTCGAAGGATCAGAAGCCTCTCTCCTAAATGTATATGCACCTCCAGGTGCAACGTGGGGGTTCTACAGACAAATCTTTGATCTCATGATCACAAACGCCAAGGGAATGGTGGTTTGTGGTGGTGACTTTGATCTGAGACTGAGAAAAAAGTGGGATGTGTCGGAAAAGATGATAAGAGAGATGGAAATTTGTGACATATGGAGGGAGTTCAGCCCCACAACTAGACACTACACTTTGTATTCCCCCAACACATAAAACTTACTCAAGGATTGGTCTTTTTTTATGTAAAGATATCAGTTTTGTAAGGTCTGGTAAATGTGGCATAAAGGACTTGTCAAACCACAGCCCAGTTTGCCTACATTTCAGTTTAAAACATAATAAAAAAAAAAAATTTCCCTGGGACTTAATTTAAATGTACTTAAAGGAAAAATGAAAGACTCTTTATCTCCATTGTAACTGACAACATTCAATTGGGTCCTTAAAAAAAGGAGAGATTCCTCCATCTTGGACGGAAGCATTTATAACTGTAATACCAAAAGATGGTAAAGATTGGACAGATTGCTCTTGAACCAGGATGATAAACTCCTCATGTCAATTCGGGTAAAATGCTTGGAAATAATACTTGACGATGTTATCCAGTTGGATCAAACGGGGTTCATTAGACAGAGACAAACAGGGGACAACGTCAGGAGGATATTACCACCACATAAAGACAATTTAGAGGCTGTCTTGTTAGATGCAGAGAAGGCATTCGACTCTGTCAACTGGTCGTTCTTACATAAGAAAATATATAAATTTTATATATATATTCGGATTAATGGAGGATTATCAAATAATTTTGAACAAGACAGGAATGTCGACAGGGTTGCCCTGTGTCCCTGCTATTATTTGCCATCTTTACAGAGTCCTTACTTTGAGGATACGATTATAAAGTTGTTAAACAATGACAAATATTACAATGTACTAAACAGATATCTACTATGGTAACAAATATTCATAATTTAGTATCAGGTAATTTGCACGCATGCGTTAGAAATCTACTCCTTAACAACATACCTTTCTGCACTGAGTTCAACAGTGACCTCCTCAAATGGTTTCAAGATGGTGCACATTTCCTGCAGTGTCGTCCATTCTTCTTGGGATAAAAGGCGGACTGGTGCATTGGTGATGGCCAGGGTGGACACGATGGGATTTTTGTTGGTCAGAAAACTCTGCAACATGTCATACGTGGAGTTCCATCTTGTGACACAATCCTGTTGGAGTCGTAGTTCATCCACCTCCATTTGGAGCTGTGTTTCCTTCAGTTTTTGTGCAGCTTCTGTGAAAGTGCTCCACTGCCTCTTCAACTTTATCGATGATAGATTGTGGACCTTTAAGGGCATCTCTGACCACAAGATTAATGGTATGTGCCAGGCATGGGAGTTGGCTCCATCCTGTTATTTGAATAGCCTTAGTAATGTTTGCAGCATTGTCAGTTAAGCAGCACACCACTTTCTTATCAATCCCCCACTCTGCTGCAACACTACGAAGCTTTTCTGCCAGGTTGTCTGCTTTGTGCCGCTCACTGAATTCAAAACAGTCCAGTAGGCAGGAGGACACGTGGACATCTTCAGTAAAGTGACATGTTACAGACATGAATGAGGTGGTAACCCTTGACGTCCCACAATCCGTTGTTAGGCACACTGCTGACACTTTGGACACCCTTCTCCTAAGTGATGCTACTTCTCTCTCATGCATTTCAGACACTCTCTGAAAAATACCTTCCGATGGAGGAATATAGGAGGGGTTGAGAGCATAGCAGAAGTTTTTGAATCCTCTGTCTTCCACAATTTGAAATGGCTGCAAGTCAGTAGCTATCATCTTTGCCAGCGCTTCATCTTTCTTCTCCTGTCTCAATGGGGTCAAGACAGGAGCTGTAAAGTACTGACTAAGAGATGTCTGCTTGGTTTTTGTGGTAGCAGCAGCAGGTGGCTGGTCAGGCAAAGTGTATGTGGGCCCAGTGGTATCAGAGGCTGCTGTAGCTGTGGCTAGAGTGATGGGAGCACTGGTATGACGTCTAGCACTACCTGATGTGGAGGCAGAAGAAGCACTGGCATTTTCAGAGACTTGATTGTCATGTGAGTCATCTGGCTCTGTTCTCACCTCTGCCACTTTGATTGTTGGATGTTGCGTTTTCAGGTGTCTGTGCAGATGGAGCCTGACTTAATAGAAATATTTTTTTGGCATATGTTACATTTAGACTTACTGTCTGCCACTAAAGAAAAGTGCATCCAAATGCTGCTTCGTTTCCTTGAGCTCATTTTGTCAACGTCTGACTCTCCTCCTCCTCAATAAAACCGCTCGCCGCTGCTGCTGTTTTTTTTTTTTTACTGGGGCACTCACGTGAAGGCAGCGTGCACAATGCAGGGTGCAAATCGTGCAAAGAGCCTGAACATGTATGGCACTGACAACTTGCTGCACTACACATCCATGTTCGTTTTTAATATTATTCTCATTTATAATATGTATGTATTATTATGTGTACAATATATTATTTTTTAATATAAGCATGTCCACATTCTCTGCCAGCAGTTGGGACCTTTGCGCATTGACTACGTCTCCTGTTGTTGAAAAGATGCGCTCACTTGGAACGGAGGTAGCAGGGACAGAAATTTCCACTGGGAAACCAAAATGCTGCCAAACAAACCATTTGAAAGTGGCGGGGGCTTCTTCAACGGTATCACGACCGGTCTTTTCAGACGTCATTGTTGAAGCGATCCTTCCCTCCTTCTCCTCAGCGTCGCACTCGTAACACAGCGAGTGTGAGGAGGTGAGTGTTGCTGTGGTCTGAGGGTCGAAAAAACGCAGTTTTGAAAATGAGGAAGAACTTCCTTCTTGACAAGATGCATTCTTATGCACGGAAGTAACTGAAGAGTCGCTGCAAGTCATGGACGAGCTTCTGAACTCTGAGGGGGCACAGTCAGAGCCCTCTCCGGAGTCTCCACATGTGCCACCATCCAAACAAACAAAGACACCGAACAGTGGAGAGGAGGAGCAGCCTGGGCTCACCTCTCGCTTGCTGTCAGCCACGGAGAGAGAGAGGATGCAAGAAGAATCCCTCAGACGGCTACGGTCCCTAGAAAGCTCTGTTCAATCCAACACAGACACTTTGAGAAGCGTCACAGAGTCCCTTGAATTCTTGGGGAGACAAGTGAAGCATGTGACGACGAAAACTGACGATTTCCAGACCAGAGTTGACACTCCGGAGAAAGAAAACGCAGCGCTCCATGAGAGGTGCAACGACCTGGACGCCTACAAGAGAAGGTGGAATCTCCGGGTCGCAGGGATCCCCGAGCGGTCCGGAGAAACCGTCAAGTAGATCATCGCTGACCTCTTCAGCCAGATCTCCCCAGACATCGGTGACCCGCTGCCCCTCTCCGTGGACATCGCGCACCGCCTGGGTCCCCGCTCCGGAGAAGATCGCTCCAGCCGCCGGATCGTCGTCGAGTTCCTGTCCCGGTCCCACAGAGACAAGATCTGGAAGGACGCCAGAACCTCTGGTGTCCTCAAAGAGAGAAAGATCAACATCCTGGAGGACCTGACCCAAGAAGATAAAGACGCAAGGAGCAAGCTGTGGCCCCTGGTGGAGAAGGCGGGAAAGGAGGGGAAGAGCGCAGGCGTCAGAGGTGCAGCAGCGCTTATTGTACACAATAACAGGACGAGCAATTCTTTGACAAGAAAAGGACATTTTTATTTATTTTGAAGGAAATCTGGACAATGATACAGTTTTTTTTTTTTTGTCCAACTAATCCAGCTGCTTGGGAAATTTCACATTCACAAAAGAAAATGCACAGACTGCAAACCAAATATTGATCTCTTTCTTATGGACATCCAGCAGCATTGTTCTACAATTAAAGACTGTACAAACAAGAAAGCGATTGGAACGAATCATGTGTTTGAATTCTTTAATGCTCTTTTAAGTTAATAAGGTGTGTGTATACCACAACTGGAAAACCCTGGCAAACCCTGACTGCAATGTGCAACACTTTGCACTTGGACAACTACAGAATACCACCTTTAGATGTGTCATATTCAGATTTATATTTTTATTTGGTTCATTTGTAAATTTAACTTTGTCTTCACTTCCCAGTGTTGTTTTCTCTCTGCACTTTGTTTTTACTCTGTTCATGTCTCACGTGTTGTCTGTCCCTGTAGTTCGAGATGTTTAATTATAGACTACGATCTGTTTTAAACCTAATTGATTCAACACTTGTGAAGTAAAAAAGAATCCGTTGTTGAAGGAGTTTATGTCTGTTTGATCATAAGAGATTTAAAACTTTGCTTATTTGTACCAATACCAAATCTACTGAGGTGGGCCTTCTGTTAATTTACACATATTTAATCAGTTGAAATCTTCATTGACTTTAAAATCTCCTTTTCAATAAAAGAACGACTGTCGCATGACATGCATGATGAATCATTTTGGTTCTCCACAGTTAAATAAATGTGGCAAGCAATAAAATCATCCTTTTTAGTCAGACTCCTTTTATTTATTTATTAAACTACATTGGGTTCCTAACACTAAGACACGATATATTTAGATGTAATTGATACATTTATTCATTTATTGAAGGAATGTTCTATAGCCATAACAATTTATATAAATATATATGTTGACCATGTATATCAATATTGAATGAGCCATCAGTCCGGACGGGATGAGGAGAATTAAAAAACAACAATGACGCACCTAGCAACCAGGTGCTCCCTCATAGCCCCGCCCATCATGAGATGAGTGACGTATGTAAAGCAGCCTATATAAAGGCAGCGGTCATTAACGGTTGGTTCACCTCGAGCCGCCAGGGAAGTCACGGACTGTTGGAAGCGCCACTGAGACTTTCAGGGAGTTCATTGAAGGAGTTTCCCAGACTTTTTTTGGAGCTTCGGTGTCTTCAGCGACCTTGGGGGAGCCTCTGAGCGGTGAGACCAGACCCACCTGCTTCTTACCAGACGAATGTCCCACCATGCTAGGCTAGGCTGAATTAGCCTTCCTGCGCCGGGAATGCTGTTCAAAATTAGCCGGGATGCTAATTCTACGTAAATGTTCGGACATTTCTGTTCATACTGTTTGAAGCTTTGAACAGTGTGAATATGTAATTTAATACGCTGAGCAAATTAACCCTGCTAGAAGCATTTAGACTGGAGTTTTTATTCGGTGATAAAGGCAAATGTTTTTACGCTACATCGTCCATGCTTTATTTCCCGACATTAATATGATTCACTGGCTAGTTTGATTTCAGTCTTTGGACTCGGACTTTTTCAGAAATAAATTATGAATGTCACAGATCAATAAGTGACAAACCTGCCAAACCCACATTTATATTCAACAGTTTAAGATGTGTGTCTGTGTTCGAATGGTGGAGACTTGGCGATGGAGTTGTTAAGGAATCAATCCTTGGAAGGATTCCTGGAAGGTTGAGGAGGAAGTTTATACTGTTTTAATGTGTTTGGAGAGGTCAGGCATCTCTAAGGTCAAGGTCGTCCATGTATCGCTTTACTGTGGTAGAGAAGCTCCGGGATATTTAGTTCATGTCACGTTGGATGGATCTATTGCTGGTTTAACACTGTATTAAAGAGCTAATAAATGATGGAAGAATGCAGATTTAAGTTTCTCCTCCTCACCAGAAACCTCATAGTTTCTAGTTTCTTCTGAGTGCAGGGAAAGTTGAGGTTTGGGGGTTGGAGGTCAACTGTTGGATTGAGCCTTGTTTCATTTTCAGACCTAACTTTACACACTGAACATGTTTGAGAAGAACTTCTCTAAATCACATTATTAAATGGAGACATTTACATAAATGAAATAGCAGAAGTATAAACTCCTGTTTCATTTTCATGTTGTGTCTATATTATTCTAGTATTCTCATTTTTCTAGAGTTCACAAGCAGAGGACTAAACAGCAGCAGAAGGAGGCAGGTAACAGAAGGTCAGTGTGGAGAGACAGAGTTCAGCTGATTTGTTGAAGGATTGTGATTTTATTGTTGCTGATTTGAAAGTTGATATTTACATATGATTGTGTATTTATTTGTCAATTAATGTATTTATATGGTCATTTTGACTGGTGTCAATTAGGGTGTTTGAATTTGGCTGGGAAGCAAGCAGAGAGACGATGGGGAAGGAGTGGTGGAGGATAGTGGAGGAGGCTGAGGAAGAGGAGGAGAGGCAGAGAATCCAGGAGAGCTCCAGAGGGAGCAGAGCAAAGATGGTGGAGACAGAGAGGCTGAAAAGGGAAGAAGAGGAAATGGTAAGAAAGGCAGAGGAGGAAGAAAGGAGGATAAAGGAAAGGTACAGAAAGAGGAGGGATACCTGTTTGGAGAGGGAGAGGTTAGAGCAGGAGATGGCTGAGGGGAGGGTGTGGGGGAGGAAGATGAGGGAGGAGTTAGTTCGACAGAGGGGTGAGGTGGGCAAAAGTGCCTTGATGAAACAGGCGAGGCTGAGGCAGGCCATCCTCCGCCGAGAGGAAACGGTAAGACAGGAGAGGCTGCAGGAAGAAGAGAGAATGAGACAGAGGGAGGAGAGGGAATGGAGGCAGAAAATGATTTGGGAGCATCGCAGGGAGAAGAGGCTGAAGGTTACGGACAGAGGTTTTAACAGCAGGGAGGAGAGGGACTGGAGGGTGACGGTTTATTGGGCGTTTCGTAAAGAGAAACGCCTTCAGTTAAGCACCCAAGCCTCCAACAGAAGGAAGGCTGTGAGAGTCAAACGTTTTAAAACTGTCCTCCCACGTAAGTGAGGTGGTAGAGGAGTGGAACGGGGGGGGGGGGACAGTAAGAGTCTAGGTGAGGGATGGGGGAGTCGGTGAGTAAGGTGGCTAGATTAGACTGTAGTAGGTGAGGACATGGGGGGGGACAGTAAGAGTCTAGGTGAGGGATGGGGGAGTCGGTGAGTAAGGTGGCTAGATTAGACTGTAGTAGGTGAGGACATGGGGGGGGCAGTAAGAGTCTAGGTGAGGGATGGGGGAGTCGGTGAGTAAGGTGGCTAGACTGTAGTAGGTGAGGACATGGGGGGGGGGCAGTAAGAGTCTAGGTGAGGGATGGGGGAGTCGGTGAGTAAGGTGGCTAGATTAGACTGTAGTAGGTGAGGACATGGGGGGGGCAGTAAGAGTCTAGGTGAGGGATGGGGGAGTCGGTGAGTAAGGTGGCTAGACTGTAGTAGGTGAGGACATGGGGGGGGGGTACAAGGTTTCTTTTTCCTGCATTCCAACAGCATTTAGGAGTGGAAGCTAAATTGGCTCCAATAATCAGACCTGCAGTCTTGAGCTGTATACCACAGGACCAGTATGACCAGTAGTACTGCTGGTGGTTCCAGTAAGAGTGGTCTTACCTGAACTCTGGTC
Organism: Aulostomus chinensis; assembly: GCF_037954235.1. Lineage (NCBI taxonomy): Eukaryota > Metazoa > Chordata > Actinopteri > Syngnathiformes > Aulostomidae > Aulostomus > Aulostomus chinensis. Next base: position 17,347,365 of record NC_141337.1, on the reverse strand, counting down.
ACTTGAAGCGTTGCTGAGTTCATTTATGATCTGAAACATTTGGATAAATCTCCCTCTCATGCTGGTGGAATGCAGGTTTTGCTTCCTTTCATGTAGCATCAAAAAGTAAAAGACGCTGGTAACGGTACTCCTGGTTTACTGGGACGGGGTTCGATTCCCTGCAGTGTCTTGCTGATTGACTTGGCTTTTACATGAAGGATTCCTATATTATATTATTGGGGGGGGGGGGGTTGTAGACAGCACAGCAGTTAGTACTTCGCATCCACTACCATTCATTGTGCTAAGCTAACTAGTGTTCAGCAGGTCTCACAGGAGTGAAGATTATCTACCTTTTAGGCTCTGGTGAGGAGAGAAACTAAACCCGTACCCCCAAAATTTGGTGCGGTCCTCAGAGCTCATTGATGAAATATTAGTTTGAAATTGGAGCGATCAGTCAGATAATATTCAAATGTTCTTCAGTATATGAACCAAAGTTTGAATTTATAAGAGAAATGGGAGAAAGAGACAAACATCTTACTATCAGTGGAAGAATGGGAAGAGATGAACAGGCAACAGTAGAGGGAAACCTGCTCCTGATCCTGGAGAGAACAGGACCAGATGTTGCGTAACATCAGCACAGAATAAATGGGATCGAAGATGAAGGAGTTATTAAAGCTGACCATTTCCACACACGATGCAGATCCCTGACAATCAGCTTGACTGCATGGATAAAACACTGAGCTCTTGTGTTTGGGTAAATGAAACTTTGAACTTGAAAGAAGTGGAAACATCAAAATGTTCAGGACAATGTTGATCGCTGGGAGGGGGGGGGGGGGGGGGGTACCAGAAAATGTCTGAGGACAGAGGTGCCTAAGCTGGAAGACTTGGTTGATGTAATACATGATATATTTACACATGATGGGGAAGCTTACTGCTCCCTGTAGACTGGGACTGGGTACATGTACACAGGCACACCTTTGATTTACTAAACTCAATGAACTGACTGCATGTGGAGGGATGGATGAAGGTGTGAAGAGTGAATGTGGAGGAAAAGGTAAATGTAGGTGCAGGTAAATGAGAACCCATGAGGGAGGTATAAATGTGTGTTCACTGAAGTAAACGAAGTACTCAGAAATTGATCGCAGTAAATGATCATACAGTAGTCTCATTAATTCAAGGTAACTGTTTAGTGTCCCTCCTCCAATTTTAAACCCTTTTTTATTGATTCATTTATTTGTGATTTTTATTCATTCATTTATTATTATGATTGTTCACATATTAAAACTGGCTCATGTCTAAGGGAAAGGGTCTCATCATGGCTTCTAAATATATATTTTCATGTCCTCTAATGAGCCCAAAGTTACCGTTGTCCTCCATCCTGCTGCGCACACATTCACGCGTGTAGCTGAAGATACTTGTGTTTCACTGTTGTTTTTGCTGCGTAAATTACTGAGGAGGAATTGTTTTCGCATTTGTTGGTCGTGTGTCACCAATGGACCAAAGCGTGTGTACACTCCCTGTGGAGGGCCGCACATTCTCACTGTCATTGTTCCCGAGATACATGTGAATACAAAAAGGCACACCACGTTTTTCTGCGTTCACACAGTCTGTACCTGACCCTGAGCCTGCTGACCGCTAGTTACCTTAGCACAAAGAATAGTAGTGGAAGAGAGGTTATAGCCGACCTCTTTCTTGCCTGCTCTCCTTCCAAAACCTGCACTTCCTCTCCTAAAACCTGGACTTCCTCTTCTGTGTTCTCTGGTTCAAAAGATCAGGTTCAGGATCTTGGCTACTTTAAAAGTAAAACTTCTCATCCTCTAAAAGTTGTCTGTGACTGGTAGCATCAGCAGCTCCCTGGAAGCTGAACTGAGCTTAACAACGTCGACCAATCAGAGCTGTCACAGGAAGTGCCTGGCTTGAACAAGGAGTCCTGGGTAATGTAGTTTGGTGACTAATTCATTTGTTTTCACAAACAGAAATACACTGAGCCCATAAATGTTAGTACAAAATGTATATATCAATATACATACACACAATATGTCTAAGTACATGTACCAAGTACACACAGTGCATAATTATACTCTATTATTGTCTTCCTTTTTTATACACCAACCACTCCTGGCCTGATGTCTGGGCTGATCAGAGTGAGGAGGTGAAACCCGTGTTGGTGGTTCCCAGCCACCTCCAGGTCTTGGAACACGTGGTTCGACAGGACTACTTCCTCAAAGAAAGCATGAACCAATCAGCAGACAGCATCCAGGTACACAACTCTAGATGTCACCATGATTGTTTTATCACCTGCAGCATCTCTACTCTCTGGTCTCACTCTCTCATTTTGGTGTTGGGATGAGTTTGTTGTCTTTTTGGAACTTAACATTGAATTTCAAGTGTTGTGGTTGTGAGTGCTATGAACACTGACACATGAGATTCTTCTGGAAACCTGAACACATCATTTTACCTCATTGCAAACTGAGCTGAAAATTCAGCGACCGTCTCACAGGCGATGGGGGGGGGGGCTCATCCAGGAGGTCACCACACACGATGTCGAACCTCCCTGAGACTTGTTCACTCAGCAGATTCTAATTTAGGAAGCATCAAACCCCCCCCCCCCCCCAAAAAAAGTAATAATAATAATTTAAACTGAGGATCCGTTTGTGTTGTCCACAGAAGCAACAAGGTGCTGGAGTCATGCGGCCATTCCAGACACAACCTCCAGTCAACACTGCAGAGATTGAGTGTGAAGACGTACACAGAACTTTGATTGACAGACCTTTGGAAACCAGCGCACACTCGAGCCCATGTGAAGCAGAGCAACACTCCACTCTGCTTCACACCTCACTCGGACCTCGTCGAGCATGTTTTCAAGTAGATTCTGCTTTTCTGCTGTGGATTCACTCGAGTGCTCCTCGTACACTTCGACCAACATCACCTTCCCTCCAAGGGTTAGGGTTAGGGTTAGCATAACCCTAACCCTAACCCTAACCCTAACCCTGACTGAAGCACTGATTGTACTTCCACGTGATCCACATCTGCTCATGTCAGTTTTTATCCAGGATTTTTTATATTAAAGGCAGAAAATAGGTTTGGAACTCGTGTAAAATAAACATGAAACCTATTTTCTGCCTTTAATGAGGCGCAAGCTGTTTTGGGCTTTGCATGGTGACAATAAAGATCCTTTGATTGTTGGAAGTCATCGTGGGCTTTTCATATCATAACACATTTTATGCATGTTTCATCAGCTTGATGAACGAGTGCCGAGCAAAATATCCAAAACAAAACATATTTAAATGCAATGAGGTTTTCAAGGGGGCTGCACGGTGGTGCAGTGGTCAGCACTGTCCCCTCACAGCAAGAAGGTTCCAGGTTTGAGTTCCAGCTCCAGCACAGGATCGTTCTGTGTGGAGTCTCCATGTTCTCCCTGTTCCTGCTGGGTTCTCTCTGGTACTCCAGCTTCCTCCACAGTCCAAAGAAATCAAGAGGGGACGAGGCTGATTGATACTCTAAATTGACTGTAGGTGTGACTGTGAGTGTGAATGGTTGTCTGTCTCTATGTGTTGGTCCTGTGATGGACTGGTGACTCATCCAGGGTGAACCCCACCTCTTGCCCGTTGACGCTGGGATAGACTCCAGCCCCCCCCCCCCCCCGCGACCCTTAATAGGAATAAGCGGAAGACGATGGATGGATGGATGGAGGTTTTCAAGGAGGATTACACAATGGTTCATCAAGGTCCTTGATGAACCAGAGTCCATACATATCCTAGATTCTAGGATATGTATGGACTCTGGTGATGGAGCTCACCCCCATATCTGACTGTGTTTTTTGAAAAATGCCAAACCTGGTGAACCTGGTGAACCTAGACTCTCAGACAATGCAGGAACGGCATAATCTTGATAAGCAGGACTTTTTCAGAAACCTACAACTGCGCCATTACTTAATGAAAGAAGTTGCCGACAGGCAGTCAAATGTTGATTCCAGTGGGATTATACAGCTGGTCAGGAAGGCATATGTTGACAGCTCTAAATCCCTCCTCTCAAAACTATACAGGGGAGTTGCTGAGGGTCGGAGAAAATCAACAGATTGTATGAAAGAGAACTGGGAAACGGAATTGCAGGATACCATCACACCCCGACAACGGGACAATGTGTAGGACTGTCTTCTCGACTATTTGTTCAGTGCATTCGCCCGAGTTCAGTTGGAAGAACCTGATTCGTTTTTTATTACTCCTCTGTTGCAAAGATACCAGTCGTCATCAGCACCCTCGTGTCAGAGGGGACGTGGAGCTGTAGAGGCAAGTCATTACCACGTCTTCTAGGCAAGCACAAAGATGCAGGTGTTCTGGGAAACTATTGGCAAATTAATGCAACAAATTCTGATTCTGCACATTGCTACGTCATGGAAACTCTTGCATTTGGGTGATTTGCCAGAGGAAGTGATGGGAAGTGATGATGCCTTTTGAAAATATGGAGTTTGACAGCCGAGGCCACATGAGCTTCCCTGGGCTGAAGCAAGAGACACGATGGGACACGATGAGCTCAAAAAGTCACATTGTTTTGTAACTTGTCAGTTTTCCTGTGTACCGTATAGCCTATATTATAAATAGGGACTACTTTATGTTGTAGTAACACATTACATGCGCTATTAGTTCTGTTACGTTCTGGATTTTGGATTTGAACTCAGTCCATCTCTCCTGTGTCTTTATTAATGATGTAGTTGTGTTCATAGGCCACATACACAACATCCTGTCAATCACTTAACATATGAACCCTTTGCTAAGCCCAGTCCCGCCCCTTTATGTGTCAAGCTTTCACCCTTTGCATGAGTGAGTTGCAAAATGATGGAGGAAAAAAAAAATTTGAGAGCGTTGCCCACAAAAGACAATTAGCTGCAGAAAAGCAAAATCAGGGAAAAGACTTAGTCAAGAGCATCCCAAAGCTCACAGGATTCTTGAAATCACCGGATGATAGTAGGCCCCCAGCAGGGCGCTCACTATCTAACCCCCCTGGAGGCAGCACATGAAGCAGAGGCGGGGCCCTAGCAGGTGGAGGTAACAGCCACAGCGGAGGAGGAGGAGGAGAGGGAGGGACACCACGGGCATCAGAGAGGGGGACACAAGTAAGACAGCACTGATGGGACAGGGCCTCCAAAACCTCTCAACCACGAGGTCAAGGCGGCCCTGGTGGCAGCAAGAAGGCGATCACTCGCAGCTGATTGCTGCCCCACACCCCTCAGTGACTGCGTGGCTCGACATTATCAGAGAAATCCACGAGACTGAAAGGTTGACGTTAAGCTGGAGGTTGAGAAGTGATTGAAAAGTGTTTTCTATTTACCCTTTTATATCTTGAATGTCAAGGGTTAGCCTGGAGCCTATCCCAGCGGCTACGGGCGAGAGGTGGGGTTCACCCTGGACAGGTCACCAGACCATCACAGGACCAACACATAGAGACAGACAACCATTCACACTCACAGTCACACCTACAGTCAATTTAGAGTGTCAATCAGCCTCGTCCCCTCTTGATGTCTTTGGACTGTGGGAGGAAGCAGGAGTACCAGAGAGAACCCACACAGGAACAGGGAGAACATGGAGACTCACACAGAAAGATCCTGTGCTGGAGCTGGGACTCAAACCTGGAACCTTCTTGCTGTGAGGCGACAGTGCTGACCACTGCACCACCACCAGCTTTTGAGAAGTTTCTAATCCAAAAATCTAAAAGTCACTGATGTCTCAAAGTTTTTCTGCCATTTTCAGTCACAAATAGATTTGTCTTTGTTGTGACAAAATGTAGTCCAAAATGAGTTTCGATTATTGTGAAGCTTCAGTCTTCAGGGTGATGGATGAAAAAATAAAAATGTGTCTGCAAACCGCGGACATTCATGATCTCACAAGAAGGACCTTTAATAGCAACACCGCGTCTCCACTTCTTTTCAGACATGTTGCTACACACAGCGCTGCCTGTTGAAATGAGATTCACAATGAAATGATGTTTCATGATGAGTCAGCACGATACTGAAGGCCTTGTGGGATACACCCCCCCCCACACACACACACACACACACACTCACACGTACACACAAAATACGGATTGAATAATGAATAAATGACCGAATCCTCCTCAGAGAGCGAAAAGAGTCGGCTCAGCCTCAGAATTGTGAGATCTGTGTTGGACCAGACTGGTCAGTGATGTCACAACTTCTCTCCAGGCTCTGCTGACATCAGAGACGGTGGACTTCAATGCACACACTTATCTTGGCTGAGTTCAGCTGTTCTGACATCGCTAATATGAGCCCATTCTGCTTCATCCGTAAACTTCAAGCCTTCTTCTGGCAACACCTTGACAACCAAACGCTTGTGAATCAGTGTAGGCCTTCAGCGTATTCGCACTTGTGTCTCAATAAAGACAAGTGTGGTGTATAGGTGAGCGAAAAAAGCAGTGATATTCTTTGATAATAGTTACCAAGCCAATAGAAGGTGTTACTCTCTCAAGGTATAAAGGGTATGAGTACGCAGTGTGCACAGGCTTCGTTGTGCTCCATTTAAAAAAAAAAGGCTGGGACAAATATTCCTATTCTGCGCTCCGTATCTTGTCCCAAAGTATAGATGTTTCTCATGTCGATACAGATGTAGTGATAGTGTTACATCGTGAATCAATGTTGTGTCTACTCTTCTCTCTCATAGTTGAATTCATCACACCTACAAATATGTCATTCAGAATCAATGAACCGTTGATCCCCGGAGGAATCGTCTTCTCCTCTAACGCCACCTACGAGGTCTTGTCCATCCTGGGCGAAGGAGGCTTTGGCAAAGTCATGAAATGCAGGAGGACTGACGTGAACGGTGGTGAAAGAACTGTGGCGCTTAAAACACTGGAGAAGAGCGATGGCATACGTGAGGTACTGCATCTCCCTGTGACGATACTTCCTTGAACTTGAGCTCATTCCTTTAGGTGTAGAACCCTAAAATACACAAACTGCGACAACTCTCAAAGGAATACAACCTTATTTTCATTTATCTCCAGGTGCTCATGCTTCAGAGGATCAAAACGCTCAATTCAAGCTTCTTTGTACACTGGGAGCAAGCTTTCATTGACCGACAACATTTTTGTCTGGAGTTTGAAACTTTAGACCAATCTCTGCTGGACATCATGCTTGAGAGACAAGGCTCATCATTGCATCTGACGGAGATCAGGCCTATCATTGAGCAGGTATGTCCCACAACGTTCATTTATGCATTCATCCAAAGAAGAACGTGTCATCACATCGCCCTTTTCTCCTTTAATAACCTTTCAGCTCGCTAGTGGACTCTGCCAACTGAAGGAAGCAGGGATCCTACACGCTGATCTCAAGCTCAACAACGTGATGCTGGTCAACCATAAGCAGGAGCCTTGGCGGATCAAAATCATTGACTTTGGCCTCGCCATGGAAGCCTCCCAGGCCCAGCGGGGTCGAAAGCTTCAGACCATCATGTTCCGGTGAGGACCTGGACCTTTACTTGATCTCTTAGTGGTGTATTGGTTGCTGGTATAGTTCATACTGTCCCTTCATCCATTCATACACATGTATAAATATGACTTAGCGAGGAGCTGAAATATAATAATGATAATTATAACAGGAATAAGAGTCATTTTAAAGGTTTATCATAACTTATCATATAATCAATGATATAATAGTGAAAGTGGCATTCACTCTTGTGTGTTCATTCCCTCTCAGTTCTCCAGAGATAATCTTGGGGCTTCCGTATTCAGAAGCCATAGACATGTGGTCTGTGGGCCTCATGGCTGCTTGCATGTTCCTCGGTGACCTGCTCTACCCTGGGATGGATGAATACGACATGGTAAGTTCCAGTCACAGAAACTTCACGGACGTGTTTTGTAAGCGATGGCGATGAATATGGAAATGATTGGTTGCTTGATTATGAACTGCCTTTGTGAGCTGACACTGCGTTGTATCCTCAGCTCAGGTACATCACGGACACCCAGGGACCCATACCACAGCACATGCTGTCGTCAGGATTAAAGACCAAACAGTTTTTCAAGAAAGACTCAGAGGGTCTGTGGAGACTGAAGGTTCGTACCTCCTCACTCATGCTGACACAAGTGACAGAGCTGCGCAACATGTCTGAGCTTTGTTTTTAAAACTGAGTATGAATTCAAAAAAAGTCCATTCATCAGTGTTTTTTTCTCTCTTCAGACACCGGAGCAGTTCCTCTCGGAGACAGGGATCCACTCATATGATACCAGGACCCACGGGGCCAGCACTCTTGATCAGCTTGAGTTTGTAAGTGGGGACCGTAGTTCAAATTAGGGGGGGGGGGGGGGGGGGTAGTTGAAGATACATCTGACCTTGATTGTTGTTGTTGGTTCCAGTTCCAGGTTACTGAGTGGCAGGCTCCTGAAGACGAGGCTGCCAACAAGGCTGACCGCCAGATGTTTGTGGACCTGCTAAAAAAGATGCTGATTCTTGACCCCTCACAAAGAATAACGCCTCACGAGGTGCTGGCTCATTCTTTTATTACCCTGGACCACCTGAAGGCCTTTAACTCTGACAGCAACTAGTAAGTTCACACCATGATTCTACTGGCTATTTTTGATATATTATACATTTGTATTCACCCAATTGATGGACTGTTTCCCTATCTTACAGTGCACTGTCGTCCATCTCAACTTTGACTGAACCCTGGATACCCAAGCTTGAAAAGCAGAGGTGTCATCGACCTTCCGGGGTGAAGAGGAAGAGAAATGCTGACGACGGCGATGATGATTATGATGAGAAAAATTCACCTCAGACATCTCATCAGCCTTCAAAAAAGATCAAGACTTCTAGTCATCTGGATGGGTAGGCTCTCCTTCATCACCACACCATTATTACAGATGCTTTTTTATTTCAAAGTAAAGAATCTTCTTAATGCCATTTTACAGGCCCAGTCATGCATATCCACATGTGGAGGAACATCCAGCCCAGCCTCCCCACCACAGCATCCAGCAGTCAGGCCGGTGGAAAAAGAGAAGGGCTGATAGAAGACGGAAGGAAACAAACCGTGACAGAAAGAAGCAGAGAAGGGACCCTGCAAGTCCTGAGGCCAAGACCCAGATGCGTCCCACTACTGGGGTGGAACACCAGGATGCTGGACCAATAAAAGCTGTGAGCCAGAGCAGCCAGGTTCAGCCTGACAGACCCGCTTCAGGCCACAATAAGAGGAAGAGAGATGATGAGGACCAGGCAGAAACCACCAGGATAAGGAAGATGCCGAGAAGGGACCCAGCAGGTTCTGAGGTGAAGACCCAGAAGTGTGTGACTGCCTGTGTGAAAAACCAGGTTGCTGGGCCAATGAAGGCTGGAAAACAGTGCAACCAGATTCAGCCTGACTCACCTGCTTCCAGAAAGAATAAAAGGAAGAGGGATGACAAGGACCAAGAAGAAACTGCTGAGATCATAAAGAGGCAGAGAAGGGACCCTGCAGCTCCTGAGGCCAAGACCCAGATGTGTGCCAATGCTGGGCCAGAACACCAGGGTGCTTCAGGCCATTATAAGAGGAAGAGGGATGACGAGGACCAGGTAGAAATGGCCAGGGTCAGGAAGAGGACTAGAAGGGACCCTGCAGCTCCTGAGGCCAAGACCCAGGTGTGTGCCAATGCTGGGGCGGAACACCAGGGTGCTTCAGGCCATTATAAGAGGAAGAGGGATGACGAGGACCAGGTAGAAATGGCCAGGGTCAGGAAGAGGACTAGAAGGGATCAGGCAGGTCCTGAGGTCAAGACACAGAGGTGTGTGACTGCCATGGTGGAACACCAGGTTGCTGGGCCGATGGAAGCTGCAACAAGGAGAAGCTCGATTCGGCCTGACCCTCCTGCTTTTGGCCGGAATAAGAGAAAAAGGGACGACGAGGACCAGGTAGAAACCACCCCTACCAGGAAGAGGCCAAGAAGGGACCCAGCAGGTCAAAGGAAAAAAGAAGGGCTGTAGTTTGTGTGAGGGAAGGGGACGAGGGGTAGACAGATTGAAGTTCACATCCAGTGTTCCTGTGAAACTCCATCGACTGTGTAACCAGGGAAGACAATACAGGTGGCATCACCTTGATGTCCTCTCTACACGTCCTCATCCTCACACCTGACCAGAGGTTGGCTCAATCCCTACGACGAGCAGCATAAATCTGGGTTGGGAAAGTGAAGAAGCAGCACTGGCAGTGTCCTCATTAATGCCACTGAGATGACGTGACCCTGCTCCAGCGGAGCTGCTCAGATGCTGCCGATCAGACTGGAAAAAAAAAAACAAGAGATTAAAAACTTGTTGTCGGATCAGTTGAGAAATTCTAAGTAATTTCTGTATGATAACTTGTGAAAGTGATCAAGATAATTGATATAAAGCGTAGTCTACTTCTGGCACTGATGATGAAAGTTAAAACACTGTGACAAATAATGAATGGAGTGCGAGCGGTGAAGTAAGAAATCATTAACGGCAAAATAAGTTTCACTCATGGATGTCTTTGTCTGCTTTCATTAGCCATGCGGTGCTTGTTAGCCCTCAGTTCAGCGAAGTCATCAAAACATTATATCAGAAATATCAAGGTCCATCTTAGTGTCAGTGTCACTGATGTTCAGCTGTGTAAAACCTGAGACCGTGAGAGTTTCACTGCCTGAGCAGCCTTGAAAAGGTCATATTAGTCCAAGCAGTGTCCCTCACAGTGACTGTCACCATAGTTGATCCCTTGCCAGTAGGTTCATGTGCATTCCCACACTATAAATGGCCTTTCTTTGTTTGTGGCATCTCTCATTGGGGTTGCAGCAATATATCGTGAACTATAAAGTTATTCTGTGGTATGAACACCAAACCATGTGCCTTTTATTAGCAAACTTCCGACTGTTGCAAATCTACTCTCATAGCCTACGCCGCACTTCTGTCGTCACCACCTAGCACACATAAACAAGAGAAAAACAGAACCGTGTGTTGTGACTCCAGCTTTAACCCCCTCCCAATCTCAATCATCATCTGCCTCTCAATCAAGTGTGGCAGCAACATCCCATCAACATCAGGGACGCGCAACTCATCAACGTCTGAGATGCCGACCGCACAAGAAGTGCCTCAGATGGCGGCCCGGTGCTTGAAAGTAGTGGTCGTTGTGAAATTCCTCATCCAGAAAATCCCCTGGATTCACACAACGCTCCCATACCCCTGGACCTGGACTGCTCCTCCAAGTCCCCCCACTCTTGATCACGGACTCGGTTATCGCCCACACATATACAACACTGCCACCATCTACATTTACATAGCGGCACCACACGAGATTCCACACGCGAGACACCAGCAGCCACAACACACTTGAGGTCGTACGACACACTCCATTTACGCTCTGTCTCCTCCGGACAGCCACACATTCCCCCCACTTAGGCCCCATTAGTTTAAGTTTTATTATAGATTGGCAATTTTATTTAATCCTTAAATAAAAGCATTAAATTTGGAATTCCTTCTGTGTCCGTCTGCCTCTGGGGTTCTACCTCACTTGACTCGCCAGTTCTGGTTCCAAGCCTAACACTGAGTTCTTTCTGGTCCTCAATGAGCTGCACTGCCTGATATTGGCTCTGCCTGAGGAGCTCATGTTTCCAGAGGCTTTTGTCTTTGTGTCTATCCTTCAGCAGGATTGTGCCAAAACTAAAGCATATTTTCTCCAAACCTGGTAGAGGGATATAGCAAGGACAAAGAGAGAACCCACTCAAATTTTAAACAAGGTTCTAATGATATAATTTAAAAATGGCAGTTTTTGGGACTTCCAGTTTAACTGCCATGAGGCAGGAAGCACATTGCCAGAGCGCCTCGTTCATCAAGAAAAATGACATTTTGTTGAAAGATTTTTTTCATCTTAACAGAAGAAGTTAGAGGTGTTTATAATACGCCCAAACCAAAACTAAAAAAGGTTTCACAGACGAAAGAAAGGGCTCATACAGCTGCGCACAAGTCAGGTGATGACAAAGCAGCTAGCCATCCTGACACAGGGGCTACAGGTTGATGTGGACATAGCTAGCCCACATACGATATTGAAAGAGCTGAGCGTTTCGGTGTGAAAACGCAGACACTCTCCGATAGATATGACAGGACATTAAGGCAACTAACAGCAGAGTTGATTAAGTCAAAATGTGACTATCAGAGACAGAGGAAAGAGTGTAGGGGATGGGGGAGGCTATGAGGGAACCGCTAAAGCTACAGGCTAGGTTGGAAGATAAGCTAACGGATCAAGAGTGAAGAGCAAGATGGGAGAATATAAGAATTCGTGGCATAGAGGAAGGGTCAGAGAGCAACTCCACATCTATGATAACAAAGAAGGTGTTGCGGGAGAATAATAGATGGATTGACGGGCGAACTTATGTCTCGGCGCGGATTCTCCACGCTAAGGAGGCATGGTAGTCTTGGCTGTGGAACAAACAATTAATAAATCCCTGCCATGGAAGGCGTTAGGGCGAGGTGAAGGACATGAATAACATAATTTGTGTGATCGGGGAAGATCTGACTCAGCTAAAACAAGGATCCCTGTGAAAAATGGCCCTCCACTGCTGGCAACGCATGGAGGCTTTCCCTACGAACCAGCAAAACATCTCGGCTCCCTCAGGGTCACAAACAAGACCTCAAAACAGGAAGTCCAACTTGAGACGTGGGCGAAATGTATGAAGTTTTCATTCAACTAGGCTGTTCTAATCAGGTTTTTTTTTGTGTGTGTTCATGTTCTTTTAGCGTTTTGAGTGTGTGTGTGTGTGTGTGTGTGTGTTTCTTAAAATTTGTTATTCTACTACTACTACTACTTCCTGGTAGCCTTGCGTGTGATCCTATCTGTATCTAGAAGAAGGAGAGTGTTGATGGTCCCAAAGACGCCACAGCTGGCCACACCAGGATCTTGGTCCATTCACTGCCAACGTCTGTGGTTTGCTCGCCTCCGACCATCAGGGTCAGGTTCAGATGATTTCGCTCTCTTTAATAAAAAACAATCGGAGGTGTCGTGAGGAGCTATCAGATTCATTCAGCTCCACTCTTTCTCTCATGGCTTTTATCCAGGGTCTCAGCAAGATAGTCATGCGCTCTAGTAACGTCTCGTTTCAGGGAGTGAATACATGCTGAGGACCCCCATTGTGGCGTACGTAGTTTGAGCATGCTAAACTTAAAAGGCAGGGCTTTAACCAGGTTTACTCCTCATCCTATAAAACAGGACACAAAGGGGGGGGGGGGGTGAGATGATCTTGAAAAGAGTAATTTTTGAACAGATATCAGAAATTAAGGGCAAAGAAAGAAGGTATAATATGCTTGTAGGAACATTCGAAGGATCAGAAGCCTCTCTCCTAAATGTATATGCACCTCCAGGTGCAACGTGGGGGTTCTACAGACAAATCTTTGATCTCATGATCACAAACGCCAAGGGAATGGTGGTTTGTGGTGGTGACTTTGATCTGAGACTGAGAAAAAAGTGGGATGTGTTGGAAAAGATGATAAGAGAGATGGAAATTTGTGACATATGGAGGGAGTTCAGCCCCACAACTAGACACTACACTTTGTATTCCCCCAACACATAAAACCTACTCAAGGATTGATCTTTTTTTATGTAAAGATATCAGTTTTGTAAGGTCTGGTAAATGTGGCATAAAGGACTTGTCAAACCACAGCCCAGTTTGCCTACATTTCAGTTTAAAACATAATAAAAAAAAAAATTTTCCCTGGGACTTAATTTAAATGTACTTAAAGGAAAAATGAAAGACTCTTTATCTCCATTGTAACTGACAACATTCAATTGGGTCCTTAAAAAAAGGAGAGATTCCTCCATCTTGGACGGAAGCATTTATAACTGTAATACCAAAAGATGGTAAAGATTGGACAGATTGCTCTTGAACCAGGATGATAAACTCCTCATGTCAATTCGGGTAAAATGCTTGGAAATAATACTTGACGATGTTATCCAGTTGGATCAAACGGGGTTCATTAGACAGAGACAAACAGGGGACAACGTCAGGAGGATATTACCACCACATAAAGACAATTTAGAGGCTGTCTTGTTAGATGCAGAGAAGGCATTCGACTCTGTCAACTGGTCGTTCTTACATAAGAAAATATATAAATTTTATATATGTATTCGGATTAATGGAGGATTATCAAATAATTTTGAACAAGACAGGAATGTCGACAGGGTTGCCCTGTGTCCCTGCTATTATTTGCCATCTTTACAGAGTCCTTGGGTCAGTGGATGAGGCAGAATCAGAAGATCGAGGGCATCAGGGTGTCTCAAGAAGAACACAAAGTTGCCCTATTTACTGATGACAATTTGATAAACTTGGGGCAGCCATTCGCTTCCCTTTCCTCATAACCCTGAGGGAATGTGACATATTATCAGATTATCAACTAAATACGCACAAATCTCAAATTTTGACATTTAATTGTCCTCCTTGCCAGTCCATCAGCGAGGAATTTAAAGTTAGCCGGGAATCAAAGTCAATTAAATATCAAGGTGTGAACATTCAAAAAAAGACATGAACTTGACCATATAAGAGAACTACGACCCCCTATTTTCCAAAATTAAATCTGATCTGATGAGGTGGAATCTGGTTCCCTATTTAGGATTAGGACAGAGGGTGGAAGCAATAAAAATGACCTTGTTACCCAGATCATTGTATCTGTTCCAAAACATACCTGCAGAACTCCCAAAGGGAAATATCAAGAATTAGACAAATTAATATCACAATTCATTTGGATGCACTTGCACAGAAAAAAAAAAAATCTGAAGGGATTTCGATACCACAGAAACCGAAACCCTAACCTACAAATCCCACCTGGATCATTCCACAATAAAAAAATCTAATATCCACATATTGCCTGATGTGAGCTGAGGCTGGTGATGTCGGCCCCACCTGTAACTGCTAGTCTGTAGATAGGCTTATTGGTAGCTTAGCACTTGATGACCTTGTGGGCCCTGCACATTGGATGATGTGAGTGAAGTAGGGGCGGCGCTGTAGTGGCTGATCACCGCTGTTTTAGTCAATGCTACAATTTCACCACCCTGACAATGTAGACACCCAATGTTGCGTCACAACAGTTAGCTGCAGTAAAAGATGTGACTGAGTGAACAGGTTGGTGATTCTACAAGCTAAGTCAAGCTAACCGCTGGCTAGCACATGCTAACTGCAGGCTAGCACATGCTAACTGCAGGCTAGCACATGCTAACTGCAGGCTAGGACAATCTAAATGCCAGCTAACACAAGTAACCCTGCTGGTGTATTTTTCTCAGGAATAAATGTTGTCTGATAGCAGTTGATATCCTCTGGAAGGTCTCATCTGCAGTTCTTGCATCAGCGAAAGCCATTCTCTTAAATCGAGGGTCAAGAGCAGCAGCATCTGCAAGGATGTGGTTTGATTCGATTCGATGGAATCTAGTCGACATGCTTGCACAAATACAGTTGACCAGTCTTTTGTCGTTCGTGGCTCTTTGCAGTCCCCTAGCCAGTAGTAGGACTTTTGAGGCTGTAGCTAGTGACCAAAAAAATACATATTACTTTGAGGATACGATTATAAAGTTGTTAAACAATGACAAATATTACAATGTACTAAACAGATATCTACTATGGTAACAAATATTCATAATTTAGTATCAGGTAATTTGCACGCATGCGTTAGAAATCTACTCCTTAACAACATACCTTTCTGCACTGAGTTCAACAGTGACCTCCTCAAATGGTTTCAAGATGGTGCACATTTCCTGCAGTGTCGTCCATTCTTCTTGGGATAAAAGGCGGACTGGTGCATTGGTGATGGCCAGGGTGGACACGATGGGATTTTTGTTGGTCAGAAAACTCTGCAACATGTCATACGTGGAGTTCCATCTTGTGACACAATCCTGTTGGAGTCGTAGTTCATCCACCTCCATTTGGAGCTGTGTTTCCTTCAGTTTTTGTGCAGCTTCTGTGAAAGTGCTCCACTGCCTCTTCAACTTTATCGATGATAGATTGTGGACCTTTAAGGGCATCTCTGACCACAAGATTAATGGTATGTGCCAGGCATGGGAGTTGGCTCCATCCTGTTATTTGAATAGCCTTAGTAATGTTTGCAGCATTGTCAGTTAAGCAGCACACCACTTTCTTATCAATCCCCCACTCTGCTGCAACACTACGAAGCTTTTCTGCCAGGTTGTCTGCTGTGTGCCGCTCACTGAATTCAAAACAGTCCAGTAGGCAGGAGGACACGTGGACATCTTCAGTAAAGTGACATGTTACAGACATGAATGAGGTGGTAACCCTTGACGTCCCACAATCCGTTGTTAGGCACACTGCTGACACTTTGGACACCCTTCTCCTAAGTGATGCTACTTCTCTCTCATGCATTTCAGACACTCTCTGAAAAATACCTTCCGATGGAGGAATATAGGAGGGGTTGAGAGCATAGCAGAAGTTTTTGAATCCTCTATCTTCCACAATTTGAAATGGCTGCAAGTCAGTAGCTATCATCTTTGCCAGCGCTTCATCTTTCTTCTCCTGTCTCAATGGGGTCAAGACAGGAGCTGTAAAGTACTGACTAAGAGATGTCTGCTTTGTTTTTGTGGTAGCAGCAGCAGGTGGCTGGTCAGGCAAAGTGTATGTGGGCCCAGTGGTATCAGAGGCTGCTGTAGCTGTGGCTAGAGTGATGGGAGCACTGGTATGACGTCTAGCACTACCTGATGTGGAGGCAGAAGAAGCACTGGCATTTTCAGAGACTTGATTGTCATGTGAGTCA
This sequence comes from Aulostomus chinensis, assembly GCF_037954235.1. Classification (NCBI taxonomy): domain Eukaryota; kingdom Metazoa; phylum Chordata; class Actinopteri; order Syngnathiformes; family Aulostomidae; genus Aulostomus; species Aulostomus chinensis. The sequence continues at coordinate 17,330,660 of NC_141337.1, read as the reverse complement.
TCTGGCTCTGTTCTCACCTCTGCCGCTTTGATTGTTGGATGTTGCGTTTTCAGGTGTCTGTGCAGATGGAGCCTGACTTAATAGAAATATTTTTTTGGCATATGTTACATTTAGACTTACTGTCTGCCACTAAAGAAAAGTGCATCCAAATGCTGCTTCGTTTCCTTGAGCTCATTTTGTCAACGTCTGACTCTCCTCCTCAATAAAACCGCTCGCCGCTGCTGCTGTTTTTTTTTTTTTTTACTGGGGCACTCACGTGAAGGCAGCGTGCACAATGCAGGGTGCAAATCGTGCAAAGAGCCTGAACATGTATGGCACTGACAACTTGCTGCACTACACATCCATGTTCGTTTTTAATATTATTATCATTTATAAGATGTATGTATTATTATGTGTGCAATATATTATTTTTAATATAAGCATGTCCACATTCTCTGCCAGCAGTTGGGACCTTTGCGCATTGACTACGTCTCCTGTTGTTGAAAAGATGCGCTCACTTGGAACGGAGGTAGCAGGGACAGAAATTTCCACTGGGAAACCAAAATGCTGCCAAACAAACCATTTGAAAGTGGCGGGGGCTTCTTCAACGGTATCACGACCGGTCTTTTCAGACGTCATTGTTGAAGCGATCCTTCCCTCCTTCTCCTCAGCGTCGCACTCGTAACACAGCGAGTGTGAGGAGGTGAGTGTTGCTGTGGTCGGAGGGTCGAAAAAACGCAGTTTTGAAAATGAGGAAGAACTTCCTTCTTGACAAGATGCATTCTTATGCACGGAAGTAACTGAAGAGTCGCTGCAAGTCATGGACGAGCTTCTGAACTCTGAGGGGGCACAGTCAGAGCCCTCTCCGGAGTCTCCACATGTGCCACCATCCAAACAAACGAAGACACCGAACAGTGGAGAGGAGGAGCAGCCTGGGCTCACCTCTCGCTTGCTGTCAGCCACGGAGAGAGAGAGGATGCAAGAAGAATCCCTCAGACGGCTACGGTCCCTAGAAAGCTCTGTTCAATCCAACACAGACGCTTTGAGAAGCGTCACAGAGTCCCTTGAATTCTTGGGGAGACAAGTGAAGGATGTGACGACGAAAACTGACGATTTCCAGACCAGAGTTGACACTCCGGAGAAAGAAAACGCAGCGCTCCATGAGAGGTGCAACGACCTGGACGCCTACAAGAGAAGGTGGAATCTCCGGGTCGCAGGGATCCCCGAGCGGCCCGGAGTAACCGTCAAGTAGATCATCGCTGACCTCTTCAGCCAGATCTCCCCAGACATCGGTGACCCGCTGCCCCTCTCCGTGGACATCGCGCACCGCCTGGGTCCCCGCTCCGGAGAAGATCGCTCCAGCCGCCGGATCGTCGTCCAGTTCCTGTCCCGGTCCCACAGAGACAAGATCTGGAAGGACGCCAGAACCTCTGGTGTCCTCAAAGAGAGAAAGATCAAGATCCTGGAGGACCTGACCCAAGAAGATAAAGACGCAAGGAGCAAGCTGTGGCCCCTGGTGGAGAAGGCGGGAAAGGAGGGGAAGAGCGCAGGCGTCAGAGGTGCAGCAGCGCTTATTGTACACAATAACAGGACGAGCAATTCTTTGACAAGAAAAGGACATTTTTATTTATTTTGAAGGAAATCTGGACAATGATACAGTTTTTTTTTTGTCCAACTAATCCAGCTGCTTGGGAAATTTCACATTCACAAAAGAAAATGCACAGACTGCAAACCAAATATTGATCTCTTTCTTATGGACATCCAGCAGCATTGTTCTACAATTAAAGACTGTACAAACAAGAAAGCGATTGGAACGAATCATGTGTTTGAACTCTTTAATGCTCTTTTAAGTTAATAAGGTGTGTGTATACCACAACTGGAAAACCCTGGCAAACCCTGACTGCAATGTGCAACACTTTGCACTTAGACAACTACAGAATACCACCTTTAGATGTGTCATATTCAGATTTATATTTTTATTTGGTTCATTTGTAAATTTAACTTTGTCTTCACTTCCCAGTGTTGTTTTCTCTCTGCACTTTGTTTCTACTCTGTTCATGTCTCACGTGTTGTCTGTCCCTGTAGTTCGAGATGTTTAATTATAGACTACGATCTGTTTTAAACCTAATTGATTCAACACTTGTGAAGTAAAAAAGAATCCGTTGTTGAAGGAGTTTTATGTCTGTTTGATCATAAGAGATTTAAAACTTTGCTTATTTGTACCAATACCAAATCTACTGAGGTGGGCCTTCTGTTAATTTACACATATTTAATCAGTTGAAATCTTCATTGACTTTAAAATCTCCTTTTCAATAAAAGAACGACTGTCGCATGACATGCATGATGAATCATTTTGGTTCTCCACAGTTAAATAAATGTGGCAAGCAATAAAATCATCCTTTTTAGTCAGACTCCTTTTATTTATTTATTAAACTACATTGGGTTCCTAACACTAAGACACGATATATTTAGATGTAATTGATACATTTATTCATTTATTGAAGGAATGTTCTATAGCCATAACAATTTATATTAATATATATGTTGACCATGTATATCAATATTGAATGAGCCATCAGTCCGGACGGGATGAGGAGAATTAAAAAACAACAATGACGCACCTAGCAACCAGGTTCTCCCTCATAGCCCCGCCCATCATGAGATGAGTGACGTATGTAAAGCAGCTTATATAAAGGCAGCGGTCATTAACGGTTGGTTCACCTCGAGCCGCCAGGGAAGTCACGGACTCTCGGAAGCGCCACTGAGACTTTCAGGGAGTTCATTGAAGGAGTTTCCCAGACTTTTTTTGGAGCTTCGGTGTCTTCAGCGACCTTGGGGGAGCCTCTGAGCGGTGAGACCAGACCCACCTGCTTCTTACCAGACGAATGTCCCACCATGCTAGGCTAGGCTGAATTAGCCTTCCTGCGCCGGGAATGCTGTTCAAAATTAGCCGGGATGCTAATTCTACGTAAATGTTCGGACATTTCTGTTCATACTGTTTGAAGCTTTGAACAGTGTGAATATATAATTTAATACGCTGAGCAAATTAACCCTGCTAGAAGCATTTAGACTGGAGTTTTTATTCGGTGATAAAGGCAAATGTTTTTACGCTACATCGTCCATGCTTTATTTCCCGACATTAATATGATTCACTGGCTAGTTTGATTTCAGTCTTTGGACTCGGACTTTTTCAGAAATAAATTATGAATGTCACAGATCAATAAGTGACAAACCTGCCAAACCCACATTTATATTCAACAGTTTAAGATGTGTGTCTGTGTTCGAATGGTGGAGACTTGGCGATGGAGTTGTTAAGGAATCAATCCTTGGAAGGATTCCTGGAAGGTTGAGGAGGAAGTTTATACTGTTTTAATGTGTTTGGAGAGGTCAGGCATCTCTAAGGTCAAGGTCGTCCATGTATCGCTTTACTGTGTTAGAGAAGCTCCGGGATATTTAGTTCATGTCACGTTGGATGGATCTATTGCTGGTTTAACACTGTATTAAAGAGCTAATAAATGATGGAAGAATGCAGATTTAAGTTTCTCCTCCTCACCAGAAACCTCATAGTTTCTAGTTTCTTCTGAGTGCAGGGAAAGTTGAGGTTTGGGGGTTGGAGGTCAACTGTTGGATTGAGCCTTGTTTCATTTTCAGACCTAACTTTACACACTGTACATGTTTGAGAAGAACTTCTCTAAATCACATTATTAAATGGAGACATTTACATAAATGAAATAGCAGAAGTATAAACTCCTGTTTCATTTTCATGTTGTGTCTATATTATTCTAGTGTTCTCATTTTTCTAGAGTTCACAAGCAGAGGACTGAACAGCAGCAGAAGGAGGCAGGTAACAGAAGGTCAGTGTGGAGAGACAGAGTTCAGCTGATTTGTTGAAGGATTGTGATTTTATTGTTGCTGATTTGAAAGTTGATATTTACATATGATTGTGTATTTATTTGTCAATTAATGTATTTATATGGTCACGTGGTCATTTTGACTGGTGTCAATTAGGGTGTTTGAATTTGGCTGGGAAGCAAGCAGAGAGACGATGGGGAAGGAGTGGTGGAGGATAGTGGAGGAGGCTGAGGAAGAGGAGGAGAGGCAGAGAATCCAGGAGAGCTCCAGAGGGAGCAGAGCAAAGATGGTGGAGACAGAGAGGCTGAAAAGGGAAGAAGAGGAAATGGTAAGAAAGGCAGAGGAGGAAGAAAGGAGGATAAAGGAAAGGTACAGAAAGAGGAGGGATACCTGTTTGGAGAGGGAGAGGTTAGAGCAGGAGATGGCTGAGGGGAGGGTGTGGGGGAGGAAGATGAGGGAGGAGTTAGTTCGACAGAGGGGTGAGGTGGGCAAAAGTGCCTTGATGAAACAGGCGAGGCTGAGGCAGGCCATCCTCCGCCGAGAGGAAACGGTAAGACAGGAGAGGCTGCAGGAAGAAGAGAGAATGAGACAGAGGGAGGAGAGGGAATGGAGGCAGAAAATGATTTGGGAGCATCGCAGGGAGAAGAGGCTGAAGGTTACGGACAGAGGTTTTAACAGCAGGGAGGAGAGGGACTGGAGGGTGACGGTTTATTGGGCGTTTCGTAAAGAGAAACGCCTTCAGTTAAGCACCCAAGCCTCCAACAGAAGGAAGGCTGTGAGAGTCAAACGTTTTAAAACTGTCCTCCCACGTAAGTGAGGTGGTAGAGGAGTGGAACGGGGGGGGGGGCAGTAAGAGTCTAGGTGAGGGATGGGGGAGTCGGTGAGTAAGGTGGCTAGACTGTAGTAGGTGAGGACATGGGGGGGGGGGGGGTACAAGGTTTCTTTTTCCTGCATTCCAACAGCATTTAGAAGCAGAAGCTAAATTGGCTCCAATAATCAGACCTGCAGTCTTGAGCTGTATCCCACAGGACCAGTATGACCAGTAGTACTGCTGGTGGTTCCAGTAAGAGTGGTCTTACCTGAACTCTGGTCACTTGAAGCGTTGCTGAGTTCATTTATGATCTGAAACATTTGGATAAATCTCCCTCTCATGCTGGTGGAATGCAGGTTTTGCTTCCTTTCATGTAGCATCAAAAAGTAAAAGACGCTGGTAACGGTACTCCTGGTTTACTGGGACGGGGTTCGATTCCCTGCAGTGTCTTGCTGATTGACTTGGCTTTTACATGAAGGATTCCTATATTATATTATTGGAGGGGGGGGGGGGGTTGTAGACAGCACAGCAGTTAGTACTTCGCATCCACTACCATTCATTGTGCTAAGCTAACTAGTGTTCAGCAGGTCTCACAGGAGTGAAGATTATCTACCTTTTAGGCTCTGGTGAGGAGAGAAACTAAACCCGTACCCCCAAAATTTGGTGCGGTCCTCAGAGCTCATTGATGAAATATTAGTTTGAAATTGGAGCGATCAGTCAGATAATATTCAAATGTTCTTTTCAGTATATGAACCAAAGTTTGAATTTATAAGAGAAATGGGAGAAAGAGACAAACGTCTTACTATCAGTGGAAGAATGGGAAGAGATGAACAGGCAACAGTAGAGGGAAACCTGCTCCTGATCCTGGAGAGAACAGGACCAGATGTTGCGTAACATCAGCACAGAATAAATGGGATCGAAGATGAAGGAGTTATTAAAGCTGACCATTTCCACATACGATGCAGATCCCTGACAATCAGCTTGACTGCATGGATAAAACACTGAGCTCTTGTGTTTGGGTAAATGAAACTTTGAACTTGAAAGAAGTGGAAACATCAAAATGTTCAGGACAATGTTGATCGCTGGGAGGGGGGGGGGGGGGTACCAGAAAATGTCTGAGGACAGAGGTGCCTAAGCTGGAAGACTTGGTTGATGTAATACATGATATATTTACACATGATGGGGAAGCTTACTGCTCCCTGTAGACTGGGACTGGGTACATGTACACAGGCACACCTTTGATTTACTAAACTCAATGAACTGACTGCATGTGGAGGGATGGATGAAGGTGTGAAGAGTGAATGTGGAGGAAAAGGTAAATGTAGGTGCAGGTAAATGAGAACCCATGAGGGAGGTATAAATGTGTGTTCACTGAAGTAAACGAAGTACTCAGAAATTGATCGCAGTAAATGATCATACAGTAGTCTCATTAATTCAAGGTAACTGTTTAGTGTCCCTCCTCCAATTTTAAACCCTTTTTTATTGATTCATTTATTTGTGATTTTTATTCATTCATTTATTATTATGATTGTTCACATATTAAAACTGGCTCATGTCTAAGGGAAAGGGTCTCATCATGGCCTCTAAATATATATTTTCATGTCCTCTAATGAGCCCAAAGTTACCGTTGTCCTCCATCCTGCTGCGCACACATTCACGCGTGTAGCTGAAGATACTTGTGTTTCACTGTTGTTTTTGCTGCGTAAATTACTGAGGAGGAATTGTTTTCGCATTTGTTGGTCGTGTGTCACCAATGGACCAAAGCGTGTGTACACTCCCTGTGGAGGGCCGCACATTCTCACTGTCATTGTTCCCGAGATACATGTGAATACAAAAAGGCACACCACGTTTTTCTGCGTTCACACAGTCTGTACCTGACCCTAAGCCTGCTGACCGCTAGTTACCTTAGCACAAAGAATGGTAGTGGAAGAGAGGTTATAGCCGACCTCTTTCTTGCCTGCTCTCCTTCCAAAACCTGCACTTCCTCTCCTAAAACCTGGACTTCCTCTTCTGTGTTCTCTGGTTCAAAAGATCAGGTTCAGGATCTTGGCTACTTTAAAAGTAAAACTTCTCATCCTCTAAAAGTTGTCTGTGACTGGTAGCATCAGCAGCTCCCTGGAAGCTGAACTGAGCTTAACAACGTCGACCAATCAGAGCTGTCACAGGAAGTGCCTGGCTTGAACAAGGAGTCCTGGGTAATGTAGTTTGGTGACTAATTCATTTGTTTTCACAAACAGAAATACACTGAGCCCATAAATGTTAGTACAAAATGTATATATCAATATACATACACACAATATGTCTAAGTACATGTACCAAGTACACACAGTGCATAATTATACTCTATTATTGTCTTCCTTTTTTATACACCAACCACTCCTGGCCTGATGTCTGGGCTGATCAGAGTGAGGAGGTGAAACCCGTGTTGGTGGTTCCCAGCCACCTCCAGGTCTTGGAACACGTGGTTCAACAGGACTACTTCCTCAAAGAAAGCATGAACCAATCAGCAGACAGCATCCAGGTACACAACTCTAGATGTCACCATGATTGTTTTATCACCTGCAGCATCTCTACTCTCTGGTCTCACTCTCTCATTTTGGTGTTGGGATGAGTTTGTTGTCTTTTTGGAACTTAACATTGAATTTCAAGTGTTGTGGTTGTGAGTGCTATGAACACTGACACATGAGATTCTTCTGGAAACCTGAACACATCATTTTACCTCATTGCAAACGGAGCTGAAAATTCAGCGACCGTCTCACAGGCGATGGGGGGGGGGGCTCATCCAGGAGGTCACCACACACGATGTCGAACCTCCCTGAGACTTGTTCACTCAGCAGATTCTAATTTAGGAAGCATCAAAGTTGAGATGTATTTTTTGACCCCCCCCCCCAAAAAAAGTAATAATAATAATTTAAACTGAGGATCCGTTTGTGTTGTCCACAGAAGCAACAAGGTGCTGGAGTCATGCGGCCATTCCAGACACAACCTCCAGTCAACACTGCAGAGATTGAGTGTGAAGACATACACAGAACTTTGATTGACAGACCTTTGGAAACCAGCGCACACTCGGGCGCATGTGAAGCAGAGCAACACTCCACTCTGCTTCACACCTCACTCGGACCTCGTCGAGCATGTTTTCAAGTAGATTCTGCTTTTCTGCTGTGGATTCACTCGAGTGCTCCTCGTACACTTCGACCAACATCACCTTCCCTCCAAGGGTTAGGGTTAGGGTTAGGGTTAGGGTTAGCATAACCCTAACCCTAATCCTTATCCAGGATTTTTTATATTAAAGGCAGAAAATAGGTTTGGAACTCGTGTAAAATAAACATGAAACCTATTTTCTGCCTTTAATGAGGCGCAAGCTGTTTTGGGCTTTGCATGGTGACAATAAAGATCCTTTGATTGTTGGAAGTCATCGTGGGCTTTTCATATCATAACACATTTTATGCATGTTTCATCAGCTTGATGAACGAGTGCCGAGCAAAATATCCAAAACAAAACATATTTAAATGCAATGAGGTTTTCAAGGGGGCTGCACGGTGGTGCAGTGGTCAGCACTGTCCCCTCACAGCAAGAAGGTTCCAGGTTCGAGTCCCGGCTCCAGCACAGGATCTTTCTGTGTGGAGTCTCCATGTTCTCCCTGTTCCTGCTGGGTTCTCTCTGGTACTCCAGCTTCCTCCCACAGTCCAAAGACATCAAGAGAGGACGAGGCTGATTGATACTCTAAATTGACTGTAGGTGTGACTGTGAGTGTGAATGGTTGTCTGTCTCTATGTGTTGGTCCTGTGATGGACTGGTGACTCATCCAGGGTGAACCCCACCTCTTGCCCGTTGACGCTGGGATAGACTCCAGCCCCCCCCCCCCCCCCGCGACCCTTAATAGGAATAAGCGGAAGACGATGGATGGATGGATGGAGGTTTTCAAGGAGGATTATACAATGGTTCATCAAGGTCCTTGATGAACCAGAGTCCATACATATCCTAGATTCTAGGATATGTATGGACTCTGGTGATGGAGCTCACCCCCATATCTGACTGTGTTTTTTGAAAAATGCCAAACCTGGTGAACCTGGTGAACCTAGACTCTCAGACAATGCAGGAACGGCATAATCTTGATAAGCAGGACTTTTTCAGAAACCTACAACTGCGCCATTACTTAATGAAAGAAGTTGCCGACAGGCAGTCAAATGTTGATTCCAGTGGGATTATACAGCTGGTCAGGAAGGCATATGTTGACAGCTCTAAATCCCTCCTCTCAAAACTATACAGGGGAGTTGCAGAGGGTCGGAGAAAATCAACAGATTGTATGAAAGAGAACTGGGAAACGGAATTGCAGGATACCATCACACCCCGACAACGGGACAATGTGTAGGACTGTCTTCTCGACTATTTGTTCAGTGCATTCGCCCGAGTTCAGTTGGAAGAACCTGATTCGTTTTTTATTACTCCTCTGTTGCAAAGATACCAGTCGTCATCAGCACCCTCGTGTCAGAGGGGACGTGGAGCTGTAGAGGCAAGTCATTACCACGTCTTCTAGGCAAGCACAAAGATGCAGGTGTTCTGGGAAACTATTGGCAAATGAATGCAACAAATTCTGATTCTGCACATTGCTACGTCATGGAAACTCTTGCATTTGGGTGATTTGCCAGAGGAAGTGATGGGAAGTGATGATGCCTTTTGAAAATATGGAGTTTGGCAGCCGAGGCCACATGAGCTTCCCTGGGCTGAAGCAAGAGACACGATGGGACACGATGAGCTCAAAAAGTCACATTGTTTTGTAACTTGTCAGTTTTCCTGTGTACCGTATAGCCTATATTATAAATAGGGACTACTTTATGTAGTATGTAAATTTGAGAGCGTTGCCCACAAAAGAAAATTAGCTGCAGAAAAGCAAAATCAGGGAAAAGACTTAGTCAAGAGCATCCCAAAGCTCACAGGATTCTTGAAATCACCGGATGATAGTAGGCCCCCAGCAGGGCGCTCACTATCAAACCCCCCTGGAGGCAGCACATGAAGCAGAGCCCCTAGCAGGTGGAGGTAACAGCCACAGCGGAGGAGGAGGAGGAGAGGGAGGGACACCACGGGCATCAGAGAGGGGGACACAAGTAAGACAGCACTGATGGGACAGGGCCTCCAAAACCTCTCAACCACGAGGTCAAGGCGGCCCTGGTGGCAGCAAGAAGGCGATCACTCGCAGCTGATTGCTGCCCCACACCCCTCAGTGACTGCGTGGCTCGACATTATCAGAGAAATCCACGAGACTGAAAGGTTGACGTTAAGCTGGAGGTTGAGAAGTGATTGAAAAGTGTTTTCTATTTACCCTTTTATATCTTGAATGTCAAGGGTTAGCCTGGAGCCTATCCCAGCGGCTACGGGCGAGAGGTGGGGTTCACCCTGGACAGGTCACCAGACCATCACAGGACCAACACATAGAGACAGACAACCATTCACACTCACAGTCACACCTACGGTCAATTTAGAGTATCAATCAGCCTCGTCCCCTCTTGATGTCTTTGGACTGTGGGAGGAAGCTGGAGTACCAGAGAGAACCCACACAGGAACAGGGAGAACATGGAGACTCACACAGAAAGATCCTGTGATGGAGCCGGGACTCGAACCCGGAACCTTCTTGCTGTGAGGCAACAGTGCTGACCACTGCACCACCACCAGCTTTTGAGAAGTTTCTAATCCAAAAATCTAAAAGTCACTGATGTCTCAAAATTTTTCTGCCATTTTCAGTCACAAATAGATTTGTCTTTGTGGTGACAAAATGTAGTCCAAAATGAGTTTCGATTATTGTGAAGCTTCAGTCTTCAGGGTGATGGATGAAAAAATAAAAATGTGTCTGCAAACCGCGGACATTCATGATCTCACAAGAAGGACCTTTAATAGCAACACCGCGTCTCCACTTCTTTTCAGACATGTTGCTACACACAGCGCTGCCTGTTGAAATGAGATTCACAATGAAATGATGTTTCATGATGAGTCAGCACGATACTGAAGGCCTTGTGGGATACACCCCCCCCACACACACACACACACACACACACACGCAAAATACAGATTGAATAATGAATAAATGACCGAATCCTCCTCAGAGAGCGAAAAGAGTCGGCTCAGCCTCAGAATTGTGAGATCTGTGTTGGACCAGACTGGTCAGTGATGTCACAACTTCTCTCCAGGCTCTGCTGACATCAGAGACGGTGGACTTCAATGCACACACTTATCTTGGCTGAGTTCAGCTGTTCTGACATCGCTAATATGAGCCCATTCTGCTTCATCCGTAAACTTCAAGCCTTCTTCTGGCAACACCTCGACAACCAAACGCTTGTGAATCAGTGTAGGCCTTCAGCGTATTCGCACTTGTGTCTCAATAAAGACAAGTGTGGTGTATAGGTGAGCGAAAAAAGCAGTGATATTCTTTGATAATAGTTACCAAGCCAATAGAAGGTGTTACTCTCTCAAGGTATAAAGGGTATGAGTACGCAGTGTGCACAGGCTTCGTTGTGCTCCATTTAAAAAAAAAAGGCTGGGACAAATATTCCTATTCTGCGCTCCGTATCTTGTCCCAAAGTATAGATGTTTCTCACGTCGATACAGATGTAGTGATAGTGTCACATCGTGAATCAATGTTGTGTCTACTCTTCTCTCTCATAGTTGAATTCATCACACCTACAAATATGTCATTCAGAATCAATGAACCGTTGATCCCCGGAGGAATCGTCTTCTCCTCTAACGCCACCTACGAGGTCTTGTCCATCCTGGGCGAAGGAGGCTTTGGCAAAGTCATGAAATGCAGGAGGACTGACGTGAATGGTGGTGAAAGAACTGTGGCGCTTAAAACACTGGAGAAGAGCGATGGCATACGTGAGGTACTGCATCTCCCTGTGACGATACTTCCTTGAACTTGAGCTCATTCCTTTAGGTGTAGAACCCTAAAATACACAAACTGCGACAACTCTCAAAGGAATACAACCTTATTTTCATTTATCTCCAGGTGCTCATGCTTCAGAGGATCAAAACGCTCAATTCAAGCTTCTTTGTCCACTGGGAGCAAGCTTTCATTGACCGACAACATTTTTGTCTGGAGTTTGAAACTTTAGACCAGTCTCTGCTGGACATCATGCTTGAGAGACAAGGCTCATCATTGCATCTGACGGAGATCAGGCCTATCACTGAGCAGGTATGTCCCACAACGTTCATTTATGCATTCATCCAAAGAAGAACGTGTCATCACATCGCCCTTTTCTCCTTTAATAACCTTTCAGCTCGCTAGTGGACTCTGCCAACTGAAGGAAGCAGGGATCCTACACGCTGATCTCAAGCTCAACAACGTGATGCTGGTCAACCATAAGCAGGAGCCTTGGCGGATCAAAATCATTGACTTTGGCCTCGCCATGGAAGCCTCCCAGGCCCAGCGGGGTCGAAAGCTTCAGACCATCATGTTCCGGTGAGGACCTGGACCTTTACTTGATCTCTTAGTGGTGTATTGGTTGCTGGTATAGTTCATACTGTCCCTTCATCCATTCATACACATGTATAAATATGACTTAGCGAGGAGCTGAAATATAATAATGATAATTATAACAGGAATAAGAGTCATTTTAAAGGTTTATCATAACTTATCATATAATCAATGATATAATAGTGAAAGTGGCATTCACTCTTGTGTGTTCATTCCCTCTCAGTTCTCCAGAGATAATCTTGGGGCTTCCGTATTCAGAAGCCATAGACATGTGGTCTGTGGGCCTCATGGCTGCTTGCATGTTCCTCGGTGACCTGCTCTACCCTGGGATGGATGAATACGACATGGTAAGTTCCAGTCACAGAAACTTCACGGACGTGTTTTGTAAGCGATGGTGATGAATATGGAAATGATTGGTTGCTTGATTATGAACTGCCTTTGTGAGCTGACGCTGCGTTGTATCCTCAGCTCAGGTACATCACGGACACCCAGGGACCCATACCACAGCACATGCTGTCGTCAGGATTAAAGACCAAACAGTTTTTCAAGAAAGACTCAGAGGGTCTGTGGAGACTGAAGGTTCGTACCTCCTCACTCATGCTGACACAAGTGACAGAGCTGAGCAACATGTCTGAGCTTTGTTTTTAAAACTGAGTATGAATTCAAAAAAAGTCCATTCATCAGTGTTTTTCTCTCTTCAGACACCGGAGCAGTTCCTCTCGGAGACAGGGATCCACTCATATGATACCAGGACCCACGGGGCCAGCACTCTTGATCAGCTTGAGTTTGTAAGTGGGGACCGTAGTTCAAATTTGGGGGGGGGGGGGGGGTAGTTGAAGATACATCTGACCTTGATTGTTGTTGTTGGTTCCAGTTCCAGGTTACTGAGTGGCAGGCTCCTGAAGACGAGGCTGCCAACAAGGCTGACCGCCAGATGTTTGTGGACCTGCTAAAAAAGATGCTGATTCTTGACCCCTCACAAAGAATAACGCCTCACGAGGTGCTGGCTCATTCTTTTATTACCCTGGACCACCTGAAGGCCTTTAACTCTGACAGCAACTAGTAAGTTCACACCATGATTCTACTGGCTATTTTTGATATATTATACATTTGTATTCACCCAATTGATGGACTGTTTCCCTATCTTACAGTGCACTGTCGTCCATCTCAACTTTGACTGAACCCTGGATACCCAAACTTGAAAAGCAGAGGTGTCATCGACCTTCCGGGGTGAAGAGGAAGAGAAATGCTGACGACGGCGATGATGATTATGATGAGAAAAATTCACCTCAGACATCTCATCAGCCTTCAAAAAAGATCAAGACCTCTAGTCATCTGGATGGGTAGGCTCTCCTTCATCACCACACCATTATTACAGATGCTTTTTTATTTCAAAGTAAAGAATCTTCTTAATGCCATTTTACAGGCCCAGTCATGCATATCCACATGTGGAGGAACATCCAGCCCAGCCTCCCCACCACAGCATCCAGCAGTCAGGCCGGTGGAAAAAGAGAAGGGCTGATAGAAGACTGAAGGAAACAAACCATGACAGAAAGAAGCAGAGAAGGGACCCTGCAAGTCCTGAGGCCAAGACCCAGATGCGTCCCACTACTGGGGTGGAACACCAGGATGCTGGACCAATAAAAGCTGTGAGCCAGAGCAGCCAGGTTCAGCCTGACAGACCCGCTTCAGGCCACAATAAGAGGAAGAGAGATGACGAGGACCAGGCAGAAACCACCAGGATAAGGAAGATGCCGAGAAGGGACCCAGCAGGTTCTGAGGTGAAGACCCAGAAGTGTGTGACTGCCTGTGTGAAAAACCAGGTTGCTGGGCCAATGAAGGCTGGAAAACAGTGCAACCAGATTCAGCCTGACTCACCTGCTTCCAGAAAGAATAAAAGGAAGAGGGATGACAAGGACCAAGAAGAAACTGCTGAGATCATAAAGAGGCAGAGAAGGGACCCTGCAGCTCCTGAGGCCAAGACCCAGGTGTGTGCCAATGCTGGGGCGGAACACCAGGGTGCTTCAGGCCATTATAAGAGGAAGAGGGATGACGAGGACCAGGTAGAAATGGCCAGGGTCAGGAAGAGGACTAGAAGGGACCCTGCAGCTCCTGAGGCCAAGACCCAGGTGTGTGCCAATGCTGGGGCGGAACACCAGGGTGCTTCAGGCCATTATAAGAGGAAGAGGGATGACGAGGACCAGGTAGACATGGCCAGGGTCAGGAAGAGGACTAGAAGGGACCCTGCAGCTCCTGAGGCCAAGACCCAGGTGTGTGCCAATGCTGGGGCGGAACACCAGGGTGCTTCAGGCCATTATAAGAGGAAGAGGGATGACGAGGACCAGGTAGAAATGGCCAGGGTCAGGAAGAGGACTAGAAGGGATCAGGCAGGTCCTGAGGTCAAGACACAGAGGTGTGTGACTGCCATGGTGGAACACCAGGTTGCTGGGCCGATGGAAGCTGCAACAAGGAGAAGCTCGATTCGGCCTGACCCTCCTGCTTTTGGCCGGAATAAGAGAAAAAGGGACGACGAGGACCAGGTAGAAACCACCCCTACCAGGAAGAGGCCAAGAAGGGACCCAGCAGGTCAAAGGAAAAAAGAAGGGCTGTAGTTTGTGTGAGGGAAGGGGACGAGGGGTAGACAGATTGAAGTTCACATCCAGTGTTCCTGTGAAACTCCATCGACTGTGTAACCAGGGAAGACAATACAGGTGGCATCACCTTGATGTCCTCTCTGCACGTCCTCATCCTCACACCTGACCAGAGGTTGGCTCAATCCCTACGACGAGCAGCATAAATCTGGGTTGGGAAAGTGAAGAAGCAGCACTGGCAGTGTCCTCATTAATGCCACTGAGATGACGTGACCCTGCTCCAGCGGAGCTGCTCAGATGCTGCCGATCAGACTGGGAAAAAAAAACAAGAGATTAAAAACTTGTGGTCGGATCAGTTGAGAAATTCAAAGTAATTTCTGTATGATAACTTGTGAAAGTGATCAAGATAATTGATGTAAAGCGTAGTCTACTTCTGGCACTGATGATGAAAGTTAAAACACTGTGACAAATAATGAATGGAGTGCGAACGGTGAAGTAAGAAATCATTAACGGCAAAATAAGTTTCACTCATGGATGTCTTTGTCTGCTTTCATTAGCCATGCGGTGCTTGTTAGCCCTCAGTTCAGCGAAGTCATCAAAACATTATATCAGAAATATCAAGGTCCATCTTAGTGTCAGTGTCACTGATGTTCAGCTGTGTAAAACCTGAGACCGTGAGAGTTTCACTGCCTGAGCAGTCTTGAAAAGGTCATATTAGTCCAAGCAGTGTCCCTCACAGTGACTGTCACCATAGTTGATCCCTTGCCAGTAGGTTCATGTGCATTCCCACACTATAAATGGCCTTTCTTTGTTTGTGGCATCTCTCATTGGGGTTGCAGCAATATATCGTGAACTATAAAGTTATTCTGTGGTATGAACACCAAACCATGTGCCTTTTATTAGCAAACTTCCGACTGTTGCAAATCTACTCTCATAGCCTACGCCGCACTTCTGTCGTCACCACCTAGCACACATAAACTAGAGAAAAACAGAACCGTGTGTTGTGACTCCAGCTTTAACCCCCTCCCAATCTCAATCATCATCTCCCTCTCAATCAAGTGTGGCAGCAACATCCCATCAACATCAGGGACGCGCAACTCATCAACGTCTGAGATGCCGACCGCACAAGAAGTGCCTCAGATGGCGGCCCTGTGCTTGAAAGTAGTGGTCGTTGTGAAATTCCTCATCCAGAAAATCCCCTGGATTCACACAACGCTCCCATACCCCTGGACCTGGACTGCTCCTCCAAGTCCCCCCACTCTTGATCACGGACTCGGTTATCGCCCACACATATACAACACTGCCACCATCTACATTTACATAGCGGCACCACACGAGATTCCACACGCGAGACACCAGCAGCCACAACACACTTGAGGTCGTACGACACACTCCATTTACGCTCTGTCTCCTCCGGACAGCCACACATTCCCCCCACTTAGGCCCCATTAGTTTAAGTTTTATTATAGATTGGCAATTTTATTTAATCCTTAAATAAAAGCATTAAATTTGGAATTCCTTCTGTGTCTGTCTGCCTCTGGGGTTCTACCTCACTTGACTCGCCAGTTCTGGTTCCAAGCCTAACACTGAGTTCTTTCTGGTCCTCAATGAGCTGCACTGCCTGATATTGGCTCTGCCTGAGGAGCTCATGTTTCCAGAGGCTTTTGTCTTTGTGTCTATCCTTCAGCAGGATTGTGCCAAAACTAAAGCATATTTTCTCCAAACCTGGTAGAGGGATATAGCAAGGACAAAGAGAGAACCCACTCAAATTTTAAACCAGGTTCTAATGATATAATTTAAAAATGGCAGTTTTTGGGACTTCCAGTTTAACTGCCATGAGGCAGGAAGCACATTGCCAGAGCGCCTCGTTCATCAAGAAAAATGACATTTTGTTGAAAGATTTTTTTCATCTTAACAGAAGAAGTTAGAGGTGTTTATAATACGCCCAAACCAAAACTAAAAAAGGTTTCACAGACGAAAGAAAGGGCTCATACAGCTGCGGACAAGTCAGGTGATGACAAAGCAGCTAGCCATCCTGACACAGGGGCTACAGGTTGATGTGGACATAGCTAGCCCACATACGATATTGAAAGAGCTGAGCGTTTCGGTGTGAAAACGCAGACACTCTCCGATAGATATGACAGGACATTAAGGCAACTAACAGCAGAGTTGATTAAGTCAAAATGTGACTATCAGAGACAGAGGAAAGAGTGTAGGGGATGGGGGAGGCTATGAGGGAACCGCTAAAGCTACAGGCTAGGTTGGAAGATAAGCTAACGGATCAAGAGTGAAGAGCAAGATGGGAGAATATAAGAATTCGTGGCATAGAGGAAGGGTCAGAGAGCAAGTCCACATCTATGATAACAAAGAAGGTGTTGCGGGAGAATAATAGATGGATTGACGGGCGAACTTATGTCTCGGCGCGGATTCTCCACGCTAAGGAGGCATGGTAGTCTTGGCTGTGGAACAAACAATTAATAAATCCCTGCCATGGAAGGCATTAGGGCCAGGTGAAGGACATGAATAACATAATTTGTGTGATCGGGGAAGATCTGACTCAGCTAAAACAAGGATCCCTGTGAAAAATGGCCCTCCACTGCTGGCAACGCATGGAGGCTTTCCCTACGAACCAGCAAAACATCTCGGCTCCCTCAGGGTCACAAACAAGACCTCAAAACAGGAAGTCCAACTTGAGACGTGGGCGAAATGTATGAAGTTTTCATTCAACTAGGCTGTTCTAATCAGGTTTTTTTTTTTGTGTGTGTTCATGTTCTTTTAGCGTTTTGAGTGTGTGTGTGTGTGTGTGTGTGTGTGTGTGTGTGTGTGTGTGTTTCTTAAAATTTGTTATTCTACTACTACTACTACTTCCTGGTAGCCTTGCGTATGATCCTATCTGTATCTAGAAGAAGGAGAGTGTTGATGGTCCCAAAGACGCCACAGCTGGCCACACCAGGATCTTGGTCCATTCACTGCCAACGTCTGTGGTTTGCTCGCCTCCGACCATCAGGGTCAGGTTCAGATGATTTCGCTCTCTTTAAAAAAAAACAATCGGAGGTGTCGTGAGGAGCTATCAGATTCATTCAGCTCCACTCTTTCTCTCATGGCTTTTATCCAGGGTCTCAGCAAGATAGTCATGCGCTCTAGTAACGTCTCGTTTCAGGGAGTGAATACATGCTGAGGACCCCCATTGTGGCGTACGCGCCACCTGCTGGCGAGGCAGGGAATTACACTTTCACAAAGCAAACTCTGTAGCCTGTTGTGGGTTACGTGGGCAAAATGATAAAAGACAAAATAGATATAACGTTCATGCCAGAGAGCCATTTAACCAATTCTGAGCATGCTAAACTTAAAAGGCAGGGCTTTAACCAGGTTTACTCCTCATCCTATAAAACAGGACACAAAGGGGGGGGGGGTGAGATGATCTTGAAAAGAGTAATTTTTGAACAGATATCAGAAATGAAGGGCAAAGAAAGAAGGTATAATATGCTTGTAGGAACATTCGAAGGATCAGAAGCCTCTCTCCTAAATGTATATGCACCTCCAGGTGCAACGTGGGGGTTCTACTGACAAAT
The DNA here is from genome assembly GCF_037954235.1 of Aulostomus chinensis. Lineage (NCBI taxonomy): Eukaryota > Metazoa > Chordata > Actinopteri > Syngnathiformes > Aulostomidae > Aulostomus > Aulostomus chinensis. Next base: position 17,312,390 of record NC_141337.1, on the reverse strand, counting down.
CTTTGATCTCATGATCACAAACGCCAAGGGAATGGTGGTTTGTGGTGGTGACTTTGATCTGAGACTGAGAAAAAAGTGGGATGTGTCGGAAAAGATGATAAGAGAGATGGAAATTTGTGACATATGGAGGGAGTTCAGCCCCACAACTAGACACTACACTTTGTATTCCCCCAACACATAAAACTTACTCAAGGATTGATCTTTTTTTTATGTAAAGATATCAGTTTTGTAAGGTCTGGTAAATGTGGCATAAAGGACTTCTCAAACCACAGCCCAGTTTGCCTACATTTCAATTTAAAACATAATAAAAATATTATTTTCCCTGGGACTTAATTTAAATGTACTTAAAGGAAAAATGAAAGACTCTTTATCTCCATTGTAACTGACAACATTCAGTTGGGTCCTTGGTTGGTGTTCATCATTCATCATTTTGGCAAATCAGTATCACTCCTGGTACCATGTATCAATAAGCATGTGAACACAAGATCACCATTTTTGTTTATTCCGGAAGTCACTGCATATACGCACACAGCAGTAGTTGGTATAGCGCCCCTGTAGGCCATTATTAGTACAGAAAGTGTTTGGAGAGGTTCTAGATTCTGATGGAAATTCTAGCATCTGATCACTTTTTGCCTATTGTGTTGTTTCACTCTTTTAACTACAATGTGTGGTGTGAAAATTAGCGCTATTGGCAAGTGTTTGAGTTCTATTTTATTTATTATTCTGTGATTTTATATAATTTTTATTAATTCCCTGACACTACCTTAATTTTTGTTGAAGTGTATTTTTTCAGTTTGTATTGTTAACTGGCGTGAACATTAAAGGGTTGATTGGAATTTGTGTCTGCTGCTGCTGTGTATGAGAAAACCATGCGAGCGGAGTGGGGGGGTCAGGCTGGGTAGGGTTTGGGCTCGAAGACCTGCGGCCTGGTTGGGTCGTGTTGTAATTTTCAGGCAAAGAAGAGAACTCTACAGGCAGGCAGCGTGTGCACTGCTGCAGCCAGTGCGACACCGATATCCCACAGTACTGTAAACACCTGCAGACAACCATCTCACTCGGCCCAGCTGTGCTGTGTGTGCGTGTGCACGCGTGCGCGTGTAATAGGCCCATATAATTTCCAATATACAAGATTATCTTTTAACAAGGTAGCACCATAGCAGCCTACATACATAATAATGTCACAAAGCAGGCAACATGCATATCATGCAGGGCCAGCCTGTCTCACTCTCACACACACACACACAGACACACACACACATAACTACTGGTTTTCATGTTCACTGGGGACCAACTTTTTAATCATCACCTGCGAGGACCACCCTTTCTAGAGGAGCTAGAGTTCTGAAAAAAAATTCAGCTCACTCATCAGTGAGTAGTAGCCCATACATGCCTTCAATCCTTCAAGTCTGCATTGAAATGTTTTCCTCATCATCATTGGGGACCTCTGAAAAATCTAGTCATCGTGTTGATAGGGGACCAAATTTGCATAGAATTTGCATCACTCACTGACTGAAAAAAAGGGGAAAAAAATAAAACTTGTGGTCGGATCAGTTGAGAAATTCAAAGTAATTTCTGTATGATAACTTGTGAAAGTGATCAAGATAATTGATGTAAAGCGTAGTCTACTTCTGGCACTGATGATGAAAGTTAAAACACTGTGACAAATAATGAATGGAGTGCGAGCGGTGAAGTAAGAAATCATTTACGGCAAAATAAGTTTCACTCATGGATGTCTTTGTCTGCTTTCATTAGCCATGCGGTGCTTGTTAGCCCTCAGTTCAGCGAAGTCATCAAAACATTATATCAGAAATATCAAGGTCCATCTTAGTGTCAGTGTCACTGATGTTCAGCTGTGTAAAACCTGAGACCGTGAGAGTTTCACTAAGAATAAGAATACTTTATTAATCCCTCACAGAGTAAATTTAGGCAGTTACCACAGCATTGACAGAGGGAAGAAGAAAGGATAATATGAATTAGGAGAAAGAAAAAATATTTTTGAAATATGAAACAAACAAAATCTAAATGAAATAAATATTAACTTTGATATTATTTTTACAGAAAAAATACATTACATCAAGTATGAAAAATAGGAATATTTTCTTGCACATTGCTGAAAAAACAGACAAGAATGTAAATGTTCACAGCATGCAGTTGTGCAGCCTAATGGCTGCAGGCAGGAATGACCTGTGGTAGCGCTCCTTCTTGCACTGAGGATGCAGCAGTCTGCAGGGGGTGGGAGGGGTTGTTTAAGGTGGATGTCATCTTGGCTAACATCCTTCTATCCGCCACCTCCTGGAGGGAGTTCAGTGAACAGCACAGGACAGAGCCAGCTCTCTTCACCAGTTTGTCCGGTCTCTTCCTGTCCCTGTCCCTAACTCCATGACCCCAGCAAATGATGACGTAGTGCACTGCAGAGGCCACCACAGTGCTATAAAAAGTCCAGAGTAGGGCCTTGCTAACCCCCAAGGACCTCAATTTCCTCAGCACGTGGAGGCGACTCTGGCCCTTCTTGTAGAGGGCATTGGTGATATCAGTCCAGGCCAGTTTATTGTTCATGTGAACACCCAGGTACTTGATGAGTCCACTATCTCAATGTCTGAGCCCTGGATGTTCACAGCTGTGTGTGGGGGAGGTTTCCTTCGGAAATCAATCACAAGCTCCTTGGTCTTGTTGGTGTTCAGCAGCAGGTGGTTCTCCTCACACCAGTCCATGAGGTCTGTGATGACCCCTCTGTACTCTTGCTCGTCCCCCTCTGATATGCAGCCAATGATGGCTGAGTCATCGGAGAATTGAAAAGATGAAGTCCGCAGTGTAGAGGGTGAACAGGAACGGAGAGAGCACCGTACCCTGGGGGGCCCCTGTGCTGAAGGTTACTACATCTGACACACAGCCGTTCATCCTCACGTCCTGTAGTCTGTCAGATAGGTAAGCCAGTTGTCCAAGCAGCCAGATGTTGGTCCCCACTGGCTTCCTCCATCTTCCCCCGCAGCAGTGATGGCTGGATAGTGTTGAAAGCACTGGAGAAGACAAAAAACATGACCCTCAAAGTGCTCCTGGGAGACTCCAGGTGAGACAGGCCCGATGCAGCAGGTTGATGATAGCATCATCCACGCTGATGCCCAAACGATAGGTGAACTGCACCGGGTCAAGCGCAGAGCTCACCACAGCGGGGAGGTGGCTAAAGACAATCCTCTCCATGGTCTTCATCAGATGAGTGGTCAGGGCGAGGATGGCTTGGTTCACTAGGATGGAACCGGCATTACACACAAGGTCTTCCACAGGAAACAGATACAGTGTATCCAGGCTGAGTCTCAGGTTGAACATGTACTGGAACGCCTCATTGAGTTGGTCCACACACTTCCTGAGCAACCTGGAGCTGATAGCATCGGGGCCTGTGGTTTTCCTCACCTATGTCCTCCTGAGCTCACTCCCAGGGGGGTGAATGGGGAAGTACATGAGCACAGTCTTGAAAAGGTCATATTAGTCTGCACAATGCCTGCACTCACAGTGACAGTCAACCATAGTTGATCCCTTGCCAGTAGGTTAATATGCATTCCCACACTATAAATGGCCTTTTCTTTGTTTGTTGGCATCTCTCAGGGTTGTAGCGATATATAGTTTTAACTAAAAAGCGTGGTGTAAGCTGTGGTATAAACATCAAACTATGTGCATGTTATTAGCAAATGATTAATTTTAAGCAACTTTCACACATTGCACATTTCCTCAACCCTTACATTCTCATTTGAAAATGAACATAATGTGACATGCATCCCGGGTAGCATGGTGGTGCAGTGGTTAGCACTGTCGCCGTGCAGCACAGCATCTTCCAGTGCACAGCAAGAAGGTTGTGAGTTTGGCCTTGGCTCGAGCATGGGATCTTCCTGTGTGGAGTCTCCATGTTCTCCCTGTTCCTGCGTGGGTTCTCTCTGGTACTCCAGCTTCCTCCCACAGTCCAAAGACATCAAGAGGGGACGAGGCTGATTGATACTCTAAATTGACCGTAGGTGTGACTGTACAAGCGAATGGTTGTCTGTTTATATGTGCTGGTGTTGCGACTGGCGACCTGTCCAGGTGAACCCCGCCTCTCGCCTGAAGGCAGCTGGTATAGGCTCCAGCCACCACCCCCCAGCAACCCTCAAGAGGATAAGTGGAAGGATGGTGGCATGCATGTTTTACTCTTTTTATGGTAAGTGGTCAAAATAATTGTGTTACACTGAAATAGTGAGAAACTACGACATTTTCAGAGGCATTTCTCATTCTGTGAAAACCTCAGAGTGTTGCGAATCTACACTCATTGCCTACACTACACTTCTGTCGTCACTACAGAGCGCACAAAGACATGAGAACAACAGAACTGGGAGTCCTCAATGACCTCACTGACTGATATTGGCTCTGCCTGAGGAGCTCATGTTTTCAGAGGCTTTTGTCTTTGTGTCTATCCTTCAGCAGGATTGTGTAAAAACTGATGCATATTTTCTCCAAATCTGGTGGAGGGATGTAGTAAGGACAAAGAGAGAACCCATTCAAATTTGGGACCAGGTCCATATAATATCATTAAAAATGGCAGTTTTTGGATTTGACTGTGTTAGTTTGACAAAGGTTATGCCCTCCATTCTAAACAGATAAGAAATTACGAAAGTGAAAATTTTATGAGTCGTACAGACCCCTAAAGGTATCTCAGCCTGAGAAAAATTACACAAGTGGTGCCATAAGCAAGGTCAGCATGTTTAGGCCTGTAACTCTCAAATAAAATGTGAAAAAATTAAAACTGATATCATCGCATTTGCTGAAACCAACTGAAACATGAGACAGGATTCACAAATCATGAAATTTACAAAACCTACTTTCATGTCATAACTAAACTACTTCCTGTACATTGCAGTAAAAACTATGAGTGTTGCATATTTTTCAACAGTTGATCCAATTCATGTCAAGTGCCCTCACCTTTTAACTGGCAAAGGAGCTTGTGCTCCATCTGTACTTGCAGGTGCTTAAGTACGTTAAAGAGGCATGGTCTGATGCAACCATTGGCATATCGCTATTTTGGGACAGTTGTGCCATAGACATAGAAGAGGCTGGTCTTTGGTCAATGGCATTATGTGTAAAGTGCTATTCAAGTGGCACATCCAACAGCATTGCAGTGGAACTATTAGCCGTCACCTCCTCCCAGGCCTGCTTCACCTCTGGTGTCTTCAGTTGATGCCTGCTGCTCCCATATGTAAACATAGACGTGTTCGCGCACACAAGGAGGTCCGTTTCTTCAGATGAGAAGCGCTCACTCGTCCCAAGTTGAAATGTGTGTGCCACTGAATTAGCAGCACACACACACAAGTCTAGAACAAGCTGGACTTCAAAGGGAATGACAGGTGGTATTCTGATTGATCAGACAGATGTCTCACCCCAAACATGCCCGTATTAATTATTATGAGTCTAATGTCCGCTTCTTTGCGCTGTGGTTTGCACATTGATTATGCACTCTTTCAATACTAAAATGAGGCTGAAGCCTGCTTGCGCACACAGCACACACACAGCACACACATAGCACCAACTCTCTGGTACTATGGATCGCTTACAAAGGGCCTAGAATGAATTTACACTTAACATGAAAAGCTACTTAAAATTTTGATAACCCATAATTTTAAAACATTATAATAAAGAAATGTTGCAGCCAAAACACGAAATGTTGTGTGTCTTTGCAATAATTGGTCCTATTAACACTGAAGTGAGTCTCTATACAAAATGTGGCGCTAGGACAGACTTGCATCAGGTCTACTGGGTGCCAGGTTTCAACTCATGCAGGGCTTAAACCCCACTTGTACATATTATAAGTCTACTTCATTCATGCCCAGTTCCCACACACAGTTCCCTTCCTTCTGTGTTTTCATGCTCCTGACTGGCCAGAAAATGTAAAACCAAGGTGTTAATTTGCAGTGGGGGGCTTCAGGGATCAGGGGTCACTGTGGAAGAATTTATCAAAGCCTTGTCTGGTAGCCTGCTGGACTGAAGACTGAAAGTGCTGGACACTCTCAGAGTCAACTAAAAGCTGGCAGAGAGCTTAAGCAAAACCACCAGATTCTTACTTCTTTCTTATATTCAAGCAAGCCTTGACATCGTACCACTCTGCATGAAGGTAAGCTTGTTTTTGTTTTTCCTTCAGTTATTTTGATGAAAAGTTTGTCTTCTGTTTTGTCTTAATTTACTGTTTCAGATCCAGAGCTATGATTGATGGGTTGTTGATTAAAGATTTTAAAGAAAACACATCTTTTAATGTGTGAAAGAATCCTTCTACCTAACATTTTCAAGAAATCCCTCCAAATGCACTTCTTCAAATTTTTTTATGCAAAGCTTTTTGAGTGTTAACAAAAGTACTATAAAAGTTCCATGAATCATTATAATAAAAGTACCGAAAGTAAAAAAAAAAAAAAAAAGGCCATTGATTTAATTCCATTAAGCAGACTGTAATTGGTTATTTTTGCAGTTTTGTCTAAAAGCAACCAAATTCAGTAAAGATGTATTGACAGCAACTTCTATACTTGCACAGATGCATCTCTTCTCGGCTGTGGTTTTACTGGTGACTTCAGAACTGATACGATCTTTGGAAGCAGGAAAATGTCCTGCAGTATGCAGCTGTGACAGCAGAAAACTCACAGTAGCCTGCATGGACAAGAACCTCACTGAAGTTCCCCCAACTGTTGACGAGGTGAGGAATTTCGAATGTGTAGTGCTTAACTTTAACTTCACGCAACCGCTCAGGGAAGAAAGCTTTCAATCTAAATGCATCCAAAAATAATGTTAAGTACACACACATTTGAGGAAACCTCCTGTTTGACACTCATTGCTGCACAGCTACTGAAGTTTCTTGCTCGCAAGGGATCGACAGCAATCAAGAATGGGAGTGCAAGGAGTGGTGGATATTCATGAGATACCGAGTCCTTAAAATCATTCAGAAACCTTGGAAGTTTTCAAGAACCAACAAATCATTCAATTTAAAAATAAAATAAATAAATGCTTCAAATGAATGCTGGAAAATCTTGCACAAACTGATTTGTTTCCAGCAAGACTGTAAACCCCATCATAACTTCAGGGGTAGTCCCAAAGTTGACATTTTGAATTTGTGGTTATAAAAAATGTACCCGATGCACCATCTTCGTGTAGATAAAAAGAGCACACAGAGAGTGTCTACCACCACTAAGGTGAACCATTGGCCCCCAGTACTTTTTTGGGCTTGGGCCCCAGTTAAAGCTGCAAGTGGTGCTGAGCGGGCCCTTGCACAAGCATCATTGCTAGTTTCAAGCCAGAGCGAATGATGTTTTCATGTCAAGTGCCCTCCCTATTTCACAGGCATGAATGAGGCGTGGTCTGGTGCAACTATGGCACATTGCTATTTTGGAAAACCAGAAAAAGTTTGCACCATAGACCAAGAAGGCTGGTCTTTGGTCAAAGGTGCTACGTGTTAAGGGATATTAAAAGGGTGCATCAGTCAGGTGCTGCAGATGTGCAGCATTGCAATGAAAACATAGATATATTGGCCGTCATCTCCTCCCAGGCCTGCTTCCCCTCTGATGGCTTCAGTGGATGTCTGCGGCTCTCGTGTGTAAACACTGGCACACAAGGAGATCCGTTTCTTCACATGAGAAGCGCTCATTCGTCCCAAGTTGAAATGTGTGCACCACTGAAATAGCAACAAACTGGGCTTTAAAGGGAATGAAACGTAGCGCTTTAATTGTTAATGTCACTCCTGAAACACACCTATGAATATTCACGTGTCCAATTACTGGCTCTTTACACCATGGTTTGCACTGTAGTGAAGTGCCCCCTAAATAACAAAATGAGACTGAACCCCCCCCCCCCAATGCAAGGTGAACACATAGCACCATTCACAACCACCTGACCAAATGAATACAACCCAGAGTGTAGATGTCTTCATGTCTGTGTGAAATTGGGGAAAAAAATCTGAGGAAAATATAAAAAAATATGAAATATTTTAATTGGCCACCTACCCATGGTAACGCCATTTAAGTTCTTGAGGTGTTTCTGAAAAAATGAAAGATGTGGTGGACCCACTAGGAGGAATACAAAAAAGTATTTCCATGTTACCACCAGGTGGAGCTATTATCTGTCTCAAAAAATGAATGGGTTCCTCCTCTGCCTCTAACACACCCCTCGCCTCTTATTTTTTGCGTAACCCTGCTTCAGATTTATCCTGGATTCTTCCTTTACAGATCACACTGAAACTGGACTTGAGGAATAACAACCTGCAGGTGCTGCCCAGGGGTGTGTTTGTGCACACCCCATACCTCACCCACCTCAACCTACAGCACTGTAACATCGTCAAGGTGAAGGAGGGGGCTTTCCGAACACTAGGCCGTGTAGTGTCCCTGAACCTGGCCTACAACAAAATTGACATCCTCTACCAGGTGATACAAGGAGAGTTGATATTTGTCATGTTCAAAACTTGGGGGTATGACACTTTGCTCTTTTCCTTACTCCCATCCCTCTCTTTACCTCAAACTTTGCAGGAATCCTTTGACGGCCTCTCCTCTTTGAAGGAGCTACATTTGGACCATAACCGTATAGAGGAGGTCCAGCCAGGGGCTTTCATGCAGCTTGGCTTCCTAAACACACTGGCTCTCACACACAACCAGCTGGTGTACATCCCCAACATGGCTTTCCAGGTACTCAATGCAAAACACAATGACCTGAATGGACTGTGCACAACCATCTCACCAGATGATGATTCAGGAGTGTGACTTCTCCTACAGGGCCTGAACAACATCCAGTGGCTTCGTCTGAGTCATAACTCCATCAACAACTTGGCCCCTGAGGCCTTTGCGGGCCTGTTCACCCTCACTCGCCTCAGCGTGGACCACAATGAGTTGCAGTTCTTCCCCACTCAGGCCATGACCAGGTAGGTTCACCTGAAGCAGTATTAGAGCCAACACTCACTTCGCAGCAACATATAGGACCAGGAAATTGACCATGGATGCTTTTGTACTCATAAACCTCAAGGGTGGCCATCCATGTCCAAAGGTCTGCCCAGAAGTTTCTACTCATTTAAAGGCATTTTTCTGGCACCATTGATGCCAAGTGCTTGCTCACGTAGGAAATATTAGGTCTCTAAAATAAATTAAATCAAAACCAACAATGAACTGATTCACAAAGTAAGTCCAAATATTGATTAAAGCACAATATTCATGAGAATTTTGTTTTAAAAAAAAACATTCATAATGGTTTGAGTGGCAGAATATTCAAAACGAACTTTTGTAGGATGGAGTGGTATTTCTTCTTTAACAATGAAACTACTGTTCTCATAAAGTACCACCTCATAAAAAATAGGCTTCTCAAGTACCATCATTAGCCTGATGTGGGTCATGTCTTTGGCTAATGTCAGACACAGTGTGCGGCTAAGCTGAGGCTGGCCCGGAAAAAGGATTCCTGTGCTTTCCTGCTACTGGTGTAGAACATGTTTGAGTTGTGGAATTAGACTGTTTCCAGCCCTGGATGTTGGCTTAAGATGTCATCTGAGGCGCACTTGTTTCATGGATTCACTGCTGAGGACTTATCTCTCTGCTCCTCCTCGGTCCAACTGACTCCAAATTGGAGGTAATGGGTCACATCTCCTCACCGTCTTACCTCGTTTGTTGCAGGTGCTGTGTGTGATGTGAATGACGGCGACCACACCGTGGTCTTACACAAAAATATAACAAGAAAAGCTAAACTTATTGTGAATTAGAATCCAGTTTATGTATTTCGATTTGAAAAAAAATGAAGATTTGATGGTATTCTTTAATTTGATAGTATTCTTATTACATGATTTTGACTCATTTTATTTTCCAAAAAAAGTCTTTTTTATACCTCACATACTACCAGTTTTAGAATCATTGTTCTGATGTGAGGCAGCACGGTGGTGCAGTGGTCAGCACTGTCGCCTCACAACAAGAAGGTTCTGGGTTTGAGTCAAGGCTCGGGCACGGGATCTTTCTGTGTGGAGTCTGCATGTTCTCCCTGTTCCTGCGTGGGTTCTCTCTGGTACTCCAGCTTCCTCCCACAGTCCAAAGACATCAAGAGGGGACGAGGCTGATTGATACTCTAAATTGACCGTAGGTGTGACTGTGAGAGTGAATGGTTGTCTGTCTCTATGTGTTGGCCCTGTGATGGACTGGCGACCTGTCCAGGGTGAACCCCGCCTCTTGCCTGAAAGCCGCTGGGATAGGCTCCAGGCCCCCCATGACCCTTCACAAGAATAAGTGGAAGAAAATGGATGGATGGATGTTCTAATGTATTTAAAATGTTGATTTTTTCAAGGTATTTATTGAGAGTAATATGAATAAAGAACATTTCAAGTTTGTGTGTGATGTTAATTTAAATGCAGATAATTCAAATTACTGCCAAGTGCCATCTCAAGGCACTTTACTCAAATTCAATTCAAATGAAAGCGATCCAACATTCCTACATGAGCAAGCACTTGGTAATGGCGGTAAGAAAAAAACTCCCTTTTAAGAGGAAGAAACCTCAGTCAGAACCAGGCTTACAGTGGGTGGCCATCTGCCGACCGGTTGGGGTTGAGAGGGGGAAGGAGAGAGATGGGGTGTGGGGGAGGAGAGGAGAGAGAGAGGTGGGGGACAGGGGGATAAGTGGAGAGAGAGAGAGTGAGGGGTGGGGGAGGAGAGGCGAGAGAGAGGTGGGGCTAGGGCAAGCCAGTGTTGGTCCAGGACAGGAAGTGATCAACCCAACGTCCACAGCCCCAGGTGACTTGCAGGGCGAGACAGCACATAAGAAGTGTAGGTTAATGGATGCATTGATACATGTGAATGTTATGGAAAAAGATGGTAAGAAACAGAGAGGAGGAGAAAGCTCAATGCATCATGGCAGTCCCCTGTTAGTCTAAATCTATAGGGACATAAACTAGGAGCTGGTCCAGGATAACATGAGGGTTTTAAGCCTACTCTTAAATGTTGAGAGGGTGTCTGCCCCCCAGACTGAAACTGGAAGATGGTTCCACAGGAGTGGAGCCTGATGACTGAGGGCTCTGTCTCCCACTTTTAGAGACACTAGGAACCACAAGTAGACCTGCATGCTGGGAGCGTTGTGCTCTGGTCAGTTCATAAGGAACTATGAGCTCTTTAAGATATGATGGAGCCTGACCATTAAGAGCTTTAAAAGTGAGGAGAAGGATCTTAAACTTTTTACCGGAAGCTGGAGCAGCGACGCTAATACAGGCATGATATGGTGTCTCTTCCTAGTTCCTGTCAGTATGCGTGCAGCTGCATTCTGGACCAGCTGCAGAGTCTGTAACTTGTTGGTGCAGCCTGATGATAAAAAATTGCAATCGTCCAGCCTAGAAGTAACAAATGCATGGACTAGTTTTTCAGCATCACCTTGAGACAAAATGTTTCTCATTTCTGAGATATTTTGTAGATGAAATAAGGCGGTCCTTGAAATTTGTCTAATGTAGGGATGGAAGGACAAATCCTGATCAAATAGAACTCCTAGGTTCTTAACAGTGCCGCTGGGGGCCATAGTGATGCCGTGAAGAGCAGTAATATCACTAGATAATGTGTCTCTCAGGTGTTTGGGGCCAAGGAAATAATTTCTGTCTTATCAGAGTTTAACAGTAAAACGTTACAAGTCATCCAGTTCTTTATATCTGTAATGCATGCTTGCATCTAATCTTAGTGTTTACCTTGGTTACTTTCTGTGCCCTGCAAAGAGTCCGTGAACTCAAACGCCTGGACATGAGTCACAACCCCATGATCTACCTTGGAGAAGAATCTGTCTTCATGGCAAAGCTTACCCACCTCTACCTGGATCACATGTCCCTTCAAGACCTGTCTGACCTGGCTTTGTCTAGAGCACCCCTCCTCTCCCATTTGGACCTCAGCCATAATCAGCTCCGTTACCTCGAGCCGCTCCAAGGCCCCAAGGAGCTGGTCAGCCTCAACCTGACTGGTACAACTGGTCTTCATGCATTTGTTAACTTTAAAGTGACCCTCAGTTGAAATAAACCATTATGACTGTCTTAAAGCTAACCCGATCTACTGTAGCTGCTATCTACGACCCCTGAGGGAGTGGGCGAGTGTCAGCGGTGCCAAGCTGCTGGGGACTTGTGCTGGACCCCCTCACCTCTCAGATGAGGCGTTACACGCTGTAGCTCCACTAGACCTGCGCTGCCATAGCAGGGGGGATGCCCTGAAAGATGTCTTTGAGGAAGAGGATGAGAGTACAGTCTCCCCGCCAACAGCCAAGCCCAAGCAGAAAGTCAAATGTCCAGTTAACTGTGACTGTGATGTGAGTCCTTTTTGCATTTGCAGGAATGGAACTGGTGACAGAAACAATGGTGGAGCCATCCCACAGTACCTACACTTACCAAAACAGCTACTTAAATTACAGATTTCTTTTTAGCAGTGTTTGACAAATTGCCTGATTACTTTAAATGTACTGAGAAACAAGAATCAAATTCATGTATATTGTCATTATTTCTCCAATATGGCTACTTTTGAGTACTGTAAGCGAAAGCAAGCTAATCTTAGTAAATTTTCAATGTATATCTGACATTATGGGGCAACTGGGTCTATTGCACATATCTACTTGAACTTGTTATCAAAGTGGCTGACAATCTGCAAACGTTACATCAATTAGCTCAATATGTAATAATTGTTCTCTGTTTGTGAACAATTTGAATGGTATCTGTTTTGCTTGACCCAATACTATGTAAGTGGGATACCTAAATACTTATTACTATTGTTTTTAAGACCAAATGAAGTTATTAAACATATTCTGTTCTGATTTCACCCTCCCTAGATTGAAGCCCAGCATGCCACATGTGAGGGTCGCGGTCACGCAAAAATCCCACGAGGCTTCCCCACCAAAACGCAGCTGCTTGACCTACGCAGCAACCATTTCCACTACCTTCCAACCAACAGTTTCCCAGGCACCGGTCAAGTTGTTTCACTTCACCTGGAATTTTGCAAAATTCATGAAATTGAAGGGGGCGCCTTCCGGGGAATGAAAAAGCTGTTTTATTTGTATCTTTCTGACAATGACCTCACAACTCTGGAGGCAGATGCATTTGCTGGAGCCCCTGAGCTTGCCTACCTTCACCTGGATGGGAACCGTTTGGTCCAGTTCCCTGGATCAGGTCAGTCAAGTTAAAAGTATTAAATAAATTTATGGAAATATATATTTTGAAAAATATATGTATATGAAATGAAGAAAACATTTTATGGTGTCTTGTGTCTCTCCTTTAGCTCTGGGACGCCTACCAAATCTCTTTGCATTACACCTGGAGCTAAATGGCATTTCAAAATTAGAGCCCACTGGTTTGTTGTCCTCAGTAACCTCCAAACTAAGGGAGATTTACCTGACCAACAACACCATTAGTGCTATAGCAAATGGTGCTCTGGACTCTGACTTCCTGGCTAAACTTCACCTGGATTCAAATCAGCTGACAAAGGTGCCAATTTTGTCTAATACCCCAAACCTGGAGGAGCTAAACCTGTCTCACAACTCCATTCGCTGGGTTGGGCCGAATGCATTCCAGCCTATATCCAAAAGTCTGAAGAGGCTTTACATGGACCAGATGGGCATTGAGAAAGTAAGGACAGCATGTCTTTATTGGCCTGTGTGTCATGTTAAAGATTTCTCCAGAGTTTATCCTCTGACTTCATAAAAAAGGCCTGAAGCGTATTTCAATCAAAGGACCTAGTTGGTGGTAGATCCAATGACAGAGGAGAGTGAGATATATTTATTGCCGTTTCATATATCAAAATAGCAGGGGTCCAAGTATTGATCCATGTGGGACATCTTTATCCACCATCTGAGGAAAACTGTGACATCAGCAGTTTAAACATTACTAGAAAGATATGAACATCTCATAATTCTAAAACCAAATAGTCATTTATTCAACTGAATGTAATCATGAATGGGGGTGGCATGGCTCAGTGATTGAGTGGCTGTCTAGCAACCGAAGGGTTACTGGTTCGATCCTCATTTCCCCTGGTGACAATGTTGAAGTATCCTTGAGCGAGATGCTGAGACCCTGATGGCCCTGTGACGGACTGCCGACCTGCCCAGGATGAACCCCGCCCCTCGCAACCCCTAACGGATAAGCAGTATAAAAAATGGATGGATGGATAACAATGAACGTTCTTGAAACATTCTTTGGGAGTGATGTTGTGTAGTCCTGCTAAAGCTCTATTCTTACAGACCAAGCTCAACAGTGACTAATACATTAGTCATCTCCTATTATTTTCTGATGGCAAACTGTTTTTGTCATAATCCTTGTTTTAACATGGAAGATTTTAGTGAAAAGAGAGAATTTTTAGCATGTTATGTCCTCTTGTTTAGATGTGACATCTGAAATTGGGTATTCCATCTTAAGAGGAACAATTATTGCTTACCTGATCATCTCTTTAAATTTCTACCAATATTAAGATGTCTTGGGACGCTCTGGAGGGACTTGGCCCAGGTCTGAGGGCACTGGCTTTAAGAGGAAACCAGCTAAAGGAGCTTCCAGACCTGAGCTTGTTGACCAGCCTGCAAGTGGTTGAGCTGCAAGACAACCCCCTGCTATGTGACTGTGATTTGCTACCACTACGCAGGTCAATACAATGTTTCCTTTGAATCAAAGTTTTGCAAATTAAAAGAAACTCAATTTTTCTACAGCAGCACATGATTCAATGCTCATCAGCTGCAAGAGGGCTATATTTTATCCACAGTAGAAAGAAGTGATTATTAAAATCAGCATAATTTTAGTCACAATGTCACATTTTCTAATAAGGACAACTTCCATTTGAACTTTAGCAGTATGAACACTGCTGAAATAAACAAGATTCAATGTCTGTTTGTCCTTGTTTCTCAGGTGGATGGAGAATGTGAGTTTAGAGGTGATCGCAATCTGTGGTAACCCCCCTGAACTCAAGGGTCAGCGGGTCAGGGATGTCCATGTATTCAAATCCTGCCCTGAAAGCAGCTCTCCTTCAGGCAAGAAACTTGTGGCCCCGACTCACCTAAAAGTGAAGAAACCCAAACTGGGTCTCTTGAAGACCCCTGGAGTCAAGCCTAGACCTGCAAAGCCCAAAGCCAATAAGCCAAAGCCAAGCAAGAGTCTACTTCAGAGGACACCTGTGGTGAAAACAGTGATAAAGAACAGGAAAAAACTGTCATAATTGGATTTAGCCATTTTCTGCTTGTTTACAGTTTACCTGGTTGACAAAACATTTTCAACACATCATCAAGACAGAGTAATTCACTTGCGTCTCAATGTTCTCTCTTTGATCTGATTTTAATCAATGATTTATCTGTGACCGATCCCAGATTTCTGATTTTGACCAATAAGCAATGACCAATATCAAGGACGGACAGACTTACTGACTGATTTCTTGCTTTTTAGATGGATGGATTGAGAAACTGAGATTGGCAAGATTTTGTGTTTTATGCAAGATGAAATATAATGGGAAAATAAAATGAAGCACTTTCAGCAAACAGTTTATGATTTGTCATCGAAAATATATCCAGCAGTATTCATGTTATTGCATATTGGAAAAACAAGCATGTTTTTGTATTGCGTCCACGATACTAAACTACCCTTCGAATTAGGACTGAGAGGCTAAGGCGCTTCCTGTAACCCACATTGCCACTTTGCAGTTACCACACTATCATATTTATGAAATATGAATCCAAAATAACTAGATAATGTATCACCTGGTTCCATGGTGTAATGGTTAGCACTCTGGACTCTGAATCCAGCGATCCGAGTTCAAATCTCGGTGGAACCTGTTCTTTTAAGCTTTTCCCACTATCCAGAATAGGAATAACAGTATAATGGATGCAGAACTTAAACTTTGTAAGTAACGGCAGTTCTTCCTCGGAAGGATTTTTTAAAGGCACAATCCTTTTTAAAAACACAGAAAAGAAAATGAAATCATGTTTGCTCTTTCGGGTGCTTCCGGTTGTTGCTACTCGTCACGTGAGCTAAACGTCTCAGTTCAAGATGGCAGCAGCAATGGACGTTGACACGCCAAGCGGCACAAACAGTGGAGCAAGCAAAAAGCGATTTGAGGTCAAGAAGGTGTGTGTTTTATGAATAAGCGGTATATTGACATGTGAGTTAATCGTGATGTCTGTAAGAAGCCCCAAAGCACAGCCAACACACCCTATTCTTATCCATAGCGTCCCTTTAGCCACCCGCTATTAGCATGCTAACGCTAAAACTCTGCGGTTTCACTGTAAGTTAGCCGTTAGCCGGACTCAATAAAAGCATTAATTAGCATTTCTATGTCAAGCCATTCGTGATTAAGCATCAGTATATAGTATTTTAACGAGATTTACCAACCCACAGTTTTGTTATCTAACCACGATGTAATTTGTCTTAATCCCTTAAACAGGGAAGCCAGGTAAACTCGGGTGTATTGTGAGCGAAGTTAGCTTAGCCGCCTTCCTGAGACCGCCAGCCAATGTAGCGAGTTTAATCGTGAATTATTTTTGAATTATGAATTATGTTTTTCTTTGGCAACCAGTGTTTGTATTTCACGATAAATGGAATGTTATGTTTTGATGAATTTGATTCAGACGCTGGTTAATGACTTTAGATATATTGTGTTCCATTCCTGTCATTAAGTCTTTAAATTGATGTCAACAAAGCAGTCACTTCATGATAATGTTATTCCTGTAGCATCTTTATAAATAAAGTAAAGCTCGAACTTCAGGGGCAGAAATTTCTATGAAGAGTTACTTAGCCGTTAGTAGTAAAAGCAGCAATGAACCCTGGTCTAAAGAGACAGTAAATGTCTGTTAACCTTGGTCTGTTTCCTACTTTCCCACCAGTGGAACGCTGTGGCGCTGTGGGCCTGGGACATTGTTGTGGATAATTGTGCTATATGTAGGAACCATATCATGGACCTGTGTAAGTTCACTTTTACACACTCACACTAAGTCTAAGACAAAGACACACACACTCACACGCACACACAAGTTGCATTCACATTTGAAGCTACATATGTGGTGGTGGTGGTGGTGGTGGTGGGGGGGGGGGGGGGGGGCGCAATGGGAGAACACTCATGTCAGAATCAGTTTAACCCGACATTAAACACTGAGGCATTCTTGGAATCAAGTGGGCGTAAAGCCGAGTTGATTCCAAGATTTGGGAATTTTGTAAGGGCTGCATTTTGAAAGACTGATTCAGATACACTGGATATGTCATGGCAACATGTTTTTGAGTCATGTTCTGCCACCTGACTCATAAAATACACTGGACACATCATGGGCGGCAGGTCTTTTTCTGCTGCACTGGCTCCATTTGTGTTGTGTGCAGCTGTGTGCCAGCCATGTGATCTGAGGAATTTTCAGAGACAATTTGACTCAGAATAGATTTTTTTCCCTTCTATTCGCACTATCAGCAGCTCTTATTGTGCTAATACTGGTTGTTCTGACCAAAGAATCAAGGACACATCGTGAGATGAATGATCAAAATTGTGTTTACTTAAAAAAAAACACAATGTTGAACTGCTGCTTTCGTTACCTCTGTTATGAGAAATTCATGGATCCATTTTGAAATAAAGATGAACAATTCTATCCTGGATGACTGCAGTACGTTACTGTACTGTACTGTGCAGATGAAACCCTTTCTTTGTTAGTTTTTCCTCTCTTGATTCACATGTCTGAGGGCAGACGGTGTTGTACCTTCTAGGCAAATTACATTTTGAGGGGAAATTGGGATTTGTATATAATGTAGATATTTTATTGAAAATAGGGGCTTTGAAACTCCAAGTCACCAGAGGCACTATGGTTCAGCTGGTACTTTTTAGCCTGTTGTTAAGACTCTAACTGACATTGACCAGACATGAGAGTGTGTTTTGTGACATGTGTCCGTCCTACTTTAGGTATAGAGTGCCAGGCCAATCAAGCCTCTGCGACGTCTGAGGAGTGCACTGTGGCCTGGGGTGTGTGCAACGTGAGTTTCCATCAACACAACCACGCTTGGCTTGTAGCTTCCATCACGCAGCACATAGTGGATCTCACCGATTCTCATGACATCATCACACTTGATTTTTTTTTTTTTCCTTCATGTAAAGTTAAAAATTAATTCCCAATAAAAGCAGTTCCATCTGGGCAGCTTTTCAGGAACACCTCTGTAAGTTTGCTAATGTTTGTACTGCTCATTGCAATCACATTACTGATGTCAACAAACCCATTTTGGTACAGTAAAAGCACAAGAGATTTATTCAATTTATGAAAAAAATATTAAGATGTGGAACTGTTGTGCTGTTACGTTCGGATATTTATAAGTGAGGTTTTGTCTCCCACAGCATGCCTTCCATTTCCACTGTATCTCTCGCTGGCTAAAAACCCGACAGGTTTGCCCTCTGGACAACAGAGAGTGGGAGTTTCAGAAGTGAGTATCGCATGAGTTGCTCTCAATAACAACAAAAGTGAGCATTTCTGTAAATGACCCTACGTTTCTGTCTCTCACAGATATGGACACTAGCCGAAATGTTGTTGACCCTTGCTCGGCTTCTTGGGAGTGTCACCCCCAATGCTTCTGTTCCCTCCTGCTTTGCGGTTCTTGTCGTCACCATATTTTGTCTTGGTATGTTCTAAGTATAAATAAACCTTAATGTTGCCACAAGTGGTTGGTGTTTTCGTACAGATTGTCATTGGTCAAACACCATGGTATATTGAATAAAGATATGGATGAGGTTACTTTTTTGGCCATTTACAGTTCATGGTGTCGTATCCACCTCACTGTCATGACTTAAGTTATTTTTGTAAAGGTAAAAGCCAGTTATCAGGTACGTGTGAGGGATTGTTTATTTCCTTGGTGAAACACACAGCTAGAGCCAATGTTGCCCCTTTTAATGTGGACACGGTCAGTCGGGTCATAAACACTCCAGCATGGCACAACTTCCCCCTGAATGCTGATGCCCCGATATGCTGAATTTGCCTCAGTGCAGGCTCCAGGTCTGTTGCAGGGATTCAGAGCATCAGCGGCATCAGTAATCCTCTGGCTGAGCAACAGGTGCTGGAAGCGGATTAAATGGCCTGGTGACCCACTGTTCTTCTCTGGCCAACAGCAGCTGGAGGGAACCATTTGTTATTCACCATCAGGCTGCAAGGAAGTTACATCACTAGCACACAAATTCACTGAGCAAGTGAGAAAAGGGAACTCAGTGGAATACAGAGAATGAGCCGAATCTCTGCTCTGTAGTCTTGTGGTGCGATGATGGATGGTAATTATGAACAAATCAGTTATTCAGTAAGAGGCAGTTTCTTGCATTTGGGATAGTCAGCTTTAATTAATATTCACAGCTTTAAAATAGATTTACCTCTTCAACCCATATACAAGAAAACAAAACTCAGAAAACCACAGAGAGCGGAGTGATGGTGGTGACAGGTTGAACGAGATGTCTGCAGTTGTAACGAGCATGAGCTCCAGAGCAAAACCAAACCTGCTTTGCGGCAACAGGTTTTTATTGTGAAGTCCCCCCCCCCCCCCCCCCGACAGGGTCAAACAAGTTGTCTTGAAACATTTGTGATAAGAACGGAGAAGAAAGTGTCAACAACTGTGAGTTCAAGAAAGAAGACTGGTAGCTAAACCTTTATAACTTATTAAATGGCTGCAACAGGAATCATTAGTGTCTTAATGCAGCAGCTCCCAGTTGAGCTTTTCCAGACGCGAGTTAAGTACCAACAACCATGACAGCTAAGACGAGTCAGAGGAGCTGTCTAAATATCAGACCTGACTTCTAATTGTCTGGTTGCTCTGTTGAAACTCTGGCCATGTTTACATGCATGACAATATTCCTCTATTATTCTGAAAGTTATATAAAATATTACAAATTTGATCAAGGATCACATTAAAAAGCACATTCTGGTTGGATCTTCTGAACTGGACCTTTTCAGATGAAGATGTGAGATATCTACATATGATTTTAGGAGCTGTCATTGGACATGTATACGACGGTTCAGGACCCGCATCCGGCTAACTTTTCTCATGTGAATTTGGTCAATATGTGGGAATCATTGAAATCCAAACTTTTTTTTTTGCGTACTCCATAAAGGGCCAGGGTTTATTAGTAATGACGTCATACAACTCATAGCCCCATCCCTCAAAACAGCGGACTGCGCCCAATAATACAACACTGGATGCATCTGGGGAAGCTAGATGAGAGTCCATCTGCTTGTTTGCAGTCTATATGGTAGCATTTAGCTAGCACCTTTATGCACCTGGCTGTCTAAATCCAACCGTACTATACCAATTACATGACCCTTATCAAATTCAGAATATTGCTCTTTCCCTAATAATAATAATAATAATAATAATAGTGGAATGTCAGTGTACATGTAAACGTAGCCACTGTTAAGTGCTGACAGTCTGATTAAGGACATTTTAAAAGTTAACCCAGGTTTTCCCAGTATCATTGCCAGTAACTACTCGCCCACACCATGGTTTGAGGGGTGGGCACACAGTGAACAGCTGTTGAAGAAAGTTGTTGCACCACACATCCGTTCTCCACTCCAGTCGTGTCCCATCTACGGCTGCGGTGGAGCTCCAAACTTGGCACTCAGCTTGGTGACGAGGGCCATGATTTTAGGGTTGTTCTGGTACTTGGCAATGTTGGCTGGGTTCTGTGCAACATCCTGGAAGGCAACCATCACCTCAGGGTCCTGGACAGTAACATGGGAGGCAAACAGGGTTACATGGTGTAGTTCAGTCCTGTTCCGCTCAATTTGTTCTCTTCAAAGTGATATTGTAATCGAGCACCACTCTTCCCACTCAGCCACTAACAGAATTCAATGCTCCAGCATACTATAATGCCCCATTTGTGTCAGCAGGGGACGCTGTTGCTCAGCAAACGTGACAGTTGACTTAACGTGGTCTTTTACAGTGCTTCATATTTCTGACTTGATTTGGTTCTAAATATGAAAACGCACTTATAGTAGTCTTGGAAGACCATAAGACATCACTGCTGCAGACGTCACGCTCATCAGACAGCATTCACCACAATCGTGACAGGCAGTTGTTTCCACTGTTTACACATTTCCATCAGATGACTAACTTGGGGCAACACAACCGACTCTCGGCAAGGAAGAAAAGCATTTCTCAAAATGGACAGCAACTGTTTTGAACATGTACAGTTTGATACGTGGCAGGAAGCAGCAGAACTGGTGGTGATGTACATGGTGGTGTGTGCAGCAGTGAAGTCACCTTCATGGCGGCGAGCAGCTCAGGGTCCTTCAGGAGTTCACCGAGACCCGGCATGCCAGGAGGGACTCCACCGGGGAATCCAGCAGCACCTGCAGATGTGACATCATCAGTATTACCTCTGTTTCTCAGTGGATGAGATGTACCTCTCGGATCCTACTGAAACAAAATTACGCACTCGGATCAAATCAAATAGTGTTTTCACAGGACTTGTCCTCTACATTTTCTCTGGCAAACAAGCATTCCCCCCCTATCCTACCTGGAAAGAATCCTGCTCCTTCTCCAAATTGTCTGGCTTCCTGCTCCTGCTGGGAAACAAAACATTGGTGAACATTTTCAATACACCGTTTAATGCAGGGATACGCTTCAGTCCTGCAACAGCTCACCCTCTGAGCCCGAGCGTTCTCCTCCCTGGCTTTCTTTATCCGCTCCTGTTTCTCCCTGATCTCCTTCTCTTCCTTTTTGCGCTCATATTTGCGTCTGTGCTCTATGATTTTGTTGGCCTGAAAACAAAGGTAAGCATGACAAGAACATCATATGGGAATCCTACTGGGGTCGCTGTCTGTCAAGACTGATCAAACTGTAGATTTCTGAGCTAATACATGATTCATTACCACAAACACGTGTTTTGAGTGTTTTACTGTACCTTAGGCTGCACCTCCTTCAGCATTGCGCTAGCATCCTCATCATAGTCCAGTTTACAGGCTGTGGCCAGATCCCTTGCTGCCTCCTCCCAGTGGCCCAGCAGCCTGCAGCAGTACACAAGTGACCTCAGTGGCAAAGACTCTGGTACACTTTCACCATGCAGGTTCAACCACAAAACATCTTGGCTGTCACCCAGTACTGAGTCACATATGCATCACACGATTTGAACAAAAACCAAAACAAAGCAAGCAGAGGGATGTCATCCATCTGCACCCCTCATGTTTTGAAAAGACAGTTAAAAAAATAATGAGCTTCATCAATAAATGGTGGCTCCAATGTTTCCATCAGTGACTCTTCGCCGCATAGTTTTTAAACTTTCAGGCTCATGCTCTTGGGTCTACGAACTAAAAATACTTCAATAGCAGGTGTGGTATCTCAACACAATCTTTGATGCCACTTTTCTTTCACAAATTAAAAACTAAATGTTGCAGAGAAAAGAAAGACCAAGTAAACCTTCCACCTTCTCTTCCAAAAGTAGAAAAATCTGGAGGGGAAAAAAAAAAAAAAAAATCCAATTTCTCACAGAAAAACAGTGACACGAGAAAGTACTCAACAGTATGCTTGCTCTTTTTCTCAGGTGAAAAAAAAAGTCCTAGAAATATAGGATTAAAGTTGTTCGCATACCAATTTGCTGCGTGTCACTTAAAAACACTGGTGGGAAATTAGATTTCTCATTGTTTTTAAATATGTTCACACTGCAATTTGGGTGGAATAAACCTTTTAAACCATGGTCCTACAAATGCTGTCCTTTTTTGCTGTCATACACATCCGTATGTGGCACTGTCTCACACACACACACACACACACACACACACACACACACACACACACACGTGTCTCTTGTATTGACCACTAGATATCTGGGATGCATCAAAATCCTGAAATGCTGCTCCACTGCAGGTTTGCCAGTGATTCGAGGATTTTGTGGCCCTGAAACCACTCAGCAACTGGAAAATGTAGAGCTAAATCATACAGTCAAAGCAATGACAAATAATGATAAACATATTTGTACAGCACCTTTCAAAAAGCAAGTTTACAAAGTGCTACACAGACATAAAACACAATTGATTTATACACTGCATGAAATCAAAACAAACAAACAAGATGAGACAATAAAACAAATAAAAGCATGGGTAAAAGAGAACTCAGTTAAAAGCCAACCTATAAAAGTAGGTTTTTAAGAGAGGACACTGAGGCAGCTTGTCTGATTGCTAATGGAAGTGCATTCCACAATAGTGGAACTGCGAATGCTCTGTTTCCTCTGTCATGAGCCTTGTTCTGGGAACCGTGAGCAGCAGCTGATCAACAAATCTAAGAGTGCGGGGGTACTGGGTGAGAATGTCAGTGATATATGATGGGTTAGGCCATTGAATGTCATTGAATGGCAAGGCCTAAAACAAACATGACATAAAAACATACAATGACATTTTAAAATCAATTCTGAACACCACAGGTAACCAGTGCAAAGAGGCCAGAATAGGAGAAATGTGCTGATATTTCTGTGCCCTTGTGAGAATTCAAGCTGCAGTGTTTTGAACGAGTTGGAGACGATTCATGGATTCCTGTGGCAGTCCGGAAAATAAGGAGTTACAGTAGTTAAGATGGCTGGAAACAAAAGCATGAATTAAGAGTTTGAGCATTACTGAGTGAGATAAATTACATGATTTTGGCTATGTTCCTAATTTGACTGATGGCTGTTTTGGTAATATTCCTAAAATATTTAGAAAAACTCAAATCGGTGTCAAACACGACTCCCAGATGCCTGACCTCATGCGTACACTGTTTACTCACAGAAGCAAAGGTCTGGGTTACAGAATCCTGCTGTGTTTTGGGACCAAACACCACAAAATAATAAAAAGTTACTGGACATCCAGGCCTTGAAGTCTGCAAGACAGGCTGTGAAAATGTTAACCAAGGTGAGGTCTGAGGGATTTATCAACAGGTAGATTTGAGAATCATTTGCATAAAAATGGAAAGAGATGTTGACGTTGCAAATGACCTGACCCCGTGGTAATATGTACAGAGAAAAGAGTAAAGGGCCAAGAATTGACCCTTGAGGAACACCACATGTAATATTTGCATGACTGGAAAAGACATTGCCCAGAGATACAGAGAAGGTTCTGGTACTGCGGTGTGACTTGAACCAATCGCGAGCAGTCTCGGTCACACCCACCAAGTTTTCCAGTCAAGCAATTAGAATGTCGTGATCAACGGTGTCAAATGCAGCAGACAAGTCTAACAACACCAGGACAGTAAAACAGCCAGCATCAGAGTTCATCCTAATATTAACAACCTTCAGAAGTGCAGTTCCAGTGCTATGGTGACAACAAAAACCAGACTGAAACTTTTCAAAGAGCGAGAGTTCATTCAATAAGGATTAAAGCAGAGAACATACCACCTTCTCCAGTACCTTGGCAAGAAAGGGTAATTTAGATATAGATCTGAAATTGTCAAAATCATCCGTGCCAAAATTTGGTTTCTTCAGCAATGGTTGCACAATCGCCAATTTAAAAACTGAAGGGACGACTCCCAAGGATAAAGACTTGTTAAACTGCGGGTGTACCTGTGAGCTTTCCCCCTCCACTTGTACGGCTGTGCAGAGTCTGGGTTGATGCTGATGGCACGGTCACAGTCCTGGATAGCTGCATTGGGTTTCTGCATCTGGATGTAAACACTAACATAAAGTGAAAATGATCACCAACAGTGCAACAAGCAAGCATTTCAATGGCACTCATAACATTCAGGAATAAAACAATGAAACATTTCTCACCTTGCCCTCTTTGCATACATAATGGCTACACAGGGGTTGAGCCTGATGGCTTCGGTGAAGAGATCCAAAGCTTTCTGAAGATCTCCTACCAGAAACAAATCAGAGGAAATTAGGATTTGAATCCAATTTTGAGTTCTATTTATGTGGAGATTTAATGTCTGATCAACCTTCTCCAAGAGCATTAATGGCCTCTATCTTTTTCTCATTGGCCTGGTCCATCATATCCTCTGTCACCTGCAGAGAGAGAGAGACAGGGGAAAAAAGGGACACACACACACACACACCTTACTTTCATTTCTTTCCCAAGGTGGAGTTGCCTTCATAAACTGCTTTCTACTTGACAGAATAAGGGCTGAGTAAACATTTTACCTCGACATTGTCAAACTGCCCCATTTCCTGAGGCTCAACATTGTCTGGTTCGATGACTCCCTCTTGGTCTATTTCTGAAAAACCAAACAGTTTGGGTTCATTGTGTATCCATTAGGTAGCAGTAGGCACTACGAGTGTATGATAGAGGGATATCCCATTCCTATAAAGAGAGCCCCACTCTACACAAAAACGATTATCAATGGGTCACAATATCTGACCGATTTCAAAACATCTTGCCAAACAACGACAGTTGAATAATAGCCAACTGGCTAACACTGACACATTCACAGAGATAGAGGAATAGGTGTTGTCTTTTCAAATTAAAATAAAAATGAGGCTGATGATCATAAAATGTCTGATTATATTCCTGTGTTACCTTTAAACAATCTTTGTAATTATCCACAACTAGAAATACTGAGTTGTGGTTGTATACCTCAGCAATGTGTGACCTTGATATTTGACCGCCAAAATCTTTTCAGTTCATCACCCGTTTTTGGTGGACACAGTGAAGAAATTCCCTTAGGCTGTTCCCAAGACGTCACCCAAAGGGTGTGAACCTTCAAGAACTTTTCCATTACAACAGTCTTGTGACCCTCCATCCACAGCTGTGGTGTCCCGGTGTCAGACACAGTTTACCTATTTCACTCTCGTCACTCTCAGAGAGTGCAGGGGACTCAGGCTCCGGGGGTGAAGATGATGTTGGGGAGGGACCACAAGGACATCCACCCTACAAGCCAGATAGCATTAAAATTCAAGTGGAAACACTGTTCAACTTCTTATAATTCCTGTGAACAAATAAAAAAAGGTTAACCGGAGAAATGTTTATGATATTAATATATGATAATCACCTGGCATGAATCTGCTGTTCGGGAGAGTGGAGGGATTGTTGCTCCCATGCTGTAGTACAAAATTTTGAGGGGGGAAATAAATAAGTTTAATGAGCAACTAGATCTCCAATAGTCATTTATAACAGTGATAGACTAAATAATCGATCAGTTGAGTCGACTGATGGCAATTTGTCATATGATATGAATGTATTTATCTATTTCGTTAATCAATTTAAAATCCGAGAAGTTCAGCAGTTTTCTTTTTCTCATTATCGTCAAAAAAAATTTCCAGGTCCAAAAACGCACGGGTAAATAACTGCCCGCCATAAAGAACACAGAACCATCTGTTAGTGATTGACTCATAAAACCAAAGTATTCCTGCTGCAGGCCAATACTCTGATATGAATTGTTCCCATGCATTGTGATGTATATCATTCCAATGAAATAAATTTAGGAAATTTTACTCGCAGCTCAGTTGGAAAAGCTTGGAAAAACCAGTTATTTCCCATTTAATACTACCACAATACTTGAATTTGGAAAAAACAGGAAAAATATGTATATTTACTTGGACTTGCAAAACAAACAGACATAGATATATTAATACTAATTATCTATATCTGCTGATACCGATGATGTTTGCTGTGGATAATATTTTATGTACCCAAAAGCAGTGGTAGGCAGTGCGAAGTTTTGTGGGCTGCTGACTAACATTATAAGTCATTGTTTGTACATACATGGGTTTGTGCGGCTTCCATTCCATGAACTTCTGTTAAAGTGGACAGCCTGACCCAAGCTTAAACCCTACCCAATTGACAGATAAAACTTGACCTGTTCCTAGCATCAGTTTGCAAGTAAAGTACAATTTTAACCAGGTATTCATTAATTAGGTTTCACCTTAGGACCTGTCTGTGGTCCCCATGAGCCCTAGGGTTCCTAGGGTTAGTGTTTGTAACAGAAAAGGTCTCCAATAAGTAACAAAAACAAGGTACTCTTACTCACACTCTCACAAACACAAACACACCCACATACATACATTTCTTGGAGAGGGATGGGTGGGTCTGGGCACGTGGTTAACTTGAAAACATGTGTTTTGACTTAAATGATATGGTTTCCTACAGATAATAAAGGAATCTCATTGCTAAAGTCTCAGGCACATGACATGAGACAACCGACCTCTGCAGCCAGGTGCGGAAGAAGCCCATCTCAGGAAGGTGCAGGATGGAGGGATTGGATTGGCACATCTGTATGAAGCCCTTTAACTCCGTCACTTTTCTTGAATCCATGATCTTCCGTCTCGTCAAACACAAAATCCGCTGCGTTTGATAGAACAGGGAAGAACTTCAGCACGGCTGGCTTTGTTTACGCGCGTGCTTGCTAACGATGCTGTTCAACTAGCATGCTAACGTGCTTAGTGGTGAATGTACGTGCTTAGTTGCACTTTATACAAATACACTGGGAGTAATTCCAGCTCTAGCAAATTCAACATTACACTACAGGCGTTGACGGCTATTTCCGTATGCAAGCCAGAAGTTTCGAGAAATGTGAATCCATCTCTGGGGTGCTGACTGTAACTGACGCATGATAACGTCTTTTAGCTAGCTGCAATACACCCGTGATTAATGAACAACTCTTCACCGCAGCGGTCGTGAACCCCAGTAATACAAGCGAAACGCACCTGTTCGAAGACTGGCTGTTCAGAGCCACAAAGAAGGGATGCAGCTGGTTTTTACTAACACAACGGTAATCCACTGACTGAAAGTGGTGTAGCTCCAGAATGCTGAAGTTGGCGTCCGGTTGGTTGCTTTTCAATCTTTTTTTCTTTTTTTTTTTTCCGGGCCGCCTTAAAGGTGGTATAACGCCAGTAGAGAGCGGTGTTCAGTCGTTTTGGGCTCATTACTGAACTGCGCAGTTGCGTTGAAACCGCGGCGGTGTGCGTCTCCAGTCGAGCACATCTGGCACAGATTGGATTACTGAGAGTAACAATATCGAGCTGTCCATGGGGATGCAGCCCTTGAATTGAGACATAGTTTATGTTTTGGGTTCTGATTAAAATCCCTTTATTGTTTTGTTGCATTTTTTTTTTATCATTTTAATGTATTTCTCCCATATGTTCTATAACATATGTTCTGTAAATCTAAAAGGGTGTCCTTGGTAGTGTCGGTTTGAACCCTCTGTGAGTAGTGTTTTATTATGTTTAATTCTCATTTTGCCTTCCGAAATTATTTTATTTTTCAGTTCGTAAATTGGCTTGAAAACGTCTGAATACCGCCACTTACAGGCGTTATCCACCTTTTAAGGTGGACCAGAAATCCCAATAAGAAGCTGTGAATCGGAAGACAACTTCAGCGTCGACGCACTTGAATTTTCGTTCAGGCAGCTGGTCAGGCAGCCTGAGGCTTGGCGAAGAGCCCTGAGCTGAATTTTATTATCAGGGGAATAAAATGTTGTCATTAAGTGATCTGGAAAGTGTGTCAGGTGTACATGCACCTCGAGTAAAACAAATGTTTTGTTTGTCCAATTGCGAAGAAGTAATTGAGAAATTATTTGGAATTATAATCACAGGCCTTGTGTCACCAATGAAGTCAAAGACTTTACTTCTGAGATTGAGCGTTTAATCTTGCAATCGAACCAGCTGTTAGAGATATATTAAGTCCATGTTAATGAAAACTGTATCTCCCATGAATATTGCAATGATATTATTTATCACTTTTTTTTTTTGGACTGCATTTATATGCAGCTTTTTTTGCAAGTTTAACATATATTTGACATGTTTTATAGGAAAAATTACCTGGGAAAAAGTACTTTATTTCTTTGTAAAATATTCTATAGAAAAATGCAATGAGGGAAAGAAAAGACTATGGCTAAAATAGATCTAGATAGAGAATGGACATTATCCCGTTAGTCGTCACTGAATGAAAAATAATAATAAAAAAGCTGTAAAGACACTGGAATCAAGTATTCATGTGACAACAGGAAAGAAAATTATAGATATAATTTTTTCTTATATATATAATTTTCTTTCCTTTTTGACATCAATGTTCACAGTCTTGATCTTTTTGTACTTTTTAGTTCTATTGTTGTTTATCTGGATCTGCGTTATTTGGAATTTTTCAATTGCCATCTTAAGTCCATCCATCCATTTTCTTCCGCTTATTCCTATCAAGGGTTGGGGGGGGCTGGAGCCTATCCCAGCGGCTACGGGCGAGAGGCGGGAATCACCTGGACAGGTCACCAGTCCATCACAGGACCAACACATAGAGACAGACAACCATTCACACTCACAGTCACACCTACAGTCAATTTAGAGTATCAATCAGCCTCGTCCTCTCTTGATGTCTTTGGACTGTGGGAGGAAGCTGGAGTACCAGAGAGAACCCACACAGGCACAGGGAGAACATGTAGACTCCACACAGGAAGATACTGTGCTGGAGCCGCGGCTCGAACCCTGAACCTTCTTTCTCTGAGGCGACAGCTAACCACTGCACCACCCTGGCCATCTTAACTTTGTCGAAAATTTTGAAGTTTTTTTTCTTAAATATTTTTGTCCTTATTTACAATATCCATTCTTCTTCCTTTTGTAAATGCTGCTGTAACTGACTAAATTTCCCCTGTGTGGATTCGTAAAGTATTCTTAGTTTAGTTTTGTTATTCTTACATGAAATGAAGTTTAAGATTGGCGACCCGTCCGGGGACGGCCGCAAAAAAGTATATAGAACATCTAAATCAAGAAAAATACAAGATATTTCATGGCATAAAAATAACTAGATTAAGGGAAAAGGTTATGTCGTATGGTCTCAAAAGGAAAAATAAAATAAAATTGCTTATTTAAGTTTTACATAGAAAATTGTTTATTAATGCACAATAACAAATAGTAATAAAATGGAAACATGTATTGGTAAGATGTTTAAACGGGGCATGAATTTGATAAGGAAATCAAAGGGAAAAAGTCGTCTGAAAAGCAAAACTCAGGGCAAACTTTTTTATAGAACTAAGAAGAAAATCGGAGCGTTCTATTAGACTTCTTCAAGTGACCTGTGGAGGGCAGCAATAAGAATTTGCTGCGTGTAGACGCGCCGGAAATCGAAAAAATGAAGAAGGAGAAGCAAAATACCAACTGTCTTGAATGAATGCTGTAAGCTAATGTCAAAGCTAATGTCAGTCGTTTAGCTGGGGCCACAACGAGTAACTCCGTGATTATTTGTAGACTGTGGAAAGTGGGAACAATATACCTCAAGGGTCTCTGTAAGTATTCGGAGTTATTTTGAGACGCTTCTGTCAGTGGCTGCTCATGTCGCCTGTGGACGACGGGCTCCAGCGCTGACCCGTGTCCTCGAACCGCGGCTACGATGTTGTCCCCCACCAGCGCCGCGTTCAAGGCTGTCAGACTGCTGCCTCCCCACCGCTGGAAACGAGGTGAGCTCAATTTATATGGGCATGTATCGTAGTTTAAACAGCTTTGAACCACGAAAGTGTTTTGTCACTTACCGGCCAACGTAGACAGCAGCAGCAGGGTGATGAAATAGAATTAATGGTCATGTTTAAGAGTTGTGCTGTTCTTTTAGGATGCCTATGCAGGAACATTTCAGTGAAACCTGGAGGCTTGAAACCAAAGACAGTTCCTGCTCGGTACCTGGGCCAGCCCAGCCCTTTCACCCACCCCCACCTCATCAAGCATGGTGAGCACTGTGTAAACTATGCTAGTGAATAAACACCTGACATGGAAAAACCTCCAAGGATATGATCAGATCAGGCCTACTTCTGACTGCCAGTCCAATTTTTTTTTAATTTTTTTTGTATACAGTTAAATTTTATGCTTTCTTGACAGCTTAAAACCACATATAATTATGCAAATATTTTCATTTGGAGATTGAGGGTTAAGGTTTGTCAGTCTGGATGCTCAGGTGTCTTTTGTCTTACTTGATTCCTTACGTTTGTGTCTGGAAGCTAGGTTGATGTTGACTGACACAACATATCTGATGTCATTGTAAGTAAAAGTGTGGACTTTAGACAAGTCTTGAGTTTGCTGATACAAATCTGATTTGCTCAGAGTCTGAACAAGGCCCAAAAGAAAACAATATTACAGATGACAGGTGCCGTCATCTCCAAATTGCAAACACCTGTTAATTTGATCATTATTTGCAGCATGATACACTGTGCACTACTATGCTGTTTTTTTTTCTATAAAAATGTAGGTGACGATTTGCTTCACAGGTGAGGTGACTCCAGGCTTGAGCCAGGCTGAATATGAGCTCCGCAGACTCAGACTGGCCTCACTTATTGAGGCCCACTCTGCCAGGCTGGGCCCGTCAGCCTCCTCCAGCACCCATGTGGCCATTGTTTTGTCCCATCCAACCCGCTACATGACCAATGACATCCCTTACCCCTTCCACCAGAACCAGGTGTGTATTTCTTTCTTCATCCTCAATTTAATATAGTTGGGAAGGAAATAATATACTGTATTTTAAAATAGTATCATTTTAAAGCAAAAAATATTCGTGGCTAATCTTTTATTTATCACAATTTCCAATCAAGATATTAGTTATCTGTAATTTTATCATGGCTTTGTTATTAACCCTTTGCCCTATTTTTTTTGACAGGATTTCCTCTACCTCAGTGGCATCTTAGAGCCTGACAGTGCTTTGATTCTTTATGGGAAAGGACGACCAGACCAGGCTATCCTCTTTGTTCCCCGCAGAGATCAAGGCCGAGAGCTGTGGGACGGGCCGCGCTCAGGGAAGGATGGAGCAGCTGCTCTGACTGGCATAGAGAGGGTTCATAGCACAGATGAACTAGGGGTTGTGCTCAAGAGCCTGAAAGGTGAGTGGGTTAGTGTGTGTAGAAGGAGGAGGTCCATTGTTGTCCTTGTTCTCAGCTCCTCTGGGAAGTTTTCAACTGTAATCTTTCAGGTGGACGCTTGATGAAATAGGAGTGGCAGTGTGTTCTGAATAAAATATCAGGAGATGGTCCTGTGGATTAAAAGGACACACTGACTTTCACTGACTAGACATGGACATATGGAGTTTGTAACACCTGGAGTCCATTCATGAGGACCTCCATTTGGTTTGTGAAGATCCTCTGGTTCATTTTTGGTCCAGCTTTTCCTTGGGCACAATGAAAACGTTGAACTTTAGCTGCAAATGTTGGATGGACTGTGGCTAGTGAGCTGGCAAAAACAAGCTAACACGCTACGAGTGAACTAAATATCAGCTTTTGCTCCCTCTGCCGCTATCCCTGAAGTCTTCCGAGTGGGTATTCCACATGTATATATCACTAAGTCAGCCACTCACACAAGGGTCGTCAGCAAGCGTTTCTATCATTTTGCAGGTGTTAACAAATTATTGTAAGTCAGACCCCATTATGTTCTAAGAGGAACAATGAGTTAGAACTTGAACTGTACTTCCCCCCAGAAAAATCCCCCACACAGGACATAACATTAATTTTGAGTAGCTGAAATCTTTTTTCTCTACTGTCATCTTTGTTCAGGCGCTACGTTTTGGTATGATAGTTCTCAGCCGCCCAACCCTAAGCTCCACCAATCATATGTGGGTGCTGTGCTAGAGGCAGCACCGATGCCTTGCACCCTCAGGCCTCTCATACACTCTCTCAGAGCCCTCAAGAGTCCAGCAGAGGTGGCACTCATGCAAGAAGCAGGTCGGATTACAGCACAGGTTGGTGTTTAAATGATTTAAAGTGTAGTATTCTAATAATTTGATGCAAGTATGTAATATTTTAATGTTCTTGCATGTTACAGTGTTTCTTTAATTGTTCATTGTGTGGCTTCACGTGTAGCTAGAGCTTATTAGGACAGACCTTGTCAAGTTAGCAGCTTGGGACGCTGTCTCTCAGAGATGAGAGACTGCGTACCTGCGTGGAATCAAAGCCACATCACATGTGACTGGTCAATACTAGTTTGACTATAACACAAACCAGAGAGCATTTATCCCAAAATATTTCCGTGCCCACAGATTCTGGATTCACATGATCATAGAAATTACTCTCAGTTTATGCAGCAGTGTATTTTTACTTGGCAGATCCATTTGTGGGTCAGGTTTATCCAACTCAATTTTTCTTTCAGGCTTTCAGGAGGACGATGGCTCTGTCTCACGGAGACGTGGATGAAGCTGTGCTCTTTGCTAAGGTAAGTGAACTTGTGGGAAGCTTGGTCCACCCTCTCTTTTAAGACAATTGCAAGTGTCAGTTTCAGAGAACCCAACACTATTCTTCATTAGGATGTGACGTGATTGACCAATTGTCTGAACTTATTTAATACTTTCACCATTATACACTATGTTAACATCTGCTGTTTACATTGTGCTCATTGAGGATGATAGTGGTCACTCACAGAACAATCCAGAAAAATGTACATTGTTCATGCGTGACTAGTTACCCCTGCCGAGGAGGTTATGCTGTCATGTTAGTCCGTAGTGTTTTTGAGTGTCAGCTGGGGATGGGAACAGATATCACTATCGCATTATATCCCAATACTTTTTTTTTTCTTGATACAATATCAATACTCAACCTCTTAATATTGTTTGGGTTTTCCAAATAACATTTCATGTTTTAGACGGGTTGTAAATACAATACAATACACAAGTTGTGTGTGTGTTTAGTAGGTGTCACAGAAGAGGAGCTATGTTGTGCAGCATTTTCTGAAGTGGTCAAGAAAATGGCCAGTCAGAAACCAGCATGCCAGAGAAACCTAAAACAACCTTGGCACGGTGGTGCAGTGGTCAGCACTGTCCCCTCACAACAAGAAGGTTTCGGGTTCGAGTCCCGGCTCCATCACAGGATCTTTCTGTGTGAGTCTCCATGTTCTCCCTGTTCCTGCGTGGGTTCTCTCTGGTACTCCAGCTTCCTCCACAGTCCAAAGACATCAAGAGGGGACGAGGCTGATTGATACTCTAAATTGACCGTAGGTGTGACTGTGAGTGTGAATGGTTGTCTGTCTCTATGTTGGTCCTGTGATGGACTGGTGACCCGTCCAGGGTGAACCCTGCCTCTGGGATAGGCTCCAGCCCTCCTCCTGCGACCCTTAACAGGAATAAGCGGAAGAAAATGGATGGATGGATGGAACCTTTGCACACCTTGTCTTGCCACCGTTGGGTATTAAAGGAACACAACCAAATTGGAAATACACCTAGCAGGACACCATACTTGTTCCCATAGAATATCACAACATATCATAATATTATGTAGTATTGTGATGGGTATCATATTGTGAGGGCCTTGCCGATATCCACCTGTAGAGTCAGCAGAATTATGTAAAACCTACCTGCTCAATTCTCAATTAAAATACCAGATTTGCAATTTTCGGCATGGGGCAGGTTAGTATCACGATTTATATGGGCAGGAGGCAGGCCCAGGATGAGACGAAGAAAGTGGAGGATTGGCGTTGCCATATCTTACAGAATATTATTAGGGTGCGCAACTATGATATACAGTATATTGGTGTTCTCTGAGTTATCAAGCTAGATGGAAGGATATTGAGAAGAGCCTGAGTTGGGCTTTACACTTTAAATCATTTGGACAACTTAAAAATGCGTTTGGATTAGAAGATGGTGATTTATACAGATATATTTACAACTTCGAAACTTCTGTGACTCAGAAATTAAGAAGGAAATCTCATTGGAAGGGAATGATGTGATTGAGGTGTTAACAGGTGCTTATGAGCAAATTCCTTCAAGAACTGTCTTCAAACTGTATAGAGGTTTACTGAAGCAACAGAGAAGAAATACAATGTACATGAAAGCGAAATGGGAAAAAGAATTAAATGTAGAGTTGTCAGAGGGGGATTGGCACTCCAGGAATAAGACCAAACACACTGCAACAAGCTCCAGAAGATTGAGGGAATTTGGGTAGAAAAATTTAATTTATTTTTTATTACTCCAAAGATTAAAAATAGACAACTGGGTGAGCAACAATATTGTTGGAGACAGTGTGGGCAATTGAGTGACAACCACTCTCAATTTTTTTGGACATGTAAGAAGATACACACTTGGATGGGATCCTAAGAGCCATGGAGAAAACTTTGGGATATGATTCCTAATGACCCCTGAGTTATTTACCTAGGACTGATACCAAAGGATGTAATAAGTAAAGAGGACATACACATTTTGCGATCAATGGAACAAATTAAATACAGCTTACAATTTAAAACAGAGCTGTATTGTGTAAGATGGACAAAACGGCATCATCATGTAAGACAGAGTGCCCCCCCGTATTCTTGTGTTTTTCTATGTCTGTTTTTGTTGCTGATTTTTATTACTGATCGAAAATAGAAAAATAAATTTAAAACAAAAAACTTGGCAACAGTTTTGTTCGTTGTGGTGGTGCAAAAGCTAAATATGGTGCTATGGTGTAATATACTGATATTTACATTGCTGTCATAGACAATGTTTACAGATGTTGACATTATCTTTTTAAAAAGAAGTTTTTACTATATTGGATTTGAAAATATTTTTCCTTATTTCCAAAACAGTGGAACGGTCAATAAATCTTTGTCCCAACAAGTTACAGTTTTAGGCTACTTTTACAACTTTTAGCAAGTGTATGACTCAGTGAAAATCCAGTTTAAAAAAACAATAGTAATAATATCTCTTAAAAAGCTTGCGCCATAGATGAAAATACTCTGAATGACAAGGTTTTATGACTAACATTGTGTTTTTAAGTCGATTTCAGCTCACATCACGGGAAAAAAATTCAAACGTCCTGACTATATTCTCGCTGTCCAATCCATAACATGTGATCTCAGTGTAAAGCATCTTATTGCAGAGATGATGACCGCGAACATTAAGGTTTTGTTATTAAAAGGTCATTTCATTAAAGTTAACTTTTATTCCAGTTTGATTTTGAGAATCGGCTCCATGGTGCCAACTTCCTGGCGTATCCGCCTGTGGTAGCTGGGGGGAATCGAGCCAATACTCTCCACTACATCAACAACAACCAGATTATCAAGGTAAAGGAAGGTGTGACTGCTCCAGCATCAGACCGGTCACATAACCAGCCTGAGAACGATGCCGACTGAGCAGCAAGAACTCTTTTTCTCTCTCCTACGCCAGGATGGTGAGATGGTTCTGCTTGATGGCGGCTGTGAATACTACGGTTATGTCAGTGATGTCACTCGAACATGGCCAGTGAATGGGAAGTAAGTTTGACCAAATAATCTCAAGATGACATTTTAGTGGTATTGTCCTGTCATGTCAGCACAGCTCAGCTTGACCTCCTTCCTGCCAGATTCAGTCCTCCCCAGGCGGAGCTGTACGAGGCCGTCCTGGAGGTGCAGCTGTCCTGTCTGTCTCTGTGTTCTCCCGGCATCAGTCTGGATCACATCTACAACACCATGCTGGCTCTTCTGGGACGCCAGCTCAGACGACTGGGCATAGTCAAGGCCAGTACCAGTGGTGCTGATGTAATAAAGGTAACAATCATAAGGAATGATTATCTGGAGGGCAGAGTTGGAATATCAAGACAAATCTTTTATCTGAATGAGAAATATGTAGGTGGCAGCTTGTTAACTTATCTTAGTGTAAAGCGGGGAAATGACAAACAAACACAAAGAGGAAAAACTAATGGCTTCTAGACAAACACTAATTGCCAGCCAACCATTACAATACAGTACAGAAAGTCAGTTTAGTTATATTGGCAAATAACAAAAATAAGTGTCTTCCATCGAAAGAAGCATGTTAACATGTCCACTCACTCACTCTGTGACCTCTGCAGTTGTATGGCTTGCTGCCTTAGTTGTAAACCCAATAAGGCCTTAACGGAGTTTCATTCACACAAGTGTTTCATGGGTACAGATAAATACCATAGCTCCGTAATTAAGTGTTCGATTTCTTCCGTGCTCAGAAAAGCTGGTGTCAGTTTGTCCTCTCCGAAGGTTCAAGTGCAGTTTTCAAAGGGAGCAAAACAACAGCAGGTTGAGCCAATTCCAGACGATAAATGTGAAACCTGATACCGTCATTAACAGAATTTCTCTGAGCATGATGGAACTTTGGGCTTTGGACTTCAAAGCTAAGTGAAAATTGCAAAAAAAAAAGGAAAGGAGAAAAAAAATAAACTGGAAACGCACTGCAGCGACTGCAAGCAATGTTGGATAAAACTCCGTTGTGCAGTTTTTGCCATTTTCGCTGTGTAGCTTGACATCATATTTCATTGAGTGTTTTTTACTAAGGTCTTTGAAAGTATTAAATTTAATTTTTTTGGAAGAAGTAATGATTTAAGATTTATCTTTTTGTTTGGTGTGACAAGATGTTTCCCCAGCTACAGCAGCTGGCAGCTGCTCTCTCAGCACTGGCTTAAAAAAAAGGAATGAGGACAATTTAAGACAAATTTAAACCAAGTGTTAACTTTATGAAAGCTAACTAACCGATCAGATTTAAATGTGGAAAAGAACTCAAAGCACTGTCAAATATAAACTATGAAACTAAAAGCTACATGCCGTATAATTGCAATGTAATTTTTGAGGGAAAATCACTGAGACAATTACATTATGTGAATAAAACCGTTGAAAGCTAAACAGATACATCGGGGCAGGGCTCCTCTGTCCATCCTCCCTCTAGATGCAGCTTCCATTTTCCACCCACAATGCACTGTTTTGTCTTGATTCCAAAATTAGTTCCTACATCAAGTTCAGTTATATTTTTACCTGCAGTGGACCAGACCATGGTTCGCTTGGACACAAACTTAGTCCTAACTTTCCTAGAGGACTATGGTCTGATTGTTTGGTCTGACAGTAGTGCATGTGGTTGGGAGAGGACATGATGATGGATTTGTTCTTATTCTATTTTTTCACTGACCATCCAAGGCTGCTAGGCGGTACTGCCCCCATCATGTTGGTCATTACCTGGGCATGGATGTCCATGACACTCCTCAAGTGTCCCGCTCACAACCTCTACAGTCAGGGATGACCATCACCATAGAACCAGGTAAGAAATAGCATGTTACCACATGTATAGAATGGTTTTCTGTTGTAAGTATTGTATCTCATTTGTGTACATCCAACCATGGTAGAGCTCTCTATTAAAAAATAATGTTGTTTTTTTGTCAATCATCAGAATCTTTATCGTCTTCATGCCACACTCTCTTCATGGCTCATGATAGGTCTGCTTTCCTACTCCCCCACCCCTCTTTTTTTCCTTGGGTTATCCCAGGGTTGTATATTGGTGAGGACAATGATGACGCCCCGGAGCGTTTCCGCGGTCTGGGTATCAGAATTGAGGACGATGTGATGATACGGGACGAAGGAGGCCCTCTGATTCTCTCTTGTGATACGCCAAAGACCATTGCTGATGTTGAGCAGACCTGTGCCCAGAGATAGGGCAGGGAGGGACGGACAAGTGACCACAAGAGCCTTAGCAGCCATGGCAACGTCCCGGTGGAGAGGACGTCCAGGTACATAACAGACGGAAGCACATTGTAAAAGCAAGTCCTCAAAAGTGTAGAGATGTGACATGGATGATCATACACCTAACATACCTCTGCCTTAAATAGTGAAAGAATCCAGCGCAGATTGTATTTGAGGGAGACATTACATTGATCGATTTTTGATCAGTACTGTCTACATCACTGCATTGGCAAAATTCCAAAACAGAAACTCCAACAAGCAATAATGGTTTATCCTCCCGCCCCGATGATTATGAAGAGTCCAGACTCAGTTGTGGGTGTTTAGGCACACATACAGTAGTTCTCAACCTGAACAAGTCACGACCTTCTCCTACCCACTCCCTCGGCTGTTTTTACCACCAGACTGAGTAATGACTTCCATTTTGGCTTTCATGTTTACCTCCACATTTATTTAGCCAACTGCACCATCACAGTCAACATGGGATTTACATCTAAAAAGAACAATGAAAAGAAATCCATTCTCATTTTACTGCGGTAACTGGGCCTGTTGGCGTGTAAAAATAAGATTATATAGCTGATTATTAAAGGTTTAAGATTAACCCATTTCGACATACAAATGCTGTGTAAAACCTAAGGGGTTTCTGAAAAACTGCCAGCTCTTTCACACAAGTCTCCCTTCAGTCCAGACTTTCGGACTTTTCACTTTCATCCAAACCAAAATTAAAGGTTTGGTCATAGTCCTCCTGAAATACGATCCGTCTTCAGGCAGAGCACGGTATGGTTTGCTTAAGGTGTGAAAGGAAACAGACTAAATACAGGAAGTGAAACAAGCACCATTTAATTGGCACACAGATCCCGCTGACAACACTGAGAAGTGAGGAGGGGAGAGGTTGTTTTTTTGTTTTTTTTAAACTTGCACAACAAGTGCATAAACAGGAGGAAAAAGGCAAGTAAAATGCTTTGAAGTTCGATACTTTTACGTGGCACCACAGGTCCTTGTTACTAGAACGACAGTGGAAAGGGAATTTGTTTATACAAGCTAAGATTGTGACAGCAAACCAGACCAAATTAAAGATGATAATATGTGGAAACTTCTCCCCTGAACCAACCCAAATCCACCAAAACTGAAGGCGTTAAAGCGACCTAAAATTTTTCGAAATAAAATTAACATCCACTTAAACCTGAACTTCTCAGACTGTTGCAGAGAGAAGCATTAAATAAAAACCAAAAAAAAGCTTAGGCGTTTTAGGCTTTTCTTTGAATTGACTTGTCTTTGCCCTATTATTCATTTAATACATTTTTTGAAATTTTAAAACATTGAAAATGATGTTGATGCTGCATCAAGCATAACTGATATATCACATCAGTCTAAATGTGCCAAGAATTGTTTTCACATTGGCAATGCAGAAACACTGCAACTCACACAAACTCAATGAGATCTATGTCCTGACGAATAATAATCACTGGAACAGGCAGTTGAATGTAAAACAGTACAACAGTGCCAGTGTACAAATCTGATTTTATATAAAGTCACACAATCATTTGCTGAGCCCCAGGATTTATAGTGAGATTCCTGCATTGGTGCCGTCCCCCATATTGAGAACCTTTGTTGTACTGTACATGCAGCACTTCCATCATATGACCACACGTTACGGCTCCTCTGACACATAAGTGGAGTGTGTATACCGTTTGTGACGATGCTGTCAGTGCATGACCACTGAACCATCAATCCAAACCTTGAACCATTGTTGGCCCAGTATGCACCCCCCTGAAGACCCAGGAGTTGGATTCAATAACCACGTGTGCACCTCTTGAACTCCTCCCTAAACCATGTTTTCCGTATTGCCACCATCATGAGCCACCTGGCTATAACTGTATGTTTATTAATACCCTGGAAACACATTCATGTCACCAATGCAATCAAATGTTAATAGAAAAATGTGTGTGTGCTTGTGGGAATGAAATTTGTCTTTTCAGCAGAAGAGAAAATGTGACCTCCTTTTAAAGAAAATGATCTTAATATGTATTTAAGAGCATCACTATTTAGTCACTCAACTAATAAATTATTTTTGCTTTAATGGGGTTATGAATGATGGCTGACCTGATGTGACAAATTATGCTGCATTTGGATAAGCCTGCATATATCGAGACTGTAACACAAAAAAAATGTAGAGAGTCTCCCTGTGGAGGGCGTCGCTCCAACAGGAGGGGGGGTTTCCTGGAGGGAACCTGACTCGGTTCTGAATGTACAGCTCGTCAAAGGCTGGAATCAAGGATTTTGCGAAGAGGGTCTGGACGAGAGGAAGGACCAACACACGTGTTTGAAATCATCACAGGGAAAATTGTGCAGAAATGTGTCTTGACACGCTCATGCTGGGATTCTCTCATAATATTTTTTAAATTTTGAAAATGGAATCCTTAATACATGCAACTGGCATCAAAGCACTGCTGTGCATCCGACTGCATTCCCTTTCAGGTCACATGTGTGATGTGAATTGCAGTGTGTTCCTAAATTCCCCACTGTCTTCAGGTTCTAAAGCTGACACAAGGAGAGGGACGGAATCATCTTCAAGGAACGTTCCAACTTTTTTTAGGACGAGCTTTTTTTGCTGTCCTTCTCAGAGCCATAAAAGAGGGTAGATGCTCTTCTCTCCTCTGTTGTGCATCAGGGAGTCTGTTAACTGAGGTACGTGCCCCCTTAAGTGTATGCACAATTTCATCAGGGTATGTCCCCCCCCCCCCCCCAAAAAATCTGTTCTATTTTTCTTCCCCATCTGCACTCTGCAAAGACCTGCAAGGATCTTGGTTTTCCAGAAGTAAAACTTGTCATCCTCTCTTAAGTGTCACCCATGATTAATCATGGCAATCGCTCTTCAAGTCAACAAACATTTGTTTTGAAGTATTTGTCGCAAATCACTGCACCCATATACCAAAGTAGTTTGGCTGTGTAAAAGATTCTAAAATTATGTCTTGCAATTTTATGTTTTTTTTTCATAATGAAGGCTATACAGAATATTTGTTACATTGATTTAGGCACAGACTCTTTTTGTGAAAAGTGTGTGACTTGTGACAGAGTTATGCTACAGTCCGTCCACCACCAGTCATTGTGCTAAGCTAACTAGCAGTCAGCTGGCCTCTCTTGGTCTCAGCTCCCTGATGCACAGAGGAGGGAAGGGTTTCTGTCTTCATGTCTGAGTCTTGGGAGGAAAGCAAATACGCCGAAGTCCCAAATAATCGGCGTGCTCCTTAAAATTTAGGCTTCATCGTCCTTAAGAGTGACAACAAAGAAACACTCCAACTCCATGAAAAGGTGATCAGTGCAAAGACGCTGTATTTAATACACTTCGCCTCATTGTAGAACAATGGAAGAAGAAGGACAAATAGAGCTCCAAAGATGTGAGCTTCTCGCCGTGCAACACTTTTCTCAAAGTATGACGATGTGATGTCTTAAATCAGTTACAGGGAGTCGTCCCAAAATTTTAAATGAGGTTGTTTTTTTTGCTGAACATAATTATAACTGAAACGTGAAACAGTTTTGTAACGGAATTTGTGAACAGGCTCCCATTTTAAAAGAAGACGCAAAGAGGAAAGGAGACGCACACGTGCTTGCCGAAATTCTGTGTCCTGCATTTAAAGATCCACTTTACCACACCAAGAGTTCAAAGCAAACTGCAGATGGTGTATCAATATCAAAAGTACATAATGTGCAGGAGTGCTACTTTGTAAGTGTGACGTGAAGTACAATGAATTATATATAATAGTTTTACATTTTGCTGCTATGTTTCTAAGAGCAGTTGTGCTGTAAAAAGGTTCATACATCATTTTATGAGAACAGGCCACACATTTGGGTAAAATGTTCATGGTCATACATTCCATACTTTCTTTGAATCATCTGTTCACATGGGAATTAACAAGCATAAGCTGAACTGAAAGTGATGACAAGCTACACGGTTTATTATTTTATCAGTTGATCTTAATGGAACCACATTTATTCTCATTTATTCTCTCAGGTTTTTGTAAAGCAAATTGAAAGGGTTTTCTCTTTTTCAAGCCTTTTCCAGGTATGAAGCTGACTGTCAACTGATCATATTAATACACACAATCGGGAAGGTGCAGCACATTGTAGTTGAAGTATCAACAGTAAAAGTACATATTATACAGAAATGGTCGTTACTGAGTGTCAAATGGAGATAAGGTACAATCAATTGCATAGAATAAAAATAGAGGTGGTGCAGTGGTCAGCACTGTGGCCTCACAGCAAGAGGGTTCCAGGTTCCAGTCCTGGCTCCATCACAGGATCTTTCTGTGTGGAGTCTGCATGTTCTCCCTGTTCCTGTGTGGGTTCTCTCTGGTACTCCAGCTTCCTCCCACAGTCCAAAGACATCAAGAGGGAACGAGGCTGATTGATACTCTAAATTGACCGTAGGTGTGACTGTGAGAGTGAATGGTTGTCTGTCTCTATGTCTTGGCCTCTCACCTGAAGGCTGCTGGGATAGGCTCCACCCCCCCGCGACCCTTAAGTGGAAAAAAAATGGATGGAGAATAAAAATATAACCCAGCAAAATGTAAATACTGAATGCATGTTTTGCTCTGATACAGGTTCATAGGCTTTTTTTCCAATACATTTTCAAGACCATACATTTGCTCAAAAATCTGCTGACACATGAAAAATAAATGAAGAAAACCAGGTTTTATGAAAGTCACTTAATATCTTGAAGTTCTTTTATGGAGCACAGTATTGGAAATTGTTTTGTTTTTTTAGTAGAACACTTCAGACCTGGACAAAATAAGAATATCCATTCCCCTAAACATAAAATAAATGAAAATTATACATAAATATAGGAATAATTAAAGGTCTACAATTTAACTCAGTGGTTTTGTCAATATTCTGTAAACCACTTATATGTTGGAATTTGTGACAAATTGAGGAATTTGTCGTTTTATTTTTTTCTTTAAAAAAATAAAAAAAAACAACTGTTACAAGCCTGGAAATTAGAACCAAGTTTTGAATCCGTGACTCTTCCGTGTGCTTGAGCCCAGCTAGTAACTGTTTCTATCGACACTGCCGTTCGTTGGGAAGGTTGAGCGCCACTGGCCCCTACTGATTGAAACCGGCGGGTGTCATCAGAGCATCCGGAGCAGCATTCCGTACAGTCCCGAACACTCACGAAGACTCCCTCCCCTTCACGCCTAATGTTGCTGTACCTCCAACCCTCCCCCCGTATCAGAGGAGTAGAAACAACAAGACGCCATTTTGTTTGTGCGGACAGACCGTCAGAAACAGGAGGAGATAACCGAGTGAAGGAGCGACTCCGGTGACCCACCACAGCCGCCCCGAGTACTGCCGGGGGAAGACCGAGCGCCGTGTTAGCAAGCGAGGGGAAGCATCACCCAGAAGATACCGTGGAGGGGAGACCGAGTCGGTGATATATGTATGCATGAGAAGGAAATACTCGGAAAAATCCAAGGAAGGGGGTGTTTCGCGGAGACGGAGAGGCGGAAGAGGGCTATACGTTATTATAACGAGGAAAAAACTGCGAAAAGGGGGAAAACATCAACATGAAAATTAATAATGTGTGCGTCGCGGAGGAAGGAGAGAGCCCGCATAGACAATTATATAAATAAATTGCTGCCGGGCAGAAGGGAGAGGTGGAAAGAAAGACGGTTTTAAAGAGAAGGGGGAATTGCCAGGATCAACACGAAGGGGGGCATTCTCCATCACAAAGAGTCAATGAGAGGATTTTGTCAGCCCAAAATATTTAAAGGGGGGTGTCAGCATTAATGTGCCGATGTGAAGCTTTCTGCTTCTGATATAGCCATAACGAGCCGCCGTAGCTTTGCTCCAGTTTTTGGTTGAGATTCCTCTTTTTCCTTCTCCTCGCATGCATCGCCAAGACAGAAAAAAATATGTTTTTGGAATATTTATATTTTTTTTAACTCTCTGAGATTTAAAGTAGTCAAACTGAGGATCGTAAAAGCGAGGACGAGCCACATCTGGAGCCCACAGATTGTCCACTGCGAAATAAAACTAATTGGATCAATCTGACTGCCCGCTGATTGATAATTAGCGCTCGGATCTGCCTCCAGAACTCCAGTGTCCATGAAATAAAGTGATCGTCTAATGGTCGCCTGACCTGCACACTGCAAGAGGGATAACCGCGCAAAAGGGTTGAAACAACCATAATGTGCAATATCTGACCCAGTGCCTTGCATGATCAAACACTTAAGTGCACAATATAGCCAGTACATGCAATAGATTTTAGCTCGCTTTTTCATCTTATAGCTACTATTTATTCTGCCGCTGGCTGTCATGCCGATGCAAGTTGTCTTTCTCCAGTATTACACTTGAGAGCACCACTTAAGTACCAGTTTAAAAACCA
Organism: Aulostomus chinensis; assembly: GCF_037954235.1. Classification (NCBI taxonomy): domain Eukaryota; kingdom Metazoa; phylum Chordata; class Actinopteri; order Syngnathiformes; family Aulostomidae; genus Aulostomus; species Aulostomus chinensis. Next base: position 17,267,792 of record NC_141337.1, on the reverse strand, counting down.
CTCCACGCACCGGTCGGTTGCCTTCTCCTGCCGGCGTGATCAGGTGAGACATGCTCGATGAGGAGGATGTCCTAACTGTTGCGTGAGAGGCGAGCCTGCGAAAGTTAACGCAGGGAGTTGTGGTTAACGATCATTTTTTAGAGTGATTTTTTTTTTTTGATAACTGGATCCAGGATCTATGGAGGATAAGACTGAGCGCAACCCGGAGGACGGGTCTCTGGACCGTGTTTGTATCGCAGCCGAGACTACATGAGGTTGTCCGCGGGCCGCACGCTTTCCTTCTCTGCCGACTCCACCTTCCCACCTCCTCCTGTTCAAATCTGTGAAGAAACAAAATCTCCGACAGGGGAGGGGGACTGATATCTGCAGAACTGTGAGAGGACAGAGTTCAACATAGCTGTCTTGTCCCCTACCGTCCCCCCAAGCGGTGGGGGAACGATTATAAGCGTTCCTTGTGGGGACTAGGAGACGCAAATAAGGGAAATACGTTTGCCCTCCGTGGATCTACAGCATTTTTTTTTTAAATCGTCAAAAATATGGCCGATAATGTCCTGGAGTCCGGCCCGCCTTCAGCAAAGAGGCCCAAGCTTTCCTCTCCGGCTCTCTCGGTGTCTGCAAGTGATGGAAATGGCAAGTATATCATGCATTATTCTTTAGGAAATAAAACTAACTTCGAACTGCACCGAGTAGTTCCCGTTCAGCCTCGAAACCATTGCTCAACTTCTGACACTTTTTTTTTCTCTCTTTAACGAATGTTTTCAAACTTGAAGTCACTGCGTGTGTACTCGTTTATTTGCCTCGGAGTTTGAAGTGCCAGCGAGAGGGGAAAATGAAGTGTTGTCGATAAGGAACAACTTTACAGGAGTGATGTTTTGAAGCGTTAGCCTCGACAGGCTAACAAACCTAGCTGAGGGGGTCCACTTCCAAACAATGGGAGAGTCGATTCACCCCAGTTTGCCTCAAAGTTGACGTGCTACTTTAAAAGTTACTTAAGTGGAGCGATGAGACCTCACATAAAGGAAATATAAAGTTCCGTGGCTATTCGGAACCCGTGGAGGTAAACGTGTTTCTTCACCAGCTGTTGGAGAAAGAAACTGTCCATGAGCAGGCTAGCTAACTAGCTAGGCAGATAACTCGAATGAAGCCGGCGCATCTGAGCTGGCTAGCAAAGAAATTAGCTGCACAGTTGGTCACGTAAACTGCCCTTTTTGGTAGCTTATATGTACGTAGTTACACGAGAAAGGTGAGGGGTTGTGAATTGTGTATACTTCACTCTTTACTAGTTGTAGGGACACCCCCCCCCCCTCAGTTCTCAAAAACTATTGTCGGACTAGCTAGCTATTGTTAGGCACCCAAAGTTGCGCAAAACACTGATGTCTAATTGAAGACGCAGCCAGATGTGCGCAGTTTAGATTTCGCCACGTTATAAAAGAATCGCCAATCGCATTTAAAACATGATTCCTCCCACTCTTTGTTCATAGGCTTTTACTTTTCTCAATTGTGTTCCCGACGATGCCACTGCTGTTCACCCTCCATTGTCTGTGCGGTGACAATGCGCCGCTGCCGTTCACGTATCCCCTCAAACCACTTGAATGCCGTGATTGTGAATTAAATCAATTTTGATTTTGGTCGTGAGGTCCTTCTCCCCTCTCTTGTTGCATCCAGTTAAAACCAGATGGTTTAAAAGAGAACCATATTGTTCAGGCATTTGACAAGTGCGACAGAAAATGATGTGGGTTTCAAGAGATCACCTTCATGTACGCCTTATTTCCACCCTTGTGCTGTAAATGCAGTAATGGAAAAAAAAGCCCATGGTGTATATACTGTGTAGGCTACACCTTATTTTTTGCGTCGTTGTTGATGATAATGGGTATGCCTGATTAGACCTGATCCAAAATGAAATCCCAATGTAATGTTCTTTCCCTTCAGTTGACTTCTTCCATAAGATTAGAAGTACCGCTCAGAACCATGAGTGCATAACCTCCAAAATTACTGTGAGAATAAATCGGCACTTCTTTCAGAAAGTTTTGTTTCAAACTAGTAATTATAACACCCATGAAGAGAGGATAATTCTCTGCGTTGTTCAGTAATAGTTAGTTAATAAATTGCCAAATTAGTGTTTATTTAACTTCAGACTTTGTTGGACAGTACACTGTTCAGCCAAAACATTAAAACCACTAACATCTTATGGATTGAGTGTTAGACAACAGCTCTGCGATAAATACCCACTTCATGAGTATTTATAATATATGCTTAAAGTATATATAATGTCCATTTTTTAAAAATTATTGCAGGGCTTGTATCCTCCAGTCAATGAGAAACCTGTTCGCAATGTCACGTAGATTTAGCTCTCAGACTGAGGATGTCATCACAGGTAGTAATGTTACTTGTATGTCTAAGATGTAATTTTGAACATCTTTAGTAGAGGTCACACAGTGAAGAGAAACGTGAGGAAGGAAGCCACAGGCATGATACATGTATGAAAACTTTAAACATTTAAAAATGTTTTAAAATATATAAAAAAAAAACTCTAAATTTTTAGTTTGGATGATGAACACACCATGAGTTGTTTTTTTGTTTTTTGTTTTTTTTTCCTGAAGTCACGCATCCATGTAACATTTTTATGTAGCCATTCATAGTAGCAGCTTGTGACAGCTACGGTTCACATTCACTATTTCATATCAAATTAGACGTACTTCAGGAACACTGTGATCTGAATCTGTTTTTAGTCTGGTCTCCAATGACCAAGCATTTTACACTTGTTTTACTGGATAAAACTTGTCTTTGATTTCATACTTCTGTACAGTATAACTGGATCCAATGCACACACCTACCTAAGTACTGTAGTGTTTACCCCTCTGCGGCTTTTCACCTTGACTCAACCGCATTCACTCTCCATGTTTGGCATCCCATCAAACCACAAACTGATGCCCAGGAGAGATGTCTAGACTGAGAGAGACTGCTGCTAGTGCGCTAGCTGGCTGTCTATTTGCTCCAAATTATTGGAGAAAACTCATTGATCGTGTCAAAGCCATACCACACTTTATGTTAATTCATTGGGCCTTGATGCATTCTGATTGACTATTTCAGTTGACTTTCTGCAATGTTTCCATTGGTGCCAACTAAATTTTAATTTCCCTGGTTGATAAGTTTTGTTCTCTTGCCTCATATCCAGATTTTGGTTCACTGTTTGACCTGGAGCATGACCTCCCAGATGAGCTCATCAGTTCTTCAGACCTGGGGCTGACCAACGGCGGGGATGTCAGCCAGCTCCACACCAGTCTTGGAGGGCTTGGCGTGGGAGGAGGTCAAGATGCTGCTGCAAAACACAAACAGTTGTCTGAACTACTGCGTGCTGGTGCACCAACACAGCAGGGTGGGCCTACTTCCAACAGTACAGGACCCGGGGCTTCGATGGGGATGATGGGGGGTGTCAGCATATCCCCTGGTGGACCTCAAGGATTGCCCCCCCAGGGTCAGCAGCAGCAACCCGGATTAATGCAGCAGGTTGGGATGGTTGGAGGGGTGGCAACGCTGAATCGGGCAACTGCTATGATGGGTGCCCAGAAGGGCAACACTGGACAGCAGCAGCAAGGCTTGATGGGAGGACAAGTGATGAATGGCTCACCAAGAATGGGTTACCCTGGCAGTGCAAGTATGGGTAACAGTAGTAATCTTCTGGCGGAAACGCTACAACAGCAGCAGGGCGGTCAGCAAATGGGACCTGGGGGTCAGGCAGGGATAAGGCCACAGCAACCTGGAGCACTGAACAAGGTAGGAACACTGGAAGCTGCTGCTTCACCAGATTTTCCTACTTCGCTGTGATATAGCAGCTACTGCCAACATTTTTACTGAAACTGAAAGCCTCCGGGGGTTTTTCCCAAATGAAGGACGTTGGTGCTCACACCTTCCTGTAGTTCTGACTTCAAATTTGTATAATTAGTTGATTTATATTAACATTTATACATCTAAAATCACTTATGATGACTTAATTGCAATTTACATTTATCAAATAAAATGATGTGGTTTTTTTATGTTTTTTTGTACTTGAGGGGTATTTTGGACTGTCAATCATGCGCACGCACACACACACAAACACACACGTGTGTGCTTGTGTACGTGTGTGTATGTGTGTACTTGTGTGTGTATATATACATGTGTATGTGTATATACGTATATATTTACATATATGTAAATAAATACATGTATGTATGTGTATATACATCTATATATTTACACATATATATTTATACATATACGCACATGTGTGTGTGCATGTGTGTACAGATATGTGTATATATAGATATATATACATACATTTGTATATGTAATGTGTGTGTGTGTGGGTGGCACTGCACTTGTTAGATAAAACTTGTTGGTTGGGGGTGTGTGTGTGTGTGTGTGTGTGTGTGTGTGTGTGTGTGTGATTTTCAAACACTGTTTGCCTGACTCTACTTTGTGGCCCGGTTGTGGAGAGGAACGAATGGTTGAAAGTTAGTGGAGAGCCGCTACAGTTTTTGTGCTCTCCGAAAACTTTTTCGGTTCACATGAACAAAATCGCAGGTGTAAAGATGGCGTTGCACGTAGCTTTTTCAAAACGCCCTCTCACTACGTTAAACACCAGACTTTGAGTGAGCAAAGTAATGGCAACCTATGTGCATTAAATGACAATATTAGATGAATATTTCAATGGTAAATAAGCGAGTCTGGTGGATTTGCCCAGGGGTTACTACCATTTTTTTATGTTTCGATTGCACCATCCTGGACTTAGCAACACCTATGACAATAATGATTGGCTTACAGAATTACAAACAAGCCAGTGCTTTTCTTTTTTTTTCCTACCATAGCTGAATGATTATGGTTGAACCAGATGTTCCTCCTGTGCTGGCACAGGGACATGGACAGATGTGTGGCTCAGCAAGACTACCAAAACATGATCATTTTTAACCTTAAACAATGGATTTTGACTTATTGTAAGAGCATTGTGTCAATTTTTTTTCCCTCCCCCTAAAAATTTTTTGCAAAAAATGTTTTTTTTCTTTCCAATATGTTGCAGCTCTTTTGCTGACACATTCAGTATATACAAAGTGTGAGAGGTATCTGACTGCCCTGGACAGATTCAAAAAAGGAATTTTTTGTTCCCGTGACCCTGAAAGCTATTTCCTATTGAGTTTAATTCAATCAGATAGCTTTTTGGAAGTATGGAAGTTAAAGGTAAAGGTGTGAGATGAAGTAGACTTTTAGTGGTTTCTCTGTCAGAGCAGGTGGAAGCATGACTGCGGTCATGTTTGACTCTCAGCTGCATCATTGCTGACTCTGTGGTTTAGATGGTTAACCTCCTTGCTTGCTTGCTACGTGATAGTTCTGGTTTAGTTTTTAGGGTGTGTGTGTGTAAACAAATAAATTCACTGGTCGTTGCAGTTTAATTGAGGTGTATATCTATGTCTGTATGAAACCATAACCCAATCCCTTACTGCTGCTGCTAATTGCCAAAAACATACATTTTTATGCAAAAGATTGGCAATAAAAGATAAACCATATCCTTGAAGGCAATACCATCAGTAAGTGTCTCTATTGGTTGCATAGTTCACTTTTATTTTGGTACCACTGTTGGAGACTGCTTCTTATTGGATTGTTTGATAAGTTTGGCCAGATGCTAAAATAGCTGAAAGTACTGTGGGCTGGATTTGAGATTAAACGTTGTGGTGATCTGTTCAGCAGAAAGATGACGTTACGTTGTGTCTATGTGGTCCTAATCAAAACTCTTTGAGAAGGAATAATTGTAGCGTGAGTCCATGTTGTCCCTCCAGCCCAAGCCACTGGGAAAAGGTTTTCAAGCTTCCATTAATCGTTAAAAGAAATTAATCATCACCTCTGTCCTTTTTTGTTCCCCTTCTCTCATTTCCTCTTTGCCTGCCCTGATCCTGGTTGTTAGATGAATATGATGGCCAATGCGGGCCCCTATGGTGGTCCGTACGGTCAGTCCGCTGGCCAGGGGCTTTCTGGAGCAGGGCTGAGCCCACAACTCCAGAACAAGTCAGGCCTGCCTAACAATATGGCCAGCCAGTTCAACATGGACAAGAAGCTGCCTCCGGGTCAAAGCATGCCGGGAATGGTAGGATGTTTGAATTTATTTATTTTGAGATTGGTCTTTGAACTGAATTGTGCCACATCATTCTGTTTACCTTCACAATGTTCAAGTTGTTGCATGTTTGGCTTGATTTGTGCAAAAGGAATTTTGTGGGGCTGCACGGTGGTGCAGTGGTCAGCACTGTTGCCTCACAGCAAGAAGGTTCTGGGTTTGAGCCCCGGCTCGGACACAGGATCTTTCTGTGTGGAGTCTGCATGTTCTCCCTGTTCCTGCATGGGTTCTCTCTGGTACTCCAGCTTCCTCCCACAGTCCAAAGACATCAAGAGGGGACGAGGCTGATTGATACTCTAAGGGCGCTTTCTCACCTACCTCATTTGGTCCGGACTTTCGGACTTTCCAGATAGTCTGGAGCAAATTGACAGATGTGAAAGCTCCACTGGACCACGGTCCGGACTAAGGACCGAGTCTATGGTCCTGCCTCAGGAGGTGGTCTCGGTTCGGATTATCCTGGTCCAAAGTCCGAAAAATGCTTTCACATTGCACAGCAGCGGACTATCAGACCAAAAGCAGGATACACGTCATATTTAAACGTCTCGTTCCCGCTGAAAAAACATAAACAAAGCAAAGATGAGCCGTGGTAATACTTGGGGGGAGGACGAAATGAAATATTTCATTCAGATATGGTCAGAGGACGAAATAAAAAATGAACTGGAGAAGACCCACCGGAACTCGGAGACGTTTAGTGTTTTTTCGGAGAGGCTTGCAGTCTTCGCCTCCTTGCCTGTCTGCGTCGAAATATCAATCGCACCATAAGGACGTTATTCATTTGATGACATCGCACTAGTCTTGCGTATTGGGACTGTAGTAGTAGTTGTTGTTGTTGATGGTGCAGCCAAAGTAGTGCGAGGGCAACAAAGTGAATCTGCGGATTCATGCTTGATGGTAACTTCTATGCTGCGACCAAAACAAATACACCGCCAGAGCACTTCCGACGTGGTAACGTCAGGCGCATGCTCATCCACAAGCCAATCAATGATGGGAGCAGCCCTTGCAGTTCATGGCGTCATGACGTAGGTAGCTCCTTTGGTCTGCTTTCATAATAGCAGTGAGAAAGCGAACTTTACGGGACCATATGAAAACAATGTAACAACAAAAACAAAAAAGTCCAGACCTTGTACCAGGCCATTAGGTGAGAAAGCGCTCTAAATTGACCGTAGGCGTGGCTGAGAGTGTGAATGGTTGTCTGTCTCTATGTGTTGGCCCTGCGATGGACTGGTGACCTGTCCAGGGTGAACCCCGCCTCTCACCTGAAGGCTGAGGGATAGGCTCCAGCCCCCACCACCGCCCTTAATTTGATAAGTGGAAGAAAATGGATGGAATTTTGTGTTAAAATTATCTTTTCAATATAGTTTTCAGCCCCATTTGAATGGGACTCTGATACCAGGTTAAATCAGTGTTTCCCAAACCTTTGATCTCTTGGGGACCCCGTTTTAAAAATGCCCATCCATCACGGCCCCATCATCAACCCTGGATATCAATCATGGCAAATTTGAAATTAGCCATTCTGAGTCAGTCCATTTTCCCTCTGTTTTTAGATTCCTTTTTTATAACTCAATAGCTGTTTCCAGGGCCATTTTGGATAGCATGTGTTTAAAGGGATACTTCGCACAAAAATGAGATGTTTAGATATCCTCTACTCACTGACGAGCTGATGGAAGGCTGGGGGAAGTTTTTTAGTCCACAAATCACTTCTGGAGTTTCACAGGAAAACTCATTGCATTATACTCCCACAACTAAAGTGAATGGGGACCAACTTTTAAATGTACAAAAAAACATAAAATTCCTTCATACTGCTGATCTGAAGTATTCCAAGAGTCCTGAAGCCTTGACATGACAAGTTGTTTACAAAAAACATCCCCGACACCATGTTTTTAGCCTCACCAGAAATGTGGCATCATGGCAGGGGGCTGGGAAGCTAAAAATTCATATTAGTGTGTGACAACATCATTAAGACCTGTACGGGACCTCTCATAAGCTCTTATCTTCCCTCAGCAGCTCACCTCTAGTGAGAGTTAAGAGTGAGACTTCTGTTACATGTTACACAAAGGTTTTGCTGTAGGGATCCTTTTGCATCAAGTTGCCAAAATGTATGTACCCTTAGAGTCAGGCTATGAATGGGATTGATTGATTGATTGATTGAGTGATGAATTAAAGGGATATTTTGGAGATGTGTGCTCTTTTGCCATCATCCCAAGTGCCAAACAAGAAGATATACTGAACTATTTCCTTCGCTGTGTGTGCATCACGGAGTTGAGACCAGCTGACCACTAGTTAGCTTAGTGCAATACAAGGTAGTGGGATGTGTTGGCATAGTCCGCTGGTCTCTGTGGGTCTCAGGTCCGTAATGCACACCGAAGAGAGAGGGCTATCTATCATCTTGGTCTGGCTCTGGAGAGGATGGCTAGGACTTGTTTCTTTTCCATCACTCAGTGTAAAGAGAAGTCTTAATACACCTCTGTGACTGTTGTGAAATTATTTTCTCTACATACCACATACACAATTCATCATGAAAGCTCCAAATGATGTGATGGATGGAGATCATGATAAATCACGATATCTGTTTGTCATTGTGGTCAGTGATAAGTGTTAACTGAGAATCACTCCCTCTCACACAAGGGCCCTCAGCAACAGCAGCAGCCTGCTGGCATTGGAAGTGTATCAGTCAGTGGACCAGCGGCAGCAGTGGGAGGGGCTCAGGTTGGGCTAAGTGCTGTTGGGGCTGGTCCCGGTGCAGCGCCCCCTACTGCAGACCCTGAGAAGCGGAAGCTAATTCAACAGCAGCTGGTGCTCTTGCTCCATGCGCACAAGTGCCAGCGGAGGGAGCAAGCCAACGGAGAAGTGCGGCAGTGCAACCTGCCTCACTGCCGCACCATGAAGAATGTGCTCAACCACATGACTCACTGCCAGGCTGGCAAGTCCTGCCAGGGTGAGTCTACTGAATTATGCCGGTTGCTCTTTTTATGGTGTGTGGGTTATAGCATCACTAGGCCATGTTTAAAGGTCCTGTTTTTAACAGTTACACTAACTGTTGCTTTGATTTTCTCCCTGCTTTACTAAACATCCTTTTCCATCCCGCCAACACAGGTTCAGCACAAGTAACTGCTTATTGTTCATGAGCAAATGCTCTGATTGGCTTAGCACAGACCAATTTTCAAAGCAGCCTGCAAAATGGATCTTGCTGCCTCATATATTTTGTAACAAGGTGGTCGTGGATCGTGAAATACGTCTAGATTCTCAGTTTGTACTGTTCACCCAGCTCCTCATTAACTTTTAGTTACTATGTAGACACAGGATCATTTTCTAATTGGTCGTAAAGCTGAGAAAGTCTTGTTATGGGGGAGATGGCAGTAGTAAGACGTGCTCATTCACCAAGTGGAATTTGTTTTTATGTTGAATCAAAGTTTTTGCGTGAACGGCTGGCTAAAGAAGACATGGATTAAATCGGGCAGTGCACTTAAAGTTTGTAAATGGACATGGTTAATGGTTAAATATACGGGGCTGGCTCTTGCTGCGCTTTGGAGTTCCAAAGAAGTAATGCTGGAGCAGAAAAAGTATCTCGATGAATGCAATTTTTGTGTGAAGCATTACTTTAATATGTAACAGTCACAAACTGGACATTGTGGTTCACTGCTGCTGAGGTGAGATTAACAGCATCTCTCTCTCCCTGCAGGAGGGGGAAGATTTTCATGAGCTCAAGAGAAAAACAGACATTTGAATTTCAACTAATGTGAATGCAGTATCTGCCAATTTTTTGGAGTGAATGCACGTAAAGTTACTGTTATCTGAACCTGAATCAATTTCATAACTTGTAGATTCACACACATCAGGTTCCCCTCAGCTGTCAAGGTCGTAGCTGTGGGTCAGCAGGCTAGCGCACGAAGCAAACAAAAGCAAATGAGGATTTCTTTTTGAGCTTGTATTTACACTGAACAGACTCGATCCACCTATTCACCATCCATTTGTATTACACAGAAAAGTTAGCAACTCACACTGACTGCTGAATCAGACTGGCTCTACTACTCTTATTACCTCACCTCGTGTCGGATTCAGCAGACATAGTTGTATCGTACTGAATGAATCATACAACAGTCTCTGGCTTCTCTCTTCACTATCACTCATGTTTTCTTCTTGTCTCGTTATTTTTCTGGCCCCTTCACTCTGTCATAATTCATCATTCCACTTCCCTTTCCCCCTCTTCTCCTCGCGGATTCGCTTTTCTTCCCCTTCTTTGAATTTTCTTCGATTCTTTCGTCATCTCTTCCAGTGGCGCATTGTGCCTCATCCCGACAAATCATCTCTCACTGGAAGAATTGTACACGACACGACTGCCCCGTATGCCTGCCATTGAAAAACGCTGGAGACAAGAGAAACCAGCAGTGTGAGTGTTAATCAACTTTGATGTGTTGTCATGAATGTGTGCATATATATTTGAGCAATATACATGCTCGTGGTTGCATTGATAGAATTATTCAACACTACGCCGACAATGGTGATACAGGGTGGACTTGAAACCTCAGATGCTCATCATTTGTTACTGCTTCCCCACTCTTTCTGCCATTCATCCTTTTTTCTTCCTTCCTTTCTCTCACATTTTCCCATCCCACAGCTCTTATCAGCAGCACAGGGGTAGGTTTGGTGAACTCTTTAAGTTCAGGGGTACCAGGTGGGCAGCCCAATACTCCGAACTTGAATCCTACAAACCAGATTGACCCCAGCTCCATAGAGAGAGCCTACGCTGCCCTCGGCCTTACTTACCAGGGCAACCAGATGCCACAGCAGCCACAACAGTCCAACATGGCAAACCAAGGAATGCCTGGGCAGACTGGGATGAGGAGTCTCAATGCCATGGGTTAGTTTGTCTACCAAGCATATCGCAAATTTTGTCTTGACTAATTAGGTTTGTTCATTTTGATTTAGAACTCAAATATCTGTTTTAAATGTGGGATAAAAATTTGCAACATGCAACAAACGGGGAATAAGCACAAACGCCCTGATGTCATCATAATGTTTTGAGAAGATCAAGCTTTAGTTTTTGCTTACTGGGCGTAGTCACACAGTATCTTCAAAGAAGGCCTCTGTTTTGAGAAGATATTTGAACAACTTACACAATTATCTTTGTTGATTTGCCACAATCAAACACCCTTTTTTTTTTTTCCTTTCAAACACTTAAAATATCTCTTTCCAGGGGGAAACTCTATGGGAGTGAATGGTGGTGTGGGTCAGCCCCCCAACCAGCAGGCCAATCTACTACCAGACGCCATGTTGCACAACAGCATGAATGCACAGAGGTGAGTCTAGCTGTTCTTTTTTTTTTCTCAGGTCAGCCTACTGTCTCTCTTTACAGACTTGAAGAAAATCTGACTCCTTTATTTTCTTTCCCTCAGTTTGATGAATGATGGTGTGAATCTGGGCTCCTTGCCTTCCGCTGCCCCTCTCTCTGCTGCAGCCATGAGGAAGTCTTGGCATGAAGACATCACGCAAGACCTCCGCAGCCACCTCGTACACAAGCTGTGAGTTTGCTGAGCCTTCCAGCTATCCCGTCCCTAATTAGTGATAGAGAGAAAAGGGTGTCACCTGGCCAAGGCACTGATTGAGGCACTTTATTTCTCTCTTGTATTTTGTATATCCATGACACACTCACTCATGGTTTAGTAGCTGTTAGGGAAAGTCTCCAAGAAATCAATATAAGTTTATGCTAATACCCACCTTATGCTTGTGTGAGAAGTGTGCAGGCCATCTTCCCCACTCCTGACCCAGCTGCACTGAAGGACCGGCGCATGGAAAATCTGGTGGCTTATGCTCGAAAAGTAGAGGGGGACATGTATGAGTCAGCCAACAGTAGGGTAAGAAACCAAAAACCTTGGGCTTCCAATCAAGAAATGTGAAAATCATTTAATTTAATGCACTGTTGGGATGCATTGTGTAACACCTTCCTTTTGCGGCGTCTCTTCAAGGCGGAGTACTACCACCTCCTGGCAGAGAAGATCTATAAGATTCAAAAGGAGCTGGAGGAAAAGAGGAGGACGCGGCTCCAGAAGCAGGGTATGATGCCTGGACAGCCTGGTATGGCTTCCTCAGGCCTCCCCCAAGGACCTCCGAGCTTGGGGCAGCCACCCATGGCCCCAGGGCCACCCCCAAGTAAGTCAACATGCCCTTTTTACCTTCTGCACTTCTTTATGTGTGCATGGACACACGCTCAAGTTACCTGACAGTGTCTAATTGCACACAGAAAAAGAGAATAAATACACTTGCAGGCCTTGTCTGAAATATTCTTGTGTGATGTCTGTAACTGCAGGTATTATTAATTGATTTTGTGGTTTTACTGGTATTCAATGAAAAGATCTGTGATTTCTGCTGTTCCTATCACCTCTCAGATGGTCCTCATGCTGATCCGTCCATGGTCCGGCCAGCTGGACCAAATCAGATGGTCAACAGGATGCAGAACCCAGCAGGTAAAGACTCTAAACACAGTATTACAAAGACAAGTAAAGCAGCCAGATGGATCCATATGATTAAATAAAATTAAAAAATGCTAGAGTTCTTTGAAATTTGAATGTAGGTTTAAGGAATTTTTGAGTTATGGATGTCCAAGTGCAAGCTTTAAAGTGATCGGAGTTGCAGCAGATTGAAGTCTTGTTTCACCCAAATTGAGAGCAAATGTCCTTTCCCTCTATTGTAGTATTGAGGCTTGAGAACGTTCAGGTTTTAGCATATTTTGACCTGCGTTGGCTACTGCGCTGGCCTGTGAATTTTTCAGGAGCAGCTTGTCCTTGCAGAAACAAAGTCCTTGTTCTACAGAGAAAGTTTCCCAACCGCACAATAAAATAAAACAAAGGCAGAGAAGGAGGGAAGCTACTTGATTGGAGTGAGTGCAGGAACATTCATAGAGGATAACAAAGTGTTAGATTAAACAAATTGTAAGCTTGAGGAAACCATTTGCTCCCATTCTTGTTGACCCGATATTTGATGAAAGCCTTGAGGAAAATAGTTCCATATTTGGCACAGTTTTCCGGTGGGACTGGAGGATGATTTTGGTCAAAGGTCAAGGACACTGTGACCGGCACACATCTGTGATGCGTATAACCATGATGGGGTCTGTCTAATGTGCTTCAGCACACATGAACGTTTACCTGGATGACTGTAAAATATTTGTTTTACATATCCTGGAAATAGGTCTACATTTATCAGTGACTCACACATTCTATGGTCTCAAATTGAAAAATATTTCCACGGTTCTCAGATTATGTGGTGTGGTTATTATCTGTTAGGGATCTGTTCATCACTCGTGCATTTTGAGTTTAAAAGAAGTTTACTGATGGGTAACAAGTTGAAGGATAGGTCATATTGACCCCAGCAGGAGTTGAAGGCACAACTTGTTGCTCTTCAACACAACATTTTGAATTAGAACAGGTGCCTTATATTGAATATTGAAATGATATAAGTCATAGTAAAATGCTGTTATTTTGTGCATTTTGCCTTGTTTTACCCCCGTGACTCCTCTCTTTTGTCTCTAGGCATGAATCAGTTTGGTCAGATGGGTATGCAGTCAATGGGTCAAAGGTCAACGCCTCCTCTTCCTCTTAATGCACCAATGAACCAGGTCGGTATCACTGCATGTAAAGTCTCTGCCACAGATTACTTTTGTATGTAAGAAAAAGACTAATCCATGTGGAGAAGGTTATACAAAAAGGAGAGGGGAAAAAAAAAGTCTGTTTTAGGTTCAAGTTTCTAAAGAAAACCATGTGACTGTCATGCACCAGTAATTGTGACTAAACCCTCTTTAATCACTCAACATGTCCCTTGTTGTCTTGTCTCCAGATGGGTATTGGAGCTCCAAGGATGGGTCAGCCAAATGCCACACAATTACAGAACCAATACCTCCCTCCTGGCCAGTTTCCTGGGTCCACTCCTGGACTTGGTTCTAGTCCTGTTGGCCTTAACCAGCCAGGAGCACAGACTGCTGTGCCACCGGTAAAGATTTATTGATGGATTGTGATCGTACGAATCTGCGTTTGTCTGCATATTGAGGACATATACAGACATATATGCTCAGCTGCAGCTTTGGTTGGGAGAACTGGTGGTTTTGCCAGGATCCCACTGAGGTGGCTTCACTGTTTGGTTTCGTAAACCACTTTTTCTGTCTAGTTTTACAAATTTGGTCAATCTAAGTACAATTAAGAGTCAGTCATGGAGTTATGTTTTGAAAATTAATTGAATGATAAACAGTTTTTTTTGTATGAATTCCTGCCCACTTGATCTGCTTTGTCAGTTAGTTGTCACTGCTACACTTCTTGTGGAATTGCAGTAGTAACCTGGGGTGGTTTCAATCGCTCTGGTAGCCGTGTCTGAGTCGAAACGCGTCAGATAGGCCCAGTGTGTTCCATAAGTGAGAGTTCAATACAGTGTTAACTAATGGAACATACTGTGAGGGATGGATAACATTTCTAATTGGCTGTTTCAAGTCTGAAGCATGAATATTTGTATTTTTCAGCTTCCAGCTCCTGGCTTTATAGGTTGTGTCTTCCATATGCAGTGCCTCTGTTTCTCCTTTACCAAGGTTTTTATTAAAATGTGTTCTGCTTTAGTTAAAAAGAGCAGGCATCTCTGACTTCACTCAAACCTCTGTGTCCTTTCCTCTGAAGCAGAACCAGATGTCAGCGCCACCGTCCCTCCCAGCCAGTAGCCCCTCAGCACAGTCTGCCTCCTCTGCTCAAGGGTCTGGAGCATCTGGAGGGGCCGGTGGTGTGGGGCCTTTACCCAACCTGCCTCCATCCTCCAACCAGCCCGCCACATTTCCTCACTGCCCACCTATCCGAACAAACTCTCCCTCACCGGCACGCAGCTTAACACCTCAACCCCATCAAACCCCTCCCACGTTACCTCATTCCCAGACCCCCCAGCCGCAGACACCCAGTACACCCCAGCTGCCACCCTCTCAGCAGCAACAAGCTTCGCAGCAGCCATCAGGACAGGTGGGGAGCTCTGAGAAGGCCAATCAGCTTCCGTTGCACACTCTTGGGTGTGCAGCTTCCTCAGGCCCCCAAGCAGGTCAGGCTTCTTCAGTGCCTACCCAGAATGCTCATGTGCCATTGCAGCTGCCACAGACCCCGGTGAGTAGTTCACCCTGCTTTCACAACTTGAACCTTTTCTTGCTCCACCCAAACCACTTTTGTTTTCTCTTTACTTCCCACTTGCTTTGGTTCAGCAAGCCTTTGGTTACAAACTGCATGGGCTGCTTGGTCCCTGGTGTATGCTCATGCAAGTACTATTGATGGTGGAATTTGCCAAAATGCTTCTAATAAAGGAAGATTTTTTTTTTTGTGTTTGCAAATGAATCGATTGTCTCCAAACTATGTAACTGTTTTTAAAATATTGAAGGACTCCCGAAACTAACAAAAGATATATTCTGACCCTCAGCTATTATCTCTCCTTTTTGCTTTAGTTATCTCCAAAGCCTTCCCTGATGGCAGATGGTCAGGTCTCTTCTCCGGCCTCTGTCAGCAGCAGCACCGATCCCAGCTCCCAGCTCGCCCCGGTGGATGGCGCTGTTCCTATCCAGGAAGATGCCAAAATGGAGGTGAAGAAGCAAGAGGAGGAAGAGGAGGAAGGGCCTGAAATCAAAGGAGAGGGCAAGGCTTTGGGGAAGATGGGCAAAGGTCAGCCTGATGTCAAGACAGAGGAGAAACCAGAGGTATGGAATGCCACAATGGCTCACTGACCCTGATCTGGGTACCTGGAAACCCTAGTAGTCGATGTCTATTCAGACTATGCCTGTTTGCATGTGGGAGTCTGATTTTGATGTTGAGGCTCTGATAGAATCTATTGCATTACTTAATTTCCCCATGGGGATCAATAAAGTGTTCTGATTCTGATTTGATCTCAGACTTGGAGTTGAAAATATTACTGCAGACATGCATGCATAGAGTTCTTGCATTTCGAGTAAGGTGGCTATTTAAGGCTAAAAGGGATCCTAGTACTCACATTGACTCTTGACACTGCGATTTTCCTCTCAGATAAAGAAGGAGAAGCCATCAGGCGACGGCTGTAAAGGTGAGCCCATGGATACATCATCATCCTCGGCATCATCATCAGCTGCAGCAGGAGACGACAAGAAGCCAGAGGTGAAGAAAGAGCCCAAAGAGGAAGAGGAGGGATCAGGGTCAACAGCCAGCAACAGCTCCCCAGCCAGCACTCAGAGCAAGAAGAAAAGTAAGTCTGCTTATCATCCCTGTGATTAATGTATCTGTATTGGTGCAGTGCTCGCTGGGCATGAATCATTTTGGTCAGATGGGAATGCAGTCAGTGGGTCAAAGGTTGATTTGCTCACTGTCTGAGGGGCAGAGCCATTGTGGTGTGTAACATGAAGGGACAAATGCAGTCGAAGGCCTCATACATAAATGACAGGAAAAACTTCCAGAGGCCGAGAATGAGAGCTGCTCTGTAGCATACTTGTGAAGTTAGACGATGGATGGATGGTTGTTTAGATCATTTATAGAAAAGACACACATATTGACAGAGAGAGATTGGCTGTCGAGAATGCACCCAAATCCAAAAAAATGTTTAGAAAAACACAAAAGATAAGAAACAGAGGATTGTCTTATCCAGAACTGTGTTTTATGTGAAGAAATTTCAGTCCAATTTCCCCTCATTAATATCTTTCAGATGAGCAACAACATTGGAGCTCAGTTTGTATTGACCTATGTAACATCCCAGAGACGCTAACCCTGACACACTCTCAGCAGTAGCTCACTCATGGTGGTGCACCCCCACGTTCAGTCCCACACATTCCTCTTCCACAATAAGTAAAGCCTGCACACAACCAACTGAAACAATGTGTTCATAATAATCCTTTTCATTTCCTGTTTGCGTGCCACAGATGTAAGTTCGCCTAATGACTGAAGACACCCACCCACATTACATCCCATTATTCTGTTGAGTTTGCCTCCATAATGTGACCTGACGCCATTTCGGTCATGTTCCAACCATGGTATATTTTGACCGTTTAATGCAAAACTCTATGCTTTGAATTGAATTTGTAACACCCATGAGAATCTGGACTGTGCATCATTAAAGCAGTTTGACCACTGTATGTGATGCAAAAATGCTGCAAAAACTACAGCAGGTCTACATAGCACAATTGAGATTAGATAAGATAGATAAAAAGGATATTTTCCAATAAGGCAGTCAAAAACAACAACATAAAAACCCATCAGCATCTTACCTAATTCTTCAACACACAAGACGAGGCCAGTGAAGGCCATACCACACACACACACACACACACACACACAGATACTGTAGATAGATAAAATAGGTGAATATTGTATTGCACTATTGGTGTACTATGTGTTACTCCACAGCACTGAGGGCAGGCATGGCTCTGAGGTTGAGTTTCTGTTTTGGTGCGCAGTCGTACCATTGTGATTGGGTGGGAACCGAATATGCCAACTTTCAGTACCTAGCTGTGTTAGTTTGTCCCTGCCCACACCAGAAATAATGGAATAATCCTGAACCGCACTTTTTTCTCTCTAGAATTAACAAGGCGTTTGCTCAATCTGTGAAATTTTGGTTGAAGGAGAGCATAACGACCAATTAATTGACTCGCTGTTCATTTTTACACCTGCACCTTCCCAGAAATGGTAGTAAAAAGAAATGCTTCATGTCTACAGGGTCTGCAGCTGTTTGGCTTTGTGTCCATACGTCTTATCTAAACCTCCCACATCATTCTGCTGCTGTTTTAACAGTTTTGAGGCGTTGTGGTTGTCTAATGACTCAGCCTCAGCAGACCTGGTATCAGCAGATTAGACATAAAAACTTGAAGTAGTACAAAAACAAGTAAATATAACCCATTACTACCCACCTCTGGTTGTCTTTAGAC
The DNA here is from genome assembly GCF_037954235.1 of Aulostomus chinensis. Taxonomy (NCBI): domain Eukaryota; kingdom Metazoa; phylum Chordata; class Actinopteri; order Syngnathiformes; family Aulostomidae; genus Aulostomus; species Aulostomus chinensis. Next base: position 17,249,763 of record NC_141337.1, on the reverse strand, counting down.
TTACAAATGATGGCCACCACATTCTGTCTTGAATCCTGATTCCTGTTTATCCCCACCACCTGTCAGATTTGACTCTGTTCTTGTTCCCACTCCTGCAGTCTTTAAGCCGGAGGAGCTGCGCCAGGCTCTCATGCCTACCCTGGAGGCTTTGTACCGGCAGGACCCTGAGTCCCTTCCCTTCCGTCAGCCGGTGGACCCCCAGTTACTGGGAATACCCGTACGTATTCGAACTAGTAACAAAACTAACCTGGTAAGGGACTGCACTGGCTGCCATTTTGCTTCAACTCTGAAAACGTAGATTTTTATTTTTTTTTAATTTTGCTTTTCATCTTTAATATTCATTTTCTCCTTTTGTCATAGCTGTCATGTTTTTTAATTGCGCTTCATGTTCTCCTTAAGTTCTCCAATTGCATGCTAGAAGATTTGAACATGCGTGTGATTACTTGTCTAGTACCGTCTCTTTTCTGAAACAGCTCCTTATGGCACATAAATCCTCCTAAAATATTTTGGAAAAAAAACATCTTGATCATCAAATGTTGAATTTTTGAATGAGTTTGACATTGAAAGAAAGATTGGTTTTTTTTAATATTGAAACTGATATCTCAACAATAATTTTACCTGGAAAAAATAATCAAGTGAATTAATTGCTGTGCGTTTCGACTACGGTGAAGGGACGGTGCTGGAGACAAATCACCGCTCAGTACTAGAATTTATGACAATTGATTTGTTTGACATTGGCTTTTTCATTCCATTTTTTTAGGGTTTGATTTGAATTCTAATTTTTGTGTAGCTTTCATCCTAGTGTTCATTGCTAGCTTTCTAGTTCAGTTCCTCACCAGTAGTAGTGTGTTGGTGTTCAGGTGGGCAGCTTGCAGAGGTGGGACAGTGACTGTAGCCTCCAAATTAACTTCAAATGAGAACATTATCATTCGGTACGGTGCACACAGCCCATATGAGTGATTCGATGCCGATTATTCGTGTGATGAGCAAGCACCAGGCTGCTGGCTCTCATCTCCTTCAGGAACCTCCTCTTCCAAAGTTACTCATAAACGATGGTGCAGTTTGTAAGAGCAGAGGTAGACATAGTAATAAGCATCGCTTGTTTGTTCATGTGAGTGGTTCCTTTGAGAGACGAGGGTCTGTTTCCTAACTCCTGTTGCTATGGTGACACTGAGGTAGCCCCTGCTTTATTTCTTTACTTGAATCTCACGAAAGCCTTTCCGTTCCTCCTCTTTCGCACAACTGGTTCCACGTTTGAGAAGGAACGGAGGTCAGGAACAGAAATGCAGCTTGTAGATGTTTCGTCCCTCATGCATTTGCCTCACCTAAGCACTGTGAGCTTTAACTCTGCCACCATGTTGCCACTCATGCTGCTGGCGCTGTTAATGCCAAACAGTTGTTTGCTCAAAGCAGTAAACCTGTCTGCCTGTTGCTGTTGCCGCTGCTCTGTTCATCTTGGTTTTGCAACCTGGTCATCTTGCAGGCCTGAAAGCAAAGGGCTGCTCTTGTAGCTGTCAGCCAGTGTAGTATTTTCAAGACAAATTTGTAAAAGGTGATAGCAGGATTGCTAAATGCAATCCTATCTATAGCTGAAATCTGTGTTTATGAACAGCAGAGGACCAGGGTGACTTGTGGCGGTCGGCTGGTCCCTGTTTGCAGCTCAGATAGCAACATTTACTTGAGGGTGCAAAGCAGAGAGCTGGGGGGTAGAAGTTGTCATGTCTCTCTGTTTGCACGCAAACCCCTCTCCTCTGCAGCGCTCAACAAAATTGTCCATTGCACCCTCTTCTCTCCCTACTCTGGTCCTGCCTGGTCAACTGCAACGCCTGATGATGATGATGATGATGATGATCTTCTTCCCCGTTTCTCTCGTCTTCATCCCTCGGATGACCAAATCCTCCCACCATCCTGCTGCTCTTTGCTCTCATCCTTCGCATCACCTTTCTGGACTCCTTGACCTCACTTGAATCCGAATGCCGCCACAACCAAACCAGGACTACTTTGACATCGTGAAGAACCCCATGGACCTGTCAACTATCAAGAGGAAGTTGGACACGGGACAGTACCAAGAGCCGTGGCAGTATGTAGAGGATATCTGGCTGATGTTCAACAATGCTTGGCTGTACAACCGCAAGACATCACGTGTCTACAAGTACTGCTCCAAGCTGGCAGAGGTCTTTGAGACAGAGATTGATCCTGTCATGCAGAGCCTGGGATACTGCTGTGGGAGAAAGGTAAGGCATGAACTCTTCTGGTCTGGCAGTTTTCAACTCAAGCCCTTTCCCTCCAAATTGTTGCAGGCTCTTGAAACTTGCCATTCAAGGTTTTTGGCCTTGGTTCTGTTTACCAAATTGGCTTGCATTCTCACCAGATTTTAGATGAACCATCGTGTCATTGACAAAGTGTGTTACAGAGTGTTCAGCAGAAGTCACACACCTGCTGAACCACATCTCCACCAGGGTTGTCATATATTCAGGCATGGCTACAGGCTGGATATGAGATATGAACAACTGAAACCCAGTCCAAAACAATATTCATTAAACTAACTGACTGGGATGCGACGCTACTGGGTGTTCATGTGTTCTTCACTTTCATGTATCACCACACCGTGAGATGACAATGAGGGACAAGTGAGATGTCATCATGGTTTCCAAGAAAAGAAAACCAAGTATTTTTCCATTCTTGCCCCAAAAACTATCAGGGGGTTTTGAATGAAGTAGTTGTTGATTTTAACACTCAACAGTGGTTCAGGACCGGGATTATCATTTTGGCCTGGCAAATTTTATGTTTTAGAGCACATTGCAGACGGTGCAACTTGCATGAAGCCCCATATAAACTGTTAACATGGTCTTGTGGGTAAGGATCGCCTGCGACAACTAGTTACTAATTACAGAAACTTGCATGGTCTTCTCACAGTGCGATTTCTGCGGCGACCGACGTAAACTAACCAGCCAGCCAACTGAAATTAGATTTCACAGTGAAATTACATTAATGTTTTCAAAATTACTGTCTGAAGTTAGCCTCGTGTCCCACCGAGACTGTGCCCACGTTTTTCAATCCCTCAGTCTTTGTTTAGCCTCTTCCATGCCTCTATTGTGGCTCACTTCTTGCACCATTGTTATCATCACTCTTGCAACTGGACACACGCTAATGACCTTTAATGATGATGCCAGCGACACTTTGACCATTGACTTTCCACGTGGCCTCTGACTCCAGAGATGCCTCGTCCTACGGTGTACCTACCTCCATATTGATTAGTGAGCTTGGGTCACGCAGTGTGGTTAAACAACTCTTAAGAAAAGTCCAGACATCGCTGAATATGAATCACAAAACAAATAAAGTCAAGCAAAGCACAAAGAGAATAAATCTCTCTACGTGCTTATATTTTTCATGGGCACTTGAGGCTATGAGGTCAGATCTTCCAACAACTTTTCCTCTTTGTTTCTTGTTCCAGTTTGAGTTTTCTCCCCAAACTCTATGCTGCTACGGAAAACAATTATGCACCATCCAACGTGACGCTGCTTATTTTAGCTACCAGAACAGGTAAGGGCCATCAGCACATAGAACACAAACACATACAAATCACATAGATTATACAAGAACAATCATTTTAAAGAGTATAAATATTTAGATGTTTTGCTGATAAAATGCAGCCAAGTGAAATCAACTTGGATATGTCTTGTTTTATTTTGCACGCTGATTATATTTCCTACAACAGTGCAATCACGGATGAGTTATAATTTGGCTTCAAATGGTTACCCTGGCACCATCTCCATCCTCATAGTTAACCATTTTAATTTTCATGCCGTTTTCATTCATAAAGTGGGCTCCTGTCTTCTTTGGCAGTTATTCTTTATTTGTTTGTTTCCCACTGAGTAAATTGACACGCACAGAACATGACTGCTGTCACTAATCGAGGGAGGGGGAGGCTGTATCCATTCTCACCCGTAGAGGAAAGGCTCCCACTTTATAAATGAGCTGAAAGGATGATGGGTCTTTGTTGCTTAACCGTATTGCTTCCTCATCCACCCTTTCATGTGTGGAGGCTCCTCACCCCCCCTTCCTCCTCCGCAGCTCCTAGTGGCCTCTCATGTTGCTGTAATGTTGTTGTTGTTGTTGTTGTTTACCACTGGATGTCTGACGCTAATCTTTGCTTTGCCTTGGCTCTCTGTTCTCTGTTGGTTGTTGTTCACATTCTGTCCGTCCCTCCGTCTTCCACCCCCCCCCCTCCTTCTCTGTCCCTCCATTGTCCTTGTCCAACCTGTAACAATTTCTTTCACGCTTTTTTAATATTCATTTTGACCTCCCTGCCCTCCCCTCCCTGATTGGCGGCTGCTTCTTCGTGCCCTCTCTGTGATTGGCTGTGCTGATGGCGAACGGTGTAGTTCACCAAAATATGGGCTTCTTGCTGACAGGTACCACTTCTGTGAGAAGTGTTTCAACGAAATCCAGGGCGAGAGTGTTTCCCTGGGGGATGACCCCTCCCAGCCTCAGACGTGAGTACCATTACACTTGGTTCCAGATGAGCATCCATCCTCAGGAGTGCAATGCTGATATCATCAGCATCCACTCTGAATAAAACAACATCAGTGTGAATTTTAAGATCAAGACCGTTTAGAGTCCTGCATTCTCATTTTTCCTTTTTTTTCCTGAAGTAAGAGTAAGCTGTATTCAGACCGCTCAGGTGGTGTGGACATCATGTAATTGCCCAATTTATGTTGATCCTGAAGGGGGGTTGTAGCTCAGTCTGTCTTCCATTTCACAAATAATTTCACCTTTTTTTTTTTCATACAGAAGTCACATTTACATTTCAGCTGGGACAACTTGTATTGCTTAATACGAAAAATTAAGAGCTACACAGTGTCAGACTTACTCTGGTAGATAAAAATCTAAATTCCATTTAGATAACGAGCCTTTTTCTTTCTTGTCGTGTGGAAAGACATGACAATCCATACTATATACTCTGCACCCAGATGTAATCTCTGCTCTTTTTTTTTTGTTAAATTTCTTTTTGATGCAATTAAATTCCGCCACACCCAGCAGTCATTCAGGCAGTTCCTAGAGATGGCGAGAGCCTCACATGGCTTCTATTCGGCTCACAATGAATCATTCTCACATCAGACGCTGATTAGTTTATAGATGAGACTTCAACCACAAATTGGAACTAATGTGAATATTATAGCAGAAGTAAGTGGCACATTTATAAATAATGTCAAAGATTTATTTAAATGTCTCAAAAATTAGTCACTCAATCGTGATCGATAAGTTGGGGATAAATAGAACAAGACAATAGGCCAGCAACGGTGACCTTGGTCATATTTCCATTTTGAAGATTTTATTGTTATTGTGCTCTTAATTTAATTTATATTCTGATCTTTCTCACAGGTCCATCAACAAAGACCAGTTCCAACGGATGAAGAACGACACACTTGACCCTGAGTTGTATGTCCCCCTCTCAATGCATCAACTGCCATTTAAGATTGTTTAGAGACATTAGTCATGTATTTCATTACTTTGGTAATACTTATGGATGATTTACTTGAAGTACGTAAAGATACATTCTTACTATTATTTGTGAATGGTAGGCAACCTGGATTTTCATTTTTCATTTTCTTCTGTAGAGGGATGAGCAGGATATTTCCATAATGTAATTAACTGTGTGTCTGTCAATTCTCCTCTCAATTTTATTTTTTTCTCTCAGGTTTGTGGAATGTATCGACTGTGGTCGTAAAATGCACCAGATATGTGTCCTGCATAATGAAACCATATGGCCATCAGGGTGAGCCAGCTTTTACACAACTATGGAAAAAGTATTTGTACCTTTTTAGTAATCCTGAGGAAACTGAACACATTTTTCTAGCACTATTCTCGTGGTGGTGCATAATTCTTATGTCTCAACGCTCATGAACACAGTATAACCTGCAAATGTGACCATTTATTATTTATTTCCTCTCTTACAACAGCTTTACATGTGATAACTGCCTCAAAAAGTCAAGCAAGACACGGAAAGAGAACAAATACGCTGCCAAAAGTAAGGGGAATACGTCTCATGCAATTGTTCTATGTTACTGTTTCAGCAGCTAGACTCATGAAATGATCCTTTTAAAATTTTCCATTCTTTTTCCGATGCTATATTTGTCAACTGGACCTCTTTCTACAGGCAATACACTTGAAATATAAAATTGTCAAAGGAAATTAGAAATACTGGCCTGTTTCTCTGGTGGAGGCTCCTAAAATTGTTGTGTTCTATTTCGCAGGACTTCCTCAGACCAAGCTAGGGAACTTTTTAGAGACACGAGTGAATGACTACCTCAAGCGGCAGAACCACCCTGAATCTGGCGAGGTCACCATCCGTGTTGTCCATGTATCAGACAAGGTAGTTGAGGTCAAGCCAGGCATGAAGTCGAGGTAAGAGGTTATGTCCTTGTTCCAGAAAATAAGAAGAAACAGCAGGGTTTACTGACTGATAACATTTCTTTGATTTTTCTGGCCATCAGTGTAATCACAAGCTTTTTGCTATGTTTGCCTTTTATTAAATCTGGCTTTTTATTTCCCTGTTGTCCAGGTTTGTGGACAGCGGAGAGATGTCTGAGTCTTTCCCATACAGGATGAAAGCCCTGTTTGCATTCGAGGAGATTGACGGAGCAGATGTGTGTTTTTTTGGGATGCACGTTCAAGAGTACGGCTCGGACTGCCCACCTCCCAATCAGAGACGGGTTTACATCTCTTACCTGGACAGTGTGCACTTCTTTAAACCTCGACACCTTAGGACTGCTGTTTACCACGAGATCTTGCTTGGCTACCTGGAGTATGCCAAGAGGCAGGGGTAAGAGAGAAGATGAGGCCCTCAGAACTCACAACGGCAACACAGAAATCAATATGTTTCTTTTATGCTGGTCTAAATCATTTCATGTCCATGTGTCCTGTCTCAGGTTTACAACGGGTCATATCTGGGCCTGCCCACCCAGTGAAGGAGACGATTACATCTTCCATTGTCACCCAGCGGACCAGAAGATCCCCAAGCCCAAACGCTTACAGGAATGGTACAAGAAGATGCTGGACAAAGCTGTGGCTGAGCGTATCGTCCATGATTATAAGGTAAGAATGTTTTCACTGTAAAAATAATCTCACAACCTACCAAATTAGCCCTCCTTCATATTTGACGGACAATGACCTCACAATCACACCTTCGTCTTTTCATCTCTTGTCTCCTTCTTTGTCCTTCAGGACATCTTCAAACAGGCAACAGAGGATCGCCTGACCAGTGCCAAGGAGCTGCCATACTTTGAGGGTGACTTCTGGCCCAACGTGCTGGAGGAGAGTATCAAGGAGCTGGAGCAGGAGGAAGAGGAGAGGAAGCGGGAAGAGAACAGCACCTCCAATGAGAGCACAGATGTGAGTACAAGTGCAGATGTCATCGTATTGTTCAGAGCTATTGTTTTTGATGTTGGTGTTGACATTGTCTCTAAAATGTTTGCAGGCCACAAAAGGAGACAGCAAGAATGCCAAAAAGAAGAACAATAAAAAGACGAGCAAGAACAAGAGTAGCTTGAGCAGAGCCAATAAGAAGAAACCAGGGATGCCCAATGTTTCAAACGACCTGTCCCAAAAACTCTATGCCACCATGGAAAAACATAAAGAGGTATTTGCATCTAATATGAGTTTATATATTCGTGTATTTTTTAGCTAACTGATTATTCTGTTAGTGGATTAAATTTTATAATTGCAGTGTAAGAAGTTCAATCTTCTTAGGACATCACATTTAATGCAGATAATAGAACAATGCAACTTATATGCATATATTTCAACAACTGCCCTGAAGTAAAAACCTTTTACCAATAGCTGAAATTGTTTGAGGCTAAACATAATCTGTGCTGAAGGAGGAACATCATTCATTAGTGGCTGATGAGTTTGCCAATTAAAAGTTTTTTAAGATGTAAAGTAAATGGTCAGACTACTGGGATGAAACACATTGATGTTCCTGTTGATCTTGTCAGCTCATCCTGTCCACTGTAATTGCCAGGTCTTCTTTGTCATCCGGCTCATTGCTGTACCCACTGCCAACTCGCTGCCCCCCATCACCGATGCAGACCCCCTGATGGCCTGTGATCTGATGGACGGCCGTGATGCCTTCCTGACACTGGCAAGGGACAAGCACCTTGAGTTCAGCTCTCTCAGGAGGTCCAAATGGAGCTCCATGTGTATGTTGGTGGAGCTTCACAATCAGAGTCAGGACCGCTTTGTCTACACCTGTAATGAGTGTAAACACCACGTGGAGACACGCTTCCATTGCACCGTCTGCGAGGTAAGAATCAAACCTGCCTGCAATCTTGACTTGGCACTTTCCATTTTAATAGAGATGATACTGATATTTGAAATATTCGTGCAAGCGATCTAAATGTTGAAGTGAGAAGAACAGCTTATGATGATGCTTGAGTCTTCTCACCAGTCTCCCATCCTATGGACTACTGCTGCAGACTGGCTCAGACACCATGCATTTTACAACAGGATTGCATAGATGCAGTCAATTTACATAAATGCCATTCATGCTTTGTGTTCCTCGATTAAGTTTTATCAAGTACTGATGGGTCAAGTACCTGTTAATTCATATTTATATATCCCTCCCCAGGACTATGATTTGTGCATCACCTGCTACAACACGAAAGGTCACGAGCACAAAATGGACAAGCTTGGTCTTGGCCTGGATGATGACAGCAACAACCAGGCAGCAGCAGCTACTCAGAATCCTGGAGACTCTCGCCGCCTCAGCATCCAGCGCTGTATCCAATCGTTGGTCCACGCATGCCAGTGCCGCAATGCCAACTGCTCCCTGCCGTCCTGCCAGAAGATGAAGCGTGTTGTTCAGCACACAAAAGGCTGCAAGCGCAAGACAAACGGTGGTTGTCCTATCTGCAAGCAGCTCATTGCTCTGTGCTGCTACCATGCCAAACACTGTCAAGAGAACAAATGTCCAGTCCCGTTCTGCCTCAACATCAAACAGAAGCTCAGACAACAGCAGCTGCAGCACAGGCTCCAGCAAGCCCAGATGTTACGCAGGAGGATGGCCAGCATGCAGCGGGTGGGGCAGCCTGCAGGAGGGCCACCAGGAGGACCTGTTGTGGGACTTCCATCACCAGGCAATAATAGCACCACTGCACCCAGTACTCCAACGTCTGGTGGAACTCAACCCCCAACTCCCCAGACACCAACTCAGACTTTACCTCCAGTCCCACAGCAAGGAATGGGCCCTGTACCTGGAGTTCAACAGCAACAGCAGCCAGGTGGGATGCCCACACAAACCGGCATGCCTCCCCAACACCATCTTCATCACCAGTTCCAGCAAATGGCAGGTGGTGGAGGTGTGGCAGGGGGCATAATGAGCTCCCCCCAGCATCAACAGCAGATGCTCCCTCAGGTCCAGCAGCAACAGCAAACTGGAGCAGGGACCAACCATCAGCAGCTCCAGCAACACCCAAACAATTTGCCTCCATATGCCAGCAGACCCCCGGGGTCCTCTCCTATTCACCCATCCCAGGGAAAACCAGTGCTTGGCTCTGCAACACCTCCTCAGCCGCAGCAGCAACAGCCTGGAGGTGCTGTCATGGCTGGAGGTGTTGGGGGCCAACAACCTCCAAGCCAGCCCCAAGGACAACCTCCTCTTTCTCAACAGCAACAGCAGCCACCTTCTGGGCCTCCACCGGCAGCTGTAGAAATTGCAATGAAGATCCAACAAGTAGCTGATGCTCAACGGAAGATGGCTCTGCAGAGACAAGCAGCCCAAGTAGCTGCAGGCTTGATGCCTCCTCACCCCCACCATCAGCAGGGTCAAGGTCCACAGATGGGCATGGGTCATCCAGGGACTGTAGGGATGGTTGGACCCCAGGGCATGCCACCAACTACCCAAGCAACAGCCCAAGCTGCTCGAGCCCACATGGATCAACAACAAAGTGCTTCACCTGGGATGATGGTTGGCACCGGTGGGCCCCTGCAGCATCAGCCTCAGCAGGGTAACCTGTCCCAGGGCCAGCTCCCCCCTCAGGTACAGCTTCAACAGCAGAGGATGGGTGCGCCCCTTCAAAATCCACAACAGCAGCAACCACAGTGGTCGGGCCAGGGGATGCCACCACAGCAGAGACAGGCTATGATGAACCAAATGGGCCATCCTGCCATGATGGGAGCTCAACAGCAGCAGCAGCAAATGCAGCAGCAGCAGCAGCACCAACAAGCTCAGGGCCATGCTGCCTTGATGAATATGGCACAACAGCAACAGCAAGGTGCTAGTGGCGGGGTCCCCGGGGGACTTATCCCTGGTGCTGCTGGTGTCCCAGGGGCTGTTGCTGCTGGCAACATCCCCCAGGCAGCTCTCCAGGACCTTCTACGGACACTCCGCTCACCAAGCTCACCCCTGCAGCAGCAGCAAGTCCTGAACATCTTACGGTCTAACCCACAACTCATGGCTGCTTTTATTAAGCAGAGAGCCTCGAAATACAAAGGGGGGCAGGGGGGCCCTGGGGGACCAGGTGGGGTTCCTGGAGGTCCTGGACCCACAGGAGGTCCTGTTGGTAATGTGATGACAGGAGGAGGCCCACAGGTGAATATGAATGCTGCAGGTGCTGGCCAACAAGGGATGCACATGGGGGGCCAAGGAGGGTCTAATGTGAATATGGCCACCATGGCCCAGCTGCAGCAGGTACAGCAGCAGCAGCAGCAACAGCAGATGCAGCAGCAGTTGCAGCAGCAGAGGCCGATGCTCACCGGTTTACAACAGCAAGTGGCAGCTCTCCAACAGCAACAGCAGCAGCAAGGGGGTGGAAGAGGTCTGCAGGGCCAGGGGCCCCAGATGGCAAATCTCAACAATCCCCAGTTCAGAGAGCTGCTCATGAGGAGACATCTGCAGCAGCAGCAGCAGCAGCAGCAGCAACAGCAGCAGCAGCAACAGCAGCAGCAGCAGCAGCAACAGCAGCAACAAATGGGGGTAAATCATGGTCAGTTCCAGCAGCCACAGCCTCCACAGGGCCAGGGCTACATGGGACAGCAAGGAATGCACCCTCCTTCAGTGGGACAGGGACCACCAGGAGGTCCGCCAGCTGGTCCTCAGCAGCATGGTGGTCCCCCAGTTCAGCAGGGGCAAGGTTACCCAGGGTCAGTGGCACAGCAGCAGGCTACAGCTGCATTGCAGCAGAGGCTCCAGCACCAGCATCACCTCCAGATGCAGCAGCAGAATGCCATGGCTGGTCTGCCAGGGAGTCTCGGCCCTGGGGGGTCGCCAGCTCAACACAGCAATCCAATGAGCCCTCAGCAGCCACAACAGATGGCCCAGTCCCCACACCATCACCTGCAGGGCCAAGCGTTGCCCACATCCTTGGCTAATCAGGTGCGTTCCCCCCAGCCCTCACCCAGACCCCAATCTCAGCCACCACACTCAAGCCCGTCACCGCGCATGCAGCCTCAGCCCTCCCCACATCACATATCCCCCCAGATGCAGACGGGCTCCCCACACCCAGGCCACCTGAACCAGCACCACCCAGGTATGGTGGTCCCTCCACAACAGCAACCGCCAGCATCCCAGCAGCAACAGAACTCAATGGAACAGTTTGGGTCAGACCAGAGCGCGATGTTATCTCAGCTGAGTGGCATGGCAGGTCTCCACGGGCCGGGAGGCAGCAACCAGGACCCACTGGCTCAGAATATGACTCACAACCCTTTAGACATCATGTAGGACTTAAACATCATGTGTCAAGTTGAGCTGGAGAAGCTCTTCACACAAACTGCACTCATCCAGGACAGTGTTATTGTTATTAGCCTTTCTCTCTCTCTCTTTTTTTTTTTTTTTTTTTTTTTTTTTTTACTGTTATTAAATGTTATTTAAAATGTTTTCAATAAAGATGCATTGAACTGAACTTCCTATGGGAGATGAACAATAAATCAAGCTGTCGTTAAATAAATTAGAATAAATGAATTGTAAGTTATTGCTGTTAATATATTTTTTTTGCCAATTGTGGACAAAGAGGGGGAAGGTTTGTTTAGCAGCCCCCACCTCCACCTCTTACAGAATACAGGAAAGGTAATATTTTTGGGGGTATGGGGGGGGGGGGTAAATAGGGGTACTTGCCTTTTTTAAGAAATGTTTCTAAGATTTTAAAAATGGTCAAGAATTAAAGAGGAAATGATTTAATGCAAAGAACTTTTTATTGTTTTTGTTTGCCATCATTCAGTCTGTTTCTGTTCTGCAGAGTGATGTGGATGTTTATCGATGTAAATCCAAACATGATGCATATCTTCCTTTTTTTTTTTTTGAAAATGTTTGCTTTATTTATTGTTTTCTGTAGGGGGGGGGGCGTCATGTACCCTGTGACTGCGACAGTTTCTATAGAAATATATTTTTATTATTGACTGTTAAGATGGGGGGTAGAAGATGTTTCATTTCACTTAAGATATCTTTGGTTGGGTCTGTCCAGGTGAGAATAATGAAATGTCAGTGTTTTTGTTGCCGTTATCTTCGAGTCTGCTGTGAGTTTGAGATGTCGGAACGGACGCGTTGTGACGTCCCGGTCAGCTTCACGGACATCAGTCATGCTGGACGGAACTCTTCCCTTGCAAACATGCAAGCCCTCTCCCTCGAATGTGTGTGCACTCCTTCCTTTAAAGACACTTGATATGGAGCGTTGGAGGCTTGGGGAGGGGGGGGTGCATACCTGTGTGCCTGTAACTTTTCAAGTACATGTGCTGGGATGTGAAAAATGAGTGGGGTGGGCTCCTTTTACTGTTATTAGGATTCTACTGTTTGGAGTAAACAGAGGATATTGATCCAAATGAACTGTGTTGCACAGAAATGAGGAGAAAGGAGGAGGTCCGAGTCTCCGCTTCTTTCTGCCTCGTCCCCTTTGCTGCTTCCCTTGGACTTTTAATTCCCCTCCACATCCTCCTGGGGGAGTCACCCCCCCCCCCGCCCCCCACACCCAAAGTCCATCCTCTTTATCTTTCTGCTAAGAACTTTGGGAGTTTAATTTAATATTTTTTACTGTACAAAGGAAACACAAACTGTGGACTCAAATACTGTTTTTTATAATAAAATGAAAATTACCATTAGAGATGTGTGTATGTGGCTGCTTGGTAATACCAACTTTTTAATATTGTGGGTTTTTTTTTATAATTAGTCAAACTAATTTGCAAAATATATTTTAAACATAGAACATATTTTGCACAATGTTTTAATGCTTAATGCTTTCTTTGGATCTCCTTTGACTCCAAAGTAAAGAAGTAAGCGGGGTTCACCCTGGACGGGTCACCAGTTTGTCGCAGGGCCATCAGGAGCAACTACAGTTCAGCGTCTTGCTCAAGGACACCACGACATGGTCACCGGTGGAAGTGGGGATGGAACCAATGACCCTTGGGTTGCTAGACGGCCGCTCTACACCTGAGCCATTCCGTGTTGTTTTTATTTGATTTTTGTTTGTCTTAATCTCAAATACTTCCCTCATCGAGGGGAAGCATGGCTTGGAGGTAGTGGTCTGTCTGGCAACCTAAGGGTCCCTGATTCCATCCTCACCTCCCCCTCATTGCTCCTGATGGCCCTGCGACCTCTTACATATCAATAGCGCTCAAAATAGTGTCATTGAAGGAAAGCCCAGAAATGACAACAGATCCAGCAATTTGTGTGTACAATAGTTCAAAATACCGTGTATGACTGGAAACTATTGACAACCCACCGAAATGTATAAAGGTCCACATAAATTATTGATATTAGTAAAATTGTTTCTGCCAAGTCTAATAGCAATAACTTGCGTTGATTTTAACTCACCTGGTCACATGACATGGATGCTATTGAGTTAAGAAAAAACCTATGAAAACATTCATATAAATAAGAAAATCAATGAATATAAATATGTATCTTTCTACCTTCAGCCCTGCTGCACAAATTGCAAACTATCTAAATCAAATCTTTTGCATAGGAAGTCCAGTGATGATTCTTCAAGGAAAAGGTTTGTCACACACGCACACGCACACACACACACACACGCACGCACGCACACACGCTTGTCCCTCACTTCCACTGTCGAAAACATGATTCACCCAACATCAAGTGCCTTGCGCTTCCTTTTTTTTTTTTAAGAGCACCGCGTCCTCTAGTGGTGATACATGGAAGTAACAAATTCAGTGTTGGTGAAGGTACATTTTACCTGGACAAAGTTTGAGTAAGTGAGCCGCTTTAAAAAAAAAAAGAAAAAAGACGAAAGTTCTCTGTGAGAGGACGTACGTCCTTGCTCGTTAACAATGCTGCCTGATAATTGTGAAAGTTCACCTTTCACAGGCCTTTAAAATGACCTCTTTTTGCTTTTAAATCCAGAGAGAAAACGTTTATAGATGCAATAGCAGGAGATACAGGAGTCAGGCTTTTTTTCCCCATCCATGCTTCCAGACTTAGTTGAGCGTATCAAGTCTTTTAGATGAAAAACTGTCTTGTACTTGTGGTGTTAAGACTCCTCATACGTAAATCACTGCACCCTTGTTAGGAAAGCGGCTCAGAAAATGTGTTCGATCCTACACTCGTAATAACAGTAGTGATTAGCAATTGATTTTTGATTTGATTTATTTGTAGAAAAATGGATTTGATGACTTTTGAAAGGGGTATGCTAACCCTTCCCATCCAGGACTATTCTTTATCGAAGCTAACTAGCGGTCTCTGGGGGTCTCAGCTCAGACGAGGGACTGATATCTGCCTTCTTGTCTGAATATTTCCCCCCAAAAAGTTTGCATGTTCCTTGAGTGAACAATTTGCCCTCTGTAACCCCAAATATGAAACACTCTCCAGGAGGCAACTATTTTAGTAACATATTTATTGGAAATGCAGTCAAAATAAAAATATTATAGAGAGAAGACATGTTTGACAAATCATCTTTGCCAGAGAAAGACCGATTCGGACACATAAGTGACATAAGTTAGTTCAGCTTGTACATGTGACATGCAATAAATAATAATAATAGCTCACTACTGTCTAACCTAACAAAGTTCCATTTGTACATCAACCCTACACAGCGGAACGGTGGCGGTGTCATCTCCTTGTTTGAAATGCACAGAGGCTAGAGAAAAGAGCGGACTATCAATTGGTAATACAAAAATAGAGCCAGGCCGCATTTCATACTTGAAAAGTAAAAGACAAAAAAAGACAGCAAACACAACAGTACTTCTTTTTTGTGCATCCACAACTTCATGGGCTCTCGTTAATTCTCGTCTTTCTTTTGTGACAGAAATAAACCTCTTCAATGGATCACAGGACGGAGCTTTGAGCGTGTGTGGCACAGGCTGACGGGGCATGCGCTTGGCTCGGTGTGAATACTGAAAAACAGCAATGTCTGTACAAAAACACTATCTGTAAGAAAAAGGAGCAGAACAATCCCCCCCTCCCAGAGCAGATCTGAGTGTGAGGCCAACGTCTTGCTGGAAAGCACTGAGGACAACCAGGACAAGTAGCTGCATGGAAGTAGAAGTGAGGACTGTTGTCCCCTCAGTGATCTGGTGGTCCCGGGAAAGAACCCTGCCTCTGAGATCGTGTCTGGGTGGCTTCAGGCCTTGTAGCGCTCCTAATAAATGAGCCACAATAATAAAACCACCACTCATTGTTGATTCAAAGGCAATAACGTCGTCATTGAACTCAGCAGGAAATGAGTGCAGCTTTGTAAACATGTGATCTATCTTACGCACACGACTACTTTACAAAATGAGTGACGAGTCGAATCCTTTTGACCTTCAGCAGCCTTTAAAGAAGCCTTCTGCCACCGTGGCTTCTTTAAAAGTCACCGTCAGCGAGTTGATAGTCACTTCCGTTACGATCACCTTCCCAGGATGCTGAGGGCCACCAGGTGTTGTCGTGATATCGCTCTGATTGTCGCCTATTGCTTCCTCCATCTTAGCCTCTGCCTCCAGCACCTCACTGCTCCCCTGAACGCTAACGATCACAGAGGTGGTGCTGCTTCTCTGGCACACGCCGCTCTCTAACGTGTCGCTCAGACACCCTGACTCCGCGCCCTCCTCACCTCCGTCCCAGTCTGACCTGTCACCCGTGGGAACTACATCCTCTGATGCAGCCTCAGCAACAGAGACACTGTCCTTTGATTGGTCGCAGGTAAATGTTTGGTTGTGTGTTACTCCAAATGTCCCTCCGTCTTCTCTTTCCATCCATATGTCTGCCGCTGTCAGGTGCACCCCCTCCTTCTCCTCCATCTCCATCTCTAAGTCCTGTCGCTCCAGCACAGGTGGGGAGCTGCACTCTGACTGACCTTCACAAGAGAAAGACAAACATTCGTATTTAAATGTCTAGAGTGGGACTTCTAGCGTCTCTGTGATTAAAAACCCACCATATAAACTGTCCTCCTGTCTCTCCTCGGCGGCGCTTTCAGACTCCTGCTTGTCTTCTTCGCTGGTGCCATCCCAGTCGTCCTCCATGGGCTCCTGCTTCTTCCTGGATGGACGTTCCGGTTTGTTCGAGTGTCTATTGGGACCGCGTTTGGACACGCGCAGCTTGCTCCGCCTCCTTGCTGGATGACAGAACATGCGTCCCCGCTCACCCTGGTCCACGTCTGTGCTCATGGAGCGGGTGAGCGAGAGGCGCAGGCGGGGCGGGGGCTTCTCAGGGATCTTGTGGGCACTACGGAGGTCCATGGCGAAGATGTTCTAGAGCAGAGGGAAGGAAACGATTTGGTAGTAAAACACACACTGAAGTATCTGCAAGACATCTACCAGCAAGTACGAAAGTGGTCCAACATGAAGCGTGCAGCTCTATCGGCAGACATGATGCAAGTCAACAACCTGCACTTGTAACAACAAATTTGTATCTATCTAAATATAGTGATCTAAAGATAGCCCCCAACAAGTGTGCTCCTCTTTGATAAAAACCTGGCTGCTGGAGGAGACGATTTAGCCTGTCTCAAAAATGACACTTGAGAGACGTTTTTAAACAAATAGAAGCTCTGAGGGCAGAGAGAGAGAGAGAGAGAGGGAGAGAGAGAGAGAGGTGGGCTAACATGGTGGTTGTTTTCAGGGAATTTGTTGTCCTAAATGCAAAGCCTAAGCAGAGCAAGTCAGAGGCAGGGGAGTCCAGGGTGGCACTGACGACCCCTCACATCCGATTGTTGTTTTTTTTAATCACTGATGCACTTTACAATTCTTTTTTTTTAATGAGTATCTCACAATTTGTTCCTTTTTCCCATCCACGAGCCCAAGCCTCGGCAGTCTGGCAGAATATTTGTGTTTGGAATGCATTCATCTAAATTCTGATTGAAGAGACATCAGCCAGAATTAACGTATCTGTTGTTTAACTCCATCTTTCCACAGCATCGCCCCAGTTAGGCCAACGCTGGAGCCTTCGCCTGCATAAGTGCCAATTCATGAAAAGGATCTATCAGCTTTTTCCTTAAGAATGCCCCGCCCCCTCTGTGCTAAGCCCCGCCTCTCATCCCCGCCTACATGTGCTATAAGGAAACCTGGCCTCTGATGATTGTAGTGCTTTGTTATCCCACAGCAGGAAGATGCAGCTAAGCATGGGTACTGTAGTTCAACTCAATCTCTCTTCCTGCTGCTCACTCTTCTAGCTGTTTATGTTTCTTTAAAGACTTTACAGAAATCGAACACTAAATTGATGGAAGTTCACTAACATTAAATAAAAATATCAATCAATAAATCAGTACATCAGTCATTCAATCAATCAGTTTATCATCAGGGGGTAAAGGTAAATAACAGGGTCAGTAAAAGAGAGGTAGGTGTCTGTACCCGCAAGACCAGCCTCCTGGGTCTCAGACCTTTCCTGCGGTAGGCCAGAGCTCGGACCTTCTCCTGACTGGGGGGACGGCAGGATCACGGACCGGGACGCAGGAGAAAGGGGGGGGGGGGAGAAATGTGAGACCCTCAACACAAAACATCTTGCAAGCAACAAAACCAAATTCCAATATTACTCACTGCTCCTCGTAGGCCAGGACCAGGCGAGGGTCCAAAATATTGTCCTCTGGTTCCCAAGTACTGTACCTGCCAACACACACACACACACACACACATGAATGTCTGTCCATCTACTTTGGAGGGATGAGGTCACCAGAAGATGACTCAAGGCTGACTCACTTTGGGGGCCATCCCTGCCACTTCAGTAGGTACTCCACATTACCCTGAGGAGAGGAAAAGAAAGGGTGGGTGGGGGTTTTAGAGGAGGTTCAGCAGAAAGAAAAGAAACATGTGTGTTGGATGTGTGTGTGAGTGCTACTTTATATGTGTGCTGTTGTGTGTGTTTGTGTGTGTGTTTAGAGCGCTAGGAGTGATAGAAAAGGATGACTGTCACTTTAAAGTGTGGAGGGAAGAAGGAAAGGAGGGAAGGGGGGGGGGGTCATGGACATTTTTCTCCCTGTCAAACGGTGTTTTTCTGAGCGATGACGTCAATGACAGCAGGCTGGGTGGCCTCCAAACAGCAGCTTTTCTTTGGCATCGCGATGACGTGACTGCACATGGCTAACGCGAGCCGGTGTGGAGCATGCACGGGTTCTTTCTAGAACATGACGCCGGTGGCTCGGATAGGTGGGGCCAGCGGGGGGACATGTAAACAACGGACTGTTGCGCAACGTTCAAGTCGGACTGGCACAGTTGGAAAACAACTCCGTGACGCTATGATATTACGTATTGATGAACTTTTATTTACAATTTCATGACGCTTATTTGACAAACACAACGTGTAACCGCTGTCCTCCTCCACTCCACTCGTAGCGTGAGCGGCTCAGTCCATAACATCGCGTGACACCATCACGCAAGTCGATGACATTACGCAGCAGTTTCACCCAGATACTCGCTGGCATCACCGAAATCAACTGCGCATCTCCCGGCAGGCAGCACACTGGCCGTGTACCTGGGAACAGGATACACCCCCCTCATGTTGTACTACATCTGCGTAGCTCTCCGAGACCCCTTAATGCTGCAACAACCCAGCTACTACGCAGGAATGTCAAGTTTGCGCAGCTAAATCCAATGACATCTCTTTAACGTAAGGATACTGCGTAGCCTAGTTTTGTTGCGCATGAGGACGGTAATGTCTCCGTGAGCACGCCGCTCCGTTACGGTGGGGGGGGGGGGGGGGACACAGCAGGAAAATAAGTTATGTAAGTTGTGTTAAGTGTGTTACAGGCTCACCTTTCTCACTCTCTTCTTTGTTATTGACTCCACCGCAAACACTTGGTCCCCTATCGATGACAGCTCCATCGCCGCGCGCCGCTCCGCACGCTCCAAACAAACTGCGGGAGCTGGAATAAAAATAGTGGAAGAGGAAGATAAAAAAAACACGCGTGAAAGTGTCCCCGCAGCTGCTGCTCGCTCCCGGTGTAAACACTTTAGTTCAGCGCTGCCGAGCCTCGCTGCTTCCCTGCCTCCAAACTCCAGCTGCCTGCCTCGCTCACTTTTTAAAATCTGCGACACATCAACACAGGACAGCGCGCTGCTTTAAGTCGGGCGCGCCCCCCATTTCCATTGCGTAGGGCCAAGCCCCCAAAGCCCGTGCCCGCGCCTGCGGGGGCGCGCACGCAAATTAGAGCAGAGTGCAGAGAACGAGCAGAGGAGGAGGAGGGGAGGAGGGTCCACAGCACAAGGTCACTGTGAAGTTACGAGTGGAAATTACCATACAGCACGATAAATACAGATAAAAGCAGTAAACACTGCAGCATTTTTTAAAACATCCTGTCACTGCTAGAATATAAGGACCCACATCGAGTCTTTCAAACTTTCCAGACGTTACAACATGTGAAACTTGCATTTTGATTCTTTTAACTGAAACGAAAACAAATCTTTTCCTTTGTGTCTGTATGTGTAATCCTGAAGAACAGTATCGCCATTGAGCCCAACAGAAACCTAGCAGACACTCTCTACTGTACAGCATAATCACATTCAAATAAAGTAGAGGAAACAAACAATAAAAAACAAGTTATGAACAATATGAAAAAAGTCAAACTGTGATAAAAGTTTTAATATTCCTGAAAAAAAAGGTAAAATGCTGCTGTGAATCTCCTGAGGTCTGTCCATCCATCCATTTTCTATTCCACATATCCAGTGAGGGGTGGGAGCCCATCCCAGCCCCAGGACACTTCGACATCGAACCGGCGACCCTTCGGTTGCTAGACGGCCACTCTACCTCTGAGCCACGACGCCCTCAGACAAACACGTTCCCTTCACAAACAGTTCTAGCCCTGTTCTGGCTGTCGTCTGTTAGTCTCTGTCCGAGATCCGGTCCGATTATCTGTGTATGAGTCAGAACAATCATGCTGTAAGTGAGCCTGACTCGGGCTGTGGAACTGGTCTAGAAAAACACAAGCATGTGACTGGATACATTTTCCTATCTGGGTTACATCTGGAAAATATGATTTGTAGGCCGTGGCATCTCTGTTGTACCCAAATACTTGAACGTGATTATAAAATTGCTGCTCCTACTTTTCAGCTATACGTTCCCAAACATGATAATATCTGCATTAATTTGTCCCCCAGGTAAAGGGCCGGGTTCCCCGCCTGTCCAGACATCTTGCTGGGGTGCCATGGCTCAAAGGTATAAGATATAAGATTAGTAGATTGTTACAGAATAAACTTGGGGGTTTTAATTGTGATGTCTAACAAAAAGCTGTGTAGTCATTTCAGACACCTGTGAGCTGTTTGCAGCTCCAACGAATGGTGGCTGTTTTGGGTGTTTTTTTTAATCTAAAAACCTTCCCACATTGAGGGGCAGCGTGGCTCAGAGGTAGAGTGGCCGACGAGCAACCGAAGGGTCGCTGGTTTGATCCTCACTTCCCCCGGTGACCATGTCCAAGTACCCTTGAGCAAGATACTGAACCCCTAATTGGTCCTGATGGCCCTGCAACAGACTGGCGACCCATCCAGGGTGAACCCCGCCTCTCGCCCAATGTCAACTGGGATAGGCTCCACCCCCCCCCCCCCCCCAGCAACCCTTAAGGGAAAAGCGGTATAAAAAAAATGGATGGACAGACATTTTGCTAAGCTAAGCTGCAGCAGCATATTGCAAACACCGGAGCGTCAGATCATCTAAGTTGACTCCAGAGATGATTTATTTCCCAAATGATGTCTAACCGATCAGACAAGTGTTGCTCTGATTCTACCACTGGCTTAGAATGAGGGGTCAGGACTCAGTTCTGTACTGAATTATCAGCCCTGGAACAGGACCTTGATGCCTCCCAGTTAGCTCAGTTACAGTGTTCAAGAATTTCCCACTGGGATCAATAAAGTATGTTTGAGTAAGACAACACAGAGAAAATCAATTCTTCATGACACTCTAACAGACGTTGTTAAACAAATCGTGTAGCATACACACGGGATCGGTCTGCAGTCAGAAGAGGATCAACTCTGACACAGACGGTCAGTTCAAAGTTTCAACATAGGAATGTTCTCATCTCACGGGCGACTCAAATGAGGCATCATGGTAAAAATACAAGAGGGGAGTGTCAGCAAGTCTTCATGTATGTTTATGTAACAGTTAGCTGGAAATGAAAATGTTGCTTCACTCTCAAATGACTCCCCCCACCACCACCACAAAATAAAAGCCGTGTTTGATCCAAGTGTGACGCTAAAAAATCGAGCCAGTGCAAGTCTTAATGTGATGAATGTCCCTCAGTCCATCTGCAGAGAGGAGCTGGACATGAAGGCCAGGAGCTACGGTGACAGA
Organism: Aulostomus chinensis; assembly: GCF_037954235.1. Taxonomy (NCBI): domain Eukaryota; kingdom Metazoa; phylum Chordata; class Actinopteri; order Syngnathiformes; family Aulostomidae; genus Aulostomus; species Aulostomus chinensis. Next base: position 17,228,072 of record NC_141337.1, on the reverse strand, counting down.
GAGAGAGAGAGAGAGAGAGAGAGAGAGAGAGAGAGAGAGAGAGAGAGAGAGAGAGAGAGAGAGAGAGAGAGTCAGTGACGACCCAGAGTTTCTAATTTCCTAACCCGTTTACAGATGACGGATCCTCAGGTCTGTGGCGTGATCACACACACTCATCTAACTTTATACCTGAACATGACTCTTCCAGCCTGCAGGTGAGAAGAGCTCAGAAAGGTAAAATAATGACAGTGGAAAAAGGCCAGGAGCCGTATTCCTATTATCTTTCATTGAGGGAGGTTTGGATCATTTTACAATAAAACTCTGCAACTACACACACACACACACACACACACACAATGTCCCTCAACATGGGCTACAGTCAACTGTCTCTCTGCACCTGGAACACTTGCATCACTTACCGGGCAATGGGTGTCATGGCAACTGTTTCTACGGCGACCACTGAAAAGCTGGATGATGATGAGACAGCAGGAAGAGTTGAGAAGTTGTTCAGAGCTGAACAGTTATCCACCCTTGCTGACCATGTGACTTTTGAACTGTAAATTCCAGGAGTACATAAACAGACCAGTCTATTCCAGTGATGTTCTGGAAGAAAGCAGCGTCTGTACCCACATCAAGAGGGGAACTATTTATAGTGATCATCCTGTTCTTTCCTTTGATATTCATGGAAATGCATACGTTCACTTTCTGCGTAAGAAGAGATGCTCTTATATCAGTATGTTTAATAGAAGGTCACAGCCACCACGCTTAGCTTAGCTTAGCACAAAGACTTAACAAGGAACAAGGTCTCTAAAAAATGAATGGATGGTCATCCAAAATTTAAATTTAACGAGGTGATTTAAAAAATGTAAAAAAATAAATAAAATAGTGTTATGATCATAACCTTATTTGCAGACAGACTCAATGGAAGTAAGGCTGGTGTCAGACCAAAGCTGTAGCTGTGGCGGTTGTGCTGTTCATTTGAATGGGGGTCGAGTTGAACCGGTGGATTTTCTGAAAAACCGATGTCACACTGCAGTGGCCAATCATGTCAGCTGAAGATCAGACCCGCACACGCCCAGAGGAAGAAGCACTTTGTCAGCTTTTTAGCACGTAGCATAGCATCATCCTGACAACCGCACAGGGTTGAATTTTGAGTTATGCATCATTAAGGGCATGGACTTTCATTCACGTGAAAATGCCACACAAAACGCCAAAATGCTGAGCTTTAGACTTCAAAAACCGCAACCCTACAAGAGGCTCTTACCTTCTGCTAGCTTTCATGAATCATTACGGTCATTTATTATCCTGGATGCTGTAAGGAGTACAAAAGATAAAGAACAACAAAGAAACAATTCAAGCACAAAAGACAGAAAGCAAACATTAAAACCAGAAAGGTTTCCTTAGCATACAATTAAAAAAAAAAGAAGAAGAACTACAAAAGCAATCAAAGCAATGTAAACTGCTTATTTATTTAAAGTACACGTGCAAAATTAAGCAGTAAACAATCTATGGTAGACGTGCGCTATCCAGATTTCACAGTCTGTTTGTACATGTACACATCAGCTGGGAAGGTCTTTGTAATTACGTTTTAATGGGTTAATTATCTGTTCATCTTCACATGAAGAGGCTCAACTTTCAAACCACCAGCTTCTTTCTGTCCAGATCAGATAAATCAATGACGATTATACTGGCATTTACAAAAAAAAGAGGTCATCACAAAAATGGCCTTTCAGCTTCTGTAACGATAACCTTGATGACATCATCAGGGTTTTTTCAAACTTTACCGAGTGCTACGGTAGCGTCTTCGATCTGCGCTGTCGTGATGTGTCGTTCTGAGTGAAACCAGTGAATTGCTCCTTTAACATCTCTCACGGACCCTCCTGGGGGTCCTCAGTGGCGGCCGATCATGGCGCATTGTGGCGTTTCAAGCATCTAAACGACACGATGTTATATTCAGTCGTGAGTTTGCAGTGATGCTGCACATTGATCCGGTAGTTTCTGGCAGCGCCGGTGAGCTCATCGTGCTTTATGGTTCGTCTTTAGAATAGGCGCTCCTGCAGGGACCCGTTCCGGTACTCGCAGTGCTGCACACTGAAATTCCCGTAAGGAGGCGTTTATTGCTGCAATTGAGAAAAGAGACAGGCAAATCAAATCACATGACTTGTTATCTGCCCGGATACTAGTGTGGTGGAGTTGGGAGTTGAGCGGCATAAACACAAGCAGGACGGATCGCAGCGCCCACGTGCTATGACTCACGCAATGACTCACCGAACGTGCCCGTAAGATGCGAACTGCTTCCCTGGAATATCACTCGAACACTCGGGGCGAACTTACAGGCCTCATTCCGGGAAGCCGAGCATTTCTGATCATTTTGCCCCCCCCCCCCCCTTCCCTCTCTCCCTGCAGATCTCGCAGCTCGCCGGTGATCAGAGAACACTCGAGGGAACAGATCGTTTCAGCTCCAGCACCGCTGCTGCGACACACCTTCACCTGACAGAAGGCTTCACATCTCACCGATCAGGAAGTGGAGAAGTCTCGATTTGTGCCCATAGCCTAATCACCCCCCCCCCCCCCACTTCGTTGATGGCAACTCATGTCACGGAATTTCATCGTTTAAAACATTTTACACGGATTCTAGAACGACGCACGTTACCAAAACCGCTCGACGGCCACTTTAATCCGCACACGTCTTTGTAAGCCTAAGTATTCATTTGACATCAGCAAATAACAATAACAAAAACATTCTTTTTTACTATAGCAACTGTATGTTCACAAATATCACACAACCCAACTCTTGAAGTTTTAAAATGTTTAATTTATTATATATATATTTATGTTTTCTTTGTTTTAGCGAATGAACTCTTAAATTTTAGATTATCTTTAGGGGTGTAAATCACAAGTTTCATCTTAGAACTTCTTTAGGGCAGCGATCTGATGGTTTTTGATACTTCAAAATGTGCCGTGATGATTTATCAGAGGATTCAAACTTTTCCTTGAATATTTAGGTCCTTCCACAAAGGTCAGGATGGGAGCATTTACATAAAACTTACAGTATCGACGGGTGAAAATACTTAGCAAGATGCAGTGCAGATACTTTCAAAAGTTTTACCACTTACATTCCTACACTCCCCAAGTAAAGAACCAGGAAATGAATTATGTTCTTTCCAAAATTTAGCACACCTTAGCTTGAACCTGATGAATTAAAAAAACTAAAAATACCACTAAAGATAAATCCAAAACTTAAACTACTTTATTCACTCAGAGTGAAACCAAAAAATTGAAGCATCGTCCCTCTCAAGACTGTTAAGCCCACAGTGGAAGGTTCTACTAGACTCAAGTTTATTAGCATTCATCAATATTGAACAGTTCTGCAGAGGAGACGCTTCCTCCGGCGAAGACAACTCAACTCGTCTTTTTATCGCCGTTAAAAAAAAAATGTTTCTGTCGGTTTCAACAGCAACAATCAGAGAATGTAAAATACCTAAAGACACTCCAGCGGCATTCGACACAACATCAGTCAACTTTCGTAAAGCACTGCGTCTCTTGTCTACATCTTCGGTTAGAGGAGGGGCTGCTGAGTCTTCTGGCTGCTCTCAGTTGAGCTGGCGGGATGGCCGACTCACTCCAAGAACTAAGTCCCTTTAACTCTTCAGCGCCCCCTGGTTTCAGCAGCTGGAGAAATCCTCACTGGCAAGTAGGTTTAAAAACCTGCGGCAAACTTCTTCAAGGCATTAGCTTTCTTCCTGGGGTTGGATGAGAAGTTGGCTCAAAATCGACTCATCCAACTCTCCATAACACCAATATGGCATCAAGCATGGAAAACGTCAACTCTCAGCCCTCAAAATGGCCCCTGACTCTTCTCCCAGGGACCAGAGACCGGCCACGTATCCTTCTGCGGGTCTGGTTATGAAACCGCTTCACATTTACTACAAGCAACAAATAAACTCCTGGGACTCTTATCAACAACGATTTGTTGCATCTTTGTAAAAGTGTCGAGTCATGGACTGCAGTGAGCTGTCACCGCTGTGGACAGGTGTTTCGGGTGTGTCCCGGCAAGTGACAGATGCCGCAGGTGCGTGGTTTCTTAGCAGCAGGGGGTCTGTTGGCGCTGGCACCCCCCGTTACCTTCCGTCCATTCTTCCCTCCGTTCCTCCCGCCATCGTTAAATCCGCCTCCAAAGCCACCTGACAGAGGGGAGAAGAGGTCAAAACTGACGCGAGGTGGTGAGAGGTCACTGCAGCAGGAGACGTACGCAGGATTTTTCTGTTTGAGGACTGATGATGCCTCAAGGTCTCAGCGGGAGAGGTTGTGAGTCATGATGGCTTTCATTATCACTCGGACTTAAGAAAGATCTCCCTCTCTCTCTGTCTATTCTTCGCTCTCCCTTTCCCTCCATGCACACAGTATGATGTACATGCTTTAAGACCGTGCATCTTACAAAACTTGAAGAAACCACCAGTCAGCTGATGGCTGAAGATGAAAAGCCCTGTTTTTCAATGTCAACTTTCATGTTCATCCCTTTAAAGTGAACCCCCGTCATACAGGAGAAAGTGACACGATTTGGATTTCCATCGACGTACTTTGATGCACATTTTTAAGTTTTGCATGAGAAGCAGCAAAAGCAACAACTCGGTCTTCCTCTCTGAACAGCAGCAGCAGCAGCATGCGCAGTACGAGCTGCTTCTTCCTAGGAACTCTGTTTTCGGCTAATCGTCCTCCACACTGTTTGGCACAGCCATGCGTAACGTTGCCTGTAGCTTATTACAGGATCTCCACATCAGTTGATCGAAAATTACAAAATGAACATTTCCTTTTTTTGTGACAAAGAGCACGTTTCCACCCTGTTCTTTTTATGTACATTTTTGATGAGCCCCCCCCCCCAAAAATAAATAAATAAAAGCTGTCTGTTCGTTTGTTTGTCACAAAAACGCTTTTTTACACTTGAGGCAAATGGAAAAAGTTAATTTATTAATAAAAAAATAAATAAATGTGAATGAAATGGATTCAATGAAGATAAACAATGATTTGTGGTCAGGGCTCACCGTCATCGGGCTGTCACCAGAAGTCTTCCACCAGCCCCTGGCTGTAATATTTTAGTTGCTCAAAACTCCAAAAAACAACAACAGTTTCTGTTCATCGATTTCCACTGTGTGTCAACAAGTTTCAGGAACTAAATGTTCACCCCGGTGTTTTCTTTTTCTTGGTTTGCAGCGGTTTGAGGTTTAACTGAATCTACACTATCACCTTCCTTCTACAGAGGTAGATGGAGAATGAGAGCACCGCCTCCTGCTTCTTTTCCTGAACGAACACCAATAGTTGCATCTCAGTGGAGAACGGTAACGTGCATAAATTCACGTCTTCCATCGCAGAATTTCTGAACATTTGTCTCAGGTTTTTTAAAACATCTGGATGGAGACAGAACTACTGCTTGTTTAAGATTTGCTTTACAGGAAAACATAATGACAAATTGCCCCTCAGTAGTCCTGAAGCTTCAAGCCCTGAGCATACCAACGGCACCAAACTATCCTGAGATAAAGAGGTGAGTTAAATGATAAAACTCCTTTATGCTCAAGAATGAGTGGACAATGTAAGTTCAAGAAAAAGCCTGTCACTTAGTAACAAGACAGGATTCAAACTATGCAGCTGCCAAGCTCGTCTCCAAGTCCGTGGGGCTGCAAAGACAAACATGCCTGGAGAGCTGTGGGAGAGTTTCTCGTTCTCTGTGTGGTCAGACTTTTAGTTTATGATTTATCCTGAGGGGGATGAGGATGTCCACATATATCAGTCTGTGCCAAAGTCTCATTGAGTGTATATTCAACATTTGAAGAGTGTGTGTGTGTGAGAGTGTGTGTGTGTGTCTTGCCTGGTGGAGGGAAGTTCTCATCGGCCCACTGGAAGAAACCACACTGCTGCTCTCTAGGTTTCCCGCAGGTGTGAAACACTCGGCCCTGGTTGGGTCCATCCTTCTGCACCGTACGTGTCACCGTTGCCTCATTACAGTTACACATGATCTGGTCCCTTGCTCCCCCTGCAGTCCTTCCACCTCCTTCAGGGGTGTTCCTGAACCCTAGAGAGGTCCTAGGAGGCTGGGAGGTCTTCGATGGAGGTGGCATGGGACCTCCACTCTGCACTTCCCCGAGCTGGCTCGGTTGATCTGCCCACAGAAAGAAATTGCACATCCCCGTATTGCATTTGTAGAACTGGCGTCCTTGGTTGGATCCATCTTTGCGTACTGTCAGCAGGAGAGCATCCTGACCACAGTTACACACGATGACATTGCTGCTGGTGGCTGTGCTGATACAGCTGCCCCCTGGTGGAGGTCGAGGCTGCAGGGACCGAGAGGGGACAGGGGGTTGAAAGGAACGCCAAAGACTTGTACTTGGGGGTCTGGGTGGCTCTGGTCTGGGAGGCCTTGAAGCTGGTGGGTCTGGGTCCCCTCCTCCTTGGAGATATCTCAGGTCCAGGACCTCTCTGAGGGTCTCGTCACATCCACCGATGCAGCCAACAAATTCTAAAGGCATTATGGCGGGGAGGCTGCCTCGACGGAACTTGAACTTTAACCTGAAAGGAACACAAGAGACAGATGTGGAAGAAATCTATTTACATTTAGTGTGGTTTACCAGAACAACGCTGCTGGTGTAGGCTCGCCATCCAGTGACTATTTAAGTCTCTGGCCCTTTGGCTCTCTGAGTGTTGCTGTTTTCAAAGCCCCCCCCCCCAAACATCAACCCTCTAGCCAGCTAGCCAGTAGCTTCCTACATGCCGAGGATTGTACAACATGGAGGGTTTGTTTCTCTCATGCTTTGTCGCTTCTTTCAACAAACAGTTGTGAAGTATGTTTAGAACGGGGAGGTTCTTGCATGTTTGCCCACCCATTCGAGAAAATGTTTCATTGACCAAGCTATCCCGTCGTGGTTTGTGACCAACTTTGGAGTCAAAGGGCACCGTAGCTGAATCCTGCACTTAGCACCGCCCACGACGATTAGGATTGGCTGACAAAAAAATACAAACAAACCAGAGCATTTCCAGTATGATAACTGGTTGAACCTGACATTAATATTGGTCGTCTGGTAACAAAACAGTTATCCCATTACCTTGAGATAGGAGAATTATCTTGCGATAAAGAATTAACCCCTAATTATGAGATAACAACATTCAAATGGGAGCGTCAAGTGCAGCCCTTTTCACCTTACGTTCATCAGCCCGAATTCCCTCGGAAATCCTCAAAGAGCAACATGATGTGGAGAGAGGGGAGTCAGGAGTGACACCTGCCATGTGTGTAAGATGGTCGGTGAGGCAATGTGCAACCATCAGAATCTAAAAAGAACTGTTGTTGTTTAACAGGAAGAAAAACAGGTAAATACTAAAGGCTGTGGAATCTACACGGGATGTGAAAAAGTCAACCCGATTGTTTATGATGAGAACATGCAGTCAAAGTCAGACGCCTCATGTTCAGGCAGCGCCGCCACGATTAGACCTGGCAGTCAAAAACACACTGGAGCCTCACATGTAGTTGGCAGCATCTCAGCTGGTGTGGAGAAAAACAAGTTCAGTTTCCACTTTCCGCTCTCGCTCTTTGTCACAGCAGTTCGAAGACGCTTGCTAAACTACATCTGAATGTCGATTATTTTCCTGGTTGATCAATGAATCCTAATTTTCCTGTGAAGCATCTTTGAGTGTCACAAAAGCTCTTTCTATACAAGAGGCGTTATCACTATAATCACATGCGCAGAAGTACATCAAAGGTGTTTCTGGAGTAAAACAAAAGTGATGACTAACAGGACAGCAGCAGTAGAGAAAGATGATTCGGTATCAGAATCTGAACCGCTGGGTGAAATGTGATTAACAAACACTGATATTGTTTTAGAGTAAGTGCTGCGGTTCAGCCTTGAGCTCTGTATCAGATTGGTTGCCGTGGTAACACATGCTGGTGTGGAGCACTTTGCAAATGTGCCCTATATTTGGACTGCACTAACGCACGTGCTCAGGGGGTTAACGCCCACTTATGAAAACTAGATTTTAGACAAGTTTCTTGAATGTGTGATATAAAATGTTTTTCAAGTTGAATGTGTGGCGTTAATCTGGGTTTGGAGAGGATGTGCGCCAAAGGATGGAAGAATCTCTGGCATTTGTAGTAATTTAAAAAGTAAAAAGAAAAGACAAGAAAAGCCAGTAGAGCTGCAACAATCCAACAGGTGTCAAAGACTCTTCATCGAGTTACCATGACAATCAGAAATGAAGGAAACACCAGCTGATCTTTCAAAGTACTATTCAGAGATGCAGTGATGATCAAAACTTTAACACATGAGCAGTGGCGCCTCCAGGGTTTGGGGGGTTGGGGGGGGGGCAGAATGAGCCGCTGAAAATCTCGGGGTGACACACCGAAGCTAAAAGCCTGCTGTTTTGGTTGGATACTTCAAAACGAAGGAAAAACTCACATTCTGTAAGAACTTATTTGACTTTTTTTTTAAATTTTGGAGTTGATGTTACTGTCTGACACGGGTAAACGTTTTACGGTTCATATTTTGAGCTCCACAACATTTCTGCATCTGCTGAGAAACCTGAAGGGTTTGGAGAATTATTGGCTCTCCACCAGGATCATTGTCAAACATCCGGCTTTAATCTGAAGGAGTCAACAAGACTTTTGTCCCCCCGAATTCCTCCGATGGACAAAATATTGGGACCACTTCCTAGTTTGAGTACAGTTCAGCAGCAAAACAAATGACCATGAAAATGAACCAAGGAACCTCAAACAGCTTCAGTAAAAACACCACTCTACTGCTCACGAAGGAGGATTTATTGAGGGAATATTACGCTGCGCTGGTGCAGGTGCAAGTGAGGTTATACTTTATATATACAAAGTTGATGTCATTAGATACGGTTCTGTGGTGATGTCAGACAACGAGACGAGCGTGCAACGGTAGACTGGCCGGTTACCACGACGTGTTAAACAGCATTCACTGAAGCCTTCCAAGAAGCTACAATCATGACTTGATCACTCTTTGTAGTCACAACAGCCATGTTGTCATTTCATCTCTCTATTTACATGACAAATGATCAATCACAGACAAGTTAGGAGTCTAATTGTCTGGATGCTGATCCCTCCTCTGCTGTATAGACCAGACGCAGAGACACTTGGCCTCTCTGGCAGCTCTGTGCCGGGGAAAATATCTTTAGTTTATCCAGGAAGTTGAAAAATAGGTCACTGCAAGGTGGTTTTTTTAATTTTTTTTTGGTGAATAAAGATTTTAAAGTGCTCTGAAAAGTGCTTCATTCTAGAGACAAACTAGTGGGCGGCTGACTGGCCGCAGTGATGCTGCTGCTTTCAAACACACACATCTGCAAATGTGCTCACTGAAACTTGGACACCAGTCTTTCTGTAAAGGGTCAACTAGCTATGGTACCAGGGAGGACCACTGGGATTTCAGGCACCATTGCACAAAGTGGTCCAGACATATTTTTGCTCAATGCGCCTCACTGTTGGTGTCCTTTCATCACCTGTCAACCATCAAATAAAGACACAACATGTGAAGCAGCTTTAACTGGTCTCTGGTAGGACTTTGAAACTTGTTCCAAAAACATGAATCAAACCATTAACAATTCTTTTGTGTGGTACTACTACTACTACTACTACTACTACTACTACTACTACTACTACGAGTAACTCTGTTTAGTGTTCTGCTTGTACTCTTTATTCAGCAACATCTGTTAGTTTTCGGTGCGTACAACACAGTGCAACACTATGAACGCTTTGAGGGAATACTATTCAAGTATACGCCTGTTGAAGAATTCTTGCCTCTGGACTAGAGACTGGATTCCAGTATCAAAGATGTTTGATTGGTGTCAGCAGCGATCGTCTCTATACCTAGCTGATACCAGATCATTTTTTACACAAAGATCAGCTATTTCCTTACATCACACTGAGGGAATCAATTCTTCTTTGTGGCTCAAAAACAGTAGCATACAAAGGAAGTTGTGTAACAACACAATGGAGTGTACAGTATCAAGGCTATAGTTTGGGAGGGCGACTGTCAACAAATAATATAAATGTATTTATAGATTTTTTTTTTTTTTTTACATACTGGTATTGGATCACTTCTTGGTATCAGCCAATTATTGATTTTTTTTTAAGAATATTTTTGGCATAATGGCAAAAGGCATATACACTCAATGAGTATCAGAAACCTGTTTTCTGTTTTTGAAATTCCAAAGTCTTATCATCTTCTGTGGTGCTTTGAGCTGAAACATGCTCTGGTTGATGAATATTTTAGTTGGCGCGAAAATGTTCGGTCATAAATCAGAATATTGGACCACCAAAATCTGTCGTTGGATGAAAACTCAGAATGTAGCCACCAAATCTGACAATCCACCCGAAAGGATGAAAGATGGGGTCAGACTGACTGGCATCTCCATCAAAGCAGGTAGGATGTAATGTCTCCGATTATATTCTTGGTCTTTAATCGTAATGTTCTTATTATTTGAACGCAAAGCATTTTGCTAATCCGCCCAATACAGAGGAGATACTCACATGTGAACAGGGTGAGGCTGACAAGTGGAGCAGATGCTGTCATCTCTGCTGACCTCCAGCACCGTGTCAGGGAACCACACCGCAGTCTTACAGGCCGGGAAGCCCATACAGGTCAGGAACTTACTGTGGGAGGACAGCAGGGAGGAAGGAACGAGTTGTGCCGTTAGTGAGTCAAAACCCAAAAGACAAATTGTGTCTCCAACGAGTTGAATTTGATGATTGCTGAATTACAAGGCTGCTGCACTCAAACTACTGTGAAATAATAACAGACAGATGCTCCCAGTGATGGATTACACCTTTCAGAATGTCAAACTACAACCATGTCCTCTTACATGAACTCTATAATTCTGCAGCTGGTTCTATTACCTGTTGTAGTTTGGAACTTAAAGGCTTTGTCTCGTCTCACCTGTTCCCCTCCCTCTTCTTCTTTAAAACCATGTCCCGCCCACAGTTGGGGCACTTCCTGACAGGCAGGTGGATCTCCATTTCCTGCTGCTGTGCATCAGGGATCTCCTGAGCTACACCCAGATATGGTGACAGGGCTTCGTCCAGTCTGTGGAAACACATTCACAACACACAGAGTTATTCTGTGGCCGGGTGATGTCACAGGAGAGGTGTGGCCAACCAAGCCGTCTGACTCTACAGTACAGGAGCGTCAGACGGTCAAGTGCTACTAACTTCTTTGCCTTCCTGACCGACTCGATGAAGACGTTCTTGTACTTCTGGATGTGATGCTGCAACACACTCTGTTTGTCCTTCCTGCCTTCTGATACCAGCTTCAGGTCAGCCTCCAATTCAGCACGCAAATTTGGTTTTGACATCTCGTAGCCCATGGCATTGTAACCTGAACACACAAACCTCTGTACATTTGATATGAGCAACAGGAGGAGGCACGACTGTCTGTGTGTTTGAGCGTACCCTCCACCAGTCCCATGCCAAGCTCTCCGGGGAGAAACCTCTGGTCATCTGTTAAGCCAACGTACATGCGACTTTTGATAGTCTCGATGTGATCTGCGTGGGTTGCATCTGTGCCTGTTTTAAACACACCCATCAGTTTTCACAATCAGGAATCATTCATGTGCCACTCTGTAATGATGATGATAAAGTGAAAAATCAGTCCCCAAAATGAATACAATCACATTTTATCTATCAAAGTGTAGCTAGCTTCATATATGTTAACTTTCAGCATGAAATGCACTCCCAACAAGCCAGAATTTAGCCAGATTAGAGGACACAACTATTCTTGTGGCTAATTTCTAATGGGTGGACAGAACACCTTAGTCCACACACCCCATCACACACCACTAGCTGAGTGTGATCGCAATTTGCCAACCTGCCAACTGGCATCAGGGTTTACTAGTTCAATATTGGTTGTGTAGTTCTGGTCATGAGTTAATCTAACTTCATAAAAGTTGTGTCAACTTCATAATTCAGTCAAGTTTTAAATTCAAAGCCTAATCCGAGGATAATTGGATTCTGGACGGTTTACGGAGAAAAACCTGCACTGATTCGACAAAAACTTGGCTAAATTGTACCGATGCCGTGCTTCTCCATCAGTGATATGAGGTCAGCTTCAGTGAGCAGCTGCGGAGGACTCGTCTGTCCGTCCACCATCTCTACAGCAGACGGCTGGAACTGGGAGCCTTGTTCATACACTGGAATCACCTGGATGTAAACAAATCAAGTCAATACCAAACATGTTTCTCCGTCTTTCATGAGTTTGTGGAGCTTTTCAATGAGCACCAACAAAAACCTGCCCTACCTTGGTGCTCCACCTGTCATAGGGATAAACATCCAGATAGTTCCTAGAGATGATCATGAGTCCTGAAGTGGAGAACTTCTCCTGGGCGATGTCTATGTCCACAATAGTCTCATGGCCCAAAGCATCCTGGGATACGCAAGCCAGGAAGTGCCGGACGATGAACTCATACAAACGTCCTTCATTACCCTTGACAGAGGAGACAGACACCCCATCAGTGTGGCTTTGTGACCAAAACACAATATTGACAAATCTGATATCTGCTATATACTTTTTTACAAAACAAATTACAAAAATAATTGCAGAGTATAAAAAAATGTATGTTATATATTATATACGTATACACAGACACACGACAAAGCCTTAAAGTAATGGAAGTATTCTTCTGCAAAACAGCTCAGTTTTGCATTTGCCATAGATTTATTTTTTTGTTATTTTTTCCAATAATGATTATTTTTAAGCTGACATTTCCACATAGGATACAACATCTTTGATCTTTTGGTCGCTGAAGTTGAGCTGAGCGACTTTTGAGGTCACAGAAAATCAGTGCTAAAATAAATTTAAAACAAATATTCGTGTTTAAATATATCAAAACTGCTTCAAACATCAGATTATGGTGCAATTAAATCTGAATTAAAAAAATGCAAAAACTCAGCTTCTGTGGACCGACCTGCAGTGTGTTGCTGTACTTGGTGGGGTGTATGGGGGGATGGGCTTGGTCAGAGTTCTTGCCCTGTCGAGGGTTGGGACCTCCAGGCTGGTCAAGCACTCGTTGGGCGAAGGTCCCCCAGGTGGGGCTTTGTATCTGCTGCTCCACCAGGGGCCTGAGCGCCAGTGTGGCTGGAAAAATGTTTGTCTCAGTTCGAGGGTAGCTGATAAACCTGCGCATGAACAAACACACTCTCATAAAAATAGCTTTGCACCACACAAACAAAATGGAATATGACACTGCAGGTAAAACCATGAATCCCTTAATAAAGTGGATTAACATAAAATCAAATATCAAATATTCTAACTGATTAGGATGATTCTTCATATTTTCACATAAGCCAGGTAGCAGAATGGACCTAATTCAAAATACACACACACAAACGTACACACACACACACACACACACTCACCCTTGGGTATAGAGCTTTTCAGCTGTTTTCATGGTCTCTTTTGCATTTATTCTCAGCTTACGAGATGCCAGTTTCTCCAGTTCCTGCACATAAAAAAGGGAGTTGGACGAATTAAGTAGCAGGATACTGCAGCTCTTCCTGCTAAGCTGGAAACAAACTTTGTAGCACAAACAGCTGCAGAGTATGTAGGTGTGTGTGGATACTTTCTGTTCTTACCACAGTGTCCAAAGGCAGTGGTCTCCATTTGCTCTTAGGCTTGCTGGTTACTGAGGTGACGGTTGCTATGGGATCCTAGAAATGAATAAAACGTTATTCTCATGTGGACCTTTTTTTTTTTTTTAACAAGTAGTGTTAAGCTTATTTTATTCAGGCTGGCGGACTTTCAAATTTGCAGCTGTTTGCTTATGAGGTAACAGCTGCAAGGAAAGGAAGGGACACATAAAACACAGACACATGCACACATACACGCACGCATGCGCGCGCGCGCGCGCACACACACACACACACACACACACACACACACACACAAGGTCCATGGTGCCCTGTGTCCATAAGTTTAATGTTAATTCAGCTCTGGAATAATCACTACCTCAGACAAAACTGCACTTTCATATTCGATGAATTCATGATCTAAAATGCTAAATTGATTAATACGTGATCGTAAATCCCCTCTCCTGTGCCGCTGTTGCTCTGTTTCAGCATCCATCCTGAACCTGTTAACGCAGGAGTAATCAATTAAGATACCTTATTTATGGTTGCCTGTATTTGTCAGTGCCATGAGATACAAAGAGGAAACAGAGAGCGGAAAACATGATGCACTGGTCAGAGTGATGACCCGCTTAACAGTGAGAGAGGTCTTTGGCAGCTTTCTGGAGTTTTTGGGCAATTTATTAACTTCTTGCTTCAAAGAGATCATTATAGGTGCAAGTGGGCCTAATCATTAAAGTGATACTTCAGCCAAAAAGTGTATGTTGTCTTCCAAGTTCTCACTAATAGCTATCTTCAGCTCCAAAACACATTTTTTTAAACTGCTGCATTACTTTTCCTTACACGCAGCAGTTGCAGCATGGCTCTCTCTGTAACTTGGGGTGACATCACCAAGCCAGCTACGTATAATTAGACTGATGCTGACAATTTCAAACAACAGCATAACTGTCTGAAACGATCCCTTTAGAACCTCTCAAGTGCATTGTTCAGTCTAATCCACAACTTCTTCATTCAGCTACAACAACAAACCAACTATAACCTTTTCCAGTGCAGTGCTACTGTGAACGAGTGCAGACGAGCATCGGGAGTTTGGTTCAAGTGAATGTGCCAGCTGTTCTCGGTGCTACTGTGAGCTAGCACCGAACTGAAGGGGTTACAGTTGGCTAGTTTAGCTCAAATCAGAGTTTTGTGAATTAGTGAGCAGTTTTCAGGTGGATAAGGACGATGCAGGTGATATTAGACAATACGTGTGAGTTTTTAAAAAAAATCAATGTGTTTTTCTGTTGATTATGGTTGGTGGCCATGGGGTGTCATTCGCTTCAAGGTCAATATACACGGCTGTCTCTTTCTGTATTCTAGAAGTACAATGAAGTGATGAAGCAGTGAAAAAATATTGTCTTCGTGAACTTTAGGCATCTATTTGTAGGTGAAAGACAAAATATATAATTAGGGTAGGGTTGGGCGATCTGGTCTGTTGTCAGATTGTCTGATTCTGTTTAACAGAGATTGTGCCAATCGATCCAATCACACGAGGGGTGGGAGGAGTTATTTCATGGACAGGCAGCAAACATGGCGGACAGAGTGGTGAAGAGAAACACCAAGTCTCCTGTTTGGGATTACAATGGGTTTAAGCTGGATGCCAAAGGAGCCTATCACAGCCTATCTGCAAGCTGTGAGAAAATGTGTGTCAGAGGAAGATATGCAAGCTACTAATTTCTTTGCCCACCTACTGACTCACCATCCCTCTGATGCTGTTAAACTGCGTCAAGCTAGAACTGCTAATGCACCTCCCCAGTCCTCATTAACAGCAGCTTTTGCAAAAGGTGTAAAATGCAAACACGATAGGGCAAGAAAAATGGAGTGCACGACAGCTGTTGCATGATACTCAGCAAAAGAGTTGCAAAAACGGAGAAACGAGGTGTGAGCAATGCCTAAGAAACATGGTAGAATGTACGTTAACAGTGTCCTAAAGAAAGGATCTTTGCCCTTCAAAAAGTGTTATAGTCAATTCATTAATGGTGATAAAATTGTCTTTGATGTTTACTGATGATTAACCACCTGACCATCAGCTGGAACAAGCCTACTTCTTGATTGAAGTATTACTGTAATCCACTGACTTAATAAATGACCTACAATGATTGTGAGTGTATTATCAAAACCAGCTGGGTTTGCACATGAAACATAGGGAGAGATCAGAGGAGGTGAGTTGAGCCGAAAGCTTCACTCAATGTATGCGTCAGAGTGAGTTGAAGTCTGAAGCAAACGCTCAGGTACAGCCTTGGTTGAACTTTGACGCGTCTCATTCGTTAAATAAATGGATGGACTTTTTTTTTTTCCTCGTTACTGCAGAAGTCATTCATGAAATGGCAGGTACGCAAAAAAAAAAAAAAAAGTGTTAACATCTGCAAAAATAGAGCACTTAATTGTCTTAATATGCACTCACTTTTGCTCCTAGTGATAATAATAATAATGTGATCAATAAGCAGTTATATGAATAATTCATTACAGACCATCACTGTTACTGTCTCATCAAAACCAAGGTGTCATCGTTCCTATAGTGTGACTATTCAAGCAGTTTAACCCCCAGATGTCTGCCCTTTAACTTTCAATACCAATGTTACCACACACTTTCTTTGTGTGCGCTAATGCTGGACCAATCGTGAAATTACAGCCGAGAGCTGACTCACTGACAGGTCCCTGTGAGTGTCTTTATTGGACTGATCCTCCGCTGATATAAAAACGGGGGATCAGAAGAGATTCAGTGTAGACTTTGGAGACCTCTTTAAACCCCGTGCTGCGTATCTGCGTATGCCCGACATCACGTCTTGGACTGTGGTAAACAGCGGAGAGCAGCTGAGTGATTATCACGTTCTAGTCAGCCGGGAGCATCTTGAAAAATAACAAGTGTTTTTCTCAGACAGTCAAGGATCCAGATGACACCTCAGTTACTGAGATCGCACAAGATTTAGTGCCCAGTTCAGACAAAATTCATGATGCAGAGGTTGGTGAAACGCAACCAAGCTAAACTCCTTTATCACGGTGCAAAAACACCTGTATCTTCTGTTTTATAGTGAGGAGTAACCCAAGCTGTTGTGATTCTCTTAGCCTATGGACACATCGGGGTTCATATATATTTTAACCACGAAGTTGCTGTGACTTTTACATGTATTTGAAAATTTTCATGACCAGATCGTCTCTGAAACATCTTTTTCAGCATGAAAAGTAAAAAAAAATCCATACCAAAACAGCATCTATTGAACCAAGGTCAATGGCAAACGCCGTTGTTTGATACGACGTGAACATGTATTCAAGGAAATCAATAGCATCCTCAAGAGGTTTTCTTCTGTCTTTGGTCACCAAACCACAATTTCTATGTTTTTTCAAGTGAAGCAAATTTCCTTGACTTTTCCAAAGTTTTCTAGCCTTTTTTTTTGGAATGTTTCCAAGCCTGCAATAGTTTCAAATTCCATGACTTTTCCAGGTCTTTCATGACCATGTGAATGCTTACGAACATTTTTGTTTTTTCCTGTTCAGGCAAATGAAATATATAATTCTTACGGTAAAAGTTTTCAGGGTTCATTCTAAACTTAATTCTTGGCCAACAATATTATTTTGTCTATCAAGTGAGTGTCACCCAAAAATACTTGTTCCAGACTATCCTGGTCACCGCCTCTGCAGCTCAAGCACACGCTTACTCCATCATGTGTTGAGTAATCAGCTGCATCTTTTCACCTGACAGCGGGGACTTTAACCAATAAGACCTAGTAAGTGAAAGGACGGGCCAGGACACATCGCTCATCTGCCTCCTACCCAAAGACACGACCAATTATGCCTGTATGGACACCTACAATTACGTCTGTGGGCAACAGGGGGAACCGAACCAGCGGCTGACGTGTATGAACCCCTCTGTGTGGGTAGGCTCAAATCTGTCACTGAGAAATCAAACAAAAATGCAGAGGATGATGCTTCGACTGCATCAATAGACAAAAAATAAAAAAAATAAAAAAGCTCACAAGAAGAGACGGATTCATAACATGAAATCTCAACAAACACAAGCACATACCTCCATGCAGATCTGGTAGAGCACCAGGCATGCTGTGTGATTGAAGAGGCGGTTTCTTTTCCAGCTGAAATCAACAGTGTTCTCCTCCACCTTGTGCAACACTGAGGAGAGAACCACAGAGGTGAATGTGCGTCTACAAACGGGTCTACGCTGGACCTGTGCATGTGTGTATTTGAGCATGTACCTTTGATCTTGTAGAAGACCTCCGGGATGAAAGCCTGGATGGCTTTGAAGCGCTCCACCACAAAGCCCAGCGTGGGGAACTGACAGCTGCCGTAGGATATCAGCTGATTGGCCAGAGAGTCTGGAAAGATCTTCTGAAGCCGGAGGGTTTGGAAGCGAGTGAAGGATGCACCTGTGAGTGAGAAGCACACGTCAACAACATACAAACAACGATCAGTGTAAAACTAAGAACTTAAAAACCTTAATTGTAAGAACACACACACCTCAACATTCAGTGAGTACAACGGACCACACCTTTACATCAAAGGATTTCAGCCTGAAATTCCAGGGGGACAGGAATGTGATCAACTCACTTCAGGAAAAAAATACACACAGCTGCGTGGCGTGTTTTTGACTGAGGCAGAGTTACTGACTGCTAGAACCTCTGTTGAGTCATGCTTTCTGTTCTGCTCAGTCTCAAGGTCAGTCTCTTTTATCATAAATGATGCTGACATTTTCATTCATTTTGTTCGAATGGTTTTATATTGTATTCAAACTATAGTACTTTTGTTTAACTGCTATAATTGTTGGTTGGTTATTATTTTGCTCAAAGTTCCATTGCTTTGTCTAACATGCTAAAATTTCAGTTGCAAACTGCAAGCCCTTGATCCAGGTGGTGACGTAAAGATGATTTGAGTAAACTAGAATTAACCAGTCTGCCATTGATATGTTCACATCTACACCACATTCCAGTATCAGCTGAAAGATGACAATATTCTGATTGTGTACAAGTCATGTAGACTCCTGCTATAACCTGATTAAGATCATATATCAGTTACTAAAACCCCATTTGACACCTGCCATATGGCTGCATGAACCACATTGGGCCATGCGTCTGCGTTAATCAGAAAATATTCTTATCGTTGATAATACAGTATATTCTTTATGGAAGTGTGTAGCTGCCGCTAATAAGAGCCGTTTACATGTTGGCATGATGACCCGGATGTCAAGGTGCACAATTCTCATCCATCCAGGAAGTTGTGTTTATTAAATAACACTTGCAGATTATCTGCTGGTTATTTTCACTGCGGTACCTTTGTATTGTTGTTTATGACAAAGGTTAGTATAGTTAGTATAAGTTGGGTGAACCAAAGTTTACTGAGGTTGAATAGCGACGACCTGGAAGTGGAGCAGGTCCATTTTGCGTGCAATTTCCCACATGCAAAGAATAACTTAAACGGAATATCCCCACTGACAAGTAAATGGAAACATTCCCACAGCGGCAGCTAATATAAACACCTTATTCTGAATATCACATAAAGCAGAATATGGAACTTCATCAGCATATTGGTGATGATGAAGTCCTTTCAAGTTAATTAGTATATGTCCAATAGATGGAATCAATAGCTACATTTTGCGAGAGAGAGAGCGGTTCTGGCCTAGTGAAAACTGGACCAGCATCAGTGTGTTTAGTTCTACCATGCGGTGCGGGTATGAGAGGGCGACCTCACCTATCCGCAGGTCCAGCTCCTGCCGAACATCAACTGCGTCACTAATGTTGGCATCTGGCTCACTTAGAGTCTCACAAGCTCTCCGAATAGAGTTTGGCGTGATCTCAGAAAACTTTGCCCGAAACAGCCGTATATTTGGCTTCACTGAAAAACACAAAAATCACACATTTATGAGGAGAATCGCAGTAAAACAGGTCAATCCTTACCAGTAAACCTTGAGATACTCTGATATTTTCACATTTTGGAAATGGAGTTTCTAGCATGCTTGCACCCACACAACAGCACGCACACATAACCATCGTACCTGCTTTGCAGACGTCGATGATTTCAAAGCCGATGTTTTCTCCCTCTCGGTCACAGTCAGTCCAGATAACTAAGGCCTGGCACTGCCTGGCCTCTTTTTCGAGAGTTCGCTACACATGATGAAAGAGCAGGATGAGTCATTTCTAGCTTTCTAACAATCTTTTTTTTTTTTTTTCATCCTACTGCAGATTTGAAATTAATAATATATCTTATCTCAATTCTATAAATACACAGCAATTTTCCAACATATGAAACCCAAGGACACTATGACTGTGTGGCAAATCCCTGTCCAGCAACATGGCAACCATCGCTGACGAGGGCGTCAAAATACATCAGACCTTCTATTTTGACCTTCAGAATCGCAAACGTGATTACAATTTACACAACATAATTTTTTTAAGGGCACAACACCAATAACCTTTTGATTGTTAGAAATCAAGACTCATGTTTTCACATAGACGTATTTGTTAGTGGTGAAACAGATTAAATGTTTAAATCAAAATTCAAATCAAATGATGGAGTTTGAGAATCGTGACGCCCTTCTTACAAACACCAATCATCACAGCAGCACCTTGGGTTGATGGAGGGATTTTATTTTGTGTGTGTATATATTTGTCATTGCTGGAAACACCATGAGCACCCACCTACCTTGATCTGTATCATGTTATCTGGACAATATTTCTCTACTTCAGTATCAAATAACTGCACGGGATTGCAGCTGTGCCTTTGGACAGAAGAGGTGAAAAAGTGATGAGGTACTCTGTCAAGCCGAATACGTAGAAAAATAATCAGAGTTATTTTAATTGAATTTATTGCAAAGAGCTAGAAAACAATGCAGGTTCCGTCAATGGTTGACATTTTTCATGTTCTGGCCTTATGAACAGAAACAAGATATTCTGTGTTAAGTCTGACCAAACAGTGTATCAAAGAGAAGTGTGATTCGTGAGTTTGTTTAAACTTACCATTTCTGGAAAGGAGCTTTAAATTCTAGACCTAGTAAATGTCCTGATACTGATGTCATCGTTACTGTCACATTCTGGAGGTCGATGGAGACGTATTCAAAACAAAACAAAACAAAACAGAAAATGTACAAATATTGTATAACACATTTAATTTGCATGAATACTACAGTATTTGACTGTCTCCACATACCTGACCGAGGAGATGATATTCATACTCGTAGATTTTATTAAACTTTGACAACCCTTCCCTCTAAAATGAAAAAGGACGATAAGAACGTAAATAACAGCAGAGAAGTAAAAACATCTGAGAGAATCACATCCTCTATATGAAGCAGTATTCTGAGTTGTGCTTTTTTTTTACATTAAATCAACCCAATGAGTATTTTGTGCATGTTTGTTGCTGTTATTACACTCTCAAGTAGCTCCCTATGCTTGTTGATTTTAGTGCAAAATGTATTTGTTTTGCCAGCTAAAATTCGGCATTTTCTTTTTTCAGTACCAGATATTCATACCAGACTGGAAATATGGGATGCACCACATTTTATTGCCTTGTATGTTTTATATGAATATTTGAGTGAAAATTAATTGTTTTTTTGCATAAACTGTACAGCTCTGTATGTCCTTATTTCAAAGGCTTCCATGTAATATTATGTTATGTTATGTTATGTTATGTTATCTAAGGACTTTGCATCAGTACGAGATACTTGTACTAGGCTGGACATATACGTTACTTACACTGTGACAGGGATCTGGCTTCGTTGCTATTCTCCAATACGAAACACCAGCAGTTGTTTGAGGTTTATTTAGGGCAATGTTACAAATCGATGTAGTTAACAATGACAAATTAGCATAGTATTTAGGGTATATTACTCACAGGATTCACCAAAAACACATAACCCACTCAATCTTTACATTAACAACAGAACAATAAAGCTATAACTCAAAAGACACTGGTGATGACATGTACAGTCATTGTGAACGGATGAATACCTAAACACATACACACATATATTTGATATATCTAACTAAACAAGCGCTACCCATGCCCGCTCTTGTCATTTCCTCAAAGATGCTGACAGACCCACTGAGAAGTTATAAGTTACCACTGCCCCCCTCTCTTTCTCCCTCCTCTTATTTATCAAAATATCCCGATCAGTAGTAAGACTTTAACATGCATAGAATTCAGAGGTGAACTGTTGTATGGCATCAAATTATAAGACATCTAATCAAATCATGCATTATTATTCCACGTTATGACAGTGGTGAATCATGTCGCAGATGTAACTGTGATTTAAATCCACTCCTATTAGTGGCTTTCTGGAATTTCTGCTTTACAAAAATTAACCGATTATTATTAAAACTCTCTGGTGATTTTGTTGTTAATCCTACAGTTGTTCCTGTCAACCAGTTTTAGAAGGTCCACAGCTTAAATAACTGCTGAGCTGTACTAGAATTTATGGACTGTTATCAGGATGTTTTATAATGAACTGTTAATCTTTTAGAAAAGATTGGTGTGGAAGGGGCCACACAGTATATATTCACCGATGAAATACACATCCCTAAAAAAAATAAGTCACGAATTCCTGATTCTGATCAATTCATTAGTCGTATATTAGTCACATATCCCAAACAGTTGAGTGTTGCTACATTGTCACATATAAGAAAAGGGATCGATTTCTGTCTTTAGACTGATGGAGGTGTTCGAGGACTCACCCTCCTGAATCTGCCGTTAGACATAATCTCCGCGATGTTTTTGGCTGCATCGTTCTTCTCGGCCACGCAGAGTACCCGCTTGATCTGAGTCTGTCCCCGGAACATGTCTGTCTTCTCCGGTGTGTCCGGACACCAGACACTTTGCGGCCCACCGAAACACCTTCGCTGGACTCCCCGCCGCTGTACTCCAAATCGAAGAAAATATCTTCCGAGGAGGGTCAGAGCTAGCATGCCGGGCCGCTCTAGCGTGAAGAAGCGTGTTCTTCAGGCTGCCCCGCTGCTGTCCCTCCACTCTATTAGCATGTTATCCAAAGATGCTAGCTACCCGTTACAAAAGTTTAATAAAAACTTGTCACCTTGTTACTAACTTCACGACCACTGCACTGAACCGAATACAACAATACTAAGCCATGAACACATCCTAATAAAACGCTTGTGAGAAGTAATGGTGAACTACTTCTTTACTATAACAGTGGAATAATTTACATGTTTACAAACTCCGCGCTCTGCCCCCGCCTGTCAAATACTGCCGTAAACAATGTCGCAAACTGTCGTAAACTCCCGGGCTTGCCAGAACGTCGAAATTGAAAATTAAATTAAAAAAAACAAAGCATTCAGACAGATAATGCATTATAATGCACTGCCACCTATATGTACGTGCTTTAATATGCACCATACGCTTCAGTAATGAAAATATTAAATTATGATGTCTATGAGGGTCAGTTAGAGAAAATCCACCCTAAATCAGATTTTCTAATTTTCCAACATTCATTGAGAACGTGTTCCACTTTTTTTCCACCCATGAAATATTGGGTTTTAGCGTAGTTTAGATGTGCAATTACAATGTGTAAAATTTTAATTTGTGTTTTCTATTGTTAGCAATTTTTAACTTGTAGAAAGCTCGAAAAACAATTTTGAGGGACGTTTCATGGAAGGACGTGTATAGTCAAGTCAAATAAAGATACTTTGTGCAGGAATTGAGTCAATCTGCGGTTGCGGTAGACCAAATTAATTCTCTATCAAGTTCAGTTTTTCTAATCCTTAAAGAAGAATCCACTGAACAACTGGTCGAGTAAACAAACTCGAAAATATCAGTAAAACCAAATATTAAAAAATTGAAAATCGAGATGTAATTGTGAATGTGGATCTGATGTCTTCTGCCTTTGACCTGTAACTAAACAAATGTCTTTAAAAAATAATTGAAACAGGGACTTCAGTTTTTCGTGTACTTTAAACTTCGATCGATTTCATGAAGTAGCTCAGGGTCATCATCAAAAAATATTAATAATTCTTTTGATTCACAAATAATAATAATTCGTACCTTTTTACATTGTAAGATCACCTCTGCTACGCTAACATTTCCGTTTCAGGGTGGATTTCCTCCAGATGGGCGGAGGGTTGGTCACCTGATAGGAATAAACCAGCTGGGTAAACATGGCGTCCGTCTCAGAATGTGAAAATTACATGAAACGCTTCTGTCTGTTGTTGGTGTTTGGCTCGCACCACCTTACCGAATCTTAACGAAAACATAGAAACGCAATGGAGAAGACGCATGAGCACCAGATGAGGAGCGGAGAAGCGCGACACTGACGCCGCTTTGTGATGCTCTCGTTCGGTTCAGCATGAATGGTCCGATGGCTGCCTGGACCCTGTGGCTGACGCAAGATAATTGCTTTTTTGAATAGTGGTGACGCTGGTTTGTATTTCTTTCCTTCGCTTTTATTTTGTCTGCCAAATATCATTCATTGGACTGGTCTCTCGAGGGGTGCAGCTGTGTTCTCGGCCCCCTCTGCTCTGGGACCCTCTTAATACATAAAAGACTATCTTGATTTTTTATTTATTTATTTTTTTGGGTGGACATTCTCAATCTTTCTGCCAGGAAATGGCTAACGTGACTTTGTGTGGCTGCCCTCCATCACTGTACCATGATGGCTGGTTTCCAATAGTTAGTTGAACTGCACTGTGTTGCGTGTCTCATGCCTTGCTCAACAACTCCACTATGATAGGTTCACCTGACGTGGTGGCTTTCACAAAAGAGGACGACTATGGCCAGACAAATCCAGACCCCTGGTCTATCCCAGAGGAGTTCTCTGTTCCCCTCCATCCACTGGCTGACTCCAACCCTTGGGCCAAAACATCCTATGCCAAATTCACCAAAGACTTCATCCTCATTTCTGAGTTCTCAGAGCAGGTGGGCCCTCAGCCTCTCCTCACCATCCCTGATGACCCAAAAGTCTGCGGTACCTTTGACCTTAACTACTTCTCCCTGCGCATCATGTCAGTGGACTACCAGGCTTCTTTTGTTGGACATCCACCTGGCAGCGGCTACCCACGGCTCAGCTTTGTGGAGGACTCGAGGGTGGTGCTGGGCGACTCAAAGGAGGGGGCGTTCGCATATGTCCACCACCTTACGCTTTACGATCTGGAGGCGAGGGGTTATGTGCGACCCTTCTGCATGGCATATATTTCAGCAGATGAGAGAAAAATCATGCTGCAGTTTCAGGAGCTTTCCCTCCGCTTCTCACAAGCGTCTGAGTGTCTGAAGACTGGAAACCGGAGAGCCTTCGCTAAGGAGCTCCAGAGGAAGCTTCGGGACCTGGAGTAAGTGCAAGTTATGCATAGGTGTTTATTTTTAAAACAAAAATAAGATATTTTACTGGGAATCACTTCAAATTCATGGTTAAAATGGTAAATGTTTCTGAGCGAAGTAATCTTTTACACATCTAATACCATCCATCCATTTTCTACTGCTTATCCTGTGAAGGGTCATGGGGGCGGGGTGGGGGGGGGGGGCTTGAGCCTATCACAGTAGCCTTCAGGTGAGAGGTGGGGTTCACCCTTGACAGGTCACCAGTCTATCGCAGGGCCAACACACATAGACATCAGTAAGTGCATCAGTAAGTCTGTCTTCTTTCCCCAGATACACTCACTCCGTGCTACAGAAGGAGGAGGGCCTGCAGCTAGAGGCGGGGCCTAAATGCATGTACTCTGCTCATGCTGTGGAAAAGGCCAATGAGCTTGCAAATGTGGAAAAGAGCATTTATGAACACAGGGACCTGCTGAGACAAATCAGCTCCTACCCTCACCGTCCACGCCGGGATCCTTACGCTGTCACCTGCCAAAAGTGTGTGAACGAGTGCTTAGGCGAGTACGAGGAGCTGCTAGAGAAGTATGCTAAGATTGCCAGCCCATTCAGTTACAATGACAGGGAGGAAAAGGCAAAGGAAGGACGGGGTCAGAATGATAATGGAGGTGAAGAAGTGGATGAGGAAGAAGATGAGAGTGTTAAACGCAGGCCGTCGTACACGCCACAGCTAATTAAAGCTAAATCCGCCAAGTGTTTTGACAAACGCCTTAAGACCCTCCAAGAGCTATGCGATGAGACTTTCTATGAGGCCACCGTGGAGCTCCTGAAGGAGGCGGAGAGGAGTTTCCGGGGGGACCTGTGCTACCTTCACACCCGTCACCTGGACCGGGCTCTACGAAGGAAACAGAGAGTTACCAACTTCCTGTTTGAGGAGGACCTCTGCGATGATAATGAAGATGAAGGGGGAACATTAAGACCTTTCTGTGCTGTGAATCATGCAATAGACAACTCTACACTCTCAAATCCCCCTCATATTGTACTTGGACCAGAACTTCTAGAACTAGATGTTCTGGAGCCTCCAGAACCTCTTGACCCAGTGTCCGAGACCAGCCATATGCAGGAGAGTGACCTTGGAGAGAGCTATCTGGAGTCCTCCCCCTCAGATCAGACTTTGGAGACCCAGGAGAGCTCGGAGGAAACCAAAGGAAGCCCAAGTAGTGATAAGAGCAGGGTGGAACAACCAGAGAGGGAACAGGATCTGGCCAGTATGAAGCCAGAAGCTCCAGATCCTGATTCTGACTTGACCCCTGATCATAATGCTGAGCTGGAACGGGAGAGCAGCAGTGAAGAGATGGAGATCATTGCTGGTGAAGATGAGGCTGATGACGGGGGAGACCAGACACCTGTGTCTTTGCTGGAAATGGTCTCTGAGTTGGAAACCAACAAGGCAGAAGAGAGTGAAGAGGTGTGTGAGGTGAACTCTGAGTCCTTGGTTCCAATGGACACGGCATGCTGTATGGCACAAGAGGGTTTCCTTTATGAAGCTACTGCCCTGGAGGCAGTGCCTTATGTGAGTCAAAGCTCTCACCTGCAGCCCTCTCAAGATTTTGTGGTCAACCAGGAGCCCCAGGCCCTGCTCCCACTCCAGGATGACTATGCTGTAGGTTCTCCATGCTCAGACATCTGCGCAGCTGGGCTGGAGCTGCCTGTGGGGCCTTTGGGAGATGTAGTTTCCCGTACTTCAGTTGAGGAAGGATCGGACTGTGCCATGAGTGCTTCTACAGGGTCTGATCGGGCTGCGTCACCTCTGGGCTATGGAGGGGTGGTGACTCTGCGTCAGAGGAAGAAGGCTGGACAAGGGGCCTTGAGGTTTGTGCGACAGTATCCATTTGCCATTCAAGCCCTTTGGTGTCTGCTGAACGGCAGGACCCTTGTGGTGCTTGGGGGTGATGAGGGGAGAGTTCGCCGGCTGGTTGCTGCTCTGGCTCTTTTTGTTCCTTCTCCGGGGAAGTGTGGGGAGAGAGTTCAAGCTTGGCTGTCCTGCCCTTTCACTCTTACTGACCTGCAGAGGTGGAAGCTCATTGGATTGCAAAGGTATTTGGAATTTGCATTTTAATTTGATGCGTTTGATCAAACTTTGTGTACAAGGAAAAAACATAGTTTGATGAAATCCTTAAGTATGATATCTTGAATGTAGTCTGCCTTAATGTAGAGGTTTAATTTGATGGTGTTTTCCTCTGTCGCTGGTATCACAACTTTAGTTTTACTCTCTGTGATGACTCACACAACAAGCTATTAAGCCCTCCCATCCGTCCTTGAACTTTTTCATTTCTACTCATCTTCACTGAGCCGAGTAGGCATCAAGCGTGATAATAATTTACCTTCGGAGAGGAACATCGGAGGAGCTGAGAGAGACAGGAGGAGGGGGTCAGGTGTGTCACGTCTCGATATATTAATTGTATACTCAGTGGATACATGTCATGAGAATCTGGAGAACGGTGCAGAACTGTGGCTGTTTGCTCAGATCGGTTCTGTCACATCATCTCGTTGAGTTCAAACTGCGTTTCATTCCAGTATTGCGTGTCAAACCCTCGCGTAGTTGAATGTAAAGCCAATTGTTGCAGAAGCATGCATATAAACTAGGCACAGTTACATTTAATGCAAATGACTGAAAAATGTAGGAAAAGCAAAAGCCCACCTTTTTAACCAGTAAGGGATCACTACTTAATTTTGTAATGAGTGGCACTTCTTGTTACAGGCAAATGTAATGGGATTGGAGTCACTTGTTACACCCAAATTGTCCATACATCACAACATGCATTGTTCCCCATACTTTAAAAAAATTACTTTCAAGCTGCACTTAACATGATGTCACAGTAGAAACTAATGTTTAAACATGTCTCTGTCCCAGTCTTCTTGTCAGAATCAGTTGTTTCACTTAAAATCAATCAATGTTACTGGAGTGCAGTACTCAAATGAACACGTGCCAGCATCCTGTATTTTACTGCTTTCACAGCAGAGGATGCTGCTGCCTTGTAAACCTACAAAGTATGAAAACTGTATGACGTGCTCGGGGGATAAGTGCCATTCGTCTTAGTACAGGATCACACCTTTAACGCACGGGTGTGCATGCACATGCATGGTTAACGTATGGCTCCTTCGGCCTTCCCCATCAGCCAACTTAGCCAGTGACCACTTTGGGTCAGAAAAACCTCTCCGATGTACAACGACAAGAGTTTTTTTTCCCAATTTAATTGGACAAGAGTGAGGTGAGTGAGACGAGGTCATGCATGTCTGTGTATGTAGAAATCAGGCAATCAGAGGTGAGCAGAGTGGCTGCATGCAGATAACATAATTATTTCAGCACCCTTGTAACTGACCGGAAATAAGCCTTTTTAAAAAAAAAAAAAACAACCATCTTTAACTTTATTTTCCTCAATTGGAGAAAAAAGTCCTGGAACACTGTTATGGTCTCTGGCAGCACCACAACCATGGGTATCTACCAACAGCACTTTGTGTTGTGTTGTATGTACTGAGATGGAGGCATACTTCTTGTTCCTCCTTCATCACTGATGCCCAGAATCGTCTTTATTTACGTACGAACATTTGTTCTTCTGTCTTCCAGAGTCGCGACCCCTGTAGGTTCCAGCATGCTTAATTCACTATCCCGCTACAGTCGCTACATCTCCATCCTGGATATCGACCAGAAGACCCTGCGCTGTCCACCATATCGTGGTGAATTACTTACCAACATAGCTGACCACCGCACTTACATCCGCCGTGGTTCCACCTACTTTCTCCACATCCAGAGTACGCTTTGTCGCCTGGCGGCCAAGGCTTTCCTGTTTACTTTCACCCACCACCTCCACCTTCCGATCAGCTGCACCGAGGGGCCAGAGGGTGTCGAGGGCCGACGCCGGTGTTTCCTGCAGGAACAGCTTGGGCTGGGTGAGGATGACAGCCGGATACTACTCTACCTCTGCCAGCTCATCACTCAGCAGTACCTACAACCCGCTAGCGGGGGCAGTGCAGCAGCACCTTGTTTTAGTTTTAACTACACCACCAGCGTTTTATACAAAATCTGACATTGACATCCACATTTTAGCAGAAATCAACTTATGACCCTTTAATGGACCAAAGGGGATTGTAACAAGGTCTTACTCCATTTTAGTTTTAGAACAAACAGCACCGGTCTTTGTTTTAACTGTTTAATTGCTCTGCCATGCTGTGTTATTCTCTTGTCTTACCCTTTCCTCTGTGTGCGTAGCGAAGGAGGAGGCAGGGTAGTGAATGCCACTGAGTGGTTTAGTTGGGTAGATTTGGTCCAGAGCATGTTGACACTCACACATGTTGTTGACAGAGCAGAACAAGGTCAACTCTACTTGTTGAGGTACTTTTGTGTTTTTGCCTTCCATGGAAAAAATAAGTTACATGTGGTTGCTTGCTTTGAGAGGTTTTCACCTTTTGAAACAACATACACACACGCACACACATGCACACGCACGCACGCACGCATATAATCAGTTGATGAATGGGGACGGGGGGACGGGGACAAGGGTCATATTAAGGCAATGAGCCACCAGAGAGTGTTCTATATTTATTTTTATAACGTCAATGTTGCGGTCTACATGCATATTTGAAACTTAGAAATGCGTTATCTTATTAGCTAACTGGTCCTGTTAGAAAGAAAACAAAAACATCTACTGAAAAATTTTGCTTTTCCAAAACTGTACCCTGAACACAATCGTTCGAAGCAATATTCAGGAAACCCTCAAGTCAAATGAGATTCCTCAAGTTGAGCTCCAACTTGCCACCGTTTCCTCCCTTGAGTTTCATTGCAGAATAATTTATTTGCCCTTTTGAGAGCATGAATTCACGAGTAGCCTAAATACTGCAGCCGTTGTTGTACTCGGACCGATTATGTGTATTTTATGCATCTTTTACTCAATAATGTTGGCGTGTAACCCTCAGTCATTGAATCTAGAAGAAGCCTACAATTTGCTGACCCAGATTTAAGCCGCTGCGGCCGATGGCTACTTGCTGCTAGCAGAAACGACTAGCATTAGCTTGCCTTGTTGCTAGTGAGCTGCAACTGCCTGGTAGTTTTCTCACTGTGATTATGGCCATCAATAATAGTTTATTCTCATTTAATTAACTGTTGTTCCAAAGTGGATAGTAGCAACCAGAGAGGAGTTGTGTGGTTTGTATTTAGGGCTGTCCTCATTCAGAGAGAGCAAGAGAGCGATGAGAATGAGGGGGGAAGACTAGCGTATTGAACAGCCAATCCTAGTAAACTGCAAATTCGGAGTCGGGTAAAGTTGTATTTGTTTTTTTCCTACACAACCACTTGGCAACCCCCCAAAAAATTTCTTGTGACGACCCCCCCCCCCCCCCCTCCAACAAGGGTCCTAATCCCCAGACAGAGAACCACTATTCTCCCTCAATCTGAGACTGAATTTATCCTTAAAAACCATACTAGCACCACAAAGGCATGTTACAGCTGGTTTTGTGACATTCCTCCATTTTTGGAAAGGCAATACGTATCTTCCAAAGCCTTTCTGTAACTGTTACTTCTCTCACCCAGTCTTTCGGTTGTGTTGTGTAAATGGTTTATTTAACACACATTCCTGCACTCACTGAAGAATTCCTATTTTGCAAAAAGACATGTTGGAATGAGTAGATTTGACTTTAGAGAACACGGCGTGAACATTCCCAGAAACTGATGCATGAGGAAGTGTGTTTTGCAGTGTGCATTGAATCCTAGTCAGCTAGATGTTGCATGTCAAGAGAAATTATCACCACTCACACACACACTCACCCATGAGCCTAATGAAGATAATGACTTACACTTAACCTAATGTATTGAATCGTCGTCTTCACGTTGTGTGAGTGTCGTTGGGTCAGCATGAGACTGTCTTGTGCAAGGTTGAATTGTCATATTGATGATATTTGTTTTGTCGTATTTGAAGGAAAGATTCTGAACAATTTGGAGAGATTTTGCCGGGGGCAGGGATCTTTTTTTTTTTTAAGTCAATTTTATCATGTCAGTAGTTGTACCATCGAAAACTAAACCTGACTGAAAGCAGTTGCCCTCTAAATGGTTGTGATCAGATCTGTGTCATGAACAAAACTGCTATGAATCTATCATTAGTGGAGACAATTTGGATCAATGTGCTATGAGTACTCACCCAGTCAAACCACACTGAAGAGGATCATATTTGAGGCGTTACTGTTGATCGTGTGGCATCAGTAATTGAGCTGGAACTGTACTTTTGACTGCACCGTCGGAGTTCAGAGGTCAAACGCCGTGAGACAATTCCTGCTGTTCTTCCTACGAGGCAAATAGAGGCTTTAAGATAAATGTGTGTGTCGCTGCTCTGATTTCCTTCATTTCAAAATCCAGGGCAATGTAACATTTTTGAAATTAACAACACATTCAGCAATCCTGGCTTTTCTTTGCTGCATGTGATTTTTTTTTTTTTTTTAACCATACAATACATTCTCTGGTCAGATGTGACATCATTTTTGAAACTATTGTCCCTCTAATGCAAAAAGGTGAATGTAATCCGAAAAAGCCATACCACAGTGTGCTTAATATGATAACACTCAGTGTCCTTATGTTGCCATATCACATCTATTTGTGCACCTTTTTGTATCTCGTTGTAAGGGGGCGGTGCTGTCTCCATGCTGTGGTTCTGCACATTTTGAATGCCCCAGTGCTTTTATGTGATATTCATTTATTCCATTAAATTATTTGAATCAGTTTCTTTATTTGCACTGATTTCTGGAGTTCTCTACAGATGATCATTAAACATCAAGTGCTCCAAAACGCTCGTATCTGTGTGACCTGCTTAGCGATGACGGATGTGTGAGCAGCTGAGGTGTCATGAATAATAAATACTGTGAAAACGGTATTTGTTGGCTGACAGAAGAATAAGTAAGTGGAAGAAGAGTAAGGTGGATATTTGCTCAGCCTGTTCATATATTTTGGAGATAATCCAAATAAAGATTATATAATGGAACCAAATTTGAAGGATAAATGAAATTTCCCACTGAGAAGTCATTGTTGAAACATGCAAAAGCCAATTTTACAGCCACTAATTTGACAATAAGAGCTAATCACAGGTGTTATATGACATATGAAGTCGTAGAAAGCTTGAATGAAATAACTACCACCTGAATCTTGTGTTAAAATGGCTTCTAAACAAAGGCCTGTCAGAGCAGCTGCTGCAGTTTTGGCTGTGGTGACAACACTGTTTCAAAAATCAAATCAAAAATTACTTTCTCTTTCAAATTGTTATGTGTACTCAACTGTACAGTATACATATACAGTACACTACAGTATATTATATTAATGTCAAGGGGGTGCAGGAGGTGTGTTTAAAGTGTTAGAATTATTTGAAACCTTTGGGAAAAAAAGTCACTCTTTCAGGATTCACACAACTTCTCATGAGCCAAATTCAAGCAATTTTGAAGTGTTTAAGATTTTTAACATCTCATTGTGTCGCTCAAGGATTTGGTATCTGACGTGTGGTATGTAGGAGTGATTTTTTTTTAAATTTTAATCAATCCGAGTGGCCAAAAATCCTTCAATTTGTGCACCGGATCTCTGCCACAGCAGTTTGAGATCCACAGTTCGGCCCAGAAATATTTGGACAGCGGCACAATCTTCATGATTTGGGCTCTGCATGCCACAACATTGGATTTGAAATGTAACAACTACAACGGAATTGAAGTGCAGACTTCAGGGTTTATTTCACGGTGTTGAACAAAAATATATGATTAAACATGTAGGAATTGTAGCTATTTTTATACAAATGCTCCTCATTTCAGGGGCTCAAAAGTAATTGGACAAAGAAACATAACCCTTAGTAAAATATTACTTTTCAATATTTTGTTGAGAATCCTTTGCAGGCAATGACTGCCTGAAGTCTGGAACCCATGGACATCACCAAACGCTGGGTTTACTCCTTGGTGATGCTTTGCCAGGCTTTTACTGCAGCGGTCTTCAGGCGTTGCTTGTTTATGGGTCATTCTGCCTTAAGTTTTGTCTTGAGCAAGAGAAATGTATGCTCAATAGTGTTGAGATCTGTGATTGACTCGGCCATTGCCGAATATTCCACTTCTTTGCTTTAAAAAACTCCTGCGTTGCTTTTGCAGTATGTTTTGGATCATTGTCCATCTGTACTGTGAAGCACCGTCCAATCAACTTTGCTGCATTTGGCTGAAGCTGAGCAGAAAGTCTATCCCTATACACTTCAGAATTCAGCCAGATGCTTCTGTCTTTTGTCACATCATCAATAAACACAAGTGACTCAGCACCATTGGAAGCTATGCATGCCCATGCCATCACACTGCCTCCACCATATTTTACAGAAGATGTGGTGTGCATTGGATCATGAGCTGTTCCAATTCTTCTCCAAACTTTCTTCTTCCCATCATTCTTGTACAGGTGGATCTTAGTCTCATCTGTCCAAAGAATGCAGTTCCAGAGCTGGGCTGGCTTCTCCAGGTGTTTTTTTTGGCAAAGTCAATTCTGGCCTTTCTATTTTTGAGGCTGATTAATGGTTTGCACCTTGTGGTGAATCCTTTCCTTTGTATTTACTCTCATGAAGTCTTCTCTTTATGGTAGACTAAGATACTGATGCACCTTCTTCCTGGAGAGTGTTCTTCACTTGGGGTTTTTCTTCACCACGGAAAGGATTCTGCAGTCATCCACCACTGTCGTCTTCCATGGACGTCCAGGCCTTTTTGAGTTCCCAAGCTCACCAGTGCACTCTTTTTTTCTCAGAATGTACCAAACTGTTAATTTGGCCACTCCCAACATTTCTGCTCTCTCTCTGATGGGGGTGCTTCTTTTTTCAGCCTCAGGATGGTCTGTTTCACCTCCAATGAGAGCTCCTTTGACGGCATGTTGTGTGTTCACAGCAACAGCTTCCAAATGCAAACGCCACACACGGAATCAACTCCACACCTTTTAACTGCTGAATTGATGACAGGTTAACGAGGGAAGAGCCCATGCAGCCTTATTTTTTTTTTTGCAGGCTTCTGAGTCAATTGTCCAATTACTTTTGGTCCCTTGAAAAAGAGGTGGCTACATATTAAAGAGCTGTAATTGCTAAACCCTTGCTCCAATTTGGATGTGAATACTCTCAAATTACAGCTGAGAGTCTGCACTTTAAGCCCCTATCGATTATATAATTGTATCCTGAAAAGGTTTTCGTAAACAGCAAAAACAATAAAACGTGTCACTGTCCAAATATTTCTGGGCCGAACTGTATTTGCATGAGCAGATCCATCAAATACTCTCATCATGAAGAGCTTAGAATTTATAGGTTGTAAACTTTCAAATTTGCAATTTTTTAAATTTTTTATTGCGGATTCATGACTCGACAAACCTTACAAAGTTCCGAGTTAAGGTTCAATTCCAGCATTCAGATCGTGTAGACGACTTCTCATGCTGCTGACCTGCAGCCTCTCTCTTAAAATCCTTGTCTTAAACCACAAAGATGGGTCCATGGTGTCCCTCTAAGGCTCAGAATAGAAATCAAAGTTTAATGATTTGTCACCAACCCAGAGACTTTGCATGAAAACAATGTCATTACAATTTCAAGCACTTTAAACTCCACATTAAAAATTCAAACGTTTTCAAGGAATCACAAGCACCTTAAGGAGTCAGTATTTGATTTTCATGAAGCCATTTTGTAAATACAAAGACAGTATTGTCTATATTAGTAATTGTGTACTGATGGTTTGGTCCTCCAACTCTTCAATCTCAGTATTATGATACACATAAAGCTCGTTATAGAAAGACACGAATGACACCATCTCCAAAAAACTGACACCTTTAACATTAATAGGTAAATAGAAACAAATCTGGCTTGAACTACTTTAAGAAACAGAAATTCGTGACAATGCATCTCCACAGGCCGTCGTGGACATTTTTTTAATGCCAAAAATAAAATGTGCTCAGATAAAGAGCAACAAAACGTAAGGCTAGTTTATGTTTCACCACACAGCAAGTAAACCAATGTTGTTTTATTTAAAATCAATGCAGGGAAAAAAAAAAAAAAAAAGTCTTGTAGCAATGACATTTTAACAACAAAACTCTTATCTTCCAGGTCACTTGAAATGAAATAATTAAAAAAAACAACAACAACAACACCAGAATTGAAAATTACCTCTACAGCTGGAATAAAATCCACACACATCCTTGCTCAAGTTTGTGGCTTCATTTAGACATAAAAAAAAAAAACCACACACAGAAAAATAAATGTCATCAACACAACATGGCCCCTCTTACTTTCTCCTCCCCAGTACTGGTACCAAACACTGACCTCTGTACAGGCAGCACTGATCAGTGAATTGTGACTGAAATACAGTTGTTGATGTTGCTTTGTGGTAGAGAGCACAGAGGGAGGCCGGCTGAGCCCCGAATAGAAAATAGGCGAGATGTCAAATCACTTAGCCGGAACATCCTCTGCATCCACAGTGGGTGCATTCAATGATCCTCCCCTGTGAAGAGAACAAACAGCTGAGTTTGGACCACATCAAACCATCCAGACCCCGCAGCTTCGCCAAAGGCTTCACATTTCCATCTTTGAGAGATGATTGACCTGGCTGTCAGAAAGAGCACACAACTGTCTCAGAGATCAAAGAGGAAGTAAAAATGTGGAAGTCAGTGCTTCAGAATTACACTCTGGAAGGCATAATCTTGTTCTTTAACGGCGGTAGGATGAATGATTGCAGTTATGTGGGTTTCAGTGGGACGTTTCTGTCACCTGAGCTCCTTAACAGGTGCATTATTATTTATCTGCAAATGCACAAAATTTGATCACATTAAATATTGTTAGCATTATGCACACAGTTAAAATGCTACAGTCCTAAATATAAAGAATATTTGCTGTGGATGATCTGGACCAGTGTGCATCACAAATGCAACGTCAGTCTCTGAAATTACGTAACTGCAAAACAAAAGACATTATTTTCAACATTAATATACATATAAATACATATAATTAGTGTAGTGAAATATTGCTTCAAAGATGGAACAAATGTTTGTTTTTGCATTTTTGTTAGTTAAAACAATTAATATATATCTTAAATCTAAATTCTGTCAGACTTACAACTTCCAGCTTGCTCTTGGGGACTCTGCAGATGCAATTGGTTCCAAAGTTGGTGTCTCGTGTTTGGATGCAGCGCAGGCAGCACAGGTTCTCATAGCCCTGTTTCTTCCACTTGGCAATCAGATTCTTGTCGGCGTAGCCCTCCTTAATACAATATTCATACAGCTCTGCCAGGACAGAGGGAATACAAAAGTTTGACCAGAGGTATACAGAGTGTCGTTAAGAGCTGTTTGATTTATCTGGTGATGAGCAAACTCATATTGAAATAAAAGCAAGGACAAGGCCTTTCATAATAATGTAAACAAACAAACAAACAAATAACTAAACGTAAGGATTGAAAATTAAGTCTCTGGGATTTGGACAGTCATATTCTACAGGAATTGTTCCTTACATGCGGTGAAATGAGGAAGTATATCATGTGCTTAAGTTTAACCTCACAATCCTCTCAGGGTCGCACAGATTAAGAGTCATTCATACCCACCGAACATTATTTAAGTTCAGTTCAATCCACTGAATTAAAATCAAATCATGTCAAATTACAAGAAGGGTTTATTCAAAAAGAAGAAGAGAGAGGAAAATGAAACAGATGGAAGACGGAAGTCAACTGGTTCCACGGGGATGAGGGTAACCCTCCATACCTCTACTGATAGCCTTTCTTTTGTAGAAGAGGTCAAAGATGTATCGACTCCGCTGATGATGCAGCCTGAAAATCGGCCAGAGAGATTCCACCTTTCTCTTCCCCTCATGAGGCTCAGTTTCGGCTTAAACACAGAGGAACAACGTCGGTAAACTTTGATTCGGAAAACATTATGAAATAAAGCCAGTACTTGTAAAGTCAGAACTACCAGGCGGTAAATAAGAACATACACGCTCACCAAGCTCTTTCTTGGGAACACCTATATACCGTAAAACCATCTCATTAGCTAGTCATGTGGCAGCAGCGCAGAGAACATTTCACTAAACACAACGATTCCATTTCCTTTCAAACCATTTGTACTTTTCAAAATGCCAGAAGGCACCGTGAATCTCTCAATAATGTGATCTCTGACTAATTACATGAAACACGGAGTGAAAGCAGAATCTCTTTGACCAGTAGCGGCGGCTAAGGTGTTGTGACGACTTGGAGTATTGGCACATCTTCATGTCCGACCGACTCACCTTCTCTCATTTTCTGATCCAGCTCGTCCAAAGTCGGCTCAATAAGCTCCCAGCCGTCTGGGGGTGGCTTCCGACTTCTCTTAACTTTGGGCATTTTGCTGCGTTTTGTATTAAATAAAACAAAAGTTCTCGGTGTTTTCGTGTAGCTTCAGCGAAACGGTTCCTGGCCTTTTAATTTGACGTTACCACGGGTCCATTTCAGCCTTGTCGCATGGATGACGTCGAAGTAACGTAAACATACATCCATCAGTTTACGAAAACATGTTACTTGACTTAAACAAAATTCATACTGTTCGAACTTGTATTTTTTTTGCCAGTATTTTTATATCTATTGAGATAAAATACGCTTCTATGTCTTGCTGTCGTTCCGTGCATATTGCATCACTTTAGGACACTCGTAAATTGCCTTTAAATAAACAATTAAACAACAAAGTCAATTTTTAATGTATTAATAGCTTAAGTCGAATAGAGGGTTAAGTGATCCTTTTTAAGGAAATAAAAGTTAGATCATTTATCGTGGCCGATGTGTTCACCTTATGCTAGTTATATTCTCCAAATATGTTTTTCTACAGGCACATCGAGCGCACTCCGGGTATTGATTTTCTCACCACCATAGAGAGTTTAGCCAGCTGTCACCTCGCTTAACTGTATTAACATTAATGATTTCTGTCAGTTCTTACTTGTT
Organism: Aulostomus chinensis; assembly: GCF_037954235.1. NCBI lineage: Eukaryota > Metazoa > Chordata > Actinopteri > Syngnathiformes > Aulostomidae > Aulostomus > Aulostomus chinensis. The sequence goes on along the minus strand of NC_141337.1, from coordinate 17,190,208 downwards.
AGTGATTTTATAAGACACGCTTTGTAAGTCAACATGCCCAAGGGAGGTAAGAAACTTGGTAGAATCTTGTACTTACGTCTGTTAGCATTATGTTAGCTACTCTAGAGCAGGGAACGAGTCATGCTTCTGTAATTTAAGGTTGCATTATTAACATTTCTGTCCTTTTGGTGAGGACAAAACATTACACAAGCAGTGGTGGTATCGGTATAAACACAATAAATATTTCTGGACACCTGTCGCTAGTCTTTACCCTTGCTGTTCACACGAAATGTAAATCTGTCTGTGATATCATTTTTTTTTATTTTTATTTTTTTACATTGCAGGTAAGAAAAGTGGCCACAAGGGTCGCATGCGGACCTACACCAGTCCTGAGGAGATAGACGCACAGATGAAGGCAGAAAAGGAGAGGAAAAAGGTTGGTGATGTACAAATAAAAGGCTGAGCAAGATCTAACATAATCCCATAATTTAATGACGAGCTCCTATGCGTCCTGTCGTGTTCAAGGTTGAAGAAGAGAACGAGGGAGCTGTTCCGAATGACACGGCAGAGGAGAAGCTGCCAGCCTCAGGGTCAGATGACAGTGATGATGAAGGTTCCCAGGTACCACGCAACTTCTGTCTCGCCATCAGAACACACAGTTTACTTTTCTGCAGGTCTTACATTAACAGTTGTGTGTTGTCGTAATGAAGTGCTGTATTTAAGATAACATCAACATGACTAAACATTACATAACTGAAGGCTATGGCACTCCATTTGAATCACTACTGTTTATATGTTGTGTATTCCATTCAAGGGTTTTTCTCTAGTATTAACTTACTCTCCATCTCCAAGGGTTTGTTGTGTATTTTTTGGTTTTATACTGTATGATGTGTTTACAGAGGAGGAGAGCAGGTGTGGAGGGCTTGATAGAAATTGAGAACCCCAACAGAGTGGCACAAAAGTCCAAGAAGGTGGTGCAGATTGAGCTGGATGAGCCAAAGCAGTTGTCAAGAAGAGAGCGGTACGTGTTATCCGCAACACGTCAGTCACGTTCAGTTTGAACAGTTCTGTAATTCTCCCAACTATACTTTATACTGAACACATTGAGGAGGTAAGACACTACAGTGCTGCAGGCACTTGTATAGCCAACTTTTTCAACGACAGTTAGTTTCATGCTGTGTTTGCATCTGCTTCTCAGTTTAAAATGCTACACCGGAGGGGAAATACCTCCGTTACAGCTCCAAGAGAATATTAGAAAAGGGGAAAATCACACATGTGATAATCTATTAGTAAAGAAGTGAATTTTATAAGCACTGATACCTTGTTCTGCTGTGCTGCCTCAATCTTCCAATTTAGATGGCCAACATATTTTGTGAACTTTATCCTCATCAGTTTTGTTGATAAATTCTCAGAGACGTGATATTTCTGTAATTTCTTTCCAAAGTGTTTTATAATGACTCTCTTTATGGCACCTTGACACACACACACACACACACACACTTGTGCACAGAGAGGAGATTGAGAAGCAGAAAGCAAAGGAGCGCTACATGAAGATGCACTTAGCAGGGAAGACAGATCAAGCCAAAGCTGACCTCGCCCGCCTCGCCATTATCAGGAAACAGAGAGAGGAGGCAGCGAGAAAGAAGGAAGAGGAGAAAAAAGGTATGTTGCTAGGTGCTGGGCATTCATGATGGTGGAAGGAGTAAATACAACGTGGTTTTTAATCTGATGTAAAAGTGGAAGCTTATGGCTCCATTGCGTTATCCAAAATAGAACAGTTAATCACAGTTACTTGTGATGTGTCGTCTCAATGATAAGTTCTTGACCACAACAAGTGTTTGTTATGATCTTGAAATACAGAAAACTGTTTTAAAGGATTGCTGAGGTATTTCTCAGGGCCTTTTTCTAATGTGTTTGGTCCAAAATGATCAATAGGAACCAAATTTCTTTGAGTTGTAAGCATATTGAGTGACATCAGCTGTAACAAGCACATGGGGCAACTATCTACGACGAAGTCCGTCCACTAAAAGCGCTTTTTTTGTACGATTCTCTCAGATTGTTAGTATCCATGTATCACAACATCACTTAAAGGATCCTGTGGCGATAGACGTGCCTAACAAGTACTTTGAATCTCAAGTACTTTCTCGATGGATAGTTTCCCATCGTACCTTTGCTCTTGGCTGCCTCCTCCAGTTTATTTTGGTCACATGTCGGAGCGTCATCAACCAAGTAATGTTGATCAGAGGAGTGAAATCCACTGGTGACTCTGTGGTGAGTGGTGTTGAGTTATCATCACTGCCAGCAGATGGCCAGTATAAAAACAGTCTCAGAGGTTCTTCCTTTGCTGATTCTGAAACGCAGCAACACCGGCGTTTACTGAGCTTCATGGCCTCACAGTCACACCTCTGTCTGTTTCTCCCAGACTCTCAGTTCCTGCTCAAATAAATATAGACTGCGATCATGTGGTCAGCACTGTCCCCTCACAGCAAGAAGGTTCAGGGTTTGAGTCCCAGCTCCATCACAGGATCTTCCTGTGTGGAGTCTCCATGTTCTCCCTGTTCCTGCTGGGTTCTCTCTGGTACTCCAGCTTCCTCCCACAGTCCAAAGACATCAAGAGGGGATGAGGCTGATTGATACTCTAAATTGACCGTAGGTGTGACTGTGAGTGTGAATGGTTGTCTGTCTCTATGTGTTGGTCCTGTGATGGACTGGTGACCTGTCCAGGGTGAACCCCGCCTCTCACCTGAAGGCTGCTGGGATAGGCTCCAGCCCCCCCCCCCCCCCGTGACCCTTAATAGGAACAAGCGGAAGACGATGGATGGATGGGTTTTTTCACCCACTGATATGACATTGCAGCTCTGTTTGTTGCATTCTCACTCAATACGGAACACTCTAAGTAACTTTGGTCCCTTTGAATTCCCTCTTTGTGCAAGAAACATGCCAATTTTTGTGGAAAATATTCTTATTACCCCCCCACACACACACACACACACACACACACATACCTTTCCTTCCTGCCTCTCAGACCAGCTGACTGCAAGTTTGCACAGTCAATGGCAGAGGATGGGAAGTGTTAGCATCACTGTCAAATATCATCAAATAGACTTCTCTACAAAACAGCCTTGGCCTGCATGAATGTAACTAGGATTGTTTATAACATTAGTCATGACAGAACATTTTAAGATTACAAGAGTCCAACACGTTGTAGGAATTTCTTTCCTGACGAAACCACTGGGCACAGTGATTTGATGGAGTACCAACTTTGTCTATTTGAGAGGAGGGGTTAATTGTGGTAGAAGCTGGGCAGGCAAGAAAGAGGTGTGCTGATCTGCCCATCCGCTACCATTCATTGTGCTCAACTAACTAGCGGTCAGACTGTCTGAGTAAGTCTCAGCTCCCTAATGCACACTCAGTAGCAAGAAGAGTATGTAGCTTCTTGTGTGGCGATGGGGATGGAAAAGGGAAAAATATATATATTAACCTAAAAAGCGTGTGTGTTCCTAACACTCCGCTCCTCTCAACGTAATTGTTTCTTTTCTGTTCCACTTGCAGCAAAAGAAGCAGCGGCAGCAGCAGCTAAAGGAATGAACTCCCTCTCTCTAAAATGATGCAGAGTATTTATCAGAAACATCTCACACATTTATGGACTGGCGCAATATATATTTGACTATTTTTAAAAGAAGAACTAAGAAGAGTATTTCATATTACTGTAACATGAGCATTTGGAGAACGGCTGGGGAGATGCCAGCGGAGAGGGCTTGTGTATATTTGGTGTGGAATGATGTCGCCATTGATCCCTCCAGAAGGTAAAGCTGCAGTTAAGACTTCTTGGGTTTTCACCTACACTTGGAAACAACTCAAGAGTTTGTACATGATGGTAATAATTGCATTCGTATCATTGTACGTCAACTTTGCTAACTGAGCTTTGCCACTATGTTTCTTTTGGATCTCACATTGTGTATATATATATATCTTAAGTCGAGAAATATTTCAGATGAATATGATATAAAAAAAAAACAAGGTGAAATGTGTGTCATTGCATTATTTGGAGTCCATGAAAATGTGACAGGTGAATGTAGCATTTTGACACTGCGCGATAGTATTTTAGCTACAGCTGCTCTGGTCACTGGCTGACTGACTGTTTTTATTTGTGTACCTTTTTTTTAAACTACTTCACCTCTGCCATTCTGATGAATGTTAGTGCATGTAATTCAAAAACTAATGAGACCAAAAACTGCTTAGTGCAACATACTTTGAATACCTTAAATAAAACACAGGGATTATTAAAGATGGCCAAAGCATAATGACCAATATTTTACTACCGATATTAATAAAATAGTCAAATACCTGGAAAAACAAAGGCAGACATAAAGATTTAACCACTATTCGCAGTTCCAAAAAGGTACACAAAAATAATGGGTGAGATTTGTGCAGTGTTACCAAAAGAAATATGATGTGATCAGTGTGGAAGGATACTTTATGTACACGAGGTAGGTGAGAATGAAAGAAAGTGCAGGTGTACAAAGTACGGTACGCCTTGACAACTCTCGTCCACTGCAATTCTCTCTTCCACCTGTTAAAAGAACAGAAGCAGAGTACAAAACCGTTTTCAGTTACATGTGCTAAAAACATCGTTCCATTGTTAAATATGCCCTAGCCTTAGATTACATGAGGTAAAAGTAAAATATTCTGCCCTCAGGTTGCTATGCAGTAGTTGGTTGAGACATCTCTCCATCGCTGCTACACTCTCCTCCATCTATTAAGGAACAGAAGGACAGCAGAAAACTATATTCAATTTACTAATATACACTGCATTACTCAACAAAAGTTAAAAATAAGAAGCCTAGATTGTGTAAATTAAATGTAAATTATATTAGGTTTGATGAGATCTCCCAGAGAAATATGATGTCCAGAAACTTAAGGACCTGTCTCTGTATTCACTGCATTCAAAACATTTATGCACATCTTTTAAAAAATGAGCAACTAATTTGTTGCGTAGTTTTACTATTTTAGTTTTACTGGATTGAATATCTGCTTATTTCTCCGCACCAGGCCCCTGAAAAATTTGCCAGCATGTGGAAGAAGCTGGACTGACTTCCTGTCCAAAGATGACGATGTAAACCAGTGGTCCCCAAACTACGGCCCGCGGGCCGGATACGGCCTCCACATTTGGCCCGGCCCCCTGAACAATACCAGAGATGCATTTTTTTTTCCATATATGTGTATTTGTATTTGATAATAAAATTGATAGCTAGCTATGAACTGTTTTCGTTATTAACTATTAAGGTGTGTTCACACCAAACGCGACGCGAATTTTCACGTCGCTTTATTCGTGCGAATTTGATCGCTGGATCAATGTTTATATTCGTGAATAAAGCGACGCAAAAATTCACATTGCCATTTGGTGTGAACACAGTCAGTTAGTAACTATTTCATACACGCACAGAGCGTGACATTCTAGTCCACCCTTCTGCAGTCTGTGCCCCTGTCTGGCAACCCCAGAAGAAGTTCCTAGACCCGAACCCAGGGAGGGTCGCTTTCTGGAAAACGATACATTTTTACGTTTAGGCACTCCTGCCTAAAAACTGTCCGAATACATAACTACTACAACCAGTTTGATATCTCACACTGAATAGAACAATTTCACAATGAAATGTATGATAAATGTGTGTGTATGCTATGACTTGTGAATGTAGTAATAAACTAAGTAAGAATGAGTACAGGGGTTCAATAAATATTCTCTTTATACATGGTGCAATTATGACTTGTTAGTGTCCTCTTTGGGTGAAAATGTTTTATTGAATGTCAGTAAACTACAATGGCTGACATTTCTATAAAAAAAACTCTCAGAAATAGTGACCGAAAAATGGCTTGAAATACCGGAAAATAATGTTACAAATAAATATGGGCTCTGAGTGATGACATGTATCTTTTAATATATTCATTATTTCCTCATCATTGATAAAGAGCAAAAATCATACTTGGGCAAAACTGAGCCACCACAAATATTGACCTTCAGACTGATATCAATATATTTAAAAAAAAAATGGATGATGCACCGATATTATCGTAGTCTTGCTGAAAATTCAAGGTCTTCTTAAAAAACATTATAGAGGTGAAATGTATACAAAAAAAGGCTTAAGCTAGTGGATTTAATAATTAAAGTACAGTTCACTCGAAACATATGTTTTTAATATAATTTCGGCAAACGTTCAATGAGGTTTACGACATCTGTTCACATGCCCACCAAAAGGTGGAGTCCAAGCAATTTTGTGCTCATGATGTCTTAGAGGAAGAAGAAGAAGAAGTCCCATGATTGGCTGAAACTTTGGCGGACTTTAACCCGTTGGGGTGTATTGTGTCCCCGCCTCGTGCGCTGTTGACAGTTAGTTCAGGGTGACGTCCGATTCGGCGCGTGTCCTCCTCGAGCGGTGAGTTAACGAGCCACTGAAAGGTCCTCGCAACAAGAATAAACAAACGCAGTCTTTACTTTGGCAGCAAAATTGAGTCCGCCCCCCCAAAAAACCGTAATGTTTAGTGTTTGAAGCTCTTTATTGGCTTTCTTTCTCGGTCTTTATTTGTTCTTTCCAGTGCAATGATTTGTTTTGTAGTAACATTTAGCGTTGCAGCAGCATGTTGTGTCGTGTTACTGTAAAAATAAAAAACGAGTTTAGTGAATTAATGAGTTATTCTGGCTGGCTACACTCCACGATACTGGGAGTTAGTTTCTTCTTTTTTTTTCTCATGGACTGATAAACTTTGTAGGTCAGTGGACCAGAGCCAATGGTGTCGTGTTCATACAAGTCATGTGTTGGTGGCCTGACAGGACCGACAACCTCGTCAACACTCGGATGACAAACATCAGGCAGTTATGGAACAACAGGAACGCCTGACTGTGTAGCAAAGTTACCAAACAGGCGAAAATTTTTAGGTCAATGGTTCAAAGTTCAACTGATGAGGAAACCCTGCAGACAGCAGGGGGGCTGCTGTGGGTCAGGCTGTGATGACGCGATCGAATCATTGAGATATTTGTTGTTGTTGTTGTTTTGATATTTATTTCTTCTATTGTTGCGACTCCGTAAAGTACCGGAAGGAAGTGAAGCACTCACACATTGTTTTGAAAAGTGTTTTTAAAATTTAATTTTGCAATTTTGATCCCCCCCCCCCCCCACACACACACACACAATTCTAAAGCCTTCAAGAAACTGAAGACACTTCGGTGTTGTTGTTTGTGTGTTTAGAACGCTCAAGTTAACATTTAATGGGTTGTTTGTAAAGAAACTTTCCAATAAATGCATTGATACAAAGATTACTCATAATCAGTAACAGCCCTGGAAAAAAAACTTTCAATCCTTATATGTTGAAATACATTTGAAGTTTTTTTCACCTTAATGCAGTACTTTTAAAGCTCACCTTCAAACGTGTATTGAAGTTTACAAAAATGAAAAATACTATTACTACAGCGTGTTGTCACTGCGCAGAAACAAAGCTGTAATGGCCACAGCAAAATCCCTAAAAATGCCACTTACTTTTCTCATTAAAAACTACATAAATAATGGTGATGTCAGATGATAAAAAAGTATCTAGTTAATTAGTTCTATAATTAATCCAAATTAAAAGCATGTGTAAATTTCAGCCTCCTCAAGCCTGTTATTTTTGCCAACTCTTGATAAAAATATTTTCCATTTCACAAGTTGAATTGCTTCTCTGTACTGGAAGCATCAAAGTTCCTCGTTTAATTTTGGACCAAGATCAGAGCCCCCACAATAGCTGGAATGCCCAAATTTGTGCTGGTAGGTCCACTTCTTAAAATCAGATTTATAATCAACTGAGAGAAAATGAACATTTTCACCAATAAATATGAAAACAGGCTTCCATGCTTCAACTCTGCACAACCTTCAGTCAACAGTGGGAACAAGAAGAAAAAACATTTTCTTAAAAACCAAGGCTCTGAGCTTCTTATAGGGTTTTTATAGATAAAGAGTCCCAAGGAGTGAATGGCGGCACACTTATAAAGAATACTGGTAGACGTAGGCTCAGGTCTACATCAGCTTTGTGTTTTTATAAAGTCAGTAATAAAAATCCATGTCACACCTTTCAGGTCTCTACTTTGTGTGAGCAGGAAATCGACAACGATGTCTTTACCAAACGGCCACCATGTGAGCAGAGACACCTGGGACTCGCACAACAAGATGATGTTGGAGCCTCTGTCCACCAACGACTCTGAGGTTGGTGTTTCTCATGATGAAAGCCTATAAATATCCCTTCCATGAAAAATCACTAAGTGACCCTCAGCTGACCCAAAAAGATCACTTATAATGATGATGGATTATTCTGAGACAGAATAAATAACGGCTAGAAAAAGAGTCAGACAAGCAAGGTGAAGACGGGACCTTTAAATTGTTTTGACTGACCATCAGGGCTGACTGATTGGGGCTTTGAAATGATCTTCGTTGCCATGGCAATAGATACCCGATTCAGTGGTGGTGTAGTTGGTCTAGTGTTTAGCTTGTGTGTTTTTGTTGTTGTTGTTTTTTTAATTAGGCTACATCAGTCATCCCAAATAAGACAGTAGTAGTGGTACAACATTCTCAATCCAGAGCCCTTAAATTTCATAATTTGTAGACGTGACCCCAAATGTGGAGTGTCAGATCTGCCTTAGCTGGTACACTAAAGATTCAGGATGAGTGGCTAATCACCTGAAAACTGTCAGGCATTGTTGAGCCGTCGCACTTGCGGCGAAAGTTTGCTTAGTTAGTGCCATCTGCGTTCTGTTGAACACTGATTTGGGTGAAGTTTTGATTATTCACAGGTAAATAGCACCTAGGGCCCTAAGCGGTCTATGGCGCCAGGTGGTTGGCAGATGATGCTGTGTGTGCACATTTGCTCGGAACATGCTCAGCTTCATTTTGGTATTTAGAGGGTGTGTAATCAGAGCGCAAACCACCGTGCAAAGAGGCAGGCATTGGACACTTGATTTAATCATAGGTGTGTCTGGGGCATGAAGTAACTCAAACCAATCAGTGCTTTGTGTCATTCCCTTCAGAGCCTTATGTTCTTATCTTGTGAAGTCTTATGCTCATGTGAGAGGGCAGCAGCCATCGGAGGTGAAGCAGGCCTGGGAAGAGTTGGTGGCTGATGTCTCCACGTTTTCATGCATCAGCAGAACCACAATGCAATGCCGCACATCTGCTCAGCTGTTGATGCACCCTTTAAATATCCCTTCACACATAGCACCATTGGCCAGGCTCTTAGTCTATGGTGCTCACGTTTTGTTTTTGTTTTTTGTGTTCCAAAATGGCATTGCACCGTGGTAGCGCCAGACCACGCTTCATTATCATACTGAGGCACCTGCTGGTGTAGACGGAGCACAAGTTCATGTGCTAGTTAAAGGGCGCAGGCGCTTGGCGGGAAAACGTGATAGGCTCTGGATTGAAAATAGCAATGACGCTTGTATTTGACTGGGCGGCAGCTTGCGCTATGCTCAAATGAAATTCCTTTTGAATGTCAAAAAAAAAAGCATTCTGGATAGCAATGCTTGTTTCTGTTGCTCCAACGTGTGAGTTCTGCAGTTGAAAGTACGATTATATGCTGTGATTTCGATGCTCAAAGTAGGTGATAGAATAAATTCTGCTGATTTTGGCTTCAAATTACGGCACCCGAAGGGGGATATCAAATGCATCTGTTTCCAGTTGATGAGCTCAAGTATGTTTTTCATCCCTAAAAATTTCACTTGGCCAACTCCTGTTCTTATGAGGGCACAAAAATGACTCAAAAAGAATGAGGCACCTTACTTCAGTTCTCTCCCATGTAATTAAAGGGCCGCAGTGAAAGCACTCATTGTACAAAATGTTTCGACTTTACTGAATATACAAAAGTTACTGTGCGATAAATATCAGAAGGGTCAGGTGGAAATATCTGATGTCTGTTTGCTGGCGTCAGCTCATATCTCAGACACGTATTTGGCTCAAAATGCTGAGGGGATCGAAGGCCACTGTGACGGGCACTCGCCGCTGAGGCAGACAACCACAGTGGTTGTATTTGTAGTTTCAAAATAGGTTGGTTTTACAGGAGCTGACCTGTGTACTTGTGACATAAGTGTTGGTTAAGTGGGGTGGGTGTTTTGGTTGTTGTTGTTTTTTTGGTTTTGTTTTTTTGAAAAATATTGTTTAAAGTATATATTTTTTGAATGGGACTTGTGTTGACTATTAAATATTGATGCATCAGTTATTTATCTGATTCATCAATGAATCATATTTTCTAGCCATCAGGAAACACGGTAAGTGCCTTTCACAATTTCCTGGTGTTTTTATTGCTTGTTCGGCCCCCTGACACTCTGGGAAAGGCTGGAAACTCAATTGTTATTTTAGTTTCCTATCTCGTCGTTACAACTGCAGTCAGACGAGCATGACTTGAATAAATCTTCACTTTTCCACTGAACGGAGTAAACGGATGTTTCCTCGTGAAGCTGAATAATGGTCTTTGTGTTTCAGGTGTTCTCCATCATAAAGAAGGAGAAGCACAGGCAGACGTACGGTCTGGAGCTGATAGCGTCAGAGAACTTCGCCAGCAGAGCCGTTCTTGAGGCTCTGGGTTCCTGCATGAACAACAAGTACTCTGAGGGATATCCTGGTCAGAGGTACAAGAACGAACCACATTTGATGTCCTTCCTTGTCTGCTGTTTTTTTGTTTTTTTTTTAATGACGTTGTATCCTGTAAATACACAAATGAGTTCAGCTGCAATAACGTGTGGTGCTGCGTTCAGGTACTATGGTGGCACGGAGCATGTTGATGAGCTGGAGAGACTCTGCCAGAAGAGGGCGCTGGAGGCCTATGGTCTGGACTCAGAGAAGTGGGGCATCAATGTGCAGCCATACTCAGGTATCAGAAGTTTTTGTAACATACAGAAGTGAGTCAGTATTAAGAGAAGATCCTGTATTTATTTAGATTATAGTTTCTCACGTAAACCTTTTCCTTTTATCCCTCATCACACCTCATGACTTGTTGTCCCTCTGGCTTACTCTTTTTCTCTTTTAGGTTCGCCTGCAAACTTTGCGGTCTACACTGCCATTGTGGAGCCCCATGGGAGGATCATGGGACTGGACCTTCCTGATGGAGGTCACCTGACACACGGCTTCATGACCGACAAGAAGAAAATCTCAGCCACCTCCATCTTCTTTGAGTCCATGCCATATAAGGTGCAAAACAACTGCATGCAATTTCTCTCCTTTCATACATCGAAATATTTAGAACACATTTACGATTTTACAAGTGTGTTAAAGCAAATACCACAATCATGTTGGGTAATAATGTTTAACAATTAAGAATCAAGGTCCAGTGCTCCATTGTGGAGGAAGTAATGATGGCATGAATGGACTTTGGTTCCTCAACAGTGCTGTCAGTGTGAGCTCCAAATCTGTAGAAATTTTTCCAGGTCACTCAGAGTAGTGCACTGTAACATTTTATGTGTGGGGTAGCTCTTCTTGACTGCAACAGATATTGACTATATGCATAGAGAGAAGGTTGTTTGCTTTTACTCCTATAGTATAGTTGTCACTTTAAGTGCACCAAACATTGTAAACAATGGTCCCGTGGTCAGAATTGAGAGGCTGCTGGGAGTCCACAAGCATGTCCTTAATGGTGTTTTGTGTGCATTGCGGTCTTAATTTGTCCTCCATGTGGCTACAAACCGCAGGGGAATATTTCTTTTGATAGTTTTCGACTTGTTTGCCAAGTTTATGTGTAAGTAATGTTATTAACCTGCTCACCTTCCACTCCCCAAACTCCAGCAATTGTTTGAGCGCCTTCAGTTTCCCCTGTTGTCTTTGTAAAAAGATCCTGTGGTGTCGCATAAAAAAAGTGTTCAACCACAGTATAGCATTTACTTGCCCTTTTACTCACAATAATGCGCTTAACCACAGGAGTCCAAACCCACCCTCCACATCCTCTATCTCCTTGCAGTCCTGCGTCATCATCAACAATTGAATGATGGGTTTTCAGTTTGCTTCCTATATTTGGTTCATGGGACCATGTCCCACCCGTTTGAGGAGGACCATGGTCGGTTATGTCACTGTTATGACATCATAGCCTCCTGGTTTTAGGTGAATCCAGAAACTGGCTACATCGACTATGACCGACTGCAAGAAAATGCACGGCTGTTCCACCCAAAACTCATCATTGCAGGTGCTACAGGAGACACACACACACACACACACACACACACACACACACTCACACACTCACTCACTGCATAGTAGTTTAAACTAGGAAAGAGCTGTCAATCAAAACAGACTTGTTCCCTGGTGTCATTTTCTTCAACAGGAACAAGCTGTTATTCCCGAAACCTCGACTACGGCCGCATGCGTCAGATCGCTGATGACAATGGTGCATATCTGATGGCAGACATGGCTCACATCAGTGGACTGGTGGCTGCTGGAGTGGTGCCGTCACCTTTTGGGCACTGTGACATTGTTTCCACAACAACCCACAAGACATTGCGTGGCTGCCGGGCTGGACTGATCTTCTATAGGAAAGGTAGACCAGGATTGGGACCCTGGCCATGTCTCTATGATTGTTCCATTTCACGTTGTCCTCTGTCTTTGTCCCTCCTCCAGGCGTGCGGTGCGTGGACGCCAAGGGGAAGGAGACGGTGTACAACCTGGAGTCTTTGATCAATCAAGCTGTGTTTCCAGGGCTGCAGGGCGGTCCACACAACCATGCCATTGCAGGTACAGGACTCTTACCTTTGTGGAATTTGCTCTCTGCTTTGTGTTGATAGTTGCTGGATTTTGTCAGATTGTGTCTTTTTATACTCCTCTCCCTCCTCACTGCCTTGGTGCCCTCAGGTGTTACTGTCGCTCTCAAACAAGCCATGACTCCAGAATTCAAAGCCTACCAAATGCAGGTCCTGGTGAACTGTAAAGCTTTATCCAGTGCCCTGATTGACCACGGCTACAAGATTGTCACAGGTAGGTGCTACAACTCTACAACTAAATGGAAGCCCTGTTAGAGAAAAACAATTACGTCAAATCAATAATAAAAACTAATTCAGTTAAACTGATATTAATAAAACAATGCTAATAACATGCTTAATGCTGTTTTCTTTTACTGATGGTATCTCTGTGATAGCAGATTACTGAAAAGAGTGTACTGTAGCTTCATGATCCGCAGTAATGCCTCCTGATGTGTTCTCTGTGTGTAGGTGGTTCTGACAATCATCTGATTCTGCTGGACCTGCGCAACAAAGGAACTGATGGAGGCCGAGCTGAGAAGGTTCTGGAGGCCTGTGCTATCGCGTGTAACAAGAACACCTGTCCGGGTATTGTTTATTTTAGTATTCATATGCAGCTTTGTTAGAATAGAGATGTAGCTCTTATTGTGTGCAGTTTTGAGGCTAATAAGTCTAGGTAGCTTGTAGCCATTGCTAACGCTTGTTGCAAATGTTTGTGTAGGGGATAAGAGTGCTCTGCGCCCCAGTGGTCTGAGATTTGGTTCTCCAGCTTTGACATCCAGAGGCTTTGTAGAAGATGACTTCAGGAGGGTGGCAGAGTTCATTCACAGAGGTAAACTGAAAATTGTCCTTTTTGAGCAAATGAAGAATTCAAAAAGGGGGAAAATGAGACAAGTGTTTGTCCAAATCACTGAGTGTGTACTGAGGCATTACAAGTCATTCTATACATGGAATTCTCCTGTGTGTAAAGCAGTGACGCCAACCAATGTTAGCGTTGGGTACCGCAACAATAGCTTTTTCTGTACTTTGTTTTTCGAGTAACAAAAAGGTAACTTGTAAAAAATGAAGAGTCCAAACTTTTGAATTTCACACATTTCTTTTGTTAAGGTTTGTGGTTCTGTAAAACACCAAGTCAACATCAGTCAAGACAGTGAGAAAAGCATTGGGTATCCAATTAAACAAAAAAACCCATCAAGCCAACTAATTACCTGTACTGTGAAGTTGATACCATGTTGTTGTCATCTCGGGGGTCGCCCTCATCGAGGACGCTGGTGGCAGACAACGTGCCTCTGCTCTACTATTACTACAGGAGACTGAGCCTTGAAGCTGGATTTGTAGTTATTCTAAACAGTGCAGCCATCGTCTTTTAAATATATTTGATGGCTCCCCAGTTAGATTTAATGCCCTGACCAGCCTTGCACGCTGCATCAAACGGCGAGCATCGTCTCCACCAATTGAAAAGTGTACACACTTAAAACTCCTTTGGACTCTCCAGACACTTCTCTGTTGAAAAAGCTGTGGGGTGTGACATAATCAGGCTCTTGTGGTGTTTTGTTTAAGACAAATTGGAAAGTTTTACTCTCTTACCAGCTCCCCGTTCTCTAACGGTCACCATGACATGCTCAGGTGCAGAAATTTGGATGAATCCGTACTCGGTACTACTGACTCAGTTGGTACCCTTAAAAGTACCCAACCTTAATGGAGATTCCTCAGAAACCAAATTACAGTCTGAACACCCTCCCTGCTCTCCTTCATCCTGTAGGCATCGAGCTAACCCTGGAGTTGCAGAAAAGCCTGGATCCCAAGGCCCCTCTAAAGGAGTTCATCCAGGCATTGGCCCAGAGAGAGAAGTTCCAGCAGCAGGTGTCTGAGATCAGGGCTGAGGTGGAGGCTTTCGCTGGTCGTTTCCCCATGCCTGGCCTCCCTGAGATGTAGACCTCTGGCTTACTGCAAATATTATTATTCCATTTTAATTGTCTTGTTTGTTGATGGTATGCTCTGAGTGTACACCTGTTAAAGCTGCCAAGAGTCCAAATCAAGACAGTTTGCAGTCCTGGACACGACCAATTTCTTTTGGGACAAGCAGACTTGTTCTCTTCTACTGTAGCTTTGATTGTTGTAATTGCATTTAAGCTTTAATCTCCACAAAAATCTCCATTTCTTTTTCATAATTTTTTCATTTCAAACTTCTCTTAAAGGCAGCTTTGAACACAAACTGTGTGTTTCATGATTGAGCATCATGTATTCTTCATTGTGTGTACATTTAATAATAAAAAAAAACCACGTTTGTTACCATAATACTAAATCAACATCTACCGTGTGTTTGTGTGTTCGTGTATCCCTCCATTTTACTACAAACTGATTCAAAGACCTCTCCCATGTGGAAGACACTTTGAAAATGTCAATACAGGATCTAGCATGAGATTCACCTCCCACGAACAGATTAACTGTACACACACATTTGAGAAGCTGAATCAGATGCACTTGGGCAGGAACTCATGTAAGCAAGTAAAACTTTCACTGGGACATTGGTGGGCAGAGGTCCATCTATTTTCTATACCGCTTATGTGTTAAGGGTTGCTGGGGTGGGGTTCACCCTGAACAAGTCGCCAGTCTGTCACAGGGCTGTCAGGAGCAACTAGGGGCTCAGTATCTTGGTCACCAGGTGAAGCAAGAATGGAACCAGCAACCTTTCGGTTGCTTGATTCTACCTCTAAGTCGTGCCGCCCACTGGAGAAGGTCAACATCACTTGAACTTCACATGAAGGCAATAATCCAAGAACACCTTGAGGGGGCTTGGCACAAACATTCACATGGCCTCCAGGAAACAACCCCCCCCCCCCCCCCCCCAAAAAAAAAACCACAGACTGTCCTCTCCCCAGCCACTTCAACCAGCTCTTCCGGGGGAATCCCGAAGTGTTCCCAGGCCAGCCGAAAGATATAATCCCTCCAGCGTGTCCTGGGTCAGCCTCGGGGCCTCCTCCTGGTTGGGCATGCCTGGAACACCTCCCGAGGGAGGCGTCCAGGGGGCATCCTCACCAGATGCCCGAACCACCTCAACTG
Source organism: Aulostomus chinensis (assembly GCF_037954235.1). Taxonomy (NCBI): domain Eukaryota; kingdom Metazoa; phylum Chordata; class Actinopteri; order Syngnathiformes; family Aulostomidae; genus Aulostomus; species Aulostomus chinensis. The sequence continues at coordinate 17,174,436 of NC_141337.1, read as the reverse complement.
ACTCCTCCTGACATGGAGCAGCAGCAGCTCTACTCTGAGCACCTCCCGAATGACTGAGCTTCTCACCCTCTCTCTAAGGGAGAGCCCAGCCACCCTGCAGAGGAAACTCATTTCGGCTGCTTGTATTCGCGATCTCGTTCTTTCGGTCATTACCCAAAGTTCATGACCACAGGTGAGGGTTGGAACGTAGATTTACCGGTAAATCGAGAGCCTCGCCTTCTGGCTAAGCTCCCTCTTCACCACAATGGACTGGTTTAGCACCTGCATCACTGTGGATGCCGCCCCAATCTGTCTGTCAATCTCCCGCTCCATCCTACCCTCACTCGTGAACAAGACCCCGAGATACTTAAACTCCTCCACCTGAGGTAGGACCTCCCCCCCGACCTGGAGAGGGCAAATCACCCTTTTCTGGCTGAGGACCATGGCCTCAGACTTGGAGGTGCTGATTCTCATCCTAGCCGCTTCACATTCGGCTGCAAACTGTCCCACAAGAGCTGGAGGTTGTGGCCTGATGGCGCTGAGAGGACTATGTCATCTGCAAACAGCAGAAACGACCCCCTCCACCACCCGGCTGCGCCTACAAATTCTGTCCATAAAGGTTATGAACAGAACCAGTGACAAAGGGCAGCCTTGGCGGAGTCCAACCCTCACTGGCAACAAGTCCGACGAACTGCCAGCAACGCGGACCAGACTCTCACTCCTCCGGTAGGACAACTGAATAGCCCTTTGTAAAGGGCCATCCACGCCGTACTCCCGGAGTACCCCCCACAGGGTGCTCCTGGGAACACGGTCGTAAGCCTTCTCCAGGTCCACAAAACACATGTGGACTGGTTGGGCAAACTCCCATGCCCCCTCCAGCACCCTAGCGAGGGTGAAGAGCTGATCCATGGCGTACTAGCTGCTCATAACGATTTGTCTGATTATTTTGATTAAATATTAATCTACAACATTGTTCAGGATTCAGTCTGTAGTATATAGTGCGGCGTACTTATCCTAGCGTGATGAGGACGGTTCAGCAGAGTAGTACGTGCGGCCGGCGGAGGGAGTGAACTTGAGTCTAGCTGTACAAGATGTTTTGGATTATAAATAAAGCCTGCTGTTGCTAAACCAGTGCATGGATCTTTGGTGTTCATATATACACCACGCGGTCATCATAAGAACATTACACAGTCCTTCGAGACCTGAAACTTTTGACTTTTGGATGATTTCTACAGCTGAAAGCTAGGAAGGAGTCATAAAAGCTACAAGAAAATCGTAGGGAATGAGAACAATGTTAGTTAAAGTTACGGATCTCCTACATCAATGGGAATGAGTTGTATCCCATTAATCAATATTATTTACTATAACATTGTCAGCAATACTGTAGGACCAACACTTCAACACCACTGGATAGAAGCGTTGCTAAATCTCGCGAGAAATCAACACTAGCCGTGCCCCCATACGTCACTCCGGTCGTAGGTCAGGCTGCGCGCCTACCCTTCCATCCATTCCAGCGAAAAGAATCAACAACTTCTAAATCGCACCGACAAGAGTTTCAGGCTTTTTTAAAGGCTCTACAGAACAACACAACACCGCTGCTTCTGGCGGGTTTCGCTTCTTCACTTTAGGCGAACGTGACTCGTTAGCGTGGCTAGCTGGCTAGCTGGCAGGGGAAGAAAGTGGTTACCTCAACCCCATACTAGCTAACGCTAACCGTGAGGTTTCTTGGAGCAGAACTCGGTGAAACTACTGCAGCCATGCAGGAGGTGCTGGCTACTGTGGAACATGTTAGGTTTGACCTGGAGGTGGCTGTGGAGCAGCAGCTGGGGGCCCAGCCTCTGCCCTTCCCTGGCATGGACAGTAAGTAATTTTCGGATATTAGCTGCTACGTAGCCGCCGCAGGTGATGGGACGTTAACCGGTGCGTGTGTCCCCACAGAATCCGGGTCTGCTGTGTGTGAGTTCTTCATGAGAGCCGCTTGTCAGAAAGGTAAGAACATAACATGACAATATTTAGTATTCCAGTGTTAGGGGTCGTTACATATCAAATGAATATCATCTTGACGACGAAATCACTCGTAAGTTGAATTGTTCAACTGTTGAATCGTTGACATACCGGCGAAAACTCACATGAGCCACTTATGTGTCCGTCGATCGGGCACTTTTTTAACACTTTAAACAAAATACAAACCATATCTTGTTTATCGGGCTTACAGGTTCATCGAATAACTGAGAAAATATTTGAAGATTTCCAGGCTTCCCGTGAAAGTTTTGCCTAATACACAAATCCAGAAAAAGTGCATTTGTGGCTGTGAAGATTGAATGAAGAAATTCTCTTATGGCTAATTTTGATTTAATATCATACATTTGTATGTTGTATCAGACCACGTAGGGTCTTAATTGTTTTACCTAACTGTATGCTGGTAAACGTTGACATCTCTTTTTCCATTCATAAACAGAGTTTCAGTTTGGAATGAACAACAACATCATCGTGTCATCAGTGGCAGCAGATTTTAGCCTGTTTTTCTTGTTTTGTGAAACAGTGTATTAAATGTGCGATTTATTGGATTTTTCTAATGTTTTGGAATGTTTCAAATTGGCAATTTCTCCAGGTGCTCTGGATTTTTTGATACCGAGTCGGAAGATAACGGTGATTTGTGTATTTACAAACAGAAGGAAAAATAACATTGTGCATCCCGACATTCACAGAATGAAAGGTCATGAAAGTTTTTCTCACAGGAGCAGTTAAGTCCTGGAGATTTCTAGGTGAAAACGTGTGTGTGTGTGTGTGTCCTGTTTTTACCTGATCTCACTCTGTGTTGCTGCTTGCTATCAGCATCATCCTGCAGACATCTAGATTGTTCACTCCCGGATTTACCAGTTTTGGAATTTTCAGACGGATTGATGAATGTGTTGCTTTTTTGGGGGGGGGTTTGGTAGGTGGGATGTGTCCGTTCCGTCACATCAGCGGAGAGAAGACGGTGGTGTGTAAGCACTGGCTGAGGGGGCTTTGCAAGAAAGGAGACCAGTGCGAGTTCCTCCATGAGTACGACATGACCAAGATGCCCGAATGCTACTTCTACTCCAAGTTTGGTGAGTTGACTCGACCAAATCACACCGATGAGCTCAGGGACGTTTTTTTTCAGGGTGTAATTTTTGTGTTGCTGTTCGCAGGTGAATGTAGCAACAAAGAATGTCCGTTTCTGCACATTGACCCCGAGTCCAAGATCAAGGACTGTCCCTGGTATGACAGAGGCTTCTGCAAACATGGTACGCCCTGCTCACTATTGAGCACCAATGTTTCCATGGTGAACTCCCCCAAATTTGTCTTTTACCCAGTAAGTCTGCTAGTTTTGACAACTAACCTAATTCTTTCTGACTCTCTGTGCATTTTGGCATCTCAGGTCCTGACTGCAGACACCGGCACACGAGGAGAGTGATCTGTGTCAACTACCTGGTGGGCTTCTGTCCAGAAGGGAAATCTTGCAAATTTATGCAGTATGTTGACATTTTCCTAGACTCCTAAATATACTAAAATCTGTCTTAAGCCCCTTTCACACTGCACCAAAAATGCGGGTCAACACAGGGTTTTTCAGCACTCTAAAAAGGTCGACTCGGCATTTCGACCCGTGTCGACCAACTCGCCAAGCGACCCGGGAGTTTAGCGGCTCGGCTCGGCTCGGCTGCAGTGTGAAAAGGGCGACCCGCGTCGTCTCAGGTTTCACGCGATCTTCCTGTGGCATCCTGATTTTGTCACTGTGCCGCCTGTCAAGCTGTCATTGTGGAAGCTCCGGGGGAAAGAATTAAAAACTGAAAAAACTCTGGCTGGGCTGAGAGCTGCTCACTCATCTCGCAATCAAGTTTTGGCCTCTGCCTCCTGTTGATGTTCCGTGAACATTCGACTCGACGACGTCCATGTTGTCGGTTGTTTACCTCTGTGTTCCGGCGCATGTTTATGTGTACTGATGACGTTGTCAGCGTGATGACATACGAGAGAGAAAAACACAGGCACGCAGCCCTCACAGCAGGAGTGCAGACCCGGGTTTTTTGGAAGCTTGAATGCCCAGCAAACGCAGGTCCAAAAACCCGTGTTGACATGCATTTTTCAGTGTGAAAATGGTTTTAGACTCAACTACAACAGAGATCGTTTGGCCGTGAGATTTTGCACCGCCAATGTAAAAGCAATATATTCCTCAGACAGAGGCTACAATAAAGTTTATTAACTGTTGTTGCTCCACAGCCCGCGGTTTGAATTGCCTATGGGAGCTTCTGAACAGCCTCCTCTCCCGCAGCAACTCCAGAACCAAACAAAGGTGAGGACCCACACGCACACACACACACACACACACACACTGAAATTGTCTGCATGTCATTCTGCCACTTCTCCTAGAGGCATTATGTTGGGAAGTGGGGCCAAATGTAATCTCTAGCCTTAAAACAATCACCACAACAGCAGGGTGTAATAAACGAATCCTTTTTTCCCCCCTGCAGCCTGTGCCAACCATCGGTCGCTCGTCACTCTCGCTAATCCAGTTGACCAACTCCAGTCCGGGCCAGCGGCCACAGAACAATGTAGGGTCTTCTGCTGCTCAGCAAAACAACATGATTTCCAACCGAGGGATTCGGCCCCTGGACCAGGTCACCTGCTACAAGGTGATGCATCTGCATGTTTGCCTTTTCATTCTAAGTCAGTTTGTCACAACTCAAGATTCCATCCAAATGTGTCATTTATTTCAACCCCAATGTCTGTAATTGAGCAAAAGAAAATGCAAACTTATGCATGTTTCCATCCACCGCTGCCATGTGAACATTAGGTGTGTGTTCATGGTAGTAAGCCATTGGTGGCGAGCCGTTAAGAAGAGGACACAAGGAGACGGTGTGATTATAAGAGCACCAGTCAAACCTCGAAATGAATGAAGATACAAACAGAAAACAAACAAAGGGATGGATGGTGCATCTAATTTCAAACAGTGGAAATGGAGTTTCAAAAGATTTCATAGCTTGGAAGAGTTCTGGTGACAGCCCTTACATCACATGACTGAAGCACATCACCCTTTATTCGCTGACTGTGTTTCCATTGCATTTATCCTTTATCTATACCTCCCAAAAGCTTAAAAATAGAGGTTACTGAGCATAGCCAACTTCTCTGAAACCTGAGTGATGTATCTAACCGATGGAAGGGGAAGCGTTCATCGAAATTCTTGACACCACCATGTCGGTCAGGTGACCAGACCAGTCCCGTCCCTGGATGTGCACGCAGACACCTTGCTGGCGTCATTTACATCATTCTCAAGCGAATTTCTTCCATGCGCCCCATGTATGCAAGATACCTCACTCGGTTTTCAGAGAACCAGGGATTATACCTGGTAACCAAAGGTTCTCTTTCAATCCTTGCTTGGTATCTCACGATGGGAAATGTGGCCGATCCCCATGCCCAACTTGCAGCCCTGAACAGGGCCCATGAAGTGGCCATACCCCGATTGGAATGAGCCATAAAGCCCTCAAGGGGGCCACCTGAGCAAAAGTGACCACCACCCCGTGTAACAAACACAAGTTGGTGGTGAGTAAGACATCAGCTCCAAATAGGGGTAGCTGCCAGAGGGGTCCCTAACCTTAGGCACAAACGCAGGGTGACGGCATAACACCACCTTCCCAGAGTCAGGAGAAAACTGCTGGCAGGATTAATGAACAGACAATGACTGCAATTCACGTATCCCATTGGCCAACATCCATGCTAGCGACAGAATAGTCTTGAGAGAAAGCAACTTTAAGTCAGTGCTCTCGAAGGGCAGCTCTGAGAGAGCCTCCAAAATCATCGGCAAACCCTAGACAGAATCAGAGGCTTAGATGCTGGCCTCAGATGGCAGACCCCCTTCATAAACCTCTTCCATCAGAGGATGCTGAAAAGTGGGCACAATCCTATAACCAGTGTTGGGACTAACGCGTTACTGCCTTATTAGTTACTGCCAAAAAAGTAACTTTGGCAGTAACTAATAATCAAACGCATTACTTTTAAAATTCAGTAACTCAATTCTTGTGACTAAACGATCCGTTTATTAGTTTATTTTACGTTATTTTACCATCTCGGCTGAGCCACTGTGTTTACTTCCTGTGTCGGGGGGGCTTGACGGAAGTGCAAGAGACAGGAGGAGAGTGAGCTGCGCTGTGGGGGCGTGTTTGTTTATACCAGCAAGAACGTGCAAGACATCATGGCGGAACCTAGGGCGAGTTTCTTCACGTGGAAGTGCGCTCACTACTTCTCCTTCGTTGAGCAGAAGGAGAAAAATGTGTATGTTAAATGCAACTTGTGTCTCGGAACTAAGAGCCTCTCTGCGGCCGCTAACAGCAGCTCTACTCCACTAAAGCATCCAGGCACGCTGCACGCGGCGGCGACGAAACTTGTCGCTAAAGTTAGCGGGTCAGGGACACAGACACCGACACAGATGTCACCTCACCCCGTGCACCTAAGCAACAGCGCCTGTGTTGTTCTTTTCAACGAGGGAGTGCTACTGCTAGCCAGGCTAAAGTTAATCAATCAATCAATGACTTTGAGACATCTTAGTGTTTGTTTAAATAGAGACCATATTGCTTAGCGGAGTTCAGTTCAGTGATGAAAATGCATGTCAAGTAGTACAATGGTGACAGTTCTGAACTTTTTTTTGTAACCAAATAGTTACTTTTCATAGTAATGCTTTACTTTTTGGTTTTAATAACCGAGTTAGTAACTGAGTTGCTTTGGAATTGCAGTAACTAGTAACCATAACTAATTACTGTTTTTCAGTAACTAGCACATCACTGCCTATAACCCACATGGTCGGCTGATAGGCAGCCAAATAAAGCTTACTGGTGGAAAAGGCCTTAGCCTTAACCAGCACGTCATGCAGACAACAAAGTCAGATTCATCCTGTCGCATGTCAAGCCCAGAGAGCAAGACTGTGCCTGTGACACCAAGTCCCTCTGACATGGTAGCAGCAGTAGCTGGCTGTGACCAGGCAGCGTGTATCTGACACACAGCGCACCACAATGTGCTGGCTTGTCCCGAAAACACACTTCACCTTTGCAAACGATATCCTCACAAGCTAATAAGCAAAGACTTTAAACGAGGGCAAAAAAACACGGTAGAAAATATCGTGTTTTACAATTAAGCTCTCCATGTTGTGTTCTCTGTCTTGTCTCTAGTGTGGGGAAAAGGGCCACTATGCCAACAAATGCACGAAAGGTCACCTCGCCTTCCTGAGTGGCCAGTAACCTTTGACCCGGAGAGGTGAACGCAGCGGTGCTGCTGCTGGCTCCCCTGATGTGAGCAACAGAGGCGAGAAGAGGAGGAAGCTGCTCCACACTGATGTTAAAGACTGAACTGCCACAAGTGTGTCAGACATCAGGATTCATCCTCCATACACGGGGAGGACAGAAACACAGCAACTGAGGGGTTTTTTTGCTTCCCAAAAAAAAAAATGTGGATACATGAAGATGACAAATTGAACATCATTTTCTACAATATTTGTACTTTCTATACTGACTGTGAAAAGTACCCAGAGTCTGACAGATGTGCAGTGCTTTGACTTTTTTTCTCCTCAGGTCATGTGACTACATTTGATACTGCTGATGAATCTGAGCGTTAATAAAAAAAAAGTGATGCCAGAAGAACAGATTATGCTTGAACTAATGAAACCTAACCACCCCCCCTCCCCCCCACGATGGATTGTGCTTACTGCTTCAGTCATTTTTACACTTGCAACCACATTTGTAGTTTTTCATGAACCTGGTGAGGAACATCTGGGATTTTAAAGCCTGTTGGGACGCTGTTGCTGCAGTACATTAACACACTGATCGGTCACAAGGGGACAACGAGGCAGTTTGGCTTTGTGTTTTGAAAGTCATGTAACAGTACGGATGTGTAAAAAAATAAAGTCTTGTTGTAAATGTGCCTCTTACTTTGAGCTCTACACTGATGGCTGTAGCTAGATGAATAAGTGTTCCACAAAAAAAAGACATCTTTCAACCTTGTTATAATCTTTATTGGTCATGTTTTAAGCCAGAGCTGAGTAGAAAGAGCAGGGGGGTGCCGACATCTGTCCACGAAGGTCCGATGGCTGCTGAAGGGGCTTAGTGATACTTCCTCATACGTTCATGCTCTGCAGGACACAAAGCGAACGAATGTCAGGTTTTTCCTCATCAGTAACATGCTGTCGCTGTTGGACATTTACTGTTACGCAAGAACTTGAAAGAGGAAGATGATTCTTACTGAGCTCCTCATAGTACCACACGTAGCTCACTGTCGAATAGGCCGCCAACACCAAAGCAAGACCACCGATGCCTGCGTTCTTCACCAAAATGTATTTGTCGAGATATCTGTTTCGCCCTGAAAAAGAAGGAGATGAGAAAGTGGGGCAGGGTCATGATGAAAGGTGCCCGAGCCTCTTCAAAGCAGCTGTTCAGAGAATGTCATGGGAGTTGAAAATGTCAAAACAGGCTTCACGTATACCCGCGGATTTGAGTGAATTCGATTATCTTACAAGGTTCATTCTGTAACCTGTCTCAAATCCTGTCGGACCGACAAAGGAGCCAGAAGAGGGTCAAGAATGGTTCAGTATTTCTACAAGCTGAAAGATCGAGAGGAGCTGAGGAGCCGTTCTGAGGTCGCCACTTCTCTCCTGAGCGTGTAAGCTAATGTTTGCTAACAGGTTCCTGTTGTTGTTGTTAGTTCGGGACAACATATTTAAATGTACCGCTACAAGATAAACCACATGAATTATCTGTCTCGTTCCAGCTATTCCAACTCTGTTCATGAGGTTCATAGAGTCAACCTGAGTGAGAGAGACAACTGCTGACGAGGAGGTCTAAATGTTGTCCATCTTTAATTTGATACAATTCAGAAGTTGTTTATCTACCACAAGGCTTGTCATTTAAGGAAATGTAAACAGGTATAAACTGCAGCTGAGTCCAGTTTTTTTTTTTTTTTTTTTTTTACAGGCACGCAGATATTTCATAGTAGAAAAATCCATCAACCCTGTCCGCAGCGATTACTTCATATATTTGTCTGAGGTTGTGAAAAGTCATTCAACGCACCGCGAAGACCAGATTTGAATACAAATATTGATTCAAAGAATTAAAATTGTTGAATTAGTGTTTGATTGCTTTCCTTAAGCAGTAAGAATCATCTGTGTGTATGAGTGGTGATCAACTCCCAGTGCTCATTTTAATCAAGTTGCCTATAAACAGCCGTTATATGAGCTTGACTTACTGTACACTTTAAACAAAGGGTTTTAATAAGTTGGCTGATATTGGAGCTACAAAATGAATTTCTCTAATCAGTGATTAGTCTAAATTGCAGTCTTACATTTTTCCCCAACAACAGCTTTTGAGGAAATGCTGGTTTCCTTACCTCTTATTAAAGATGTAAAAATGCCAGAGGGAGTGAAGTCTCGACTCATCAGCCAACTTCCCAGCTGATTCAGTTTCACATCCATTAGCCGCTCTGCAGCTAAAGGAACTGATCAACAGTGGAGACAAAATTCTGTTAAACAACATTGTACATGTGGAGCGAAACACAGTGGTAACCTCAGGCCTCTCATCTTCGTGTTTTGATGAAGCTTCCAACTCCGATGCTTTTAAGACCACCAGTAATTACAAGAACCAGCAACACTTTGTGATCGCTAGTAGGGAATAGTTCAATTACAGGTTCTCCTAGTCAAGTACATACTGAATGAAAGAGACGGTAATCAGACAGAAGTATTCAGAAACAGGTACTTTCAACAGTAACATGGGACAAAATAAGGTATCAGTACAAGTGGCATGTATACTAAATCCGCCCTACAATTCGATGTGACCACAAACAAACACCCACTTCTTCAGATAGTCCTGCAATCACATTTTCTAAAGTAAAAACATTGCCAGCAGGTTTGCCCCCGTCTGTTAAATGTTATTTATCAAGATTTACAAGACCAGCGGTTAACAGGTTTGCATGAAGCTGTGGTTTAAAGCGCTATAGCATCACCTACAGGACGAGCTAGTCGCAGGAACGCTGCTCTATGCGCTTTTTAACGTATAATTCCAAAGCCCCTCATTCACATGTGTTGAGGCTTGAGTTTGAGGGATGGTTAGTTGGTTTCAAACACATTTCTAAACTCAAATGAAAGCCATAATTAACGATGCATTTACGACCGCCGTTAAAACGCAAAATAACACAGCGTTAGCTGCATCGTGTTAGCGGGCTACCGCGCAAGCTAGCTAACAGAAACTAACATATATGCACCACTGCGACATAATGAGACTATCCTCGATGTCCCCGCGTTTTAAGCATTGTAGTTAAATTCCCCAACCGCAGTTTTAAGGTTAATTTAACAAAATATCTGTCAATGACACGGAAAGACCTAGACGTAACCCTCGCGGAGCAATCACGCAGCCTTCAGTTGAGGAGCCTCACTGACAGAAACACACTCACGAGTAACGACGATTTTACAATTAACCGCCAGAAATGCGCACTTTCTGAGAAGAATCGAAGCAATTATTGCAAAGGACACAGTGTTACCTTTAGGCTCCGCCATCTTGATCAGTGATGAAGGTTGTCTGGCAGTAGAGGATGACGGGAATAAAAGGATGAACTGCATTATGGGATAGAATGTAGTTTCAGATTTATTCCACTAGAGGGCAGCAAAACAGACCAAAACAGACATGATTTGCAAGCTTTATATTTTCCACAAAACAAAAAAGGAACAACAGCGTGTTTGGTGTATTCAATGACCCCCCTCTAGGTATTTTTTTTAGACTTCAAATAAAATAAGACACTGTCTTTAAATGAATCTGTCACAAAAGTGTGTTCATTCTCGCAAAAACGTTCAATTTCCTTGTTCAAAAAATACATCTCCATCCTTTAGCAGAATTCAAAAGTAAATATAAAACTATGGAAATATTAAATGTGTGTCTGTGTGTTTGAGTTTATGTACAATATATAAAATTAAATGGTCAATATTACAGTAAGACTACAACCTAGATATCTAGCATGTATTTTCATATCATATTTATTGCTTGATAAAACCCTTCCTGTGATACAGCCAGAAGGAAACAAGTCACAGCAGAATAAACATTACAACCTTTAACATATTGAGCATTTGCTCCGTACCATGTTTTAGCTTTCTCTACGTTTAACAGCAGAGGGTCGGATCTCACGAGTTCTGAAACATTTACCTGAAGGGTTTTACACTGCTGTTTTGTTTTCTCGCCATCTCCTGAGACGCCATCAGAAGAATCATTTATCAAGAAAAAATAGTCAATCAATGAGCAGCACAACAGCCGGCAGCACAGAAAACACTGAAGGCTGAAGATATATTTAGGATTTTACCAAGGCTGCAAAAGCATAGTGGAGGTGGTTTGGGTCTCTTCTCAACCTGTACATTGATCAATACATCCCCCCACCATCTCTCTCTCTCTCTCTCTCTCTCTCTCTCTCTCTCTCTCTCTCTCTCTCTCTCCCCCTTCTCTTTCTCTCACTCTCTCTGTCTCACACTCACACACTCACTCACACACACACACACACACACACACACACACACACACACACACACACACACAAACACACACAGTCATTTCGAGGGTAAAGTAGTGGCTCTGGCCTTCATCCAAGAATGAGCAGCAACCTCTTTCCTTTATTAGACTGATTTTTCTGTTTCTCTCCGATGACTTTCATTAGACTGACTCATATAAATGTCCAGCACCGCCTTTGGAGAAGAGTTTCACTGTAGTTTACCTGCCAGCTTTGCTGCATATTGACCCAAATGTCTCTCTTGTCTTCTCTTCTCTTACATGTACACATTTAGATATGTAGAATACAGCTTTTGACAAGTATGTCACATAACATTACACAAATAACTACATAATATGTAAATATATCTGAAGGAGGAAAAAATATCTCTGTCAGCTCAAGTCAGCTCTTTCAGATTACTTGATTAAAACACAATTAAAGTCAAGAAGTGTGTGTTTCTCCTTTCATAAAGTAAATGAAGCTTCATATAGACTTTTTTCTCAGCAAGCTTTTAGCTTTTTGTTGCAAAGGCGGAATTGATAACATTAAGAATGGCTCGGCTTCATTTAAGTATCAGTGGAAGCGACACTGGTGCTTCATCGCGTGCGACACAAGCATTGGGATGAATAAAGGAAAACGACGTTGAATTCAGCCATCATCGTTGTTATAAATCATTTGCCCCGCTTATTCTTGTCAAAACGTATGATTTGATATAAGCGTTGCTTGGTGGAAAAAAGCCAAGTCGACGCTGCTCCCATCCTTTGGTCACCAAGGTCACTCTCAGTCAATTACACACTCTTTTGAAGCTACATCTTGCCCCTGTCTGATTTACACACAGTATGGGCCAGAACCTCTAATCCAGACTCGCTCTGTGCTGGTGAGAAGCCAGCACACGCCTGCAGAGGTGGCAGGGTCCCAAAAGTGCTCACTGGTTCCTCCACACACACACTCATGAAACATAGACACACAATGACCGTCTGATGCACTGTGCCAGCACACAGAGACACAAACATCAACGCAGATTTCATTTGGGCTGGAAAGGTTAGCAACAATGCTGTAACATAATCGCATTTACGGAGTCAAGCCGTGAACAGAAATTACCCTGTGGTCCAGGGTTACTTGCTTGTTTATTGGGTTTATGTTTTGTTTGTTTGTTATAACGCTGCCTTGGGCCTTAGTGCACTTCAGAGGAGTGTGTACCAGCTACACACACACACTCTCACACACGCAGACAGAAAGGCATTGGGGAACGGATGATTTTATTCCACTTCAGGAGGCAGGTGCCCTCGAGGTCTGCCACAGAGACAGCTCTTTGAAGCTGATGGAGGGAGATAGAGACGGAGGGAGGGAGGGAGGAGCCCCATGGCTTGAACAAGGGAGGAGAGAGATAGAGAATGGACATACAGGCACAGAGGAGACAGGGAAGAAAGAGGATGGGGGATGAAGAGTGAGATGAAGACTGTAAGTGCAAGTGGAGAAACTACCAGCAGAAAGAAAATGAGGAAAGGAGGTGAAGAGGAGGGTTCTGAACCCACCTCCTTAATACACATGACCTTTAAACAGCCAAGTTCACCCATCCCTCTTGTACTACATCTTTCACTTCTGATTTTTCCACACCCTTCTGTCAACTTCCTGTGGTCTTTCTCTGCTATGAAAGAGGAAATATGAGACAGACAGGCGGGAGGGGTGGACCCACCCTCCCGTTACTACAATAATCTCATTAGAGGTAAGGAAATCACCACGGGACCTGCTAAAAGGAGCTCGCTGACCTGATGAGGAGCCACAGATGAAAACCTCAGTGTGTGTAGGACATGTAGAGGGATAAAACAGTGTGAGAGTGAGAGTGTGTGTGTGTGTGTGTGTGTGTGTGTGAGAGAGAGAGAGAGAGAGAGAGAGAGAGAGAGAGAGAGAGAGGGAGAGGATACTGTAGGTGGAAACACTCCTCAGGGACCATTCATCCCTAATAGCTTTAGCCACTAAATCAAATGTTCCCATTCAGTTTTGCTCACACACACAAATGTTAGTGGCCACTAATGGCAGGTTGAAAAATGGAAGTTACTTAGCAAAGATCGAAAGTACAAATCAACATTGCTTATATTTCGTAGAAAAAAGGGAGAACTTTTTTCCCCCCAGCAGCGTAGAAAACAATTCAAGACTTTTAAACGGTGATTCTATGATTGGCCTGGATCCAGTGATGCTTTTATCTCTGCAGACATCGTTCTGCTGTCAACTACCGCGGTTGAACTTCCAAACACAGACTGCGCATGCATTCAAATGTCTTTCCATTTAGTTTTTCGCCACTGCTTTTTTGGGAGGCGTTTTACAGTAAAGAATATGTGCTTCGTTAATGAGGAGCCAATGATTATTCCATGATTTTCTAATGATTAGTTAATGATTAGATCCCTAACTTCTCCAAATCCAGGGCTTTCTAGGTAGCTGATTATTATCGACAATATTAACAACTATAAAAATGAATGATTGCTATCTACTGCACAAGAACCTGCGTTAAGAGCCAGATTGGGAGGTGTTAGGGATCTAATCATCTACTGATCAAATCCTTAATTCCTGGTAAAATGAAACCCCCTTTGAAGGAAACCTGGTCCCAGTACCACAGATGGTGTTGTGACGCTGGTTTGTTCCACAAACATGCAGAAGCTAACTCATCCTCGTTTTGGGCCCGCCTGTAGCAGAGCTATCTCCATTTCCAACCAATTGCACTTCCTAAAAGTAACATGAATATCCATTCTTTGTGCGATGAAGCAGTTACATTGCTCCATCAAATCTAACTGCTCCAGCCAAAGGATGAAGTACCGGCTCTGGCTGATTCTTTGACACCCCAGCATTATTCTGTCACCTACAACAGAGCGAGAGATTTACAGCCTTCGCTTGTGTACAAATCACTAAATGCATTTGTTAAAAGACTAAACCACATCCTCTGAGCTAAATGCTCCAGAGCCTGAAGCCGTTTATTGCATTGATTTCTTACATTTTAAGCCAGTTAGATACAACTACTCATCTCATTCACCTCCTTTAATCCCAGCTACTACGATACATTTTATCCAGTGGTGCACATTTAATACATGATAGAAACAGCAGGAGGCAGAAGTTGAACACGGGTACAGCCTTGATGTCTGAGCTGACACTCAAGAACTCAAAACTGTTGATGGTGCTGAACGATAAAAAAACAATTCAGCTGTGGATGAAGAGAAGGAGCAGTGTTTTTGTCTCTGACTGACGCGGAGGGATTCCATTTTTGTGACGATTCTGTGTTGAAGGTCAAGGTAAGTGTGACAGGCACACATGTGGCATTTACAAGTTGCCCTTGTGTAGATACAAACCTGGTGCCTAAATGTTGAGCTCATTCACTTGCGTCGTCTTAGTTTCTCTTGACATGGTTTGCTCAACTATAAATGCATTCTTAGTGTTTCCCCCTCCTGGTCCCGTGGACCCAATGCCCTGCATGGTTTTGATGTTTTCCTGCCTCAACAAATGTGGTTCAAATGAATGGAGCTTACACATTTATAGCAGCACTGATCTGGCCCAGTGACAGCCCCCACAGCCCCTACACACTCATCACAAATACAGCAAGGAGCTGAGCACTACCACAATGTGTTTTTACCCAATTAGCCTAACATGGGTACCCTGCCCAAGCCTCCTGGAGTCATATCCCATCGTTACCCACGTAAAAATGAAAGATCTTTAACTTGCAGGGGGAGTGCCTGAGATGTTATGTTGACTGCTCTTATATTTTGGTAGCAATTTCTCATCTTACTAACAGGAGAAAATGAGCCGGTCAATGGTGAAGGCGACCTGAAGCCTCGGCAGCAGAATAAACACAAATTGACAGTCCTGCTCTATTGTGGAATTCTGCAGCTGAAGACAGAGGAAAAACAATTAATGCCCACACACACACACACACACACGCACGCACGCACGCACGCACGCACGCACAGTAAAAAAGCTGTGTAATTGAAGTGGTAGAAGGAGATGGTTGTTACAAAGCAACCTTAAAACAATAGCAGTAAGATGGAGGTGATGATAAAGAGAGAGAGGAAGAGAGAGAGAGAGAGAGAGAGAGAGAGAGACTTGTGCAGTATCTCAGGTTTAGTTATGTGGAGTGTATTATGTGTGTGTAAAAAAAAGCATGATTTGAGCAGACACACACGTGCACACACACACACGTGCACACACACACACGTGCACACACACACGCGCGCACACACACAAGCCAAGGGAGCAAACAGAGCATTTCTGATTTCCTCTCCATCACCTACACACCTCTAATCTGTCTTATAATGAAAAAAAACGGAGGTCGTTTTTAGAAATATGTCTGTTTCATGCAAAATGTTTAAAATGTGACTCGTTTCACACTAGTGTTTTATGTGCCACCTAGAAAGATCATTTAGTTGAAACAGAAATGAAAATAGGAAGTTCATAATCTCTCTCTAAAGAGTCTAAGAACTCGGAATTTTTCGGTATCTTCCGACGTTTTGGCGACAGCTCATTGTGCATGTTGTCAGCTTTTCTCTGTGTGATGTGAATAGAAACAAAGAAGTGAGAACGTATACTCCCTGGCACTGCGGGGAAACTCGCTGGAAGTCTCAGCAGGCCCTTTTCACAGCTGCTGGTTTGTGCCGTAGCAAGGTAGACACAGGTGTAGCTCTTAAAACTAATTAGGCTCCCATTCTACTGAGCTTCATAGTCATTCCAGTGAGCCCGTATGCACAATATCAGGGTTCTGGTCCATCTATCTGGAGTGGGGTCATAATTATGTTACTGCTCACGCCTGCATTTACCCCACAGTGGCATGTCACAGTGGCTGCTGCGTAAAGGGGATATTGATTGGCCAGGCACCCATTTTCACCTGAGAC
Organism: Aulostomus chinensis; assembly: GCF_037954235.1. Classification (NCBI taxonomy): domain Eukaryota; kingdom Metazoa; phylum Chordata; class Actinopteri; order Syngnathiformes; family Aulostomidae; genus Aulostomus; species Aulostomus chinensis. Next base: position 17,158,066 of record NC_141337.1, on the reverse strand, counting down.
AATTTGCAACAAACTTAACTAATCTGATTTTTTTTCTTGGCTTGTAAAGACTAATAGTTAAAGATCATGTGGACTGTGGATGTGTGGGACCGTGTAGGAGTTAAAACTGCGGCCTGTAGCTAGCGACCTTAGCTTAGCATTAAGGGGGAGACATCAACCTAACCTATCAACCTAAAAGTTAAGCCAAATATAAAAATGACATGTTAAACCAGGAGTAATTTTATGTTTGGATAAAAAGAGTCGCTGCTGAGCCTGTCGACGCGTCGCCTAATTCCCACCCAGAATGGATCACAGTCAAATCGAACAATAGCCTGGATTTTCAGCAAATGCTTTTCATGTCTACTTTTCAGTTTTCACAGCTTCTTAGAGTGTGTGTGTGCTGGTGTGTGTGTGTGTGTGTGTGTGTGTGTGTGTGTGTGTGTGTGTGCCTGTGTGTGCGTGTGTGTGTGTGTGCGTGTGTGTGTGTGTGTGTGTGTGTGTGTGTGTGTGTTCAAACAGCTTCAGCTGTGTTTTTGTGTGCTTTGTGACAGAGGGAGATATGGAGATAATTCAAGCAGGGAGAGATTGTGTGTGTGTGTGTGTGCGCGTGTGTGCGTGCGTGCGTGTGCGTGTGTGTTGTTCGTGTGGCATACTGAAAATAGAAAGAACACATCTGCAAAGAAACCTTCCTGTGCCTGGAGACTTCTATTGTGAGAAAAACAGACAGAATATAATGTCTCTTTTATGAGCCTCCAGTGTGAAGTGACCGCTGGAAACGAACCTGCCGCTCTACTTCTGATTTCATCACTTTTGTTAAAACAACAACCGCTTCCAAAATGGTGCCTCTGAAGTATTTAGAGTATTTCATGTCACAAACTGCGACAGCTGTGCCAGTCAGAGATGGTCTGTCTGTGCACCTTCATGGATACACATCAAACAGGTATCTTTGTAGCTTCTCCAATCCTCATTAATACATCAGAAGTGTATAAGTTGGTAAAATTTACCAACAATTTCCTCACATGGAGGCTCCACGTAACGCTGCGCTGTCCATTGAGTGGCATGGCCCTTTTTTTTATCTTTCCACGTTTCTTTTTGTCCCGTCACATCTCACCAGTCGAGTCAATAGACCTGCTCTTGCTGCCTTTTCTCCCATGCACCTGTTCCCGCCCCCTCCATACGCCTCTCAGCTTTCATTTCCCTTCAGATTCACTTGACAACATTGCATACAAATATAGTTCTCAGCCCTCTCTCCATAGAAACCCTGTATTCTGCTCTGACTTTTTTTTTCTTGTACCTCTCTAACCTGCCTCCTTTTCCTAAGACACTGCAGCTTGTTTCCTCTCACTCAACCACCCCCCCCCCCCCCCCCCATCTGCATGTACCTTTCAGCCCCTGTTTCTTCATCTCTGGAAACTCTCTACCTCTTCTTCTCCTCCATCTGTCTCAATCCTTCCTCCCTCTGCCTCTGTATTTACACCTGTTCTCTTTCCTTTCATCTCTCTTCTTCTTACCCTCCCTCCTGTCTTCTTCCGACCGCGTGATAGGATCAAGACCTGCACCTGTCTTTCTCTTTCTCATGAGCTTTTTTGTTGTAATTTTTGTGTAATTTCCCCTCCTCCCTCTCGCTTTTTTCTTCTTCAGATTTCTTTATCTCCCTTTCCAGAGGTGAGCGGAGGTAGAGATAGGCGGTAGTACCATCAGTATGCAGAGTCATGGCGCTGTGGCTCTGCCGTCATTGATTGAATGAGCAGCTAAATATAGACGCTGTTGAGGCTCAGCATCTTTACCAGGCTGGAAGGAGGAACGGATGGATGAGTGAGTGAGTGAGCGGATGGTGAGATTCACGCATGCACACACACACACACACAAACACACACACACACACGCACACACACACACAGTCACACACACACACAACACTCACACACACACACTCACGCACACACACATACACAGAGGCACACACGCATGTGTGCGTAACGGGTGATTACTGGGTGTACACATCATAAATCAGCAGAAAATGAATGCAAAAAGCAGAAGTCAACATTCATTTGGATAAGAAGGATGATAGTGCTCAAAACACACACACACACACACACACACACACACACACACACACACACACTCACTCACTCACTCACACAACCCAGTTATTCCTGCGGGGTATTGGTTCGACAGAAAATAATTCCATTTGAGTGGAGGAGGCATAACATGGTCTGACCTTTTTACACATTCATAACAGTGAGCTGCTTAGAAAAAATATTTATGGGACACACACACACGCACGCACGCACACACACACACACACACACACACACACACACACACACACACACAGGAAAAGAAGCTGACATCTACCCCAAAACATCCTTTTCTGGATAGATTGTTGTAGGCTAAAGAGACAAGACAATATTATCATTCAACACACACGCAGCAAAAATTCAAATGCTGCAAGCTCTGCATGAACAGAGCAGAGAGGAGAGCAAGCATGAGCCAGCGGGAGAGTGAGACAGACAGACAGACAGACAGACAGTGAGCAGGGAAATATCTGGCAAGTTAAGCAGAGAACAACACCTTTATGATCCAGGGGATTTCATGTAGATTAGTTTCACCTCAAGAACATATTTTTGGATCTGCGTCCCCTCAGAGCTGCGTAAGAAGAGCGTGGTAGAATCTCTTTGCCAGGGCAAGAACGAAGGGCATTTCTTCACGATTCTTTGTCTTTCATCGTTGCTCTGGTGCAAAAAGGGGCTTCTTGCCCTGTTAGCAATAATGTTCATGGCCAATCATGTCCTACTAGGTTTAAGACCAACAAAACATAATGATACATTTAAATAGTTTGGTAACACTTCACAAGGGTGAATTAATAATAGTTAGTTAATGCTCAGTTATGAGGACAGGTTTTGAATAAGCATCCCTCAAGCATGAATAACCATTTGGCAGCTCGTGTCCGTTAACTCTACCTCAACCGTCCCTATTTCTTCCATCCCTCTTTGCTGTAACTTGAAAGTTAACATAAAAGGAAATGACTAATAGACATACTTCCCTGACCTTAAACTAACCATTATTATGTACCCCTGTAATAAAGCGTTGACAATATTGCTTCACCTCATCACTCTCTCGAACGCAACTCAACGCAACTTAGCTCCCCTTCTTTATCTCCAGATGGTCAACATTTAAAAAACACTCAGGGTTAAGAGGAAAGTTATATCCTCTTCTTTATATTCTAAGTAATTCTCCCCCCAAAACACAGATATTTCTCTGAGCTCTAAATCTGCTGTCAAACCTGAAGAGCAGCCTGCCACCACGCCGCTGCCGCCAAGTCGACCGTTTGACTCACAGCAACGATACAAACATCCAGTCAGATTTGTGATGTGATTTGGAATTCTTTAAATGAAAAGGATAAAATATTTGGCATAATTTTCATTGACTGTTCCGGATGTTCGGAGAACATTTGAGTAATATTTTAGGAGAACATTCGTGGGATCTTCCTTCTAGGTCTCACTTTCCTTTCATGTTACTTAAAGTTCTGCAGATGCTCTGGGAGGCCTTAATAGAACTGAAACATACCACTACTGGTTAGTCCTGCAAAAGTTCCTGTGATAGGTTCTACAAAAGTTCTGGTACCATATAGAACAATCTACAGTGTATACATTTCCCTCTAGAAGTTTCTAGAACATCTTGATATTTCCAGAACATCGACCTTAAATAAAATCCTCTTATCACATTGTAGAACTCAGTGTATTATGAAGACCTCCAGCGAATGGAATTTCTAGTTGCGATGATCCCTAAAACATTCCCTGAGGTCCTCAATGTTCGCTCATTTTTTTTTTTACCAAATAATAATCCCTACAAAGAACTGTGTGAATTATACAAGACCATGACACACGTGGGTACATTGTCAGAACACTGTAGGAACAATCCTAAAGCCATGAACTTCTACCTGTTCTCAGTCCTAAAGGAACATTTTCATATGACCTCAAGACAACTATTAGGGATCGTTTTCTTCACATCCAAAAGTTGTCTTTATAAGGTTTTAGCGCGGCCATAAAATAAACAAAATGGAACTTTCTTCAGCAGTCAGCATGGGAACTTTGAACTGCACGACTTTCAGAACCAAAGGAAAAGATGTTAAGAGTATTCTGAATGTTCTGTGGGGTTTAGAACAGTCAATCAACTCAAGATCAGTTTTAAATCAATCCATTTTCCTCCGCTTATTCCTATTAAGGGTCGTGGGGGGCTGGAGTCTATCCCAGCATCTACAGGCGAGAGGCGGGGTTCACCCTGGACAGGTCTCCAGTCCATCACAGGACCAACACATAGAGACAGACAACCATTCACACTCACAGTCACACCTACAGTCAATTTAGAGTATCAATCAGCCTCGTCCCCTCTTGATGTCTTTGGACTGTGGGAGGAAGCTGGAGTACCAGAGAGAACCCACACAGGAACAGGGAGAACATGGAGACTCCACACAGAAAGATCCTGTGCTGGAGCCGGGGCTCGAATCCGGAACCTTCTTGCTGTGAGGGGACAGTGCTGACCACTGCACCACCTCAGTTTGAATTAATAAAACTAAATTTCTAAAGAAGAAATTAGTTTAGTTTACTGTGATGCTAATTTGAAATATTTTCTTTCCATGTTAAAAGTGATTCAAACCCTCAAACTGTGTTAAACTGTGGCAGCATGTGGATCACGTGTGCTGCGCTGTCAAATCACCCCAAAACATTTAGTTAATTTCCATCTGGTTCTGCTCCTCTCTTAATAAAGAATCGACATATTGAGCCAAGCTGATGAAACCGCCAATCTCAGAGACGCTCCAGTGTGCGTGTGTGTTTGTGAGAGAGAGAGAGAGGGGGGGGGAGAGAGAGAGAGAGAGAGAGAGAGAGAGAGAGAGAGAGAGATTACTATAATAAGAAGCATAATGTTGCAGGCTAAATCATGAACACTGTATAAATTGAATTCTGCGGTAAAACCTTATTAATGCTCCTGATAACCAAGAGCTGAACAGCCAGAGGGCAGCAGACCCCCCCTCCACCAAGCCCCCCCTCCACCACCACTTACTCCCCCCACCTCTCTCCTCTCCATCCATCCCTGCTTCCTCGTCTCTGCTGATGCTGGATGTTGCGTTCGGAGCGCATGCAGGACGACGGTTCTGGGGCTTCCCCTCCGTCTGATGGTGATCAGGTCCGGTGAGGACTTTGCAGGAGTCGAGGGAGCGCGCCGGAGACACGGAGGTACAGGGCGGAGGGGGGGCATAACCTGTTGTTGCTGTGTGTTTGTTGTGGCGCGGTGGCAGCAGACAGGAATAAATAATGTTTTTGAAAGCTCGTTATTGTTTGCATGCGCGATCATGTTTGAGAGAGAAGACGTCGTGTTTTTTTTCCTTCAGCTTTTAATCAGTTTTCTGTGGCTTACAAGCAAACACGTGAATGCATTTAATAACCAACAGACTCATTTGCGAGGCAGGTGGTTTGAAGGGGAAACCCACATGTTCATGTTGTATCTGTAAACAATAGGAGCTGCAGCGTGAGATTAGATTGCAGTTCAATTATGGTCACCGCTGGAGCCTTTTCATTTAGACGAA